>NC_047168.1:6740837-7363753 GCF_009819705.1 Hippoglossus hippoglossus
CACAAACACACGGACACACACACACGCGGATGCTGTCACACATGAAGCTACTTTACAAGAATAAACAGAACTCACTGTGAGGCGCAGACAGGAGCTCCAGCGGTGTCCACTCACCCCGGGAGCCTTCCACTTCCAGCGGCCGCTCTCTGCGAGCTCTGCCTCGGTCACTTCAACTGGCACCGGCCGGGCCTCGGAGCTCAGTGCGCGCAGAGCGGAACCAGCCCCTCTCTCTCTCTCTCTCTCGC
Source organism: Hippoglossus hippoglossus (assembly GCF_009819705.1). Taxonomy (NCBI): domain Eukaryota; kingdom Metazoa; phylum Chordata; class Actinopteri; order Pleuronectiformes; family Pleuronectidae; genus Hippoglossus; species Hippoglossus hippoglossus. The sequence continues at coordinate 6,741,083 of NC_047168.1, forward strand.
TCTCGCTCTCTCTCTCTCTCTCGCTCTCTCTCTCTTCTCTTTTATTTCTTCTTTGTTCCGCAACTCTCTCAAAATGTGTCCCCCCCCCACCCTCTTCTTCTTTACCTTCACGCACCTCCTCTTCTTCACTAGTTGTGTCACTGTGCGGGTTTTTCTGCTCCCGCAACAATCCCGTGTTCATCCTCACGCGCCGCTGCTGCCGCCGGTGTGGAGTGGGGTGGCGCGCGGTGGGCGGGCGAGCGCGAGAGCTGTGTCCACTTGACGGTCCGGTCCCTCCCATGCTGGCATGACACACACACACACACACACACACACACACACACACACACACACACACACACACACACACACACACACACACACACACACACACACTGAAGTCATTCTCACAGATTTCAAATGAACTGTTTAGATAATTCATGACAGCAACAGTTTGTTACAGATGGCTGCCGCTCGCCCACCACACACACTCCCTCATGTAGAGGCAGATATTTACAGTGGATAAATACCCGGAACAACATGACCTGTCTACTGTCCAGATGCAGATTTTCTTTCCTACATCAGGGGCCACAAGACTCCTCAGTTCATTTGCCATTGCTTCATCTCTATCATACAATATATATATAATATAATACTTTAAACATTGACACACTGTTGCATTCCGTTACAAACTGTTTCTTCTAATCAATCAATGTTATTTTGCTGATGTGTTCCTTTACACACGGCATCTGTTGCACTTCTGTCTGTCCTGGGAGAGGGATCCCTCATGGCTCTCTCTGAGGTTTTTCTTTACTCTTGTTGAGGGTTAAGGACAGAGGATGCCGCACCTTGTTAAGCCCTATGAGACAAATTGTGATTTGTGAATATGGGTTATACAAATAAAATTTGATTGATTGATGTCTCAGCGGCTCCTCCGAATGCGGACGATAAATGTGTCCTTCCAGCCCCGAGCAACGGGGGCTCCAATGGGTGGATCTTTCCCGGCCCAACATATCCCATGATTCATTGCACTTCAGTAATGAACTGTTTTTCAAAGAGGTAACGGTGGCAGAAAGTGGGGTAAACACTCCAGGAGAATCTATTTTTAAATGTAAGTACTCAACCGAACAGCTAACGGTACACATGTTAAAAAACACCTTTTCAACGTTTTTTAATCAACCGAAGAAGATTTTTGATTATAGCTTTGTTGCTAGGCGACGGCTGTAACAGCGGGACAAGCTGGTGACACAATAGGTAGACCAGGCCGTCTCATTTTGGTTCAGGCGGACACAGTTTACGTTTTGGAGGCTACAGCCGACGTCGGCACATGGACACAGCTACAGAGGGGCCTGTTATATGTTAAACTTCCATGTAAAATTCCTGATTCAGAAAGACGCACGTTTAAGTCATTCCTTGTTTACTGTTAGCTCTATAGCTTGGGTTCAAAGCCATACATTATTGAATATTCTTTGAAAATTGTAAATTGTGTACTTCAAAATAGATTAAAACAAATTTAACACACTGTTATATTTAATGTTAGCACTGTTAGTAAGGGAAAAGTGACTATACTAACAGGACAGGGGCACCTCGGGGGCAATCAGATTTCAGCCGGGGCCAGTGCCCCCCCTGCCCCTGGATCCGCCCCTGCTGTCCAGGGCCACTGCTCAAGGTCCAGCAGGGTCTGTCACTGTAAATTCACCATTGAGAGGGAGGTGGTCATTCATTAACAGGTTTATCTCACCACAGGAATTTACCGTGAGATACAGCACAGCCAAAATACAGACAGTTACAGTATCTTCACACAGTTAGTTGAAAGTTTTTGTTGCAAAAACTGTATTGTATTTTTAACAGAAACAGATAAGATGGACTTTATTAATCCCAAAGGAAAGATGACAGTACACAATAGATAACAAGATAATTAAACAACAAAGTATTAAGTATAACAAATATAAGTCACAAATATATATATTTATTATAAGTGAACATAAAAATAAACTGTAAACTGTGTCTAAAAGAACTAACAACATAAATAAAATAAGTTAAGGGAAATAATGACAATGATAATGGGAGTAACTAATATGGTAGTTATATTGTATATATTGATAATTAAAGTAACAAATCACCGTCTAATCTGATTCTACAATAGGTCTACTACTGTTAATAAATACGTTTTTAAGTTATATATAGATCTAAAACAGGTGATATTTGTGTTAGACATTTGGCAAAATGAGTGAAAAGATGATGAAATAAGTATGTTTACCTTCCTAATGTTTGATTGTTAGCAGGATTACTCAAAAACGACATAACAGGTTCCATGAAATGTTGTGGAGGGGTAGAGCATGAGCATTTTTCACTTCCTCTAATTGCAAGATGTCGCATTTTTAGGGGACTGATGTTTATGTCGTTGCGATTTGGTGCAGATCCAAATAAAAATGTGGATCTAGTGAATTCAAATGTGGTTTCATAAGGGGACTGATGGGCTTTGGCAGAGGTATGCACTCCACTGAGTGCTATTTCAGTCTACTATTGAATTGTAACCAGTGAGTAACACCCTTGGAGTGCGACATGAAGGTAAACAGCATTCTACTGCATATTTTAAGTTTTGAGAGTAAATGGATTTTGAATCAGTGCAAGAAAAATACACTGTTGATCACAACCTTTCATTAAAACTAATGATCTACACAGAAACATCCTGTTTCCAGGAAAACACTGAAGTGGATGCTTGACCTTGAGCAGTGCTTCGTTACCTGTTGCAGGGAATGTGTCACTATGAGACCTGCAGGGTCACTTTCCTCTCCTCGCTTTATTCTGTTGCTCTCCCTTCTTATCTCTTTTTGGGGATCATTTTTTTAAACCATCCAAAGCATCACCTGAGTCACCTCCCCCTCCCTGTTTCCCTCCCCCTCTCTTTCTCTCCTTCTCTCTTTCTGTCATCACATCTCTTTCTTTCTCTACTTCTGATTAAAAACGGTTAGGCAGTGACTGAAAGGTCGCAGTTGTTATGGAAACGAGGCTGGTAACAAAAGCTGGACACACGGGTACAGAGTGAGGGAGAGAGAGAGATAGAAAAAAAAAAAGAGGGGGGGAGAGACGGTGAGAGCGAGGGAAAAAAAAGAGAGGGAGATGGGTCTGCATAAACATAAACATGCAGACGGGAGGAGAGGGCGGGAAAGGGAGAGAAAGTGAGAGAGGTCTGAATAAATCAAACAAACAAAGCGTGCAGCAGCGGGGGGGGAGGGCGAGAGACGGCGAGGTCATGAAATGATGGCTCCATCTGCAATAATAAATAACAAAAGATAATACCAGGTTTTTGTCATTCTAGGAAGACTAAGGTGTGGTGGCGGTGGTGTGTGTGTGTGTGTGTAAGTGTGTGTGAGTGTCAGAGTGGGAGAATGCAATTGATAGATAATACATGGATCTGCTGCACAAGCTGGAGAATACTAAAAAGCACAAAATGTTCACAGAGAGGCCGACCAAAAAACCCCAAAATGTATTAAAGTGTGTCTGTGTGTGTGTGTGTGTGTGTGCGTGCGTGCGCAGGAACGTCATCTCTCTAAGGGCTCATATTATGTTAACCACTTAGACCAACATCAAACACTCTTGCGCTCTCTCTCTCTCTCTCACACACACACACACACACACACACACACACACACACACACACACACACACACGCGCACACACGCACACTTCAGTAGAAGCATGAAGGTGCCAACCATATAAATAGGATATCCCACAGCGAGAGATAGAAAGAGAAAGGGACAGACAGAGAGAGACAGAGACAGGGAGGGTGAAAAGAGATTATCAATTCAAAAGGGAGACAAAAAAAAAAAAATGGTGAGAAAAAAGGATGTGGGGGAAAACGAGTATAGAGTGGAAAGTGAAGAGACAGAGAGAGGGCAAGAACAGGAGGGGGTGAGGACAGATAGATACAAAAAGGATCAATAAATGGCATAAAGTGTATGTTCATTGATTTACTTACATGGCGAGAGTGATGGGGGAGACAGGGGGGGATAGAAGGGGGGGTTGGAAAAAGCAGGGAAAACAGAAAAGAGCAGAAAGAGGGAGAGCAGGGCAGAGAGGACGAGTCGGGTAAAGAGGAGACGAGCACGATCCAGAAAAGGCCACGAACAAGTCCGAAGTGAGGGAGCGTGTGAGACCACGTTAAGGCTGCGTTAATCAATAGTTTCATATTAACAACGGTTCAGATGACTGTGCATAATGTGAGAGGGGTCGCACACAGTCCTGAACCCACAGAGAGTTGTGACTAACTAAGCATTGTGTGTGTTTGTGTGTGTGTGTGTGTGTGTGTGTGGGAGTCTCTTTTTAAAAAATTGCAGTATGCGTATAGGACCCAAGGTTGAGTTAGGAAGATACATAGATAACACATGGACGAAGGTTCTACATAGAGTTTGATTATGTGCACGTTGTGATTGTTTCATGATCTGTGCAGCTTCTGATCACCGTTTCTATCTTACCTGTTTTGACCTCTAATGGTTTCTCCAGGTAAAGCCGATGGAAATACACATAAAATGCATTGTTCAGTCTTCTCCTGGCAAAAACATAAAATAAAATACCAGGTAGTTCATTTTGCATCATCAACTTTGGAACCGATTGACAGCTTAGACTCAGTCACGATTCGTTGAGTCTGTGTATCGGCCGGGCCTCGCTACCACCGCTACATAACCCGGTCACCACCGCACACACAAGATGGCAGCGTTCATATCCGGGATATTTTGGCTTCATTTCTGGACAGTGGGAGGAAAAGGAGACGCGTCCTCCATCTCTATATACGGCCCATGAATCAGTTGCATTAAAAATAACACTGACTATAGGCTACTTACCAGGCCCACAGTGTCAAAGGGAGACAGACACTCAGAAACAGATAACATACGTCAAGTCAGGCCGAAACCGACAGAGGGAGAGAAACAGATTGGACGAGAGGGCGAGGGTAAGACAGACAGAAAGAGAACGAGTGTGTTTATGTGTGTGTGAGAGGGAGAGATGGGGGTGTGAGAGAGCAACAGAAGTATACTCGAATAGCTGAGGGCAAGGTGACAGAGAGAAACAAACGGACAGAGAGGGATAACAGGCACATAGAGGGGGGGGACTGCGTCCGTGTGCGTGTGCGTGTGCGTGTGTGTGTGTGTGTGTGTGTGTGTGTGTGTGTGTGTGTGTGTGTGTGTGTGTGTTAGAGAATGAGATAAAAAAGGAAGAGACATAGGGTGGAAGGGGAGCGGGATGGAGGAAGTTGAGAGAACAAAAACAAAAACAGTGAGAGTGAGAGAGCGAGATATAATGAGAGAGAGTGTGTGTGTGTGTGTGTGTGTGTGTGTGTGCAGCCAAAGGTGTCAGAGTGTGCTATTTGGCTTAACGATGACCCACTGGGCATGTAGGTCATAACGGTTTGTGTCTCAAAGCCATGACTGTATGCATGTGTGCATCCATTAGTGTGTGTGAGTGTGAGACAGCTTGTACTGTATGTGTGTAAATAGAAGCTAACTAGACACACACACACACACACACACACACACATGTAAAGTGGGTCTCTTAACGTGCATTTAAGAGTGTGTTTGGTCAGAGGTTGGAGAAGCAGTTTTTCTAGCCGGTAGGACTCAAAAGATACTTGCACACACACACACACACACACACTCATGTGCACCCACACTCGCAGTGGATCCAGTTTTGGCGTCCACACTCACACCAACAGCTGCCCTCCATGTCATACATGCACACGTAATGCACCATGTAAAGCACTAAATTATGCACAAATACACACACATCCCTCTCTTTTTATCTCTCATGATAACGCACACACACACACATACACACAAAAACATGCACATGCGCACACACACACACACACACACACACACACACACACACACACACAGGGGGAAGCTATTATGCTCTCAGGCTGGAGTGTTTTGATGGTATAATTGCAGTGACCAGTGAGGAAAAAAGAGACAGAGGGAGGGAAGGAAAGAGGGATGGAGATGGAGGGAGAGAAAAAAGAGGAGAGTGCCGACACTCTCAGCATGCTAATGTTGTGAGCCCCCCTTTCATCCCTCTCTCCAACCCCTCTCTATCTCTTTGTCTCTCCATCTTCCTCTCACATCCGCGTTTCACAGGTGCGGCACTAGAAAGAGAGATGGACAGAGAGGTAGAGAGGTAGAGAGAGAGGAGAGGAAAAAAGAGAGGGATGTATAACAGGATGGACCAATGTTATCTCTCGCGGTCTCCGTCATCCCTCCATCCTCCACAATGCAAAACAAAGCGAGTTTGAACAAAATAAAGAGGTACGAGGGGATGAAAATAGAGGAAGAGGGAGGGTCAGTTTTTTCCATCCCTTCAACAATGGAGGGATGATCTCTGCTTATCCACTAATCACATCCCTCCTTTTCTTCCTCTCCTCCATCCTCTCTGTTATCTCTTGCTCCCTGCAAACCCTCTTTTTCTCTCATCGGGTGAGAGAAAGAAAGGGTAGTCTTTTCCTCTCGCCGGCCTCCTCTTTTTTTTGTTCGCCTCTCCATCTGTTTGTCCTTCCAGTCCTGCCTCCATCCCACTCTGCTCTCCAGAGAAGGGATTCTGCTGCATGGCACTGATCTCTTTTCTCTTTTTCCCCCTCTCTTTTGCATCCCATTTTTCTCCCCATCAACCAGTCTCCCGCTTTGTTTGAATACTACACCAAAACTTTACCCTTAAACGTGAGATTGGTCTGATTCTGAAACTCTAATCTCTAAAGGTGAGCAGTTGATAAAAGGGATTATGAGTTTATTAGCACAGTATACACAGGAAAACAGTGTCCATGTGAATATATTGGATATGTTATCAATCAATATATACTAAGCATACCATACTAAACATTGCAATGAAACCTCTTTAACGTTTCAAAGTGTGGAAAGAGGAAACAGCTTTACGACCGCAAATTGGGGAAGTGAAGCAGCACAAGCGCATACTATCATACATCAAAATGGATGATGAATAATGGATATATATATAACGTGTTAAACGACCATGAGTAATGACCAGTTTGCAGCAACCTGATAGACATGTTTATGATTTAACTTTAACTTCCCACTGGAGGAAGCTGTTTTGAATATAGAACATTTAACACAAGAAAAAGCAGAAATAGCTGCAACTGTGTTAAGTTTATTTTAGTAACTACGTTTGTGATTTAAAAAAATTGCTCTGCTGTGGAGAAGTAATGTGAAAATGTTCAGATTTTTAAGTGTTAACACAGATGATCAGTTTCTTTTTGTAGGAAGTGTTATCGTTATCATCTAATGACCAACAGCGCCTCTCAGAGGTACTGCCTTGCTACTGCACACCTGCAATAACTGCTGAATCCTGTTGAGAGGCCACTGAAAGCTCAACTACAGTAACATGGTGGCAGAATAATTTGAAAATAAATAATAAATATTAATGACGACAATAGAAAGAATAAATCTGTCAGCTGAATAGTTTCAAGTTGATCATTTGCGTGGCTGAGCCGCACTGACTGAAACCTCAGAGCTTCTTGTCTCACGTAAACAAAGATGTATCTGCAGTTGCAGGTTAAATAACACAACACTATAATTTGTCATCAAAATACATTCTATTAATGTTTTATGGAGAGTGATCCTGACTCATGTCTGACCCCTGACTGGGTTCAACCTCCCAGAATATCCCGGCCTGTTGACAGTTATTTTGACCATCTGATAATGTCATGCAACACTCTCACCGAGGTTCGGGTGAACCAACTGCTTTTTATAACTTTAACGAAGGAAACAGATTTGTTATTGACTTAAATTTAAATCATATTTATTAACAAAACATTTTTGTGCAAAATGCAAATGAAAGACACATTACTGTATTCAACAAGAGGACATTGTGAAAGGAAGGTAAGAATTTAACAAAAGAAAGAGAGAGAGAGAGAGATGAAGGATTATTATCGATGAATCCATGAAGTTTACAATCAATTTCAGTTTCCAGCTCTTTAGATTTAGTAAATGACTGATTTTTTTCACTTAACAAAAGCAGCTAAAGAAACACTCTGCAGTGTAGTGTGTACTTCAGGAGTGTGTGCTGTAGTTTTGTATCTGAACGAGCTGGCGTTTGTGGTCCAGGTGATCTCACTGTGTGTATGTGAGTCTACATACTGTCTCCGTATGTGTGTCACAACCCTGAGCTTTATCTGTGATTCGCCTTCATTGTAGGAGCAGTGTATACAAATATACATCTATGGGCCCTGTGCATGTGTGTGTGTAGACGTGAGAGTGTGTGTGGGTGAGGAGTGCCTGTCGACCAACATCTCGGCGTGTTTCAGATACTGGGCGGTCCTTCTCATCACAGACTCCTTGCGCACTGGATCTGGGTCTCCTAAAAAAAAAAGAGAGGAAGATTTTCAGTGTTATTATCCAGTAATTGTACCAGGGTGCATAATAGCACATTTCTTATCAATGAACTTTAGAACAGAGTTGGCTGCTTCCTTCATTTTAAGTAAGACCTTATCATAAAGTTTAACTGGCAGCGGTGGGATTTGAACCCACGCCTCCGAAGAGACTGGAGCCTTAATCCAGCGCCTTAGACCGCTCGGCCACGCTACCACATTTTGACTACACCTGACACTACCTCACATCTCACAGGGGAGGGTGGGTTGTTTTCGACTGTGCCAAGAGTAAATCTAGTCAATGCAAAAAGTATAAATAGACAACACCATTGAGAAAGCACAAGGTAAAAATAGATAAACCATTAGAGAGGTGTGACTTATTAGCTGAGCAGCAGATAACGTGCAAACTTTTTACTCTAAATCCAGATCTGAGCATGACTGACTCTGATATATACGTCAGAAAGGGGCAGACTTAATTTTCAATTAAGGCATTTTCCATTCTAGCTCTTGTCACAAATTGAGATCTGCACATAAACTGCTTGTAATGTTTATCTGTTTGTACAGTGTTTTCTGAGAGAGAGGAAAACCTCATGCACAAGTAGGAAGACAGTTCTGCGACAGCTAGGAAAAGGTTATTCAATAATAATATACTGTAAATTGAGACAATAGTCAGATACTCTGTTTTCTCTATTTCATATTTGTGAGACATGATTTGCATTTATGATCATTTCAGTGTACTGCACAGTTGTAGTTACATTGTCAATAATGCTTCATGAAGCATTTATGGGTGTGGAGAAATTCGAAAAACATCCTTGGCAGCGGTGGGATTTGAACCCACGCCTCCGAAGAGACTGGAGCCTTAATCCAGCGCCTTAGACCGCTCGGCCACGCTACCTTATTTCTTGAATAGAAATACTTTTTTCAAAATTCATTGTTTGATACTCTTTCTGACTTCCCTTACATGGCAAGAATAGTGGCAAAATGTCACCAAAAGAAATCTAATCAATGACACTACAGCCTTCAACCGCTTGAAACTAAACAAGAACACATAAGAGCAGACTGACGTAATAAGTCATCCATTTGTGACTCAACAGATTTACAGCACAGTCACATTTACCCTCGCTGACGCGGGACAGTACATGCTAAAAGAAAATGGCGTTGTTGAATTTACTATGAGGTCTAATTCTGACATGCCAACGTTTGCTTTGGTGAGCTCAGTCCATCGGCTGTGCACAATGCATTTGTCAATGTGGTGGCGTATACACAGCACATCAGAATAAGTACTATAGAGTCGATACGGTCAACAGGGCAAACAGCTCTAAACTTAAAGGCACCACATAAACTCTGCCGATGCATTTTATTTTGCAGGAAAAATACTAAATTAAACCAACTGGATGACTTTGAGTAACCAAAAACGGTGCAATCTACCTTTACGTCTTGTTTGCGTGTACATCTTTCATCAGTATTATGGAAACAATACTATATTATTATGTACTAAATACTTTAAAACCCCACCCCCCCTTCCTTTTCCATCAGCCCATGTTTCCCAATCCCTCACTCTCACCCTGAACTCCTGTGATCAATATATCCACGGCCGTCCGGTATCCGCAAATAGCAGCGCTGAACTCTCCCTCCTTCTCCCGCTCCATGGCAGATGTCAGCTGAGTGGCCGCTTGGTTCAGGTAACCCACGTCGCCTCCTTGTAGACTGGTCGGCGGCAGTGAGAACAATTCTGAGTGGTCACAGGAGGAACCAGATCTATCTGAGATAGAGAAAAGAGAAAGAAGAGAGAATTATTTAAAAGTAATGATACAGAGACATTGAGTAAAGTTTTCAAGAGGTGACCAGATTATCTGGATTTCATGATCATTTCAGTGTGTTACACAGTTGTAATTACATTGTCATTAATGCTTCATGAAACTGAAGAGTGCAGTGAATTTGAAAAATATGATTGGCAGCGGTGGGATTTGAACCCACGCCTCCGAAGAGACTGGAGCCTTAATCCAGCGCCTTAGACCGCTCGGCCACGCTACCCTTGTACAAGCATCTGTTGACACTGCCAGACAAGTGAGAGGGGAGGGTGGGTTGTTTTCGACTGTGCCAAGAATAAATCTAGTCAACGTAAAAAGTATAAATAGACACCATTGAGAAAGCACAAAGTAAATATAAATAAGCCATTAGAGAGGTGTGACTTATTAGCTGAGCAGCAGATAACAAGAGAGGAAAACCTCATGCACAAGTAAAAAGACATAGTTACAACTGCGACAGCTAGGAAAAGGTAGTTCAATAATAATACACTGTAGATTGAGAAACTAGTCAGAAAATCTAATGATTTGTTTTAGTTCTGAGTTATGGTTTTAACAAAGCTGGGCAAAAGAGAAACTTAGAAATGAGCTGAAACGAGATGAGGTTCAATGTGCTTTTCCACAGTTTAGAGAAAAAGGTAAAAAAAAAGGTAAAAAATCACAGAATCTTCACAAGACATTCACTTTAAAACAAAGTTCAACTAAATGTACTCATTCACATTTATTTTCACCTTGTTTATAGCAGGGATCAAAGACGGCCAAGTCGTTGTCAGACAGCGGAGCTTGATCTTCTTCCTTTGGGGATGGAACCCGCTCTTCTGCCACTGAGTCGAACAGTGAATCAAACTCTTCTATGGAGTCTTGTGATTTGGGGTTTCTGGCTTGGTCAGGAGATGGCGCTGTTGGTGGAAACATGGACTAAAAAGGTAAAACCAAGAGAAGAAAAGAAAAGAAAAGAACAGACCTTGGTTAAGTCTAGAAGATTATGTGTACCTCTGTTATCCAGCTCTGTGTCGCTGAGCTCCTCTTGCTCCTCTTGCTCCTCTTGCTCCTCTCGCTCCTCTTCTCTCGGAGAGCCTCCCATCTCGCTGTAAGCCTCGGCCGCCACCTCTGGTTCTCCCACTTCTAAACCCAGGTTGGTTCCCAGGTCCTGGGGTAAAGTGGGAGCCTCCCTCCCCTCCTCCTCCTCTGCGGGCTCACAGTCTGAGGCCCTGCGTTTGGGGAGGGGGATGAGAGGGGGAGGCAGAGGCCCAGCGGAGGACAGAGGGGTTGGATCGAGAGGTCTAATGACCTCGCCGCCCTGAGAGAAGGGAGAGGTATGTGAAATGTAGAAAGAGTAGAGAGATAAAGCAAATGGGCACATGGGCTCACTCTGACATCTTCCAGGCACACTGGCAGGAAAGGTTTCAAAAAACTGACTTGGACATTTGCGTTCTCACATGCAGCCCCTCTGGAAAAAATTCAGGAAAATGTGCGCGCTTCAGTGCATGTCTGACAGCAACTTATGAGAGAGTCTTACTCTGAAGAAGTCCTTTAGCTGTGGGCTGTTGTAGAGAGCGGGTATAGTGGTCGTGAACAGGAACATGGCCTCTGCTGCCTTTCTTCTCTCTTCAATCACAGCGTCCTCAAACCTTCCTGAAGCAGAAATACACACCACACAAAAAACAATAAATGACAACTCAGATGAGGGGGCTCGTATTTACAAGGAAAAAAACCCATAAAGGAAATAACCAGCAGAAAAAGAAGAGACTTGTAAAATCTTACAATGTGTGTTGTTGTTCAAATGATCTATTATTTCCCTTTTTTCATTCAACCTATCCACAAGATAGCAAGATAGCAGCTATATGTTGCCTTAAAGATCACTGTAAATAGTGACTGTCCGATAGTATAAAACAACTGTGTTGCTGTCTTTCAGTTGTATATCTGCAACCCCTGAAATATGATGTCATAGTCAAAGGGGAAATGTCACAATAGTCATTACAAAAGGCTACAGACGGGAAAGTAGATCCTCAACAGGAAATAACCTCAACAGGATATCTGCATAAAAAAAAAATACAAACACTGGCCTCAAAACCTATCTGAATTAACATCTCTGACATTGTAAAAGGTTTATTATGCTTCTCTGTTATTTATCTCGTCCTTGCAGCTTGCCCAACAACTCAGTTAGTCAGAGATCTGAGCTCTTGTTACCACACTGTAAACCTCGTATCTTTAGTGTATCACACTCTTTGCATCATTTTACCGAACATTTGTGCACGAGGAAACGACGGGAACTCCTCCTGTCTTCTGAACAGATTCCTGTGCGTATAGGCCAACTCCCCGTGAAGCTTCTTCAGCTCAGAGAACCTCCTCCACACGACCACCTCCTTCACATCTTCGGGATGGCGCTTGGACACAAACTATGAGAAACACAGGAGGGAGAGAGGAGAGATTATTTCACAAACTCCATGTTGGATTCTAAGCCCAGGACCAGGATTGGCCTCCCGGTGGCAACCAGTTTGAAATTCAATTCAGGGGCCACTGTGTCAAATGCATGTACTGTGTGTTAAGTTGTCAGGATAAACATGTGTCCGCTGCAGGGGCCCAATTGATGGAGCGGAGGAGTTTCTCGGTTTGTGATTCGTAACATAGGATTCGTGCAACTGCAATGATGAATTTGAGAAGGCGTACCGACAAGTTTGCCTTTTTCTCTTTGACACGCGTGTGAAAGTACAAATTCCACAAGTGCTCAAGTTGTTTTGCACCACAAACAGCATCATAGTCGCTGCACTAGTCACGGGTTGGCTCAGATGTCCGATGAGGAGTGTGACTATGCCTTGAATCGGATCTACACAGACATGATCGTCTTTGATTTGATGTGAACGCCTGTGTCCAGAACAAGGGGCCCCTGGTGTGGTCATGGGGCTGGATCACAAGTTCTCTGTGTTTCGCTCCCGGTTCAGCACGGCCTCAGAGAAAAGAGCCATTGTGCTTTCATCTGTCTGTGCGGGCTGGCTGCAGAGTCTTTGTGTTTCCCATACACAGTGCTCAGGTGACATTGTGTTATAAGCTAATAACAACACAAAGGAAGCTACTTTTGATTGACGTAACTAACTACAATAAAACACATGAAAACAAGTGTGCTCAGTCTAGTTTTAGAAATAAGAAAAACCTGTAAGCTGACGTGAGACAACACATAACAACATAGTTACAACTCTGTTTACACTGTTGAGGCTAAAAGAGCAGAAACCAACCCGCGCTGACACTTTGTACTCGGTGTGTCCCTTCTCGTGTGGCCGTGGCTCGGTAACGGAGAAGAACCGGTGATATTCCTCTTTGGCTTTCCGCGACATGTTCCTCGTTGCTGTGGGAAACAACAGAAAATAAAAAGCGAAGCTGTCATCGGCCGCCGAGTCTCTGTTGTGATTCTCCCGTGCCGCCCTCCTCTCCACTCACTTCCGGGCTAGTGACGTCGGGCGAGTGCGTGATTACGTAGTGGTGTTCGACGTCGAATTTATTTTAAAACGATTAATCAAAGATGCATATGACTAATGATTTTTTTTTTTATTGAATTCACTGCCTACCTTTTTTTGGTATATATTTATCATTATGTATATTTGTATTTATTGTTTAATTTATTGTCAATTTCTTTATTATTCAGCTATACTAATGTATTTTGTTTACGTCACAACTACTTTGTGATGATCTTTCTATTTTGCAGTTAAAATCGCATTAGTCGAAAGTCAGCTCATTACACTAGTTTCTGTATTTTATATGTATTTATATTCTGCAATTATAATCACATTTCAAAACTCCAACTGCTTTAATCCAGCGTGACGAGGTTACCGTTGTTTCAGCATTGAGGGATGACAATCCTCCATTACATCCAGAATTTAGTTGAGAAGCCATTTTGTAATCGTAGAAATATTCAATTAAACTGTCAATCAATGTCATGCTAATTAAAATGTGTCACGATAACTGCAATGAGCAACATTATGTAGGCCAGTGGTTTATACATGTAGAGGGCATTGGGATACTCCAGGGGGCGCCAAAGGTTGAGTAATTTACCCAGCTATATACACACTACATTGGACGAGGAACTGATATATGAAAATGGCGTTTAGTGAATTTTATTTGATGATAGCTTGATGATACAAATATATCTATACTTGTACATGTAGCTTGTGAATGAACCAACATGGATGTCTCTGGGTCAAAGATGCTAAAATAAGAAAAGGACATAAAAGCCTTGGACATACCCTGTTTGAGACAATACATCAGACAGAGACACAACAGACATCAATGTAATGCAAAGGAAATTCCAGCTGTGTATACATACTGTTTAACTTCAAACCATTTCCCAGGCTTATATCTATTTCCCCTTTCACATTTTACAACACTTTTAACAGACCTGTAGAGGTTGGAAGAGCCAAATTATTCATGAAAGCTGGTCTCTAGGTTTTATCCCATGTGTTCAAAACCCTGTCAACACTTTGAACGGTAGTTAGGTAGAGTAAGAGTTTCTGTCCAGCAGACTGTAGCTCAAAGGTCAGCGTTCATGCTCCCCGCTGCTGCTTTCCTCTTGGTAATTACATGTTAAATTGAAAGGGAAATGTCTGCAGACGCAAATGAGGTAAATATTTAATTACAGATAACCTGCTCTGCTGGTTTGGCTTTTAGTCAGTTCCTGACAGTATCCAAACAGGTTGTACTCAGGCTGCCGGATAATCTGTGACATCTTTCTTTTCATACACAGAGGGACATGAGGCTTTTAGTGGTGGATATTGAATTATTGTAGTCCGCTGAGGCTTTTCTCTGACAATGAGAGGATTTTATGCTGAACAACACGACAAGAGGAGGGTTTCAATCCGTTTCAGGCTCTGGGTTGTGGGCCCGGCATGTTTCTGAAGCAGCACCACTGCATCCGTGAATCAAACTGTTTGAAATTCTCCTCACAGAGAGGGGTTTGCTTACATAATGTGCAACCATTGTTCCTTGATAACAGAAAGAGTTGGTGAGGAGAAAGGGGCCGAACGGAGGGAACAAGGAGAGTGGGGAGTACGTAGTTTATCTGTTTATAATGCAATGCAGGGATAATATTGACTTAGGTCATTACTTTTATTATGCCTTTGCGCGGAGGTAGTATTTTTTCAGGTTGTTTGTCCGTCCGCCCCATTCTTGTGAACACAGTATTTCAAGAACGCCTTGAGGAATTTCTTACAATTTGGTTTAACCTTCAGTTGGACTCAAAGATGAACTTTGTTGGTCAAAAGTCGAGGTAACTGTGACCATACAAAGTTCATTTTTTGCAATGTGAAGGCAATGTTTCAGGAACACCTCCAGGGAATCCTTTCAAACTCTGTACAAATGTTAACTCGGAATCAAAGATGAACTGATTCAATTTTGTGCTCGACTGCTTAGATGTGAATGGTTGTAAGTCGAAGGTCACAATGTCCCCACAAACCATTATGTTTTCGAGCCTCTTTAACATGATATCGCAAGTGTGACTTGTGGCAATTTATTCAAATTTTGAACACTTGTCACTTGGGTTCAAAGATGAACTGATTACACTTCAGTGGTCGAGGGTCACGGTGACCTCATATGAGTCTGGAACAAATGTATGTGGACTGAGACGGCATTCGTTGGCGGAAGTGTACAAATGCAGCGCGCCAATTCTAATTATCTCTATCAGCTGTATACTTTTGTATTCAATGTGTTTTATTCTGGATGTATTTCTGTGGTGAATGAACTGACGTGACAGACTTGTCAGGGTTTGCTTTGTCCATATCAGCGCTCCATTCATGCCGGTAAAGAGTTAGAGGGGAAGGTTTTACCCCCGTGAACAGTCTCCTCTTTGTTTGTGGGAGAAAACTAGGCCACCAAATTCTCATCTAAAGAGAAGAGGGGAGACGAAACAATGAGGAGGAAATACATCACAGACAGACAAATAGTGGCGAGAGACAGGAAGACGAAAGATTATTTAAACGTACAATCTGCATGGGAGTGTGGATTCAGATTTTACTGTTGCACTTACATAAAACCTAGAGGGTTAATGTACACTTGCAATAAACCAGTGATAAGAGTGGAACAGATTATAGAGCCATAACATTACATAACACGACAAAGTCCCTTTGAAGTTCACTGTATTTTATCTAATGTGTGTCTATGGCGTAAACGTGTGCAACTTTTCACTCTCAACTTTCTATGCAGATTGTTTTCAGGACAAATTGTTTAAAAACGGAAGAAATGAGTCTGAACGTGAGGTCTTTTTTTTCAATGAAATGAAAGCCATGTTTCCCAGAAGCACTGCCGTTCAGTGTGAACTGTACGAGCGCACACAGCACTGAAACAATGAGATGAAAGCCCCTCGCCCAGACTGGTTTGAGCTGGTCCAGGTCTGCTCGCTCTGCTGTCTGAACCCCGGCTTTTTTTTTTTTTTCTCAGGCTCATGCCGTTTTGCAAAATAAACTCTCCCTCTCTTACAGGGATCACATGAGGATTTACTGTGAGGCTCTCTCTCTCTCTCTCTGTCTCTATTTCTGTGTGTGTCTGTGTGTACTCAGCCCTGACTCAGACATACCAAACTCTACAGCTAAAATACACATTTTCTAATTGCAAGCTAGCATTACGTGTTACGTGACCTTCTAAGGAATAAGCTTGAATATACTTGTCTGAAAACGTGTCTGATTTCACATGACAGTATTAATTACTAATAGTGCACTACAGTTTCACTAAGACCTGTATGACCAAGCAATCAGAATTAGAGTAAACACTGATATCCACTGTAGAGTGCTGTGTCCCTGCTGCATGTTTCCTCTCCTGCCTCAGCAAAAACAGACAAAACTATAGACAGCAACCTTGCCCTCCTTTCCTTTCTCTCATTTCTGTGTGTGTGTGTGTGTGTGTGTGTGTGTGTGTGTGTGTGTGTGTGTGTGTGTGTGTGTGTGTGTGTGTGTGTGTGTGTGTGTGTGTGTGTGTTTTTGTAGGCCTACAGATTTACTGGACACTCTCCCCTCCTCCCATGCCATATGAGAAGACAAAGCACATGAGCTCCACAATAGACCAAGTCCTGGAAGGGTTTCATTTAATCATCGTCCTCCATGAAGATGCGATCTCCATCTCTGCTGCCCGACACTGCTGCCAGTTTGCAAAACATATGAGTCAACCTCACCTTTTGTTGGAAATTATTTTCAATTCTGGCTCTATTCTAGTTTATCCTGCACGTTCAGGTTGTTGGAAATGTGTGACTCAAAAGGATTAAAGCAACATGTGGGAAAAGAGTTTGGGAAAGACACAAACATGTTTTGCTCAGTAATGTGTTGCCATTAATATCAGTGGCCATGTTCTAACATAAACTTTGTTCCAAATGTTCCCCCTCAACTCATAAACATGTTTACTGCTCCCTCCTCTCTGTCTGTCCGCCTCTTTCCCCTGTTCATTTCTGCACCTCCCTCTTTCTCGGCCACTCCTCCTCACTCTTATTTCTTGATCAGACCACTCATCTGTCTTATCCTCTTACCCTGTGTTTTTCAAATCTTGACACAAATGTCTTGCTAGTGTTGCTGTAAATCTATGAAAGCAGAGAAGATAGGAGGATCCCGTACTGCTGGTTCCACAGCGTGGTCACCTGAGCCTGCCGCTCTGTTCCAACCTGACGGGATCAACAGGCCCGAGATACAAACAGAAGCAGATGGTGTGTGTTTGAGTTTGTCCAACAGGGACATATAAATAGTAGCCTATGCACATGAGTGGGGACGTGCCTGCTGAGACGATTTTATTAACAGGGTCATCTCCACGTAGAGACAAACAGCTGCCAAATAACAGATTTATTTTGTTTGAAATTTGAGATTTATTTCTGACGCACTAACCATCCAGAAATTGACTCAGAGCAGCCACTGGGTCACAACTAATTAAAATCCAAACATAGAAAACATCTACGATAAGAACTCTGTCAATTTGTTGGTTTGTTTGTGAGCAGGTTCCACGAAACTTGGTCAAACATGGGCCAGGAAAGAACCCAATACATTTTGGAGTGGAATACTCTATCCCTGTCTTTTAAACCAGGCAATAATGCATTTATTTTTACGTGAAAGAGGAATGTTTAGGGGACTTATATCTATTACAGTGTGTATTGTGGTGTTGAGTGTTTTGTCGGTTTGTTGTCACATGAGACAAAAGCCAAGAATACCGCTGGATTTAGAAGGTGAATGACAGGATATATGTGAGCAATGCAACCACTAACCTGCAGGTACAGTCACACCTGAGCAAAGTGGTGGATCATGCTCCTAAAGTTATCTGTCACTTCATATAGAGGTTTACCACATTTATGAGAGCTGTAGAAGCAGGAAGTAAAAACAAAGTGGTAAAAGAGGGGGGAAATCATTCAAATTTTAAGAGCAGTGATTAATCAGCTATTAATCAACAACTGAAATGCTTTGGTCTTTTTATTCTTTCATTAGAAACTCTATAAACCAGTAAATCCACTCAGTCACAGCTGTAAGACCTATTGAAAGCTAAGGAAAAACCACCTCCTCCACATCATCACAACAGATGGAACTCACAGGAAATAAGATGATGTGAGGTCTTATTTACACACAATATGGATCCGAGCTGTCCAGTACTCAGATAAACAACAAAATCCTCATCCTTCTACTTTTCATTGTAATAATAACAAAAAATATCATAGTGTAGCATGTACAAATATAGTCTGGAAAACAGCACAGCAGTTTGTGTACATGACAGTGAGATTCTGTGGGTGTGTTTCCATGAACTGTCTCCCATACTGTAACTTAATGAAGGTCAACAGCTGAGAAAGACTTCAGAGCGCTGGCTAGTACAGGACGGCCTCAGTCTTCAGGTTAGCTGCTCACAAATCCTATCTATAATTCAATATAGATTATATTACACATGTAAAGAATATCACTTAATATTAATAAATTAGCCATAGTGTCAATCATCTACATCAATTTGCTCATTAATTCTAATTTTGGACATGAAACAGCAGCAATGTCAACAACACCCCAGGAAACAGTTGTTTTTACATTGCAACAAAGGAAAGATGTAAACTTGTCTGAAGCTGTTTAAACACTGTATCATAGATTCTATTTCAAAAGATTAGGTTTATATGATAGTGACATCTTGGCAACTGTCTGAATTACATCAAGCACGCCTATCACTTACTAATGCAAACCATCGAATACAAAGATAGATAGATCGGTTGTTTCCTGACTTTGCTGAACTGATCAGCAGTGTAATGGGATCATATCAGAGGGAATAGATTGATCAGTGAATATTTAGGCAATGCAGTTGAAAAGAGGTGCAAATAGATGTCTAAAGTGGATGTGTAGGAAGTGGGGGTTAAATGAGATTAGTGATGTCTACACGAGTCAAAAGATTACAGGCCTCACCAGGAGCCTAGATAGTACGCGATCAATCAGTCGATCAGCTAATGGCTAACATAATGTAGGACTGATGACATTATCTTCAGGAAACGTCTGCAGGACCAAAATTAAATCTGTCGTAAACAATTTCTACCAAAATGAGTTCTTTTCATATTCTTCTCCTTCAGCCCCTTTACCTATGCTCTGAATTCAGCTTCAGAGTAAAACACACAGAGCCCCGGGCAAAATAACACGCTGGTCTTGTTTTT
Organism: Hippoglossus hippoglossus; assembly: GCF_009819705.1. Taxonomy (NCBI): domain Eukaryota; kingdom Metazoa; phylum Chordata; class Actinopteri; order Pleuronectiformes; family Pleuronectidae; genus Hippoglossus; species Hippoglossus hippoglossus. Next base: position 6,760,866 of record NC_047168.1, read on the forward strand.
CCCGTCTTGTGGAGCATAGTGGCTAAAAGTCAGGACAGCAAACATGAGCAGACCTGTAGTGGATTTAATACTTTATGTGTACCGATGAGTTGGCGTTATGGAGGATGAGAATAGACGTTGACAGGAAATTGGTGCATGGACTAATAAGTAGTGTGGGGACAGTGTGATGTTTACTTGTTTGTTTGTTTCCTCCAGAGGGAGAGAGAGAGAGAGAGAGAGAGAGAGAGAGAGAGGGAGAGAGAGAGAGAGAGAGAGACAAACAGGGGGTTACTGGCTCCTCCCAGCGTGGGCGGGGCCTCAAATCTGACTAGAAATACAAAGCGGCTCCGCCTGAGCAACAAGATTAACCGAGACTGAACGACTTGAGGAGACCAACGGAGACGCGGACGGACTATACTTTGTGTTTTTACAGGTAACCTTTCACTTACTTCATCAGTTTCCGTTCCTTAAAGCTGTGAAACTGTGAGGAAAGAGGAAGAGGCGATGCTAATTTTTTTTGCCGCGTGGCTCCCCAGATGATGATGATGATGATGATGACGGTGGATTTCATCATCTCTGGGGGGGGGGGGAGGATTAGACCACGTCAGACTTTTTTAAATTAATCGTACTGGGATTAATTCGAGAAACGAGTTGGATTCAGTCGAGATACTCTAGTTTCTACGTTTCTTTTCTTCATTTTGTATTACTATAATCGCGTTTGACGAAGCAGCCAGTTGACACCTCCCTGTGTCAACGAGTGGATGTAACCTTTTAGTTGTAATCAACATCATTTTCAATCAGGTTTATACTCTATTCTCGATATTCTGTGATTATAGCTTTTTATACGAGGGGTGAATAGGTTAGTTATCGATTAGCGAGCTCTTAATTTGAAGGTCTCTGTTTCCTTAGAGACAGCCGTTTACTTATCCTGTAACTGGAAGCTGCTGTTCCCTATAACTACACAGAACTACATTTGAATTAAAACTGTTACACATCATAGTTATTTTTTTTATCCTCTTGTGAAGAACTCTGAAAGTGCTCTAAAATAAAGGCTATTATAACCATTATTATTATTAGTCCCTAGCTCATAAAAGCTGGGCTAGATAAAAAAAAAAAAGGCTGTTGGCTAAAAGCCTGTTTTAGATCTTGGAACAGGTTAGCATGTCCATCAGCAACAACCATTTAGGGACAACAATTCAAGTGACTGGAAATGTGAACAAACACTCTTTCATTTCCAGTATGTCTTCTCTGTCATATGTTTTTGTACTTTTTCAGTGAAACAATACTTTTTTTTTGTTCATATCCTCACACCATATGTTTTCTTTGGACGTGATCTAGTTGTCAACTTGACAATCTGTTATCTCCTTTTTAACAATCAGACTCAACCATGAGTAAGAACACAGAGGTCGACATGAAGGAAGTGGAGCTCAACGAGCTGGATCCTGAGAAGCAGCCGATGACTGGTGATGGCCAGGCACCGGGCGGGGAGAAAAATGGCAGCGTCAAGCTGAAGGTCCCCGATGATGTGGTGAACTTCACCGGCCTGTCCAAAGAGGAGCTGATGAAGGTTGCTGGCACTCCAGGGTAAGAGCACCAGCTGCAATAAATACGTTCTAAGCTCTGGTCTTGAATTATGTCGTCATCTTAACATTTTCCACCTCATTCTCATCCTTCTCTGCAGATGGGTGCGAACCCGCTGGGCGCTTCTCATCCTGTTTTGGCTGGGCTGGATCGGCATGTTGGCCGGAGCCATCGCCATCATCGTCCAGGCCCCCCGCTGCAAACCCATCCCTGAGATGAACTGGTGGAACGAAGGACCCCTGTACCAGATCCCCGACGTCGTAGCTTTCGCTGATGGACTGGAAGGTAGAGTATTTTAAGATTTCAGATGTATTTCAGGGTAAATAGGTGTTTTCTTTTTGTATGACTTCTTACATGTTAAGGTCATTGCCTCTTCTTGCTGCTGTTTTGCCCATGGTGTCATGCATATGCCCAAAATAAGATTTGGAGATTATTTAAAAAGTCCTCTGGTCTGCATGCCGTAACATGGGATAAGTCTCGTGACAATGTCTTGGGTTTCCTGAGTTCTATGTGGCCTACTTCAACTGGCCAGATACCATACTGCTGACTAGGCTGACGCTGAGTGACTCGAGGTCTAAAGGACGGTTAAAAAAAAAAAAAAAAAGCCATGAGTCATTTCTGTCATATCTTCTGCTCAGACTTGAGGTCATGGGTGAGCAATGCAAAACTTTTTTTGTGGTGTGCAGATTTTTTTAAAGATATCTTATATACTTCATTTTAGATCTCAACGGATCTCACTCTGACTTTTCAATAAATGTCACTTAAAAAGCTAGAAACATTTACAAGACTTCTTGTTCCAATTTGTTTAAAGGCAGGAAGGAAAGACAGTTTGTTCTTAAAGTGAATTGCATGTGAGCACTCGGGTTTCCAACAAGCCTAGGGCAGCATTCCAAAAACCCCACGTGACCCTGGTTTTTTCACGTGAAGCACCGCCTTGTACTCAGGCTTCATGTGGCCAGTAGAGGGTGTGGATGGAGCCATTCACATTCTCCTGCCTTGAGTCAATACTAACTATAAGTACCCTTAACTTACCTCCTTTCTTGTGTCTCTTGCCCTCTAGCCTCCTGCCCTCGTTTCCTAACCCCCTGACCCTGCTACATTTCACACGTCAGCGTTCTGTGGTCCATTGTGTAACTACAGTTCTCCCTCTCTCTGTCCCTTTTTGTCTGTAGGTGTCGAGACAAAGTTGGACGCCATGAACCAGCTTAAGGTGAAAGGCCTGGTTCTGGGCCCTCTTCACTCCGTCCAGGCCAACCAGCCAAACAGCCTGGATCTCAAAACAATTGATCCAATTCAGGGAAAAGAGAGCGAACTGGTGGCCGTGCTGGAAAAGGCCCACAAGAAGGGTAGGCCATCATAGACTTGAGATCAGTATTAGTAACGGAGTCCCTTTTGAGGTTTCTAGTTTTGTGGACTTGGAGCTGCTCATGCCCAGTGGTTCTAACCATTCTGTTTTTCATAGGCATTTCTGTGGTGCTTGACCTGACTCCAAACTACCCAGGAGCAGCTTCCTGGTTCAGTACTGCTGATACCAGTGATGTGATGGAGAAACTTAAGGTAGGACACACACACTCATACATTGGTCTGTGGTCCTTCACTCACTTGATTCATGTCATTTAGCTGTTCTTACTCCTCTTGTAGCTAAAGTGATCACGTTGTCTTTCAGGCTGCAGCAGAACATTGGCTGGATTTGGGTGTCGATGGCATCAAGGTTTCGGACTTGAGCATTGCCACCGACTCTCCGGAATGGTCAAACCTACAAGCTGTTGTCCTGGGCAACCACACCGAGGGCATGAAGAAGAGGTAACTATGCCTATGCCACTTTGTTTACAGCTAATGGTGTCCGCTACTTTCATACAGACGCAAATACTTTTAACACATATATTAAGATTGTTAAAATAATTTTTAAGCCTGTTCTTTTTATTTAAGGGGCGAAGTGATTTTCAAAGCATGAGGAGAATGTCAGCCGACAGAGTTTAGTTTGTTTAGAGAAGAGAACGTGGAGATTAAAGGCATTCCAGTGCTACAGGGGGGGACTGTGGGTGGGGGATCAGGAAGAGCTGGGTCAACAAAAAGGAGTCTGTAGTTCCTGTGGCACTTTACTCTCATGTCAAAGCGACACCCAGTGGTGTATTTGAGAAATTACACAATTTACTTTAATATCACATTTGAACACTGTCTTTATTTCTTAAAACAAGTTATGATCCAACTCCGAAATTTCTATTTCGAGTCGAATTTGGTGGCATTTGGTGTCACTAATCTGACCTCACTGTCTTTCCCTCAGGGCCTTGATGGGTGTAGTTGAAGGCATTTCTCCCATAGAGGTGTCCCAGCTCGTCAATACCTCCGGTGTGAACCTCGTCCTGTCCGACCTGCTCAGCACCAAAACTGGAGGTTGGTTACGAGTTGTGTTCACAGCAGTTTCTACAGAGTACAGTTATACATTTAAAAGTAACACCACTCCACAGTAATGTGTGAAAATACTGTTGTTCCTCATCTTGTGTATCCCCTGCTGTGTCTCCATCCTGACTATCTGACTGTCTAAATGAAGAAAAACAAATGTCTGTTCTTTGGTTCAAGCGATACAATATAGGTGAATATTTTTACCTGAATATCTACAGGTGTGGAGCGCATCAAGGCTATGGACACCCTTCACACTGACCAGAGAAATCTGGCCTGGGGTCTGGGTGCCGCCCAGAGGGACCAGCTGTCCACACTGGCAAAAACTCCGTCCCTGATCCGTCTCTACCAGCTCCTGTTGTTCACCATGCCTGGAACCCCTGTGTTCACATACGGAGACGAGATCGGTCTTAAAGCAGGAGGGGTAAGGAATAAAACAGTTGAAATCGTTGAGCAGCCTTTCAGCTGGTTACAGGGTGTAACCTGTTTTCCTTCCCTTTTTATTTTAAGGCGGGAAACTTTTCTAAAATGGTTTGGGACATCGAGAAGGAACCTGAAGAAGGAGCAGTAGTTGACGAGGCAGCTGAGGTACGTGAATTTCAGTCCTGGAGCAAACTAGTGAACCTGTGGTCAAAAACATAACTTTGCTCTCCGTGTTTTTTACCAATATCCTCGTTTCTCACATTTACAGGCGGAGAGGAAGGAACAGATTGCTGTAAGGAAGTGGTTCAAATCCCTCAGTGAGCTGCGAGGCAAAGAGCGCTCTCTCCTCCACGGAGACTACTACCCTCTCTACTCCTCTGCCACCTCGCTCGCTTTCCTTCGTCTGTGGGACCAGAGCGAGAGATACATAGCGGCTGTCAACTGGGGAGACGCACCAGAGTCACTAAAGCTCTCGCTGACACCTACAGGCAAGTTTAAATTCAACAGTGATTTAGTTAAAATGTGAAGTGTCACATCCAGCAGGTTGTACTTTTGTCCACTTTTTTGTTTTTTTGTTGACACCATGATCTTTGTTCCTGCAGAGGGAGTAGAGCTGCCAGAGACGGCCACGGTGAGCCTGTCGGCCACAAACAGCTCCTCGAAAGATCTCACAGAAGAATCCGAGGTCAAACTGGACAGTTTCACTCTAGAATCCGGAGAAGCCGTCCTGCTGAAGTTCCCCTACACGGTCTAGAGATGGCGCCAAACTACAGGGAGCCTGCGTACAGATTAGTGTCATTAAAAGAAAGATAAGAAGGTCCTAGTCGTAAGGAATAAATTGGCATATGCAAAAGCATTTTATTCAGTGAGAACAAAGGTAAATTTGGGTCAAAGAAAATCCGCCATACAACAGCAGAATATTGGTCAGTTTAAACTCTTGGATTTATTTGATCCTTTTAATTTTTTTTCAAAGTTCAACCATCATCTGTTGAGCATTTTGTTCATTTGTGATCTTTAATTGTTGACCATCTGTACATTGTCCAGATGGGTGAAAGACATTCCATTCTTGTTCTTTGGGCATTTTAGCAGTCCTTGGTTTGTTTTTGTTATTTTTACTTATACATTTAAAAAAGTTCTGTTTTTAGGACAGTTTTACTTTCGTAAAGAGTTTGTTTTTTTTAAACTGCGAAGGCACTAGGGAAAAAACAAGTGACAAATTTGAACATGTGCGGTGCTTGCGTTTGAAGTATTTTTAAAAGATGGCAAGAACACAATACTGCTGCAGATGCTTTGAATCTGTCAAGTGAACTCAATTGGAAATGAATAAACAGTTTCTGTACCAACTCCTGTGCTCTCATGTTTTTGTTACACTTCGTTTAAGCGTGTTCTTAATGTCGGAAAGTATCAGATAAGATATTCACTATTTTCAGAACGTACAGGTGTGTGTGTGTGAAAGTGTGTCACAGATGTCAACAGAGGAAGCATGTCTATATTTCAATCACCATCTTGAGATGGGTTTTATATAATGAAATGTACCATCTGCATATACTCAGGTTTTTCACAACGTGGGTCATACAGTGATGATCTTAAAGTAACTACTGTCGTAAAATCACTCCATTATATGTCACACTTTCAAACTTTGTAGAGAAATTGTTTACAGTATAATGGTTTTCAGTATAATGATAAGCTGGATGAATTAGGCCTTTTTTATGCTCTACGATGATTAGCTGTAGTATTGTCAAGTTCCAGGGGGAACAAGAACAGCACTTACTGTAAATGATCAAGATTTTGTCATCAGACAAGTGTCTGTGGTCCTGCTCTTTATTGCCTGGCATTCTTTGCGAGACTTTATACTTGTACTTGTTATTACGGCAAAACAATGAAGACATAAATATTTAATCAATCCTGTGCAAACCTGTGCCCATCCAGAATTCCTCCAGAGCCATTTAGGCGTCTTGTTTTAGTCATCAATGAGGAATAACTAAGTACATTTACTCAAATACTTTTTTGAAAGAGGTAGATGTACTTTCCTTGAGTTTCTCCATTGTTCTGCTACGTCTGAAGCACTCCACTACATTTCTGTATACGTACTGTACTGTATACAGCTGTAGATACTGTGTAAATTATAATTCGAGATACAGTACATAATATCTGTTTGTGGAATATGACACTTTCATGAATTCATTTTATTTAATTGAATCTAATCAAAGCAAACAATATATTAACTCTAAAATTAGCTTGGTTATTAATTAAATTGTGGTTTACACATTGATACATCAGTAATTATAATACAAATAAATAATGACAGAGTATTTATGTATAACTGTATTTATGTATATTTTACTGCGAACCAGTTTTAAAGGGAACATTCAAATCCTTTACTTAAATATAAGTTATGCACTGACAATGTGGTGTAAGTTTGCTCTATTTTAGTTTTACTTACAAAATGTACTTTCAACTGTACTCTTAATTAGTACTAAAAAGTAAAAGTACTCTTCGGGACCACGAAATCCTATATTACATTACTACGGTGTATTATTATCGCTCATCATATGCTTTATATGTAAAATCTTAATTTGATAAGTAGATGGTCATTAAAGCTGTCAGCTAAATGTAATGGAGTAGAAGTATGTAGTAGCATTAAACTGAACATTGAAGTACAATTCAGTAATTAATGTACTTTCACGAGACGTTTTCTTTGTTATGCTCTATCCAGCCACTGTATCTATTAGGTACTAAAATACAATATTAACCTTTGTCATTATTACCTTGTGTATAATGTAATGTCATAAAACAGCCATTTCTCAGCCAAAACATAGATTTCAAACCATCCTCTATTTAATACCAGAAGCTTGGGTAGAGTTTCAGCAGAGTTTCAGGCTCTGGAGACAATACAGTGCCGCTGTGTTGCTGTGGTATCACAGGGGAGGTTTGATGTGAATGATACCGGGAACCAGGGCCTGTCTCAGCGCCTCTCTGCGCTCCCCACGCCGCTGTGAAACCCAACCACCGTCTCTCTCACCACCATGCACACTCATGCCTGACTCTCAATCTGAGTGTGACACCATCTACATCACAGGGTTACATGACCTTTCGGCTTTCATGGAGCAAGGCAGAGACCCAGTGATGTTTAACGCTGAATGAATCCACTGCAGCACGTCACCTTACAATGTAAAGTCCTCTGCAATGAAAAGCTGAAAGTGAGTGAGAACAAGATCAGCCCGAAAGAAAGTCACTTCAGTCAATATACAGACACTGTCTTAACCATTCAATACATCGTCAGGTTTTTATATAGACATATGAAAATACTAGTATACAAAGCTGCCTCTTATTGCAGTTATTATGATAACTAAACTTCATTACCAAATGCATTTGTATTTCTCTGTGTCTGTTGGTTACAAACTGAGTCCAGGTATCCCAGCTCCATTGATAATGAAGGAATATGCCACTTTGGGCTGTTGGTGCAACTCTTCTGCAACAGTTTGAGTATCTGTGACTTGCTCAATGGCATTTCAAGCATAGTTGACTCTCTTTATCAATGACTCTGTTGTTGGACTAATCAGCCTCATCAAAATTAGGCTGAATCTATCATGTCACAGGACCATGGAGAAAAAATGAGCTGCTGTGCACCTCCTATTTATTAATGGTCTTATGACAGCAAAGGTAATTTTACTAACAGAAAACAGAACCATCTTTTGAACAGTCGCTGGCGAAATGACGCGTCACATTATATATTCTTCACATTTATATTACAACAAACGCTATACACAGAACCACCGGCGACACAAGGACGGATCAGGCTTGGGACTGAGAGTCCAGGATATTTAATATCTTCATCTCAAAGTATGGTCACAATTTAAACCATCAAGCTCCTAATGTCATGATGATTACCTTTCACTGCCTGGATAACAACACATCTATATAAACACATACATCTGTTCATACATGTGTCTCTATCATCGCCGGAGTTTAGAAAAACATGGAGCCATTTTCTTATTTCCCAGGTAAAAGCACATGTTATTTCAGAAAACAATTTGAGATGCTTTGATTTGTTAGTTTAAACACGATTGTGTGAACAGTAGCAGCTGTTTGATCATATACATGCCAGATGCTAATCCTGAACTCTTTTCTCTGTGTGCACTGTTCTACGATGCTTGAATACCTGACCACAGATTTTATTTTAATGTACGTATTAAATTTAATGTAAATGTATATAGTTATAAAGCAAAAAAAAAAAAAACATAATCAAAGCTGCTGTTGACATTAAAGAGGGGTAAAAGGTTAGCTTAGCTTTGCGTGACAGGAAACAGAGGAAATAGCAAGTCTGGCTCCGTCCAAAGGTAAAATTAAAAACCTCCCACCTATAAAAGCTCACTTATTACACACTAGAAAACAGATGGAATTAGGATGTGCAGGGAAAATGTCTAACTTCCCCTTTTTTCTTTCCCTCCCTCTGTTCCTCCAGCTTTCTGAATCCAAACATCCACCTCTCCTGCCGACTCCACGCTGGAGCTCATACACAAGGTCAGTTCAGCCTGTTCACTTCAATAAAGCTGTACCTTTGTCAGGGAATGGACACAACTTAAAGCTAAGGAGACTTTAACGAGTGCTTAAACATTTTGTGGAGCGATAGATGGAGATTTGAGCACAAGAAACTGATCTCCTCAGCTTAGCATAAAGATTAGAAAGCAGCTAGCCTGCCTCAAAAAACAGAAACGTAAATTTAACAATGTATGGGAAGTAAAGCACTAATATATTTCTTGGATGAGTTCCTATATCTCAAATGTGATTATCAATGAGCTTTAAAAGAACGAGTGGGCAGATTTTGTAAAGATTAGCTTGCTAGCTTATGCCTCCAGTCTTTGTGCTAAGCTAACCGGATGCTAGCTGTAGCCTCCATCCAGGCATGAGAATGGAGCTAACTCTCAGCAAGAAAGAGGTTGAATGACAAACAGTTTTTTTTTATTTTCTTTACTTTGCGATGACTTTTGGAGTAAAGTTAAGTTAGGTGGTCATTTTTTGCAAATCTGCACAGAAACAGTTTGTCTACAACGTGCTTTAAGCCGAAAAATGTAGCGATGCTAACGTGCACCCCGCGCATGCCCTTGGGCGAGAGCTTTGTGTGCAGTGTGTGTGTTTCTGGTGTGTGTGCGAACGTGATCGCGGCTCAGAGGAGGATATCAGAGGACATTTAGACTAAAAACATGGTGTAAATGACGCGGTTTGCAGAAGAATTTGACTGTCGGGACTAAAGGGCACTTGGATGACATCACAGGAGCAGTATCGAGACATGTTATGTTTTTTACGCAGTTTTTTTTTACGTTTGAAGAAGTGGTCCCCAGTTTCTTCAATTCTATTGGATTTGGCTGCAAAGCTTTTTACCCTGAAACTCCTGAAGTGTTTTGTGGACTCAAACACTTCACCCACCCCTCCATCGCCATAGTGGTGAGTGGATAAAGAATGAATTTTCATTTTTCGGTGAACTATCCCTTTAACACTAGACCTCCATTATCTACAAAAGGTCAGCCACTGGACAAACTTTCCAAATTGTCAATATGACACGCTGACTGACAGCATGTGCAATATGCATGTGGTTTTCTGAGTGGTCCTGTGTGTGTGTGTGTGTGTCTTTAAAATAAACAGACCATAAGAGAAAATGAGGGATGAGAAGGTACGAAAAAAAAACACCCACTCAAACTGAAAGTGTGTGTATGTACATGTATATGTAAGAGGTTGAAGTCACACACTTGGGTGTTTTTCTTATGTTTCCAGCATCACTATGACACAGCCTGACACACACACACACACACACACACACACACACACACACACACACACACACACACACACACACACACCCAGACCCCCACACACACACACGCACACACGCACGCACACACACACACACGCACACACACACACACACACACACACACACACACACACACACGCCCATACCCCCACACACACACGCACACACACACACACGCACACACACACACACACACACACACACACACACACACACACACACACACACATACCCCCCCCACACACACGGTTGTGTTATGACAAGTTGGATGAAAGGCTGAAAGATCAACTGAAAGAGTGACGGCGGCCGATCAACTTGAGTGAAACTACATCTCTCTCTCTTGTTCGCTGTTTCTCTCTCTCCTCCCCCTTTCTCACACACGTGTAACTTCCAGCAGACCACACACTCTCACACACACACACACACACTCACACACACACAAACGCATTTCATTTGCCACTGACACATCTGTCCGCGTAATGACATATAAACAGGTAAGACTACATTTTTATTCTCCTTCAAATTTCTCTTTTGTTTGTTTAACACTATAAGGCCAGACTAAGTTTAGAGAAGGTTTCACTTAACTCAACATCACTAACAAACTTCTAAAACGCACCTGTTCTGCTTTGGTCTTGTTTGTCTGGTATCGTTTCAACGTTTTTTACCAACTTGACCAGAAACATTTACATCGAAGGTGCACATATATAAGGATTTAATGGGTTAAAGGATTCGATGTGAATGTAGCTTTGAATAAATCCACAAATGAAAGGATGTAAATGCAGAGAAATCCAGTTCAAATCCATAAAGAGATCCATAATATTTGATACATTTGTTGCACTCAGACAGATCAAACGTCATTATCACTAATTCTTTTCATGCAGTTTTGTATGTGTCTCTGTTGAATATCACATATCGTATAATCCATATAGCCCATGTAGCTATAAAGCTATGCCTTTTCCCTATAAGGACAAACTACGGTAGTGAGACGCGAGCTGCAACTTTATTTTGTAGCATTTCAGTGTTGTTACCTGCAACATGTTGGCGTTTACAGCAAACATGCTCTAACATGGACAGCCTTAAAACCAGACACTTTGTATAATGGTGGCAATAACAGACCAGAGCTTGACTTTAATCTTGATCCAGGTACAGTTAAACACATCTAGGTTATTGTCCTGCTGGTATAATTTGGCAAGAGGCCTGTGAATTTACGCCTTGGACGTAGCCATAGACACCATTTATAGCATTTGGGTGTTACACGTAACTCAAACTCATATAATATTCTTGTAATAACCCCTCCAGTAATTGAAGTTGTTTGAAACAGTTATCCAGAGGCGTTGTTTCGCCTTCAGAGTTATTTTGGAGGCTGCAGTGTGTGGTGTTGCTGTTCTGTCTTTAGGCAAATTTTTGACTTCCCCGATTGATTTGAATAAAGTGGGCAAAGCTTGAGGAGAAGGCTTTGTATTGTTGTTATTTTTGTCCTCCTTCGGTTTTGTGACCTCCTTTGACATCTGCAGACAGAACGAGGGCAACGACCGCCTTTGTGTGAAGTTGAGCAAGCGTCTGCGCCAACAAGGGCCCCGATCAAAAACGTTTATGAAGAACGTTTCCAGATTTTTGCATGAAACTCAAACTGTAGAATCTGAATGAAGTCGAGTTGTTTTCTTGTTTCATCTATTTTCATCTTTAAAGGATATATTGAACCATTATTATGGGCTTCCTGAAGAGAGGATGAAATGGGGACACTGGAGAAGATTGAAATAAGTTGCATTGCGATTCAGTCTGATCCAGAGAAATATTATGATCAGGGATTGAAAGAATTGTTCCACTTTACGTTTCACAAGCTTTCTGGGTCTCGCTGCAGAGAGGCATCCCCACAGCATGACGCTGCTACACCAAACCTCAAAGTGGGTATTCAGAGTTTTCTGCTAATATTTGGCAGTGCAAAGTTTACATAAAAGTGTCATCAGGCCATAAAACCACTTTATTTACCACATGTGCTCTGATAAACACTACCTCAGATATCATGTGATCTTCTGTAAAATGGGGTTTTCTCTTTGTTATAAAGCTGTGGCTCCTAATGTATCCGGAACACAGTTGTTGTTTGCAGTGTCTCCCTGCTCAGCTATGGAGACCTGCTGCTCCCTCGCAGTTATTCATGGCCTCTCTTAGTTGTTAGCTTTTTTACCAAGACTTAAGTGTTTGAGGATAATCAATCAGAAAATATTCTTATATTCTTCCCCTGATTGGTATTTCTTTATCACAGACTACTCCGCAATGTTTCTTTTTGTGCAACCTCAAATCATTCGTCATACCTTAAATACACAAAACGATGGATCAGATGCATGCATGGGGATTTAGGTGTCAAATTAAAGGGCTAAATATTAGTGGAATCTATTTTTTTGTGATTTATATTTGCACTTGATTTAAACCAGTATACCCATTAGACTGCACTTCCGCAAGAAATTCAAATTGATACGTTATCATCTGCGTCTGATTGTTAGCAGGATTATGCAAAAACGTCTTGATGGATTGCCATGAAACTTGGTGGAAGGATGCGGGTTGGGTCAGAACCTACTAAATATTGATGCAGATCCAGATCAGCGGTGATGAAAAAAATGTAATGTAATTCGCTGCTGCTTGATTTAATTTAAGGGACATTAGTGGAGGTATATATGCGCTCTGCTGTTTGTGTGTCTTTGTGTTAGCAGGATAAGTAAAAAACTACAGAACCAATTTCTATTACATTTTATGGAGGGGTGGGGTATGACGGAGGAAGAAGCTGCTAAAGTTTGGAGCAGATCTGGATAAACAAGATTTTACTATGGCGAGATAGGACGTTAGCCTTGTTCCCGGTATGTCCTCTCCGAGCATCCTTTTAGTTTCATAGTGTGAAGTAGTAAACACGAAACATTTAACTCTATGACCTTGTTACTGACACTGTATTGGAGGATGTGTTTTATACTGTAAAGCGCTTTGAGTGGTCGATAAGATATAAATACAGTCATACAGTACATTTACCATCGATTGTAAACTTACTATGTAAATGATAACCATAATTCATCAGAAATGAATAATACATTAGATTATTGTGTGACTAAAACAATCTAATCAGCAGCAAACAGAATCTGGGTAGATCTGACTACAAGGTGTTTTACCTTCCCCCATTTTACACCAATGCACTGATTTCTCCCGGATCATTGCTTACTCAGCAGTGGCCCTGTGAATAATCATAACTTTTTGTAATCAAACGAAACAAATCCTTCAAAAACATAAAGAGATGGTTTCAGTATGAAATCATCGTAATGACAAAAAGACTGAAGTTCATCTAAAGGTTTTGTGCTTCCGTCAATTAACAGGAGACAAGATGAAACAATACGTTTTCCTGGAGAAACTAGTTATTATTATCGTACGGCTCCATACTGTAGCGGCGATCATATTAAAAAACGTTTAAAAAGTTGATACATCGCAAACAAGCTAAGATGATGTAACTTTCATCCCTGACGCTGTTGTTCTTCTGAGAATAAATGACAAAAACAAAATTCTGCACAATAGCAAATTTTACATTTAGAGTAATCCTGATATACTTTGTTCTTAATCTGTTTTTCCAAATGCAAAAAACAAATTTGAAAAACGAAATGATTTACTTGCAGTACAACTAATCAATATTCACTATTTGTTAAAATGCTGTGATAGCTTAAAATAATGGAGGAACCCCTTTAGTATATTTCCATTTATATATTCATATAATGTTACTTCTGTTAATTCACCTTCAGTTGACCCCTTTGATCTTTATCATGATGGAAAACTGAATTCAATCTTTTGCACAGTAAATTGATAAAAAGGCTAAATACATTAGGATGGTTGTTTTTTTTCCATGTAGAAAATACAGTGATGGAAAATATCCAACTATTAGTATCGCACTGTATCAGCAGCGTCACATGTTCTCTGGAAATATTTCTGATTAGACTGATTCACACTTAAGTCGTAAAATTGTTGTTAATATGCGCTATTATACTATTGTTTGCAAAATGTCTTGTCGCTCTCAACTCAAGCTTTGATAACTTTGGTAGCTCTTGAAAAGTTTATTGAAAAGGTGGAATTTAAGGGTAGAGAAAGTTCAATTTTACTGCTTCAGATTATTGTGATACGACGATTGCTGTTAGGTGATGAAATGTGAAAAGTCGTCCCGTGGTGCACACATGGAGACGCGTGTGCCGACGACAAGGTCTCAGAACATTTTATGGCCTGTGATCTTTTCAGGCGTATAAACTCATGTTACCTCAACAATTAAAGAAATGGCATTCTCCAAATGCCTTCATGCATTAAAATGAAAATATGATATATTTCCAACCGTATTATTTTTTATGTTGATTTGTGTGGCACATTAATTAATAATACACTGCGGTAAACCCTTTTCTGTGTTTTTTACTATTGTTAAACTGTCTTATGAGATAAAAATACTCTGTCGTTTGAGTCAAATGTATGAATTCACTGAATAATCTTTCCCCTTTGCTTTAAATGTTTGTATAAAAATCACATTAAAGGGAAGGTCCACCTTTTTTGAAAAAGAATCTCCGTCTGGTTGTAGGTTTGCTTCTGTGTGCCAAGTATTTCACACACAGCATCGTTGCCTTATCATCAACGTTACACGTGCTCGTCCTGTCCATTACACATTCACCTACAGTGTCAATGTGGACATGGTCACGGAGACGGAAGTCGACCCAGTCGAATACCTGCTGGGTTTGGTAAAATAGCCTGTTTTCTGATGCACTATTTTTCATGTCGTTTGACAGTTTAATGTCTCCCTCGGCTTGTTAGTTCCTTTCTTCCTACCAGTCATCTCTTCTTTTCTCAGTGACGGAAGACAGGCGGAGGGACGGAGGAAGAAAAAAGTCCAGAAGTGCTTCTCTCTTCCCCCCTCCTCTGCTCCTGCGGGTTTTTATGTTGAATTTGAGAGAAAACCAGAGAAGTGTCTCCCCCGTACGTACGCACTCCTCCACACTCCGCTTCCTTCTCACCTCCTCTCATTCAGACATCTTTCACTCCGCAGTTTTCTCAAGGTTCCGGACACACAAATGTATGCAAATGACATACGCACAGCCGACAAAGACGAATTAGCAATTCATGTCAAAACGACTGAAGAAAAGGTTGATACGTAGAATTTGCTTAATTTTAGATGTCGATCTCAGGTTAGGCTTTTGAAGGCCAAGCTTAATGCAAAACTCAGTTTTGCAAGGTTCCAAAAAACTGGATACTTCTTTCAAAAATTCCATCAATTTCTATTTTCTTCGCAGAATATAATTATGGAATATTTGGAAGGACATCATTTTACTCTCAAATATGTGACTGAATCGTAATGATAGGAACTGAAGCCGGCTGAGGAGGATGTTTAAGTTGGCATTAAGTTGAATTCAACAACTTCCTGTGCTGGATGAGCATAAGCAGCGGTAAAAGACCTTGTTAATTCCTCATCAGTGTACGTTTTTCATGATTCTGACGAATGTTGCAGTTTACACACAGATTACACAAGCATCACATTCCTGCACTGTCACTCACGAACTGCACATAAAAGGTCTCAAGTGTCCGTGCATGTGCATGTGTTGCAAGTGTTGTTAACTTTATTAAGTAAATTCTGTCATTTTCGGCACAAAAAAAGGTGCAAATGTAGTTGAAAATTGGCACTTTAGTGTCACAAATTTCCTCAAAACACTTTTGGAGATTCGAACGATGATCAGACAGATGTTGATTCCTTTGATTACATGAATGATGCAACTTTTGACAATAGATGCGAACAATGTGACACAGCAGCTTTCCAGGTGTGGATAGTACATTAACTCAAGTGAAATATGGTAAATTCAATTATTTCCATTTTGTACATTTTAGATTTGACCATATATATAATATAAACTGTATTCCACATGACACGTGTGTATTCTATTTGTACATTTGGTGATGATAGTGATGATGGTAGATGATACAGAAGACAACCACAGGATTTGATTCATTAGTTCATTTAGCACCGAAAATAACAATTCCCTTTTATTGGTGGCGCTTTGTATTATTGACCATTTCTACATTGTAATACTGCCTTTTACAGAAAACTTTAAATAATGTTGTATCACGAATGTTATTTAAACCTTTCGATCACTCTGCGACCCTTAAATAACATGCGTGTGTGTGTGTGTGTGCGTGTGTTTGTATGTGTGTGTGTGTGGCTGAGGTTACTGAAGTTGCTAAGACTTGTAAACCTGTCAGTGGTCATGTTTGAGGTTGTGTGTGCATGAGCGAGCAGGTGTTTAAGGTTGTATGACAAAACAAAGGTTGAAAACAGTTTAATTTGTGTGTGTGTGTGTGTGTGTGTCAGGTAGGCGAGTGGGTGGGCGAGTAGGTGGTGCTGCGATGTGTTTAGAGGGTTCCCTGAACTTCATCGCTTGTCGCCGTCTTCCTTCCTGTTTGAATGTCTCTCACTTCCTGTCAGCTGTCTCAGCAAGAGACTCTTAATCTACTTACTTATACTTACAAAATGTACTGTATTTAAAACTGAAAGACACACATATTATACAAACTGAAATGATTGAAGAGTTTCCAAGATGAATGCTTTTTATAGCGTGCACCTTGTTTTTGAGGTTCCTCTCTGATCAGTTTTCAATCTCAGCCTGAGTATCTGAAAAAAGAAAGGAACAGTGGAAAAAGTGCCTAGAAGGGATGGAAAGCCTAGGAAAGAACCAAGATGTGCACCAAAAAGCAGAAAGCGTATATGAACGAACACAGAGATTAAAGCAAAGCAGAGAGATGAAAAAAAAAGCAAGCGATGGAGAGAAGATGAAAGATGGGACAAGAGAAAACAAAGTTGCGAGAGAACGACTCCGGGTGAGATAAGGACGGGCAAAGAGACGGAAAGAGAGACAGGGAGAGGGAGGCGGAGGGCAGAGAGATAAAGATAGCTGAGCGGAGGGAGATCCGTCAGCGTTTGTTTCCTCAGGATGTGGTTACCACAACAACGAAAAGGCAGCGAGGCAACATCACTACCCCTCGGTCCCTTCTGACACCTGCAGGTGTGTGTGTGTGTGTGTGTGAAATTCAGCGTGTGTGTGTAGACGCACATAAGTGTGATTTACTCAGTAACTGATGGAGTTAGGTGTGTGTGACAGACAGCGAGTGTGTGTGTGTGTGTGTGTGTGTGTGTTATACAGCAGAAAGAGAGAGAGAGAGAGAGAGAGCGAGAGAGAGAGAGAGAGAGAGAGAGAGAGAGAGAGAGAGAGAGAGAGAGAGAGAGAGAGAGAGAGAGAGAGAGAGAGAGAGACAGATAGGAAGGACTAAGTGTCTGTCTATGAATCTGAAAGGGGAAATTATAAGACTCTGGACACAGTAGCGAACGAAAGACCAAGAAAAAGAAAGAAAGAATGAAGAAGAAAATTAGAAGAACAACAACCAGAACCCGAAAACAACAGAGGACAATGTTTGAAAAGGAAATAAAGCACCAAGGACTGGTAAAAAAAAGAAAAGAAGAAAACCTCAAAACGTACATACAGTGTATCTGTCTTCATCTCGTCTTCCTTCGTTCTTTCTCTTTCTGACTCACTCACTGTCCTATTTAGAGCGGCATGTGGTTTCAAGAAAGAAAGACTTAAAAGTTGAATGCAGCGCAGTGTGAATGTGAATTTTAACCAAGTTCCTTCTCTCTTGAAGAGTTGTTTTTTGATATACTTGATTTAAGCGAAATGACCTTCTATTTTGTTTCTTGGCTTCTCTTGCTGCGTCGCTCTCGGCACAAGTTTTCATGCATTTCACTTGTTCGGACTAAGTTGTGGGCAGACATTTTCTATCGCATCCGATGCTGTGTCGTTGAATCTGTTTTTAAGGGAGGAAAAGGACAAGCTAACCCTGAATGGCATCAGTGGAGGTGTGTTAGCATTCTAAACCGAAACTAAACAGACTTGGAGTTAAAAACTGGCGCTCGTGCAGCCTGCAGAATTCATTTAAGATAACGTCTAACTAGTTTGAAGTACAAAACACAGACAGTGCTCTGAATGAGTTATTGATAAATCTAACTCTGATATGTGCAGGACTTTGTAAAAGCCATTTCTGGACAACATTTGGAGAAATCATCAAAAACAGGCCTATGCAAAGTAATTAATTATCATATTAGACATGTCAGCTGTTTTTCCAATGCAAACACTTAACGATCCTCTCTTTGTTACTTTATTTTGATAGCGGCGGTTAGCAACACTAACACAACCAACATTGTATTCAGGTTAGGTTTTCAAATTTTGTAATTAATCCTCTACCATCACAGAATCTCTTTTATCCTCTACTCTTCTATGTAGTGTGTTGTTTTGTTTTGCCGACTGTTTCTATTTTTGAATCCCTATTCTATTGTGATTTAGTTTGTAGGTACTGGAGTAGCTGAACTAAATATAAAATGAAATAAGAGAACTCACATTTCGAATGAAGTCCTAGAATCTGTCAGAGAATGTTTTGTAACACCGGCAGGGAGGTACTAATGCTAATGCCGTGACATGATTGTTCATACTTACACTGTGCTCCTTTCTGTGTCCTGTAGTCACATTAGCCAAACCAAGCAAGCAACCATGGATGACTGTTCACCCACCCAATCCTTCCCTAACCTCCACCACCATCGCCACCGCCCATCCCTTCACCTCACTTTGCCCAACCTTCAGAGCCCAGAAGCCGGGTATCAACCTGCGCTGGACCCCCTGGAGCAGTATGGAAGCAGAGGGGAACAATCTGCAGCGTCTTTCCCGAATTCAAGCAACTCCTCTGGGGGGAGAAAGGGGAGCAGTGGCGGAGATAGAGGATTCCAAAACACAAGTGGTAGTGGTATGGGTGGAGATGATGGCTTGAGAGGCCATCGTGACAGAGATGGCGGGCAGGACAGTCATTTCCCCGACGCCTGGTGTGGTGGTATCAAGAAAGAAGAAGTATGGGAAGACGGTGAAAGCTCTACAGATGTATTTTACAATAAAGCTGATTGCTACAATAACCCAAATGGGGCTTTTTACACCATGAACTGTGACAGCGAGGAAGGACTCAGGTGTAAACTCAGAGCAAATTATAATAACTATACCCAGGTTAGCTGTGATGCTAAAAGTGAAGGGGTTTACAATAGGGAGGCTAATTTTAGCCACTTTACGGTGTGCCACAGTAGGAGTGCTGCAGGAAGCTTGAGCGACAGCACCGTCGGTTATTGTCGGACAGATTCAAGAGTGAGCGAAAACTATTCAGGAAGAGAAGAAGACTATGGATCCAGCTGTGGGTCGGGTGAGGATCAGCTTCAGCAAGCAGAGGTGGAGGCTCCCTGGCTCGGTATGTCTCCCTCGAGTCAGACTGGAGAAGGGAGGTGGAGAGGAGAAGCAGACGCCATTGCTTTGACCGCGGGGGTCCTGCCCCTGAGGTCACCTATCACCATCAGCAGCGGGACGTACACTCAGAAACTGGACTCCTTCTCCGAGGCGTTCCTCTCCCAGCGAAAGAGACGGTTTCCCGTGAATCAAAGTGGGGATTCCTCTGGACAGTTGTGGGAGTTCGGAGAAACGCCTGGATTTGTCAACTCGAGTCACAGCTGTGCTTTTGATTCAGACCCCTACCTGCCATCTGTCTCCTTCTCTTCCCCAGTTCACCACTCTCTTCCATCCTTCCCCTCTCCTCCCACATCGTCTCACCTCGTGTCTTCAGTTCTCAGTCCTCCTCCCACACCTCTACCCCCTCCTTCTCACTCGCCCTCCAAAATGGACTCTCCCAGCGCATCTGGAGGAAGTGGCCAAGAATCACTTGGCCCGCTCCAGTTTTTCACATCCCGCCTTCAGCCTCTCCCATCTGTCCATTGCTCCGGGATGATGTGGAAGTTTCCTCTGTTGTCGCACAGCTTTCCACAGTCGTCGGGGGACCCCAGCAGCAGTGACAACAACTTAAGATCGTCCCATGTTTCTCATTATGGAAATATTACTGGTAATATATTGTCATGAAAGTATGATTCTAAGAAGATTAATATAAATGTGAATATAATATAGCACTTAAACATTAATAATTTAAATAAGAAACACGCCACATATACATATGGGATTTGTGAGTTTTTATAGAAAATCTCCCGTTTCCTACGTGCAAATTACATTTCACCTTTTACATTTCCAAACCATTTATAAAATAAATCTGTAAGAACATTTATAACATGTGAAAAATGAAATGGTCCCATATGAAAACCAGTTATCGTAATGTCAGAATTAATATTCAGATTTGACTCTGTTTTCTCTCCCACCATCTTCTTGTTATTCCTCCAGCTGCACATGACACCCTCCAGTCTCCTGAGTCGCCATTCCTCACTTCCTCATTCCATCATTCGTCCCTCCACCCTTCACCCAGAGACCTCTGTCCCTTGAACACTCCATCCCTCCATCTTCCCTCTCCTCCATCTCACCTCTCCGGCCCAAATAACGTGGCAGCAGAAGACACAGCTCCTTACTTGGTGAGCCAGAAAGTAAAGAATGGACCAGCCGCTCTGCAGGTATGGTGTCGTACATCTACTCCTGACTGAAATAAACAGTATACATTATAATTGTTTGGTTGCCAGGTTTTAAGATTACAGTTAAAAGAGTTTTTGCATATCCTCAACTAACGGAGCTGACTTAATATCTGTAAAATTTGCCAGAGCCTCAACTGTGTTTTGTGCTACTTGATAAATGCTGGCATGCAAACACAAATAAATCTTAAATGTTTTCTTTTAGCCAGGTTGGATCATTTTGTTGTCTGTTTGGACCTCTAGTTTTAAGAATAACTAGGCCGAATCCATCCAAAAATGTCTAGATATAGACTTTAAGAGTTACTGTTGAACAAAAAGTAAATAAAAAAGTAAATAAAAGGCATTATGGTTTTGGAGTTCTTCCTCATGAACACGCACTGTCTTTCTAAAGTCACATTTTGACTGTGAGGTTGCCATGTTTGCACACAAAACAAAACCCAGGAGACTGGGTAGAAGCTGTTCATACATTATGGGCGGCTGCATAAATGTTTGTTTGTCCAAAAATGACGTTAACTCTATTTGCGTTACTGCTTCTAAAACCACATTCTCATTTTGAGACACATTTTATAGATAGAATCTGTAAATTAGACACAGTAAGAGTTGGTGAAAGGCATGATTGTCAACTATGATTGAGTTTGATTCGCCTGCTTCCAAACTAGGCCAGATGCATCATGGGCTTATCCCTGCAATTATTAATTTACCCCAATCACCTTACTCAGAATACAGTCCTAAGGAGTTTGTGTTACCCGATTGCCTCCAAACCAACAAAAAATTTAACTCATCTTCTAAATACTGAAGCTTTTAGGACTCTATTCTCACATTTTTCTCTCTGGATTTAGTTTTTGATCATGTATTAATCAAACGACACAAAGAACAACACTATAAAATACTTTGTCCTTGGACTTTTACAGCAACAACCCTCTCCTGTCTACACTGGAACGCCATTTCCCAGTGTCCTTCACCCTAGCAGGGGCCAGAAGAGGGGCCACTACACTCCACGACCCCTGCTCAATCCAATCCGCAGAGGGACGGGTCTGTACTCCTCCCTCTTACCGCTCCATCACAAAGAGGATAAACCGGCATTCAGAGAAGAGGAAGAGGATTGTGGTGTGTTACAGTGAGTAAAAAGGAAACTGGGAGCTGGGGAAGAACGCAACACAACTGAAACAGGCGAAAAATACAGTATCATTATACTAATAAAGTGTTGGCTTAAGAGTTTTAAAAATATTTTGGGTTAGGGTTAGGGTTTAAGTCACTTTCATTTGTTTCTATTTCTCTTTCCCTCCTTCCAGGAGTGTGAATGTAGGTTTCGAGTTCCAGGCAGAGCTTCCACCATGCTGCGTTAAGGGCAATGGGTCAGGGACTTGGTCCCCGGATGATGAAGCTCCCAGGGAACAGTTGCTCTGGAAACCATTGCAGGAGCTGGAGGAGAGTGCCAACTTACAAAATCAAGGTAAATGTCTAAATCTGATTTTCATAATCTGTAACCCATTGACCAGATAAGAGTGATTGTATGTAAAATAAAATAGGGTGACCTCTCAGATCTTCAACATAATAAGGAAGTGGGAAAAGGAAAGGCCCACAGGACACTTAATTACGTTTTTTGCATGTACAGGACAGTGTGCAGGATTCCTCTTCTCTCACCTGCACGTTATTCACAGGAGAAATGGGAACTCAAAATAATTTTAGATTAAAAATATAGACTCCTAACATAATGAAATGTAGTTATGGCCGTTTATTCTTTTGTGAAGTGTTAAATCCTGTTGTGTTTGTGTGTGTGTGTGTGTGCACAGTGGACAAGCTGCTGTCATTGTGTAGTTCGAGCTGTCTACCAGGAGGGGGCAGTAACACCGAGCTGGCTCTGCACTGTCTGCACCACTGCCAGGGGAACACAATGGTAATCTTTCTTTATTTCTCTCTCTCTCTCTCTCTCTCTCTCTCTCTCTCTCTCTCTCTCTCTCATTCATATCCAGTTAACACTATCCATCACACGTGCCTCATTCATCTGTTCTCTGTCCTGTGCAGGCCACTCTGGAGATGCTGCTGTTCTGGCAGCCCTCTTCAGCAGGAGACTACCACTACTCTGGTAACCTTTGACCTTTGACCTCACCCTAAGGCCTTAGCTATCTCATACTCACTAAAGAATCATTCCTAAATGATCACCTTATGTCCAGATAACTCTTTACCCACAGTTAAATCCTCTTCTTTCACCCTGTGAAATAACTTGGCGGTCAGTTAAATGCTACGAGCGTTCACACTGCTTCTACCTCTCAGCTGATTCTGAATCAGACCCACTTTGTATAGATTTACATAATATAACAAGAATGTTCTTGTTCACAAACTGAGTCAATATTTGATAAATATTATGTATTCTGATGATTAATGGTGGAAAATAGGTGCACAGTGAGTTGGGTGTGTTTTCATACTCACTGTAATGTGTCCTTTTTTAACAGGTATACACAATAATGTAGAGCTGCCAGCATTGAACAGAAAATAATCAAAACCTCTGTTGCAGAAGTTAAAATGTTAAAAAGTATTTTGATCGTATAATGGACTATAAAATGGAAATTGTGGGGCACAGTATAACTTTGTAATGGCCATTGTTGATGGTAGAAAGATAAGTGGGTCAATTATTTTCTGTATGAAGACTAATTATCAGCATTGGAATCTAATCACTCTAGTTTCTTTTACAGTTTTTTTCTCTAGTGGCACCACCTCTTTTAACCAGGGGACAGAAATGGCCAGAGAAGTAACATTAAAATCAAATGTGTTGCAGTAAAGGAAGTTCATTGTTTCTGTACAACAACATCAGTCAACAGCTGTATGCAAGTCTGACTCAGCAAAACACAAACTCTTCCCACTGTAGTATAATAGTAGGCTTTGTAACAGCCTCACTCTTTCTAGGTCTCTCTCTCGGTTTTTTGGTGCATTTAAATCCACCATGAACTATGTGAAGTACAGAGGACACATTGTTCTACGTTGTACAGTCAACTCAGGTGACTGCTAAAAAGTTTATTTTCAATAATGTCTAAAGTCGCTGGCATGTCCCAGAATACCACTGCAGCTAATAACCCCCCTGGATCACTCCTAAAGCTGTGAGTCACCGTGAGTGTGTGTGTGTGTGTCCTCAAGCAATCTACGTTACGTTTTATATAGGAGATCAGTCAACACACACGTTTTCATCAGCATTATCAACTCAGCACATTGCTAAAAGCAGTCATTCCACATCAGACTCATCATCGCTGGTTGTCTAGCAAGTAACAGCGACCTTTTGGTATTTGTTTTCATTATTTGCCGTGCCCTCTCTCCCCCTCCCCCATCGCTCATCTCTCTCTCTCTCTCTCTCTCTCTCTCTCTCTCTCTCTCTGTAGGCAGTAATTTTTGGACAGACGCTGAAAAGAGTCTCTTCGGTGCAGCTCTGGGGACTTACGGAAAAGACTTCTCACTCATACACAAAACGGTATAACAAGCATTCATGCATTGTTTGTCTTTTGTGCCGAATCTTTTCTCAATGTGCTCCCTTCTAATCTGCATAGGCCCTAACCTAAAAGTATGCATGTATACATACTATTATTTTTCTAAATCAGGAGCCATAAAGGGGCCAGAACTTATGTCAATTAAGTCATTCCTTGTTTACTGTTAGCTCTATAGCCACACATCATGGAATATATGTTGAAATTGTTCCTTGTGTACTTTAAAAATGCTTAGGAAATAAAACATCTTAACAGATTGTCATATTTAATGTTAGTATTGTGAGTAAGTGCCCCCTGGTATATACACGTGTAGAAATTGTAGAAACACACACGTTTTCCCAACAGAACTAAAGCTTTGCTGATAATAACACCCACTAAAACCCACCAAAATCAACACATGGAAAGTGAAGCATTCCATTTTGTGCAGGGTCATGACACAAAGGTAAAGAAGAATTTTCCTTAGCTGCAGTGTACACAGTGTTCCTTTCCTTCCCTGCACCTGTTAGTTTTTTGTTGACTCACCATGCACTTCAGTAGGAGAGCAGCAGACTCATCTAAGTGCACTAACAAATGTACAGTTTTATTCCACTTATGATGATGGTGCACAGACAGATTACCAACTCTCATAAACATCTGATCATTTACAGCAAGTAGAGAGTTTGAAGAATGTCCCATTCAACTCATTGACTCCCTTTACAGGCACATGAAAGCAGAAGTTACTGCATGCCTCCCATCTGTAGTCTATCATTTGAGTGGCTGCGATGTCAAAGTGTAGTTAAACTCCCCACATCCACTGATTATCTTTATGGCTTCTTATGCAACTGTGACGTTACTGAAAGTGCACCGCCACTTTCACAGGACTTAGTGAAAATAACAATTAAAAAATCACCTGAAAACTCAGTGAGCCAATGAAAAGCTGCAAAACATTGTAATTTGACAGTGTGTTAGTGCTACTGAATATGTCAGCTTGATATTCGGAATCAAGCTGAGGTAGACGTGAAGAGAGTCAGACTTTCAGGTTGACTTTTCAGTGCTAATTTTGCATGCGTTTGTATGTATTTACATGTTCTTGTGTGTGTTTATGCTGCAGGTAAAGACCAAGACGGTGAGCCAGTGTATCGAGTTTTATTACCTGAGCAAGAAACTTGTGGACAAGCAGAGGAAACAGCAGGAGGAAGACAACAGAGATGAAGAGTTGCAGCAGCAGAAAAGTGTAAGAAACACGTGAACGTAAAGAGTTAACTTTGAATCTTTCTTCCTCTTGTAAAACTGATCCTGGACTTCCCACTGATGTTTCTGTTTAAGTAACATTCCTTTGCTTTAGTTCTCGTCCTCTTTTGTCCTGTGGTGGTTTGTGTATTCCCATGATACACTGCATCATGTGTCAGATAAGCCTTACGATACAACAGAACAAAATGGTGCGCATGGAATCTGGGGTATTTTGTCGGTCTTGTGTTCCATAGTTATCCAGCTTGAAATGCAGCTCAACAAGTCAGTCCCACCATGGTGGCTTATTATTGGTCCTGTTTTTACAGATGACGCCCATCTGTCAGCCAGCGGAGAGACGGTTTGGGCAGGCGGAGGCGGTTCCCGCGCCCTCATTGGCCAGCTTCTTCCCCTGCAAGCTGTGTGGCAAGTGAGTAGGACCAGACAGACCAGAGGAACCCGCAGCATACAGCTGTGTACAGTGTTTGGCATTTCTGAGCAAGCCAGCAGATGGTCTTAATTTCCAAGTCTTCTTTTCATTTTCTGTCTTCCTCTGTCCTTTAACCCTCTCCCTCCAGAATGTTCTACAAAATCAAGTCCCGTAACGCTCACATGAAGATCCACCGCCAGCCTCAGGAGGACTGGGGCGACAGGCGGCTGCAGCACCAGATCCTCACGCAGCGTCTGGCCCTCAGCCGTTCAGCCAACCCCATCTCAGGCAGTAATCTGCTCCCACCTCATGCTCCAGCTCGGACCTTTACCTCCTCTGGAGCATCACGCACCAGCAGCAATGCAGACAATATCCTCAACTCTATAACCAGCAGCAACACCAGCACTCCCAGCGATGCCCGAGATCCCAGCACTGCAGTGACATATAACAACATCACTGCGTCTAACTCTCATGTGATCACCAGTGTTGACGCTGGGGACTCAAATCAGAGAGAGCCCACCTCTGTCTTACCTTTCCACCAGTCATGGAGCTCATATGGACATGGCCCCACTCAGGCTGTCTTCTTCTGCAACACAGATGGGAAAGAGGAGGCTGGAGATGGGACAGTGGGAGGAAAAGAGGCCATCGACTGGCAATAGCTTTTAACTCTCCCAAAAGCATTACCACTGCTGAAGTCAAACTGGAATTTAAACTTTAAGTTTATGTAGCTTTTTCCCCTGCAACGCTTTGCATTTGTTTTACCTAAATAAATAGCAGCTTTAAAATTAGTTTGATGGGTCACTGACTGTAGATCAGTTAAATAGACAGCGATGTCATTTAAAACCTGCGCTTACCTCCAATTTTCTGAGCAGAGTTTGGTGTGTTTGTTTCATCAGCAGCTCTTCTGGTTCAGAAAGCTAGGGTTCATGGGTAATACCCACCGTTCAGTTGTGTTTAAGGGACTACGCAGTCAGAGCTCTGGTCAAGAGATTACGAGGCTTAAGGAGCCCAACAGAGTGAATCACCACGTGGGTGCAGGGGGCGCTGTAGCTCAGTTAAAGAAAGAGATTTTTTTGTAAATTGTGCTTTTGAATAAAATTTGTCACCTTGAGATTGTTTTTGAGTTCAGTCAAACACAACTTTTACACAGATCAAACAAATGAGATATAATATGTTTATTGATCCAGGATAGCTGTTTCCCTGTTTCCAGGCTTTGTGCTTAGCTAAGCTAACTGGCTATATATATATATTTTCATATTTAATGCACAGACATGTCAAACTTTTTATCTAACTTTACTCAATAAATCAATAATAGAACCATTCAAAATGTCAAACTATTACTTTAGTTCTCACAAAGTCCTTTAAAGAAGTCAGGTTGAGCTGAATGGTCCATCAAGGTCTAAAATGCAAATACACAAAGAGATAGAAAGAGGAGCACACACACGCACACACACACACACACTAAGACACGGCGTGTTGAAAGGTTTTGATATAACACCATAATGGGCTAATATTGACCTTGGTAGGTCATCTCCTCTCTTATAGTTGTCTGAGTGGCCGGCATTGCCCTGTTGATGGTTAACCACAGCTCCAGTTTGTGTGTGTGTGTCCTGGAAGATGCCAGGAAAGGGGCACAGGGAGGTTTGCACAGGATCTCTGTGTGGAGTAGGTCAGCTAAATCCAGACCGAGGTTGAGCTAAAATGAAACAGGTAAACATAAAAGTCACGTAAGGGTCTCTGAGATGAAACCAACAAACTAAATGTTCCCTTTATCTGGTGTTTCTGATGCAGATATAAGCTGCATATCATACTTGTCCTTTATTCTCTGTCATCATTGTCACTTATCAATCTAGTGGTTCAATAGCATTTCTCAAGGCGGTGAGTGTTCTTTGTTCTCGTATCTTCACGACTGTTACTTCCACTAAAATGATAACAGTGTTTGAGTGTGTGTGTATAGTTTGTATGTTAAAAATGACAATCTGAGTATGACTGTCCTCGACAAGTACATGGATTTGTTTATGATTGTGTGTTTTTATGTGTCTGTCGTGTGTAGCATGTGACCATCATGTGTTTTTTCCTGTAGATGTCCCTGATAAATGTAACAATGGTCCCCTATCAGAGAACTCCCTCCCCCCTACTAAAAGTCCAACATGTCTGGCACAGTTTGTCTGCCCTCCTTTCTCCCTCTGATGTCGGCTTTTCTCAGATCTTTTCTAACACAGCACCGCCCACCTCTGTAATAAAGACAGTGAGCTGTTGCTAGTTAATAAATGAGGTCTACCAGTGTCAGATTTGTCCTCTTTACATGTCCACAGCCTCCCATACATCCCAGAACTGCCAATGTGTTATTAAATGCGTCGATTTGAAGCGTGGGGACAAACTGAGACTGAATTTGAAATCCCACCCTTATATAAATATGTTTGCAGTTAGAGTCTCTCTTTGCTTATCGCTGTTTTTAATATCGCACCGAGGAGGGAGAAGTCATCGCAGTAACAGTCCTCAATGTTCCCCTTTTTCAGAGAGAGAGAGGGAGAGAGAGAGAGAGAGAGAGAGAGTGAGAGAGAGAGAGAGAGAGAGAGAGAGAGACGAAAAGCTTGTACATAAAGGGGTAGAGGGGGACTGGACCAATGAGGAGAGGGGAGGGAGGGATGGGGAAAGAATAAACAGAGAAGTTACTGAGCAGCAGCCATTCACCTATTCAGGGTGAGCGACTCTTTGCAAAGCGACTCGGCTCACATGCCCCCTCCACGGCCAAGCCTCATTCCCCCTCTTCAGTTTCTCCCTATAGGCCTGTAGGAATGATGACAGTAAATAAAAACTGCTTTTTTTATTCACATTTCACTGTTGTGACATATTGTTTAAAGCCGTAAAACAATGATTTTAATTGTTATACATTGGAGGGATGGAAACAAGCATTTTTATCAGTGTAACATTATATGCTTTACATGCATTATGTAAACTGCTATATTGAAGTGTAATAACATATACTGAGTAAAATCAAATAATATAATCAATAAATTGTTGATTATATCTTTTTAAAGCAGAGTTTCTCTTTTTTTGTCTGCCAAGGACCCCCTCGAGTTAAAAGATATTCTGGGGACCCCTCATGTATGTCTCTTGTAATAATAATTAACAATTCTACGTAGTTATGTGAAGAGCTACACAAGAAAAATGTCTTAGGAAGATATTATAAAAGGGTTCGAAATATTTTCCCACAAGTGAAAAGTGATCATTTTAATGGATACAAATGGAAACCTGGACTTGCCTCTCAGCTGACTTCGTTATTTACATATCAGGTCAGCTACTGATTATTATTTTATCACTGTGTGTTTCTTGAATCATAATCACGATAATCTTCATCTTTAATCGTAGAATATCTGTGAGGTAATAGGTACACACTGTGCTACTGGATCCTGAGAGTTTAAAGGTCACTTGGGTGATAAACATTGCACCCCGACGAGCACGCTCTCTGACATTTGGGCGCCCTTTTCAAGATGACAATGGAATTAGGATTGAGAGTCTGTTATGCAGAGAGGTGGGGGCCCCATAAAAATTCTTTTAGCCAGGACGAACGTGGCCCAGCTACATGATGTAACACTTTGGCGCGCCGTGTTTGTCCCACTTGGCAGGTCTGGGAGGACTGGCTCATCCATCTGAAGGAAGTGTGTTATAAACCAGCAGAGTGCGGTATTAATAACAACCATACACACTCTTGAAGAGACTGTCTGAGGACGAGTGGGAGCAGCACGGCAGGTGAGTTGAAGTTCAAACAGCTCATTTCATATGACATCTAGGTCATATGAAATGATCAGGAATCCCAATCCTACTGCCACTAAGACCATATGTATTCAGAATCTTTGATCGGCACGTAGCTTTTTTTGTCCCTGCCATAATCTGGTGAGTTTGAATACGCCCTCTGAGGAATGTCATTGACTCAAACTTATCTGGATCCGATAAGACAACAAACAAGGGTTGAGAAACAACTTATATTTGCGGACCTGTGTTGAGGGCCTGTGTGTGATTGCATCTGTGTGTGTGTGTGTCTGTGTGTGTACGACTGAACTTCTGTCCTTAGATCACTACATGTCAACGTACACAGGAGAACAAGTTCCCACAAATTAAAGACACATAAGAGACAATAATAAGAAATAGCTACATTACTATCACATCACATTCATAATAAGGTTTTAGGATATGTTTCGGATATTTACAGGTTTGGATCAGTGTTCAAATGAGGTGCTAATGAATGAATTCTCTTAATGTGATGTCCTCACACAGTCTGGGTGTATTATATGTATCCTGAGATAAAATCACAGTATACTATTATCCACTCTACAAAGCAGCACGACAAAGAGCCATTTCAAGAACCTGTAATCAAATCCTGTTCTTTTCAGCTCTTTCCTGCACAAGAGGGTTGTTTCTTTCTCTCTGTCCAACACATGCACTTTCCCCTCCCAGGGTTCTTCTCCTCTTTTTCCTCAGTAAGACGTTAAACCATTTATAAAAGGCATCATAACCTCTTTTAAAAGTCATACAAAGACTACACTGATCAACCTATCCTTCACAAATGACCTTTAGAGGTATTATTTCCCAACCCACCTTAAAAACATGAAATGTGACATTAACTGAGGAGGTGCTGAAGACCGGTTTCTGTGGTAGTTATAGCACTTTAAGTAATTGTGGTTTTGCAGGGTAATTCTATCTATTCATCATATTAACATTAATGATATCACAGTTCCATACAATAGACCATACAGTAGCCCTGACTCTACAAACTAAACACCTTGTAGGTTTATTATTATTATTTCTTTACTCTGATTGTTCTGGATCTTATATTGTTTGTTGTAAAGCACTTTGTCAGTTGTATTGAAAAGTGCTGTACAAATAAAGTAATTATTGTTATTATTATTATTATATATAAGTGTAAAAAACAAAGTTTACCCTTTATAACTTAAATTATTTCTTAATAACTCCACATAACAAAATGCTGAATCGGCTATTCGTCAACGTGTAGTGGGAGGAGTTTTGGCCCGAGCTCTTTAAATGGTGCCGCTCCCCGCGTGCTGCAGTGTCCTCTTCTGTGATTGGCTGAAAGCAGAGGTGGGGAGGCGTGCCCGATTGCGTCATATCAACGAGAGAGGGATGGAGGTTTATGAAGGGAGAGAGAGAGAGAGAGAGAGAGAGATTAACAGTGAGTAGGAGGCAGGCGCAGTAGCAGACTCCTATATCCGCCTGACGGAGACGGACGGTGCCAGCTGCTAGCTACGTTAGCAACTAGCTTCAGAGTCGTAGCACGTTTGCTACATATGAGCAAGAGAGAGAGAGAGAGAGTGTGCGTGTGTGATTGACAGCGCGCGCGTGTGTGTCGACGCTTTGAGAGCGCGCCTGGCCGTCCCGAAGTCACCCCTGTGTGTGTGTGCGCGTGCAAAAGTGTGTGTATGTGTGTGTTTGCGCAAGGATCTCCCTCTTCCTCTCTGCAGCGTGTCTGTCATTGAGTGTGTGTGTGTGTGTGTGTGTTAGTGTCAGTGAGTGTGAGTGTGTGTGTGAGGTTAGCAGGAAAAGTAGCACACGCACGCACCCATATAAACACAGCGTGACAGTCGACTGTTTACACTCGGTGTCCGGTGACTTGACAGCGGATTCGCATCACTTACCGACACCGGCGCAAGAGGCAGCATGTGAGTACTGATGGACAACTTGTGTGTGTGAGTGTGTGTTTTACCTGAAGTGAACCAATTCCCCTTTTCCTTCTCCCCCCCTCCCCCCAGTGTGTGTTCGGCTCCGTGTGTGTCATGCTTGTGTTGCTGTCAACGTGGTAACACAACTGCCTTAGCTGCTGCACGGAGACACGTGCGACCAGAGCCACAATCTGTGCAGGATGAAACTTCACCTCAGAGTACAACAGGGGCTTCTTCACTCCAATGGCTGCTCTCGCCAACTTACTTCACGACTGACTCCTTATGGCTGAAACAGGGAAACTTGAACCTGTTCAAGGGCAGCCCTCTCAAAGACTCTAGGGTCAAAGGGGTTGTGGCAGGGTTGCACGAGGTTTCTCATGACAGCGGATGGCGTGGTCTCATAGCAAGAAGGTTCGATTTCCCGCCAGTGTGCTGTCAGTGTGGAGTTTTCATGTTCTCCCCATTTGCATGTTCGTGTGGGTTCTCCCTGGCTACACCAACTTCCTCCCTGAGTCAAAAGACATGCAGAGTGTGGTTAGGTAGATTTTGTGACGATTGTTTGTACTTGTATAGCTGCTTTCAGACGTGCGATGAACTCCGGCTAATCTCCTGACATCCTCTGACAAGCCCATGTGAGAATACGCCTGGAGATACTCCGGAGGATTCACTGCGAGCAAGTGGGCGCGTTGAGGACGTTTCTAACACGCGACAGACACGTGTAGAAAACACAGAAGAGGATGTCAGTAGAGATTTAGGTGTTCGTGGCGACGTATCCAGGATGTACCCCACCGCCTCTCGCCCAATGTCAGCTGGGATCTGCTTCACCACCCCCGTGACCTTTAGTTATTGTATAGATGTTTTATTATTAATTGGCACCAAAAGAAAGCATGCAGCACCTGCAGTGGAATACCTCCGCCGAGATCGATGAATCATCCCCTGGGAAAACTGCGAAATGTTAAGAAATGGCCTTTCTCGCAACGTTAAAGAAAGTGAAAGAATTCCAAGAGCCGCACCAACAATTACAGGTTCTTACCTGACCCATACGGCATCATTCCAGCCGGTTGCGTAGAAACCCATTTTTTTGTGTAATCTTGCTTACAGACCAACAAACACACGGACAGGGGTGAAAACATAACCTCCATGGCAGAGAGGTCACCCACTGTGATTTTACATGGTGGTAGGTCAAATTTGAATGTTGGATAAGATGCCTGCTCTCACAGGTAAACTTGTAAAGATTTTTTTAATTTGGTCTCTGTGGTAATAATCCTGATTTCACACTGGGGCTTGTTTAGCTGATCGGTAGCAGCAGGAGGCAGTGCACCAGGAAGCAAGTTTCCCCTGGTGGGCAGTAAATGTCTCTTTACATGCTCCAACTTGTCGATTGCCTAACACGTCTGTTTGCTTGCGAGCTGCACATGAAATGAGCTGTGTGCTTGACCTGATTCTTTTTTTTTTTTCTCACAGCGTCCCTGTGTTGCAGAAATGTTGTCTCTGCTCTTTCACCTTTGACCCAGTCGATGTGTATCTGATGTGTAAAAAAAAAAAAAAATCATTTTCTGGTACGGTTTGTTTATCCTCAAAAGCAACCATCAGTCGGTCCACGCAGAGCAGCTGTCCCATCCCAGAGCGGAGGGACGTCCAGTGGGAGCTGTGCACTGATTATACAAGGGACAGTTATTTCCACAAGCCATGAGAACTTACTTAAAAGTTAGAAGCAGAACTAAGTAGTTAATCCATTTTCAGGGCTGTGATCAGAAATATGCAGACAGAAAAAGGCCGTCATCCACTTTTTGTGTCAGGCCTCTGAGACACAACTGCAGTGGCCTTGAGTTTTTAATGGACATTCACCTTGATGATATTATTTGTCGCGATAAAGACACATTAATTATCGTGTCATGACAGTGATGTAGAGGTTTTGCTGCTCTCTTTTTTTCATTAGCATGGCATCCATTATGTAAATCACAAAATGTCTTACCTGGAAAGTCACTGAAGGTCGCAAGTTTCTCCAAAAGACAATTTGAGGAGTTTCAGGAGAAGAAGTTGAACAGACAGGAGCTAGTTGAGCTGTTGTGCTTGCAGCAGTGCAGTAAGATGAAAATAAGCACGCTGCAATATATTGCACGTAGCTTGTAACTGCGCTGCACTTTAAGGACCAGTGTGTAGGGTACTCAGGGATCTATTGGCAGCCCTGTTCAGACCTGGTGTTAACATCTGTCCTCAGAGATCAGATCTCAAGTAGACAGCTGAGTTTGTCACCTGCCATTAAAATACGTCTCCTGCGACCGCTGGTGGTCAGATCTCACTTCCCTGCTTCAAATGCAAATAAGTGAGTTCTGTTTGTGAAGAGCAAATGATGCTGTTTTTAGCTAGTTTAACTATGTGTGTGTGTGTGTGTGTGTGTGTGTGTGTGTGTGTGTGTGTGTGTGTGTGTGTGTGTGTGTGTGTGTGTGTGTGTGTGTGTGTGTGTGTGTGTGTGTGTGTAGGCTGAGTAAATCAATGTGCAATCACACAAGATTTTACTCACTTGAAAAAAGTAGAAAATCAATATCTGCAGTGTTATTGTTGTGGTGGTGGCCTCAAATAAATCAATGTACTATGGGAAACACAGGGAGAAATAGAATACCCCTGGTCCATTGTGAAGGTTTAGCAGATGCAGAGGACGTCAGAGAGTGTTCGGTCCTTCATATGTGGCCCACGATGCATTTGTGTTCACGCAGCGAAGAGAATGTGCCCGCTTGTCTCCCAGTCCACCTCCGAATCGGATCTCAAATGCCTCCTCATCTCGGGTGCGTTCACACCGGTACTTAAAGCTGGGATCGGATCACTCAGAGAAGCCATGTTAATACCAGGTCTATGGGCATCTAAGTTTTCATCACTCTATAATCAACTGAAACAAGGCATCATTGTGTGTTTGTTTGCTTAGAATGAGCCTTTCATAAGCTGCATAGGGAGCGTGTCCTGTTTCATGCAGCTCCCCAGGCTCCAGAGAGGACCTTTAGCATTTTTATGTCACCTGAAGGCCACCGTAATTCTCCTCCACGCTTCAGTAACAGTAAATCTATTGGCACCTATTAAATTATAGTATTCTTCAGAGCTGTGAAAAGAAGGTCTCGGAGAGCAACATGTACGTAAAGAATTTATTAAGAATCGTGTAAGAAATCTGGTGTTTTTCCAACATATTGTGTATCGCACAAGGTCGGCCTGTAGCAGTGGGCGGCTGCAGCGTCTTGTTGACACAGCTGTTCAGGGCCTGAGTGACAGTCAAGTTCAAGATGCTGCAGTTTCAATCCTGTCAATTTATCACATATATACATCTGTAGTTTTACCTTTACTGATGCTGCCATGTTGAAATGATCATCAGCATCAGCGTGGGATCAATTGGATTTCGGATTAGTGTTGAATTGTCTGAAGTCAGGATTATTTCTTTAGAAAGTCTAGGAAGCTCATACAACATTAACGTCCTGCTCAAAGGTTGCTGTCCAGGCTATTTTTAAAGGGTAAGAGTGTTTCTTGTTCATGTATTTTTTTAGTTTTTGAAGAGTTTCCCCGCTGCTTCAGGAGTCATACCATATATTTCCCTTTCAAGCTCAATATTCCAACATCAAAGCCACCTCTACTAGTTCTAAGTCCAGCCAGCATTTGTTTTGTTTACAGTAAATTGCCCGTAGAAGATCCCCCTCACAAAATCCACAAAACAAGCAGCCTTGGTGATACAACTATCTTTTAAACAATGTTTTGACTTAAACATTATTTTGTCACAGAGGCTTTGCTAGTGGCCTTAACACACGTAAACTGGGCTCCGGCTACAGGAATTTCACGCTGTTTTAACCCCAAGAATCGTAGGAGAAATCTGAAACTTAGTCCGCACAAATGTTCAGACCAGATTATTTGGTAATGTGAGGGGTTACAAAGTCTCTTTTATCTCCCTGAAATAATAATTGGGGCGACAGTGCAAATTATCAAAGATCTTTAATATTTAGGATTCAGAGAATAATATCTGAGGATTCTCCTCCATTTCAAAATCGCTTAGGTTTTCAAAACTCCTGTAGTCTGAGCCCAGCTTGAAGGTCTGATATTCACACTTAAAGTAAAAGAAATGGTATCATGTTCCGCGTATTAGAATCACCATCAGGGCTTCTACCTGATTGGAGAGTCTCTCATGTGTGCAGATAGGGAAGTGTGTGTATTTTCCCCATGATTGGGCAATTGGGGCAAACTTGATGCTCGTAATGTGTGTTTGTGTGTCACATTATCACTGTGTGTGTGCGTGTGTGTATCAAAACAGAGCAGAACTTTGATCCTCAACAAGTTAATGAGTGAACCTGAAATCACCTCTGGTCTCTTTGAGCCAGAAAACAAACGAGATGTTCTCAGTAGCCTATAACCTTTCATTTGTGACGGAGCAGTTATTGATGAAGGTTTGACGTGATGCACAGTGTGTTATCAGACAGATGTGCGCCGGAGGGGAGACTTCTGGCTGTTGACGAACTTTGCATTACACTTACACTTACTGAGATAACACTACAACCTTTTAGCTTTATCTGTCAACTCAACTGTGTGTTTATGTGTCATGTATCACTGAGTGGACTGCAGAAGGTTTTGAGCCTCCAGATTGAATCTTATGGAGGAGGAGTTGCAGTTTTCCCAGTGAATAGAGTGACATAACTCTTAGATAAAATTAGATATGTGAGTATTCCACGGTGTCTTGTGAAACTTAAGTTAATTACAGATTCAATGGGCTTGTTTTAGACTAGACCGTTTATACCGAAAACAAGGGTTAGGGTTAACACTCAAAGGTCACATTTCTGTGCGACCTTTTAGAAAGGCTGGTTAAAGTGCAACTTCGCCAAATGGGTCTCGCTTCTATAAATGAAAAACAAAGGAGGAGATATGTGGAGGTTTGAAGAATGGCGGTAAAGTAAGTTTAACAAAGTGATAAATAAGTGCAGAGGACACAAGAATAGCAGTGGAGGTGAAGAAAGCAAAGAGGAGCAAAGTCACAGGAGGTAAAAAGAAGACAGCTAGTGGCCTGGAGGAAAATCACATCTGACAAGTGGAAAGGGAGAGAGAAGAGGAGATGAAGAGAGGAGGTATGAGAGGAAGAGGAGAGCAGGAAGGAAAAGGAAGGAGAGGGAGTATTAAAGAGATTATTAGTTAAAAAGAAGAGAAGCAATCAGAGAGAGGACATGTGCTTGGTTAAGTGCAATCTGCACTGATACAATGATCCAGTCTCTTATCACATACATATATGAATGAATACGCCCACACACACAAGCTGGACACAGTCTGCTGCACTCCAGTGCCAAACAAGGCAATATCCTCTCATTTCAGTGATTTTAGGTAATAAAAGACAGACTGTTGCCACAGGCAGCCTGAGTTCAGACTTAACGATAATAAAAAGCTTGAAGTGACACTCAAAATGTTTTACACACCGAAAATTAGCCCTGACCCTGGTAACCCTAGTAACCCTGAGACAATTGTTATCACTATAAGGCCAAAATAGCTCTATTTTCACCAGTTATATGTGAAGGTGACAAGGTCTATCTCAGGACACACACCTCCAGTGTCACTTTAATGTGTCATAACCTTGGGAGGAAGTTGTCACCTAAAAATGAGGGCCCACACACAAAATCATTATTTCTTCTTTTCCCTCTTTCTGTCACATCCTGACACAGAACGGTTTTTATCTCTGTTGTGTTCACCGGAGCCAGAATAGATGACAAACCGGCAATATGACAGTGCTGTGCCGAGACCAGAAATGATCCCAAAATGACACGTCTGCCTCTTCAATGTGTCCAATGTTTGACATTCCTATCATACCACAACTTATCCTGGAGTTTGCTTCATTGCGTTTTGGGCATTGCGAGTCACACAACCGGGGAAGTACTTGCTGTGGTGCATTTTATGGTTGGCTCCATCCGTCAGTGCAGGGGGACGGACGTAAGGGGAGGAAGAGGGGAATAAAAGTATTGGAGAGAGAAAAAGTAGGATGACAAAGCAGGATAACCTGAGGATAGAAGTTAGAGATGAGGGATGAGAGGAGAACAGCAGGAAAATCCACAGATCACATTTGCTCTCTCTTATCTCAGTCAGGGTCCTTTTTTAAAAACTGCGTTGTTATTTCTTACTTTGTGTCTGACCTTGAGTAATGTCCTTCTGTCAGAAAATAGAGCAAAGCATTAATATAAAGGATTACACTGCAGTGCTACATAAAAGGAGAAATGTGCTTTTTCAGTATTTATTTCCTCTAGTGTGTTATATAGGCTTTTCAGTGTTGGTTAAGTAAGTTTGTGTTTCACTTCCAGTCATATGATTTACAACATCACTGTCCAGGATACTTTATATTCTAATGGCAGCATGCTTTTGGTTTTTCAGTGGAATTTCAGTCATACCAATGATAATTCTGAGTGATAACACAGAATATGGATGTAACATCACGACTGCTCTCTTTCATCTCTCACGTTTCTCCCTCTATGAGTCACAGTGTCTGGTAGATTTCCAGTTTTTCAGACATCAAAGAGCATCTGGGATTAAATTAACCAACATCAGGCTGCTGACTGGAACTCGGTGCACTGCATGGTCTTGTGACCATTTGTTTTTGGTAATGTTTGTACCAAACATCAGATTTTAAGAAACTTATAGAGAAACTAATCGTTTTGGAGTCAATAATGTGACTTTTGGTTTTGTAATGTTTTGCAGTATTTATTTTTTTGTTATTGGAAGACGTAGTTTAATTTTTTTTTTTAAGGAGACATATTATACTTGTGCTCATTGGCCTGTTGTCCCACTTTGTGATTGGTCAACCACTTTCAGCATGTCGGAAATATCTCACTGGCTTTGTTTGGGGGCGTGCCGGACTAGCTGCATTATTCAAATGTGGGGCACCGTGATGTCACGTGACATGAAAACTCACTATTAGGAACGATCGTCGGAATTCAAAGATTGATTGATTGCATGGCGTCACGTGAGATGATTTACAACGCATGCAGTTTGACCTCTAGAGGAAAGAGAAAAACTGAAAAAGCCCAATCTGTCTCCTTTGAAACACAATAAAACATATGATTTTATATTTCTGCACTGACTTGACTGTTATTACTGAGGAGAAATTACCGGTAACACCTCTTGTCTTTAGCCTAAATGCTAATACTGGTAATATTTTTTAAGCACAGACCAAATCCCCTGACTCAAATATTTGGAAGCAGGGCACTGATTAGTTTAGACCAGTTTTGCCTGTCTGTAGCATTTCTCCCGTCTCCACCTGATCTGCTGTCGCCACCCTGTCGTATTCAGGCCTTGAGAAGCTGTATCTGTTTCATACTGTGACGCTGTTGCCTTTGTGTCAGCAGAGTGTACAGTTTCAGCCTGAGCTCACGCAAGCGGTACTCAGACGGTCTCAAGTCATTCATCGTCTTAAATGCATCAGTTCTTGACTTAAACCTTCATAGTTAATATTTCATGCATTTGATTATTTATCAGATGATATGTCACACATGGTCATTTACTGTATAAAGCATCTGTCAAGATGTATTTGCTTCATGCTATTTTATCTGCGATCAAGTCTCAGCTGTCTGTCTACTTTCTTTCCACATGTTCACCTCTTTAATAGAGATATTGTAAATACCTAGCAGACACATATAGAGTGGATATTGCAAGATTGATCGATTTAGTATGGGCTATTTGTATTTCAGTTATTGATGAAGACTATCAGCGCCAGGTAAATCTGTGTTTTGCACTTTACCTGGGTTCTGAATCGGGGGTCTGTAGTAGCTGTACATTTCACGTCCACCAACATAGATCGGTTTACCAGAGCTGAGGAGAAGCGTAACTGTAGTTATAGAAACAGAGACGGAGCCAGTTACAGGATGAAATAGCAGAGCCCATGGTGGAAAAACAAAGAGTTTCTGATTCTCCAGATATGGGCATTCAGAGGGAAGGATCACACTTTAGAGAAGAAAGCACCTATAGGCATACATCACAACTACAAACAGCAGTGTTTGTGTAATTGCTGTCACTGCCAGAAGGGGGAGACAAATGTTCCACACTCGTGGGACTCTTTGGCCTTGGTCGTGTTACGTTAGGTGTGTTTTGATTTATGCCAGACTCACTCACCACATAACCTTGTTGAAAGTCTCTTGATTCTATTTGTGCAAAGCACTGTTGGATCCTCATAACACTACAACAGCCTTTGACATATAATCGGTTCAGACTTACACCCTGGTCTCCGTTGAAGTGCAAAGCAGTGGAGGGTTTTAACCGATTAACTGATCAAAGGGTTGAGGAAGAGTAAATGTTTTATTTCTGGCCAGGGGTCTCATAACAGGTTAAACATGTGCTATAGTTTAGGATATGATCTTTCAATGTGCTTATCAGTCTTGATATGTATTTTTACGTGTTTGTAAGATGAATTTGTTTTAAATTTGCAAATGAGTCTGAGTTGGTGGTTAATGTATAAAACATAACTTGCTATTTATCTGGAGAAAGCCTTGGAGAAGATCATTTTTTTGTTTTAATTAGTTATACGCGTGATAATTTCATTTTGGGAATTCTTTAGATTTTTTTCTTCTGAATATGTGCACAATTGTAATACCAAAAAGCGAAGGGCCAAATGCATTGACATACTGCAGAAATACTAAATATTTATGTATCTATCGTGAAAAACAACTTGACACATCTTTTTGTCGGACAAAAAGGCCCTGGAGAGGATCGTGAG
Organism: Hippoglossus hippoglossus; assembly: GCF_009819705.1. Classification (NCBI taxonomy): domain Eukaryota; kingdom Metazoa; phylum Chordata; class Actinopteri; order Pleuronectiformes; family Pleuronectidae; genus Hippoglossus; species Hippoglossus hippoglossus. The sequence continues at coordinate 6,801,095 of NC_047168.1, forward strand.
GGGAGCTGAGAAGGTCATTGGAGTCTCTCTGCCCTCGGTCCAGGACCTCTTTCAGAGCTGGTTCCGCAACAGGGGCCCTGAGACCCCTCACACCCACTCAAAACACTTTTTGAACTGCTGCCACCAGGCAAACGGTACAGGAGCATCAAAACAAGAACCACCAGACTACTAAACAGCTTCCTCCCACTCGGGACTTTCTGCACTAAGTTTGCCCTTAGGCACTACAGCCCTTTTATATTTTATATTTTACTACTTCAACATTTTAGTTTCCCCAGACATTTTAATTTCCCATGCTCTTTTAAAATGGACATTTTAACATTTTACAATCACGTCTTTTGAAATAAAAAATTCAGGGATTCCTCTGTAGTGCCTCCTCTTGGTCACATTTGTCTCCATTGACTGCAGTGCTGTTGTTTGGCCTCCTCGTGGCAGCAGAGCACCGTCTGTGCAGTGTAGCTGTGTAGAGAGAAGAAGCAGTGAGCTCACTGTCAAACAGCCTCCATCACTCTCCACACAGTGAATGAGCCACTCACCATCTACTGGAGCAGGTAGCTGCTGATTGTCTCCTGCACCGTCATGAAGTCTGTGTAGCTCTGTGTCATGTGGCACTCACTCTGGGGTTGTGCGGTAGTGAGGCCTTTCTGTTGTCAGTCGTGTGAGTGTAGGGGTGAACTGCTCGTCAGTGCAGTTGTCAAACCATAGTGCTAATGCTAGTTGGGCTTCGTGTTTTGTGTGTGTGCTCGATGGGATTAATCTGATAGCTCTTTTGTTTGAGGGTCGTTTGTGAACCAAGAGAGGCCAGTGGAGAAATGAAAGACCACAACTGACAGTGTCACTCTAGTTGCCGTCCCTGTGGACACAACTGATTTGGACGTGAGAGACGAATGTCAGCAAATTTCTTGTGGGACGAGTTGGGATAGTTTGAATAGTGTATTTTCTGTTGTTTTTGGGGGGTAAAAACAGATAGAAAACTAGTGAAAACTGCGAGTGCCTCCATTTTGTTGTTGTCATGTGGAAGCTGCTCCTCACACACACCTGAAGGTGGTGCATGTGCTCAGACACAGCTGCAGCTGATTGAACACAGGTCGTCAGCAGCTGATTGGCAAATCCATGAAATGCTGCCTTCATGGAACAGGTTTAGAGTCTGACTTTTTTAGATCGTCTTTGTCCTGCCACACCTTCACGTGTACAGTTTTATTCACATTGTTAAAAACACTCTTTATACGAGAGAAAGAGTGCATCATCAACATGTATACACCTAGGTAAGTAGAGCAGCAGGAGGTTAGCCATAGGTTTTGTAAATGTAACAAATATGAAATACCAATACTCAGGTGGTGTTATCTTGTATTTGTCAATCAATCAAACTTTCATGTATAGCCCATATTCTCAATCACAATTTGTCTCTCAGATGCGACATCTCCTGTCTTTAACCCTCAACAAGAGTAAGGCCAAAAAAAGAACTATGAACAGGGGAGAAAACATAGAAACCGCAGACAGAGCCACATGCGAGGATCCCTCTCTCAGGACGGACAGAAGTGCAGTAGATGCAGCGTGTAGCTGAGAACATCAACAAAATTACAATATTTACAACATTGATTAGAAGAAACAGATTTTAACATAATGTGTCAATGTTTAAAAAGTATTTATACATTAGAAAGTGTCTGAAAGAGATGAAGGGAGCAGCAATGCCAGTTATTGCCAGTAGAATGTTAATTTGGCATATTGTAAATATCCACGATCAGCCGCCATCACGATCCACCATCACGATCTGTAACCACTTATTCAAGTAATATAAATATGGTTTGAATACAAATTTCTCCCTCTGTGGTCTTGTTTTACTATTTAAGACCATTTAATTCTATTTATTTTGATATCTGATACTTTATATCATCCAGTGATAAGCTTTTGTGTGTTTATGGATTTTTGCTACCATTTTATTTTCAGTATTATCCATTAGATCAGTGACCTCCAGATGGCGATGTTTGTTCTGTGTTTTATGCTCCCACCCGTCAGAGAGTCAACAAAGACCAGATGGAAACCGTCAATCCACAAACAAAATGACAGACTCCAGGGCCCACAGGCAGTAAATCATTCATACGTAATAAAACTTTCTCTTCCACTGTGCTGGAATCGTTCGGGATTCCTTCTAAATATCATGGAAAGGCCAATTAAAAACATTCTCAGAGAAAATACCATGCACATGAACGGCACCCACAACCCTCGGCAATAACTTTAATACGGCCTGACGCTTCAGTAGATCTAATCTTTCTAAACACGGCTCACACTTCTTGTTTAATCACTTTAAAGCATTGTCGTCGTTATCATTTTCCTTCAAGCATCTTTTTTGTCACCTTTCACCCACTGAATTTATCAAATGGTTGTGACTAGAGATTGTAAGGAAGTGTGAGCAGCAGACATTTATGCATAGGAGCCGATGTAAATAGTTATTCTGTGGAACATACTTTACATTGCTGCTCAGAAGGTCACATTTCTTGTGAAGTCATTCTGACTTTGGTTTGTTTGTGTGCTTTGAAGTGGGAATGCGGAAAAAACATGGAGACTGTAAACAATATGTTGTATTTATGTGATTAGAGCATTTAAATAACACCTTGACACCTCTTTCCAATATTTGCATGACAGCGCAGAGGAAACAAAAAGGATCAGGTGTGACAGATGCATATAAATGTTTTAAAAGGGCTTGTTGTTCATAAAGTCTTTATTGGCTATAAAGTGGTGTTCTGCACTTAGGAGAGATGAATGAAGTTTGCAAGTGAAAAAAAATACATTTGACAAGTTTACATTAAAAGCTGCTATTCAAAGCTGATTGTAAAACCTTTAAATTGGTTTAGAAGTGATGCCGACTTTCAAAGTTGTTGCTCCGACTTGAGATGGCGTTCACCTGAATTTTCCAATTCGAGAATGAATTTTTCAGATTATTATGAAGCCAAGTGAACAGACTATTTGTTAGGATGGAGAATCTCTGGGGTATCATCTCATAAATAGCATCTGTTGACCTTTTCGTTTGTGTTGTGTGCGAGCCTGTAAAAATGTCTTGTATCCATGTGTTTCCATCTCGAGCTCGTCTCCGTTGCCTCTGCAACCCTCTTGTTGTTGTGTTACCAACGACACTGTTTGCTAAGCTTTTTTTCCTCTTTCACGCAGGATGTTGTTAAGATGCGCTGCGGTCCAAGGCGGCCTCAGCCTGTTGGCCGTGAGGCGCGTGTGTCTTCTCTCCCGCTTCGCCCACTCGGCCCCGCAGAAAATCGAGTATCGACCAATCAAGAAGGTCATGGTGGCCAATAGAGGTAAGACCCCACCCCACCTTTTTATCTACGTCCTAACACAAGTAATTCACCACTGAAGAGGGCAATTCAGGTCCTCCTATAAAATTATATTCAGTTTAATGCCGTTCCATGTATAATGTAAGAATAAAGTTACGACATTTACAATCTTCCTGAGGCAAAAGACCAGAGTCTTAATTTTTAATGGGCACATAGTAATATTAAGCACACATTGTATATAGGTGGCTGTATTAGCTGGTGGTGTTTGCTTAAACCCCAAATCAGTGAATTTCTTTACATAATGAAAACGGAGGTGGAACTGCTCCCACAGCCCTTGAGGTAACAGCGTTGTATATTAAACTGTTATGGAATTTTGTGCACGACTAATATCACAGAGGTATTTGTTTGAATATAATCGATTTACGAAAGCTAAATTAAAATCTGCACGGACGGCTCTACATTCTCTGGAACCTAAATGAAACATGTTTCATGTAGTGTAACATATATTTGGTCCACAAACCTCCAGTCGGAAAAAAAGAGTTTACTCGTTCCTTTCTAAGCTGCTATAGAAATAACCGCAAGTGGAATGGAATAGAATCATAATTAAAGCCCAGAGTTTTCTAAACACTTAACCGTCACCAGTGTGGTTGTTATACGCAGCGTAAACATCACTGATATGCTCTGGTAATGCGTACAAACACCGAACCCCCTCTCGTTAATGCTCATACTGTCCAGAGAGGCAATCAGCGTGCAATCAGAGTGACTGTCAGGTGACGTTCAGGGTTCCAGTGACAAATAAATGCGCTCGTGCATTTTACTCTAATTGCATATCGGAGTTTTCCATTCCATTCATTCCTGTGGACGTATTTGAAAAGCTCGATTCAGTTCTGCATTTCATTATTTCAGATTGATTGATGCGTCGTGGGTTTCCAGTGTTATTCCAATTCTGGGCATATGTGGTCCTCCTGCTGCACAATATGCAGTCACTCTGAAAATGCATGCATGTGTTCATGTCTGCTCTCCTATAGATTCTTCAACCATTAATTTGATTGCAAGATATTGTGGTGTGTGCCACAGAGAGACACACACACACACAGACACAGACACAGAGCAGGGCTTACCGTCAATCTCTCTCCTTCACATCGGTGTGATACGATATCAACACCACATTAGATCACATTCTTCACACTGGAGTGCAGCAGACTGTGTCCAGCTTGTGGGTGTATTCATTCATATATGTATGTGATAAGAGACTAGATCATTGTATCAGTTTAGATTGCACTTAACCAAGCACATGTCCTCTCTCTGATTGCTTCTCTTCTTTTTAACTAATAATCTCTTTAATACTCCCTCTCCTTCCTTTTCCTTCCTGCTCTCCTCTTCCTCTCATACCTCCTCTCTTCATCTCCTCTTCTCTCTCCCTTTCCACTTGTCAGATGTGATTTTCCTCCAGGCCACTAGCTGTCTTCTTTTTACCTCCTGTGACTTTGCTCCTCTTTGCTTTCTTCACCTCCACTGCTATTCTTGTGTCCTCTGCACTTATTTATCACTTTGTTAAACTTACTTTACCGCCATTCTTCAAAACCTCCACATATCTCCTCTGTTCAGCGTCCCCCCTTCTCCTTTTGTATTGTTCCTTCTCAAACTTTGTGTTTTCCCTGACATTTACATTCTCTAGATTTCTCACCTTTACAATTACATTTCAACCACCCGACTTCTCTCACCATCTCGTCTTCTCCTTTCATCCTTTTTGTGTTCCTGCTCCTCTTCCTCCATAATTCACTTTCTTGCTTGCTCACTTTCTATTTCACTTAAAAAAAAAAATCAAATGTTTGAACACTGTCCTCCCCTTCAAGCAAGAACAACACAACTTGCTTGTTTTAAGTATCTAAAGTTTTTTCTTCCCCTCAGACTGTGCTGCTTGAGAAACAAGTATTTGGCCCTCGTGACAGCAAGATAAAACGCAGCCAGTGTTTTGCTTGTCTAAAACTGAGATGTCACACTCTGTGTTCTTAAACTTTAGGAAAATACTGCCGACCTGGTGCTATTGTGATATTTTTGCACAGTGAGATGACGAGCACCAAATGGATCCGTCTTTTTCACAGCTCATGTATGACAACATGGAAAACTGAAAGTTTATTTTACTCTCTCAGTGGAGGCGTTGGCTGCAAATTAGTGCTAATGCCACAGGATGTTGACAAACTCAAGTAAAGTCTGTGTTTATGGAAAGATGAAAGACTGAGAACTACACAAACACACCTTCCTCTCTCTCACACACACACACACACACACACACACACACACACACACACACGGATCACAATTGAATACACATTTAGATAATGACGGGAATAATAAGTGGAGAGGAGCATCATCTGCAAAGAAATGAAATTTGTGGGCATAGTAAAACGCGCACATACTCTCATACACACACTTGCGCACACGCACGTACATACTCAAAGGCACACAATCACACTCTCAGACGCACACATTTAAACTCACACATGCACACACACAGACTCACTCACTCATTCGCGCACACACACTAAGGCTTGTAAATGAATAAACCAAGACCTTCATTCCTCACTCCTATCTTCTTCCTCTTCTTCTTGTCTTCCAGGTGAGATAGCTATCCGTGTGTTCAGAGCCTGCACTGAACTGGGGATTCGAACCGTGGCCGTTTACTCTGAGCAGGACACTGGACAGATGCACAGGTAATAATCTCTGCTACATTAGAGCTAAATAGGTCTGCAGTGGTTTAAGTAAAGATGTGTTGCTAAACTGCTGGGCAGCCACCGCTGGGTATCGACCACAAAACGCTAACATTTGATTAGAGGCAAAAGCAATTAAAGGAAGCAGGGGAGCTTTTTTCGGCTCTCCTGTGCTGGGCCGGGTCTTTGTTTTGCAGCTGGTATTAAGTGCGGACATAAGTATAATTGTATTACACTTACCTGGATTACGATTACCTGGATGTTTGTATTGTCAATACAAACATCCAGGTAATCGCACTGCTTAGTTTACATTCGCAAACACTCTAATCTGCTCCACTCTGAGCCTTTCCTCTGACTTGCTAATGTCTCCATCTTGTAAATTGTGTTTCACTGACTATTACTTCTTGTTATCGGCTTCTAATTCCACCTGGTTCTGCCTCCTCCTTCACTCCTTCCTTTTTAATTCCACCTGCTTCTGCTTCTTCCCTCGTTGCTTCTTTTTGTATCACCTTCTCTCTCATTCTTCACATGAAACCTAAAAGTAGAGTCTGACTGGCAGGTTTTTTTGATTTTACAGTTGACCCACAAAATTTCCGTAACTAAATAAAAACACAAATCCAACCAAGTATGTAAAACTTAAATTAAGAACATAAATATATTTTCTCTGCATTATTTATTTTGTAAAATAAAGGTTTTCCTATCAGCGCATATTGGCAAACATTGATAACGACATGTAAGTGAAAGGCTCATATTGGCCAAACTACTTCAAAACCATTAACAGCTGATAGGAGTGCAATTTGTTAATCAGAGCAGTGGGTTTTAATTGGCTAAATATGGCTGCCTAATATTAACTGAGCTTGGAAATGCTGCCATGAAGCCATAATGGTTGTGTACCGTCGGGAGCTCCACTTACATGCTTTTGTAATTTTGATTCCACCTTCTATTTCTCTAATGGGAATCGTTTGCCCTCGTCTTCACAGGCAGAAGGCGGACGAGGCTTACCTGATCGGGAAAGGCCTGGCCCCTGTCGCTGCCTACCTGGACATCCCTGACATCATCAAAGTAGCCAAGGTAAAGAGCGTTCACCACAAGATGGATATGTCATTTAATAATAACACTCATACTCTGCTTTAGTTTTAAGCTGACTCGCTTGTTTAAAGGGAAATTCTAGATGTTTAATACTTAAGTACTTATGGGTCTCGAGTTGTCAAGGGATTTATTGTTTATTAAAATGCCCTCAGTCCACGTCCATATGTTAAAACGCTTCCTGTCCTGGACAACATATACACAGCATATAATCATGAAAACAGTGTGTCCTCATACATCTGTCCCATCCTGCCTAATAAGTGGCACAGATTTTGATTAAGAACAGTGTCTCTCCACATGTTCAAAAACTTAACTTCACTTAAATGAGCTATCTCAGTTCATTTAGCTTGGAGGCTTTCACTTTGAAGTAGTTGTAGGAAGTCTTTAATTAGCATTAAAGGAAAAGTTAAACATTTGCCTATTTGCTTTCTTTCTGGGAGTGAAACGAGAATATTTTATGTCTCGTCTGTGCTTACAGAGGACTGTAAAGAGCTGTGGATGGGAGGCAATTAGCTTAACTCAGAATAAACACGGGGATTGGGGCTAAACGACGAGCCTGGCACCGTCCAACGTGAGAAACTATGTGCACCAACAACTCTAAAGCTGATTTCTGTATTGTTTGTCACATATGTAACCTAGACAGAAATATAAGATGGAGGTTTTAGTGGAAGTTGCATGTAACTGTGTTCAGGTTTAGGTCTTGAAGTGGTTAAATAATTGCTCTCAGCCAGTTTACCTTTTGATCTTCAGGAAAAGCCCTGCCTCCTTCCTTGAGTTGTAAAGTCTTGTCTCTTGTCGTCAGTGATACAGCAAAGTTTTAAGGATTTCAGTGGCTTACAATTAAGTGGACAAGTGACAGACAAATCCCTCTTATTGCTTTCTGTTCACACAGTCAATATCCAGCTTGATTGGCAGGAAGGGAATGGAAAGAACTTCTCTCCGTCCATCCCTCACACCTGCCCCCACATTCGTCTCTTCTCCCCTGTTTTCTTCCATTTGTCCATCCTTATTTGCCTCATTCGTTTATCATCTTGTTGTTGCTGATGCTTCCCTCCACCATTTCCCTCCTTTTCATTATTGCTGTCCATCTCTCCCCCTCTCCTTTTCTTCCCTCCGCCACTTATCACTGTGTTAAATCCGATTTGTTCCTTGTTGCCTCCTCTCCCTTCCGTCCTCTCTCCATCCCTCCAGGAAACGGTGCCAGTTGTTCGCTATCATTTTCCAGATCAATCTCTCACGGCTTTATAATTTTTCGGCGTGGGCATGTGGTCAGCCAGCCAAATTGGGGAACCTTCGCCATCCAACTCATTTCTCAAAATCCATCTGTCTATCTGGGAGCCCAGCCACCCCATGCCAGCAAGAAGTGTGTCTGTCTGTGTGTGTCCCCCCCCGCTGCTCTCGCTTTTCCAAATTCAGTGTCATTCTTCACACTGTGTATCACTCCATTACTCTGTGACCAAGATAACCGCCCGTTTCTGTCCCAATACCCTCTGTGCTTTGTATGTTGTACTGTGTCTGATAATATGCATGTCTGCCTGCACGTATGGAAGCTTGAGTGTACGCTCTTGTTTGTATGAGTGTGTGTTTGCATTGGGTGTCATGTTATTCAGGGTTAGGGAACTGAATACAGATTATATATAAGTATTGTAATCCATTGCATTGATGGATGCAGCTACTGAATTTCCGCAAATAATTATTTACTCTTAAAACATCTTGAAACATTTTCTGTACAATTAAAATGGACACATGCAGCATTTGTATTCTTGCTAAAAGCGAAGGCACCGCTTAAGTTATCGGCCATAAACCTGTGGCAGATGTGAAATGAGCCGATGAGCCCAGCAGTAAAAATTGTTAAAACAAAATTCAAGCTTAATCCCATTGCACATTTTTCCTAGTAATGTTGGCTCCATGACTAAGAGGAAAAGTGTTTGTTCAGATTTTAAGTTGAGTGATATACATTATTTTGTTTGTATAGTGAATATTTGTTCTTTCTTGTGTAGCACATTTTAAAGTAATAGTGATATTTCCAGGAATTGTGCTTGAACCTTCCTTCTTGACTCAATGCGTTCTTGCCCCACCACAAAGTGGAGCACTTGTCTAAGAAACCCTTTGTCCGGCATGCTTTTCATGTGTCATTACCACTGGCTAACATGTAATAAAGTTACATGTTTTTAAAAATGACTTATAATCTTTTAAATGTATTCTTGGCCAATTTATAGTTATTATTTCAAACTGATGAAATCTCACACTACACAGCCCTGGTTATGGGTTGTTGTGGGGGGTACCTGCTTATGTGCACTTGCAGCTTTTCGTGCGTGTGTAAAGCTCTATGCCTCCTCTGGCCTGCCAGTAACAGCTCCCTTAACAACGGGACAGCCCATAATTATAGTCCGCCTTGTATCCAAGAGCAGATGGCACACACTGATCCAGAGATGGCTCTATCTGTCAAGCTCGGCAGCTACTGTATCTGCCTGCTGCCCTGTGTGTCTGTGTCTGTGTGTATGTATGTGTGTGTCTGTATGTATGTGTGTGCTCCTCTCAGTGCCTCCCCCCTGACCCTCACATTATGCCTGTCTGTCGACTCATTCAATCTCCTACTGGTGTCCATTCAGTAGATGATGGGCGACTGCAACTAAGATAGACGAGAATAAAACGTGTCATTAGCCCACAGTGACATGTAAAACCTTTTCACTGGCACGCATGCAGGCTAGTGTGTGTGTGTCGATGTTTTATTTCCCTCACTAATAGTCAGCCAAGTGTTAACTGTGGCTCCTTGTTCAATAGAGCTCCTGTTGCTCAGCTGGGCTACATTTCCGTTCTCTGGGCTCCACTAGCAACTAACTCCAGTCCAAACTTTGATTAAATGTGAACTTAAAAAGCGTTTTGGCAGGTGAACGTTTTAATTATGGACATTTTCTTCTCAATAAGACTCAAGTCAACAACCACAACAGAAATATAATGAAAATGTCCTTTTCTCTTTCTATCCCTCTCTCACTACTTAGGACAACAATGTGGATGCTATCCACCCAGGCTACGGTTTCCTCTCTGAGCGTGCAGACTTTGCTCAGGCCTGCGCTGACGCAGGGGTGATGTTTGTTGGCCCGAGCCCAGAGACGGTCCGTAAGATGGGGGACAAGGTGGAGGCTCGCTCCCTGGCCATCAGTGCAGGTAAGAAAGTGGACTTTTGCTGTAAAACTATTTTTTCTTATTTTGTAAGAACAGGATTTAATGTATTTCTCTCTCCACCCACCCGTGTTTAGGTGTACCTGTGGTCCCAGGAACTAATTCCCCCATCTCCTGCCTGCACGATGCGCAGGTGTTTGCCCAAACGTACGACTTCCCCATCATCTTCAAAGCAGCCTATGGTGGAGGTGGCCGAGGGATGAGGGTGGTCAGGGAGTACGAGGTGAGCCTGTCAGCCGCTGCCCTGTACGATCACTTCTGTCAGAGATGTAATTTAACACCTCGCTCTAACAACATAAATCTTTTCCTGATGCTTTTCCATCATAGAGAAAACAAACCCAACTTGTTGACCGGGCCGGCCTCATGACAAATTTTTTTTATTTTCATAAATTTTCTATTTGTGCTGCGTCAAAGTGAAATGGATGGAAATTACAACCCGGTCATTTATCTCTCTCTAGGCGCCAATCACCCTGTGTTTTGTTGTGTGTGTGCTCTGAAATTGCCTCTGTCACCCAGTGAAACATTCATCAGCTGAGGACACTGCAAAATAATGTGTTTTTAATATTGTAACATTTTAAATATGCAGCTCAGTGTTAAAATAATCTTACCTCTGTTAGGATTCCAACATGAGTGTTTTTTAAATGTTAACATTCAAACATGTAGTTCTACATAAATATATATGATCAGGACATGAGAAGCTGCAGACCGGAAAAAAGCTTTTTGAAATTAGCTATTTATTGCGTATCCCTTGTCAGATTTATGTCTACCAGTCTGTCACCATCGTCCTCCTCTCGGCCGTGAAAGGGTGACATCGCCCAGACAGCAATGACTCTCTGTCACTGTAGTTGTCAATGTGAAGACCACACAGTTCTTTACAGAGGCCAAAACGGAAATTTGTGGGTGATGTCACTCTGTGGTTATGTTAGTTTGCTCCAGGATCGAATGAACAGATGTGTCTTGCTGTTAAATTATGCAAATATGACGTCAGACTAAAGCTGCTCTCAGACATGAACTCTGGAAAATGTCCAGAAAATTGATTTTCCCTTTCCCATATGAAGACCGCAGCAGGAGATTGTTTGGGTCAAACACGTTCACAATAAAGGGGAAATGTTGGGGAAATTCAGGCGAGTGGTGGCACAGGCGTCCGCCCTTACAGCCTGAATCTCCTTGTCTTTGCAAGGTGACATTTTCCTCAGTGTCTTTTACATCTATGATGCCCTTTTGTCATCTTTAGATATTTGTATTACTTTTGTCAACATGCCACTTTCCTTGATTTAGAGATCTGAAGATTATGATACTAAGATATTACCTTTAGATTGGAGGCTTGTTCTTTACCCGCAAGTATAAACTCACAAGTTACTTTCTTGTAATTCAACTTCATTATGCAAAACTAAATGTGCTGTATGAAGTGCAGAAAACTGAAAGCAGACTCTGTTATAGGCTTTCATATACATAATGTAGAACATTTTCATTATTTACCAACTGTGGTTACAGTCTGCATATACAGTTCCTCTTCTCTGAGTTCCATCTATGTAGCGAATGCCGTGTATTACAATATAAAGGCACTGCTTACATACATAAAGGCTCAGTCACTTAAAATATATTCGATAAGCTTTAAAACTGCAAGAAAAACTTCAGTGAAGTGATTCTGAGAAACTGGGCCAAGCAGGACCAACATCTCACTTGAACTTTCCATGGTTTAATGATGAGTGATTGTTACTGTCCTTCTTTTTTATTGCAGATTGTTGGAAATAATTAATGGCAAAATAAAACAATCTGTATTTATAAGTAACCTCGGGATATGAATATATGAGAAGGGGGGTTTGATGACCTTTATATCCAAAATGTGTGTCTCAAGGGAAAATGAATTCCTTCATGCCAGTAGACACCAAGAAGTGGGAACTCGTCACTCCTGTTTATTTCAGCGTCGACCCGGCGGCAGCTCTGCTTCTTGAGCCAGCAGTAGCGGTGGCACTGGGGGGGGGGGTTGTGTGCGGTCGTTGGCCTTCTGAACACAGCTTTTCCCCCATTTCTGCCTCAAGTTTGACCACGTCAGACATTTGAACAGGCAGCTGGTTGATGTCCAATCAAATGGAAGAGGCCAGAGCTCAGCGGTGAATCAGCAAAATCCACTTCGTCATTCTTCATGGCTGCTAGTGTTCTTTTATTTTTTGAACTAAGAATGTTTAAGTCACAATAAATAAGGTCATCCAAATCAGCCACAGTATATTTTTATTTTCTCGTTTAAAATGCTACATTTATTTAGAAATCGTCAGGCTTATCATTTATTTAATATACTCTCTCTTTAAGCCCCACATTTAAGCATGGAATGTTATTCTTTAGGGCTCGAACCAACAATTATTTTTATTGTCGATTTAATCTGCTGATTAAATCTCGTTTGGTTCATAACGTATCGCACAAGAGTGAGAAACGCTTGTTAGAATTTCCCACAGTTGAATGAAATGTAGTCATATGTCCTGTTTAATTCAAGCGAGTGCCCAAAGCCTGGAATTAATCTGTTTACTACATTATAAAGAATGACAAAGGGAGAACATAAAAGCCTCATTTGAGAATCAACCATTCAAAATGGTTTTGCTTGCAAATGGCTGGAATTCAGTTTTACTGTTATAAAGTGTTATTCTGTGTATGTCGTGTTACAGCTGTGACATTCACTAAACCCTTGACCCGGAGAGAAAAATATCCCATTCCAACCACACCGGCCAGTGTCGGCCGCAGCGGTTTCATGCTTTACTCACTAATCTACACAGGGAACGGCAGCCATGTTCTGTACTGTAGTCACTGAGCCTCACAAGGCGGCAATCAACTGGAAACTGACCTTTTCTGAGTTGTACCCCAGTCTAATTAATTAGTTGTCGACATTTCTAGTTATTCAGTTGAGTCACAGGGGCCTCCACAGCTCCAGCTGATATGATGTGAGGAAATTGTAAAGAGGTTTCTCTGCACTGTTGGGACCCCGAGCAACAATGTGCAGATTGACTTTTTATTCCATTAAGACGAGCTTGTGGGTCATTGGTATGCCGAGTCAACAGACCGAGCCAAACTATTTGCATCCTGTTGCAGGACAAGATGTGTATGTTTACTGATGAGGAAGGCACCAATAAAGTGCCCGATTTTAGCTCAAACTTGGACGTGATGTGGTTCCCAAAGAGCAAAGCGAACAGTAGAGCTGCACAAATCAAAGCTCCAGTGGCCAAAGCCGTAAGAGCGACTGAACTGATGTGGAAAGGGTACGAATGGGAGTCTGCTAACTGAGTCTTTCAAAAGTCTTTGGTGCCATTTAAACAAAAATGCAGGTGCACCAATAACTTGAAACCTTTGCAAAGTTGAGTGGAGATGAATGTCATTGTTTATTTAGTCTCCTACAGAAAACAACTGAATTGAGTCATTTGGTCAGAGGTGGATTGAAAGGCTCATTTATGCAAAAAGATATTCAAAAGATGTAACCGTCATTGCCCAAATACTTCCATCTATCTTTTACGTAGGCATGGTTGTTAAGCAATACAGCCACTAGAGGGCGGCACATACTCAAGAGTTTCTGACTGCAAACACGGCGATGGCGTCTAACAAATGGGCGAAAGCGGCCACGTTGTAAACAGGCGTGGTAACATCATATAGACGCCTATAGTTTCTTACTAACTTGCAAATTGTGTTCTCAAAATGTCTCACTTGAACTATTGGCTATGCTGCCCCCCCATGGTTTCCAGTGGTACTGCTCAGTGTCGTCAGTATCTGTAAGCTTTCAGAAGAAGTGCACAAATATGGAGGAAATGAAAGCAGAGTATGGACAGAAGGCTCTGCTCAAACGTTGGTCACAAACATTATTTTGTCGAAATATTCCCTGTATTTTTCTCAGAGGAGGTATTTCTGGTCAGTTTGGGAAATTCATAATATCTGTTCATTCCTGTTTTGTTCCCTTTTTAATAAAAACCGCTGCCCTCTTTTAGCGACATTGACGTCTGCTTTTCGCCTTGAGCAACCGGTCGTTTTGCATGCAATGGTATGTTTTCCTCAAACCTATGAGCTGACAGCTGAGGATGGAGACTGCGTAGCTTCTCCAGAGGCACCGGGATGAGGGCATGATGGTGACTCAGTGTTTCCCCAGTAGAGGAGACTGGATGTGCTGGCAGGACAACACGCTGACAAACCCAGATTGAGTCATGACCTTCAGCGTGCTTGGTCGTGACCTCCTACAGTCGGGTCCCAGAGATGTTGTGTAGCATCTTGCTCCCAATGGCTGTGTACGGGTGTGTTAACATTTTATGTCACAAAAAGGGAAAACAACTACACAACATTCCATGCGAATGACGAGGGATGTACTACAGGTTAAAACAGGAAATAGAAGTCCTGAATCAAAGTACATGACCTGATGCTGCAGCTTCAAAACTCCTTGAAAACCATATGAATTTTTCCCGGTGACTCTTTTTCCTCTTGACTGAAAACTCTAACTCAGACTTTATGGATTTGTCTCGTCTGTTTGTCAGGAACTCGAGGAGAATTACCAGCGGGCCTACTCGGAAGCCCTGTCGGCATTCGGGAATGGAGCTCTGTTTGTCGAGAAGTTTATTGAAAAGCCGCGACACATCGAAGTACAGATCCTCGGTAAGTGCACTGTGTGACTGCCTTTGTGTTTGCCTTTGACTGTGGGTCAGTTTTTGTTTGTCTTATGTGGATCGACAGGTTCATTAGGAGAGCAAGTCACACAGAAGTCCTTGAAGAGAGACACAAGAATGACAGAGCAGAGGATTCTCCAGCATTCATTTTCTCATAGTGGATGTAACTCTTTAACCATTCAATATTACGGAACTGAAATTCAACTGACACTGACAGGAAGTGTCTGCACTTATAGAGTATGCTGTGCGGTACCTGTGAATATGAGTTGTTCATGTGTACAGTGCTGTAGGTGCTTGTGTTATCAGACATCTGTTTGTTTTGGCAGTGCTGTCTTGTCTGTGAGTGTGTTTCTGTCTCTGGTGTAGTCCTGTGTGCGTGTGTGGTCACTGTGAGTTATTACTGTCTTCAGGGCATGCAAGGGATTTAGTGAATGTTCTGAATCACCTGTAAAAAGGCTTGTCTTTGCCAACACTCTGTTTTCCTGCATATGCCCCTTTCCTTACGTTCCTCCCTTTTTACTTTCCCATCTCCAAATATATTCCATTGTTCAGACTTTGGTTTTCATAATAGGATGTTCCTCAGTATGTGCAGTCCAGCTAACACGAGGCTGTGTTACACGGTGGTCTCTGGAGTCATCTGTCTAAGGACTCTTAGGATGTCTGTGTTGACCAGTGCATCGTGTGTCATTTCATGCCACATACAGACATGGCTTGTCACAGCGTGAGTCTGAGGTCCTGATGTTCTGACAGGGTGTCTCTGGTCGACAAAGCCATAAACTGTCTATCGATGAATGTGTCTCACAGGGAACATGGGACCGTCAAATGTTTTGTTCAACCATCTTTCTCTTCATACTCATGGTTATTTCAGAATAATCTTTCATCCTCCCGCTGCCGTTTTCTCACCTGCTTGTCTCCTTGTCTCTGTTTCCCCAGGTGATAAGTACGGTAATGTCATCCACCTCTACGAGAGAGACTGCTCCATTCAGCGGAGACACCAAAAGGTGAAGGCCCCATTTAAACATTCATCTAACCCAACTTAATATTTAAATGTGTTTAAGATTATCTTCATGGCATTTCTGCCGTAGTACATAGATTAGTGTGAAGTGGATGTTGATGGTGAGTGGGCATGAAACAAAGGTCATAAGCAGGAATCGCACCCGCAAGCACTGCGGGCTGCTGAATATACCAAAGGCTCAAGTGTTTTTATTCCCCTTTTATGCAGGCTAATAGGCCAATTAAGCTTTGTATAAATAATCAAGATTATTACAGTCCTGATTATAGCGTTGATTATTGTGGTACTTGTGGCCCTAGGTGTTGTAGATGTCCACAGTAGCAAGGGGTAAGAGGATTATATACAAATAAGCCACTGTCGCTGCTGAATGAATTGGAATTAGCACAGGAATAAATTAGGTATTCTGTCATCACATGATTGTCAGAAATAACTAACATGCCTGCAATCACATTAAAGAGAAATCATCTAATGTCACTCAATCATCAGGGAAAACCGATCAGACGTATTTCACCACGTCTCGTCACCTCGAAGGACTTTAATCGCTGTTTTCATCATTTTCCTCCTTTCCTTTTAATCAAATTATAGATGATAATCATATTAGCGACTCCATTCATGCGAAAGCTGCTGTTCTTAAATTCTGCGAGACTTAATCTGCCTTTGCCCTTAATCTAAGATCTGTTTGAGTCTCAGAAACACGAATAGTCGCTCATTGAAATAGATCTGGAGCGGCGATGGGATATTTTTAGTTTTTCTCAGTGTCTTGGAAGTGATATTCATCCTTAGAGAGTCTTTTTATACTGGAATACGATTTGATACAAATTAAATTGAGTTCTTCTTTCTTTTTTTTTTTAATCAGACACAGGTCACATTGTTTTAAACTAGATTCAATTATTTCTCTTGGATGGGATGACTTGTTTGACACAGAGGAATGAAACAGATGAGCCTTCAGCACAGTGAGCCCTACCCACCCAGCAGCCAGGGTGCAGAGCAAGTGAAAGGCTGAATGTGACTACAAATGACTCACTACATCTGATTTGCTAAGGCTAAGTGACACTAAATTAATCGAAACGATTGCTACCGTACTTAAAAAACAAACAAATTATAATGTTTATTAAGTTTTGGTTTTCAGTTTATTGTTCTGCTCGGTCTGACTTTAGACTCGTTTATAAACTGGCGCCAAAGTAAGTGCTCAAGCACGTCCAGGCATTTTGTTAAAAGCGTGGCTAAATGATGCCGTTATGCAAACAACAGATCAAATGATTGTGTCACTTGTAGCGATGGACCAATGGAGAATAATTGCCCAGCTCGGCGGTTCCCTGCAGCTCTACAGGGAGTTTGAGCATCTGTCTCTGTTTCTGTGTTGGCTCACTCTCACTGATCTCAACACTGTTTTGACTTAAAACAGTGTTGAGATCAGTGAGAGTGTACCTGCACAACACCGTTAAGCAGACAGAGCAAGTAAACAAATGGGTAAAAATAAATCATGTTCTGTTGCTGAACATTTTCCAAATTTTGCTCGTGGTAGAGACTAGAGTGCCTCAAATAATGTAACACAAGTGAAATAAAGGGGCTGCAGGGTAGCCTCATCAGAGCTTTTTAAATAAATACATTTCCTCCAGTGGTGTATTATTAAAATTATTTGAGATCGAGTGAATCAAAGGCAGAAAATCGTTCATGAGAATAAAGAGTTTTCAGTGTCAGGCTACATGGATCAAAACATTTCTAATGTAGTTGTGCTTGATTCTTAGAACTGTTCCAAATGCAGGCTTTGCAGGTGATGAGAATGTCCCTGAGTTGATATCATAGACTGTACATAAAGATGGACATGACGGCTGCCCAAAAGTGAAGTCAAAGCATCTGGATCGCCACCTGGTGGCTGACTGCAGTGCAGGTCATAACTCTGACCTCCCCTGTGTTAGGTGGACATGGACCAAACTAAAAAGTCAAAGTGAACATCAGATACATTTTCTCAAAGAGGGTTTCAACCATTGTAGGTAGTTTTTTGTCACACCGATTTTTTTCTGTTAAATTTGATTATAATTTGTCTCCATCCCCTGATCACTATTGTGCAGACTCAAGATGGCATCACTCATATCCGGGGTTATTCTGGCTTAATTTCTGGATAGTATGAGGAAGTGAAGATGTCTCATCCATGAAACATTTTGTTATCCTGACAATGATACTTTACTGCATTTGCATTCTGAATATCTTGTGATCACTGAAGGCGTTCTCAATAAATTGACTCTTTCTGTCTTGAAGGTGGTGGAGATTGCGCCGGCCTTCCAGCTGGACCCTCATCTGAGAGACAGACTTCACGCTGATGCCGTCAACCTGGCCAGACAGGTAGGGTTGTGTGATTTGTGGTTTGGTGTTGAAGCCGGTATCAATCAGCCACGAAGCTCTCACGAGTTCCTCCGTCTCGCTCAGTTTGACATGCAGCCATTTCCCAAAGATTCAAGTTAACTAGACCATTTCATTACATTTGCGAAAAGACCCCGAGGGAAATTGGGAGAAAAAAGTTTCATGACAGAACTTCTACTTAATCATATTTTAATCAGAGCGGACAAAAAGAATACTTGTGTATTAAACTGATGTTAAATATTAATGTGGCTGTAGCCGGATGTTAAGTCGGGTTGTTCACTAGGAAGCAGTATTTCCTCTGAGCTGTCAAGGAAGGTATCAGCACTTTGAACATGCAGTTCTGGAGTTTTGACCACTTGTTCATAAAAGTTGGCAGAGTTGAGGAGAAAATTGCTCAGTGAAATTGAAAAATCTTTCCCTGCGAGGACACTTTGGGAAGTCTGAGCAAGTCTCTGATGCTACTCATTTTTTGGGTCTATAATTAATCTGCAAAACAACTGGATTCTCCCCAGGAATTTTAATGTGCTATACACACCTGGGATTCAAATGAGGGCTGCGTGCGAAAATGCAATTTGAATATGTGTGGAAATAGATTTAAACTGTAAAGAGAGTAAATGCCCCTCTTGAAATGAGTGTGTGAACCACTTTTGAGTGTATTTCTCTCAAAAAAGTTTTGATTGTTGTCACCAGTTGTGCTCCCTGCTTATGCAAAAACATTCACTGCAAAGGGAAAGCTCACCTTTTATTGCACCTTTTAAATATCTGTGTTGCCAGAAAGTTGGCTCAAATACAGCAGCATCACTTAGGTCCAGCCTCAACTCTCAGAGGAGATTTCAGGTGATGGCCCAGTTGAGGGATGGATAGACGTGAGGAGTAGGAGAGGAGGATAGATACATGAATGGTGATTCTCTAAAGAAATGACCTTGATGATAGTTATGCAGAAATGGTGATATAAGAGAGAGGTAGAAACTTTGTTAGTCTCATGATATGACCTTGCTCTCGTATATTATTTTTTACAGTAATCAAATAACCTCACCCGGCTTATCTGCTGATGAAATGATAAACCCGGCCTCCTTGTGTGTAGCAGCAGCATCAGCAGCTCACTCTTGTCCATAACTCTGCATATTACCATTTTAGACAAGAATGATGCGGCTCCTCAAATGACAGAGTGTCAATGATGGCTAGCAACAAGAGTGCAGCGTGCATGCATGCTCACGCACACACCCGTTTACTTTTCTTTATAGGACTTCCACTGAGTAAGTGCATGGACACATTTCACACACTCCATCACACAGACGCAGCCCTGACGTGCTGTCTCTGGGAACACGCTGGGATTGCATGAGGGAGGAAGATTTCTCTTGTTTTCAAACCTTGAATTCACCTGAATGAAATATCTTAAATCTTTTTATTTCATATATACAGACTCCGCAGAAAAGGCCTTGCCATAATCAGTGATATAGTTCAGTTTCTGCTCGTCAAGGCTGTGCCCTTGATTTGCAACTCAAGGCGTATAACATGGAGACAAAAGGAAGCTCCATCTTTGCAAAAGTGTTATTAAATAATACAATGTGCTAAGATAATCGTGAAGGGAGGCTTGTACAGGACAGCAACATGCTTAAAGGTTAGTGCTCATCTCTGTCAGGATGTGGGGAAAAGGATAAAAGAATCCACACGTTTCGAGAAGAAGTGTCGAAGTCAATCTCTGACAGATCAATGGAGTAGAGTGTTTATGTATTTGGTTGTGTTGTGAGTATTTGCAGCATGTTTTTCTCTTGGTTGTGTCGCATTAGCTGTATATGTTGTCATATTGATGTTTTCTTAATTGTCTTCGCCAAGGACGTCATGTTTACGTCCCTGTCTGTGTGTCGGTCGCACACATTAAGAGACACGTGTGGTTGTCTCAAGAGGCCAGTTTTCATAGTTTGCTGCTGTTGTGGAGACATTTGTTTTCCAGTTCTTTCAGCACTGAAATGAAAGGCAAGAGTGCTCGGACACCTTAATGCGTCCAGTTCAATTTGAGCGTAATTGGAGCCTTTTCATTTTAATCAGCAGTTCACTGTAATGTAATGTTATAGCATTCAAGACTTTAAACTGCAATTGTATCGTGTGTGTGAGAATGTGCACACCTGTACGTGCACACATAGTTTCCTTCATTTGCTTGTGCCCACACAGTCTCCAAACTCTGTAAAAACACTTAGAACACACATAGAAAGATATTGTGTGTGTTTATATAGAAAGACACACAAGATGGTGTACTGTCCACACCCACACACTCCTACACACACCTGCTATTTCTTAGCTCTTATCTGGTGTTAATGGCGGCACTCCCTCCCCCTTCATCTCGCCATCTTTGCGTATCACCCATATTCCATTATCAGCAGCCTCCATCTGAGTCTTTCAGAGGAACCGTCTTTGAACTCGCTGCAGGCCACAGAATTTCCCGACAGAATGTCTTCGCGGACAAAGTTGCCTGGCAACACTGGCGGCTACAGGAAGTGGCTTCAGCGCTCAGTAGACAGGGCTGAACAGAGAGTGGTGAATATCAAGGCAGAGCTCACAGGAAAATCAGGGGATATTGTCAAATGCCTACTCCGCTGCTATGTGTTATCTGCTCCTCAAACAGCTGATTTTGTGTATTGGCTTGGGAATGTCTCTTCAGCTTTGATTGTCTGGCTGCTGTGTCTTTGCTCTGTTGTCTTCCTGTTTTCTGTCTGCCGCTGGCATTTGATTTAACCAACACATGCAGTATCTCAGCCGGCCCTGATTAGTTTTATGAATGATGCATCTCACTATAGCAGTGTGAGGCTTTCATAATCAAATTGATTGGCCCGCTGATTGGATGCTTCATTTCTTGCTCAATCACCCATAATAAAAAGCCATAATGATGGTTTTGTCTTTTTTTAATACCTCTTTGATATCTGCATTTCTCCCCAACGCTTGTATTGGGTGTTTTAGCATCTGCAGTGGACTGAGAGGGTTTGAATACGAAGCAACAGACCCCCTTGTGCTTTGTTTTGCTTAATGGGCATGAGTTTTATGATTGGAAGTAAAGTTTTAATACATGGAATTGGGCATAAATCCTCCTCTCTCCACCATCAACAAGTTATATGCGCCTTCTATGAGGCATGCACCATCTGTGCACAAATGGCCTGTGGTTTACCTGCCAATGCATATGCAGCACAATCCTATGATCGACTATAACGACAAAGGCGTTGAATTACATGACTTAGACTGGAGATTAAATTTGACAAATCGAACAACACTCATTTATGTACAAAGTTTCATTCCCCAGGATAATTGTGCAGACAACAAGTGGTGTATTGTGTTGTTGGCCGGCTGCGTGGGCAGAGTTCATGAGAAGATGTATTTACTGTTTGACATCACAACTACTCACTGTTTTTTTTTTACCGGCTGCTGAGCATTAACATTGAATGTCTTAGAAGAGAGGATGCATTGTGGGGAGTTTCAGAAAGTGTTCTCACAAGGTCTCTCTGCATCTTGGCTGTCCTTGGCTTTCCAAGTCGTTTTGCTATTTCCTTTTTTTCCCAAGTTAGTCTTGTCCTTTTTTATTCAGCACAACTTTATCACTCCCCTCTATCACTTTCAACATTAGTCCAAACTTGTGTAGATGCCAAGATCTTGTTTAAATTTTTAATAGGAAGAATTGAAAATCCCAAACGTGCTACAACGTCCTTGCAACATTACTGACCAATGAAGTAAGTAGTTCCAAGTTGTTAAACTCCAACTGTTGACAACTGCAGCTCTTTCCCAGTATCGTACTGTGCCATCAAAAAGTTGTTCAGGGTATAAAGAGTCCTTTTATCACACCACCTGTGCAACAAGCTTTAACCACGGAGAGAAGGGATATTTCAACTGGTCCCAGCCAATATGTACACGAACAAGCTAAAACTAAACCTGGTTTTCTTAGCTTGTACATATCATCATATTTGTTTCATTTTTGTAAACTTATAGCTGAAGGATGAGACTAATATTTGTGTTCATTTCTCTATTCATGTCCGGAATCTTATTAAGTTTATTTAAATTTTTCCATTTCTTTCCAGCGAGATATTATTGAGTTGGTAAAATACAGTTTGCATCTGTCAACCAGTTATTGTTTATTGCTCCTCTAGAAATGAATTGAATATATTTTAAGACTGTTGTGAATGTTATTAAGAACTTATTGCAGAGCAAGAAGTAAGAAACTGCACTGGAACAATAGGAACAATCCTTGGAATGGTTGTTAGCAATAAGTTTACCTCATTGACTTCTATCTTTTTTTAGTATGCATGTAAGCACATGCACTGCAGATGTCTGTGGGCATCCAAACTATGCATCTAATCACCTCAACATTTGTCTCAGCGTGTGAGAGGAAAGACGAGCAGGTGTGTGTTTATAGGTGACGTTAATGTCAGCCCGGCCTCAGTGTCTGCCATTTTTGTTTCATGTCATATTTATCGGTTTAACCTTAAGGCAGAGTAATTGTCAGAAGCTTGTGCAGCTCTAATTTGTGTGTGTGTGTGTGTGTGTGTGAGATTTTGTTGCATTTCACTGATGTGATATAGAATTCTTTTTCTTTTTGTCTGCCATGGTGTGTGCTGATTGATGCCACTTGTACACACATGTCCGTCAATCCTCTGAGGATGTTGCATGTGGAATTAGTTGTGCTGTCAATCATGGCCACAGTAAGTGAAGGGAGGACACACTCGCTTTCACAAGTCGTGTCCCTGGTTAACACTCAACACACGCGCACACATTGATACACTGTTTGCTTCAGCCACAAATTCAGATTGACACATTGTCCCCGGAGGTGGTCAGTGTACTGTAAACATTACTACTCATAAACACCCAGCATTGATGTGTCTCTCCGTTTGTTTTGTCCCATTTTAGACTTCAAAACCAGCAGCACTTTTTATCCCGAGATCACATTTCTATATTCCATCAGGAAAACCAGCATTTTGGAAATGGGTTAGATGCAAAATGTTCCATTCTTTTTCCCAGTGAGCTCGTGCATCCGTCAGTTTTTGTCTTGTTTCTTTTCACGGATTTAATTATTTATGTTGCGGCTCTTTTTCCTTCTTCTTTTTTGGTGTCTTCACCTGTTGACTTTTTTCTTCCGGTTGTTCTCTGCACTGTGCACAATCCCTTTCATATAACATATAAATATACTTTAGTATCTTAATATAAACATTTGTTTTTCCTCAGTTTTCTTTTATCCTGCATTCCCTCTGCATTATTTCAATTAATACAGGAAGGTCAACCATAGCAAAATAGATGCATCATTTTATAGACAAATTAAAAGCAATCATCCACATAGAATAAGAGGGAATAAAATGCATTGGTGCCTGCGACCTTTTAAAGGTTAACTTATGTTGCATATGAGTTGGATGCACTGTAAACAAAAGGATGTGATTATATTTACATAGCGTTAGAGGCCTAGAAAGATAAAACTACCAAGTACAGCTGTGAAGAGAATGTGTCCTTTACTACTACTGATATTAATCTTGCCGTCCGCTGGTGGGTTGCAAAGGTTCGTTTCAGGATATATTCTGATTAATGCTTTGATAATTATGCTGCTTTGGTTATTTAAGACTATTTAAGACTAATCAAACTGAAATGAATCAAATTAGATGATCACTCAAAGTATTCAACCATATCATGGACATATGGATGAATCTATTCAGCCTTTTGTTGCTGCTGCTTTAATGCAGTTTTTTAATCTGTGACACATAGTGAAAGCTGCTGAAAGCATCCAGTGTCTGGAAACTCTTTTTGGAAAACATTGACACATAATCTAAGTTTCACAGACAGAAAGAAATAACACTGTCACCGTCGTGCTCGCACTATTTGATTGACAAGTGGGCTGAAAGAAACACATTGCAGAAACACAACAGCTTTGATAAAACAAATACAACAGTGCATATTTTTAGATGTCTACAAGCTAACACAAAATAACTGGTTTTATTACAAGTAGAAATAAGCTATACATCCCCCTCTGTTTTTGTTGGTCAGCATCCTTGTGTGTCTGTGTCTGTGTCTGTGGTGTGCTCCATTGTCTCTAGCAAAGACCGATTCGGCTGGAGTGTGTTTCATGTAGGATGCACAAAGTGAAGTGTGAGTCTTTTGTGTCAAGGTGACCTTGACAGTTGTGTGTGTGTGTGTGTGTGTGTGTGTGTGTGTGTGTGTGTGTGTGTGTGTGTGTGTGTGTGTGTGTGTGTGTGTGTGTGTGTGTGTGTGTGTGTGTGTGTGTGTGTGTGTGTGTGTGTGTGTGTGTGTGTGTGTGTGTGTGTGTGTGTGTGTGTGTGTGGTATTTTTTAATTCAGGCAGGGACTAGCTTTAACACAAACAATTCTGACTTATAAGAC
Source organism: Hippoglossus hippoglossus (assembly GCF_009819705.1). Taxonomy (NCBI): domain Eukaryota; kingdom Metazoa; phylum Chordata; class Actinopteri; order Pleuronectiformes; family Pleuronectidae; genus Hippoglossus; species Hippoglossus hippoglossus. The sequence goes on from NC_047168.1 coordinate 6,825,722, forward strand.
ACCTGCCGAAATGTCTTGATTCCTAAATGGCCCTCTTCTCATTCAGTCATTTTTTTAATGAAATTGACAAAAGCACTTTATCACTTTGTTCATGTCACATTCTCATTATGGGCTGAGCCCCCTGAAGCACTGATCTGGGAGCTGTCTATGACAGAATGATGTTATGACTGAAGTTTTATCGAGAGCAGGCAACATGATGTGCTGCACTTTTCCTGGAGGTAAAACAATTCACTTAGTCATCACAAAATTCCTCTGCGGCATCGAGTCAAATCTCAAAATGGCAACTTTCTAACGGTGCTCATGGGTTTGACCCAAGGAGGAGTTGCAGTCATCATCCCAGAGAACTGTAAACAACACAAACCTGCATGTGCTCTTATTTATGAGACAGGTTCTGTGTCCCCCCCCATGCCTCATATTGACAAAACCTAAACTGCTTATTTACCCTTGTGTATTAGTATTTATATAGTTCTTGTATGGAAATATAAGGGAAAGTGTAGACCTGCAGTAAACACACCACCTGTACAAGAATCGAGCCAGAAACCCATCTCTCACGACACCTAACCACCCACATAGGTTTACTTTCTCACTATGTATGACATTTAAGAGGTGGCTGAGGTTTGATTTCTATGTCAAACTCTGCAAAAAGTAAATTTGACTATATTCGAGGGCATGATGTGATTATGTTACTTATCACATTCACTAACCGGCCCTTAAGCCGATTGGGTCACTGAGACGCTTTGCCTGGAGAGACGTGTTGTCTGTCTTGGTCTGCGTAGGTTTCAAACAGTTTCTGCAAACAGGCTTTGTGATGTTTGTGGGCGTGTCTTTTCGTTGTCAGCTATGCATGTGAAATAATTCCATATTTTGTTTCTTGCCTCTGCTTTGTCGACAAACCTTGGACGGCTGGAAATATCACTGGTGTTTACAGCCATTGTTTTGTCACCATGAAAGCTAAAAACATTTGGCACGCCCACTGTTCCTGCAGGCAGTGGAAGTAGAGAGACGCGCGCGCGCGCGCACACACACACACACCAGGATATAGACACAATTTAAAGGATACATTCCTCCTTAAAGGGCCAATAAGACTCAAATGTGGTATTGTAACATTTTTAAAGGCAGGGCATCACAATACCTTTCTAGTTTCAGGACACCAGGCAACACTAAAAGTGATATTGAAATGGCGGCCGCTTTTTTATTGCAGATTATTACCGGAGTGTTTGTGAGCGTTTCTGTTTGCGTTTCAGATGAGCTCATGCGTCTCAGTGATCTGAGACCGTCTAGAAGGGAAACAAGGATGGAGGGAGGGAAGTACAGATGGAGGGAGATTAAAGACTGAGAAGCACCAGACAATAAAGTACAAAGTTAAAAGAGGGGAATGGATGGAGCGGGATTTGAGGGAGGCAAAGGAAAAAGACAAACCTGCTGTTTGCAAAGAGTACACAGAGGAAAAGTGAGGTGGTCAAACGATGCAGGGACTGAGACAAAGGGAAGCGAGTGAAAAAGAAAAGAGGAGGGGACGTATTGATTCTTTCCGCCAGCTGGGGGGGGGGAAACTCAAGCCAACTGTGCTCTCTGAAATTAGAGCCAAGGGAAAGGTGGAAGGAAGGAAAGAGGGATGGATGGCAGAGGAGAAGAAAATGGTGAGAGAGCAGGAAGCTTTTGCACTCGTTTGTATCACAATATGCAGCAATGACACTAAAGAACAGTTAGAAGTGCAGTGAGATGAATTATAAATGGTCAAAGAAGAGTTTGGTTCAGAAGCAGCACAACTGCAGCTCTTATAATGGCTTTATTTTGATTATACTTAAAAAAAAAACTTCAGGACTAAATGATTTTGAATCATCGCATTGTGTCAAAACACTCAAGCAAAGTGATTTGAAAGAAATGGATGCCGTTAATGCAGGTAAAATGAAACCTAGCAATCTAAAAGCATTTTTATAATGATAAATGCTCAACACTGGGATGGAAGGAAGGAATAGAAAGCTTGGGTAATAATCATGTGTCAAATAATTGTTTTAACACATTGCAGCATGAGTAAGTACTTTTAAATTGATATATACAAACGGGAAACCAAGCAGAGAGGCCGTCAACACTAGTTGGAGTTCATTGTAGAAATGGAACAATAGTCAACATACTCCGAGATGCTTTTGACAAAATCTTTAGAAATGGTTATTTCAATTCTTTCCGCATCACGATATTCCCTCTCAAGCCTCTTTCATACACAGACCCTGCTGTATCGCTGTTCTGCTGCATTTGCTTGTTTACACTGACCCAAACCAAGCCGGCATGGTGTCGCCTCAGTGTGTGATTTGTAGATTGCACGCAGGCTTTCCAGAATCAGAGCTGTGACGTGGAACACAACAGCAACAGCAGCAGAAGCTTCCTGTCCCACTATGACGGCTCTCCCTTATACACGCACATCGATCCGCTCTGTGACCCCCTCCGCTGCCGACATAATGGCAGAACAGCCGCTGCGGCTGCTGTTTGTTGATATCTGTAAAATTAGTGTCAAAAAACACTGATCCTTGGTTACTGTGGATAAACAGTTTGACCGCTTGTTGCTAGAGCAAGTCTCCTTTTATTTGAAGTACTAGTGCAGTGCCCACTTTAAACCTGCCTGTTTTGTATAGGGCTGTTTTATTGGCCTGTGTCCTCCCAGTTCAATATACTGTCACTTCTTTATTGTCTGTGTGCAGAGCTTTTTATAAAGTCTATGATGCAGAGTCAGGTTAGGAATCTTTGCATACCTGGTTTGCAATGAAGATTTTAAGTGAATCTTTTTCATAATAAGAAACTGAATTTGCTTTATGACTGTTCTCGTGAATGTGGCTTATACATAATATTGTTGTTTATCAGATGATGCAGAAGAAGACATGTTCAACTGGGTCCACAGACTCACTGTTGGCACACTGCCCCGCCCCCACTGAATAATTGAATAATTATCCATATTGAATAATTAGCATGTCCAAATCACACCAAACTCATCACTGCACTTTCCTTGGCCACTAAGAATACGGTTCTTGAGATATGCCACTTACAGACAGACTGAAAGACAGACAAACATTTGTCGAATTGATGGGTATATAATTAAGGGGAAAAAACCTTGTATCGCTGGTGGTAAATCCATTTTTGACAGAGCTGGCCCTTTTAGTTCTCACTCGATTTTGCCACATGAACAACAGTTATCGAGCACATTGGCCCACGGTTTTACAGTAAACTCTGTGATCAGGACATCCTGTCACTTTAGTTAATTTTTAATAGAATAAATGAGTGACAATTTATGCCAAAAAGACATTAGTGGCTGACTGCTGACAGGTGTACTCGGCCACTTTTGGCAGAAGCCTGTAAATTACACTTTGGCTTGTAATGAAATCATTAGTGTCACGTTTGGGTGTTGATTCCCCGTCAGGCCTCATTTTGCAAAACTGATGGGTTCGCACTAGATTACCACTTTTCCAGCATGCTAATGATGTACAGTATCTAAATGGCTCCCACTATATTACACAACTGCTCTCTGCCAGCTCTGCCCTTTGAGGACTGCAAGGAAAACACAAGGAGCACGCTTCTTTTTTTTTTCCTTTACCCAAACAAATCTATTGTGGAATTGTTGCCATAATGTGCTGCTGCATGCCATAAAAAGTGGAATCTGTGATAAGGAGAGACGGAAGAAAGAGAATTTGCCTTCGGGGAAATTCATTTGGAAAGAAAGAGAACATTTTTCAGGTCTTTTGACTGAACAAACAGTACACAGGAGCACTGTCTCTCTGTTCTCTCCCACACAAAGCGTCAGCACTGAGGAATATTCTCTCGGCTCCGTTGGCCATTTTGGTTGCAGCTGTGGATGCAGAATTGCTTCACTTAACATTCCATTGAAGAGAGGGAGGAGAAGAATGGGAGACACCCAGCTCCCCCCCCCCCCCCCTTCGCTCCTTCTCTCTTCCCTCATCCCCTCATTTCACTTACATAAGGAAGCGAGAGCTGTTAATGAAACCGGAGTGGACACGCACACACAAGCATGCACTCAACAGACTCACTGGCATCAGCTCTTTTCCCTGTTTTGCGTGACTTGCTGCTTATGCACACGGGATAATGGGAACGAGATTTCACTCTTCGCTACTTGACCTTCTTCTTCTCTCCTCACACCTCCTTCTGTTTTTCACTTTCTCTTAACCCCCCCCCCCCTCCCGCGTGTCCTCTCTTTCCCGTTCTGTCTCTGTCAGACTGTCACCCGGCCTGTGACAGGTGTTTGTGTCTGTGCACACAATGCAAAATCAATGCTCCGTTTCTCCCATCCAAATGTCCTTTTGTTTTTCTTCTCTCTTGTGTATTTACGCTGTTTAAATCATTTTAGTTTTGGTGCAGAGCTGAAGCTACATTTTTCTTGAACAGGATATATGAATTGTGAAGAAATTGGGAAAGGCAATTAACACATCACCCAGGAAAAGGCCTTCTATATAGTGATTGTGTGCATGTCATATTTAATTAGATGCACTTCTATCTGATGTTTTTGTGTGAAATGGGGTGAAAGTAATTATATACACTGCTCATTGGATTCAAATTCTTCAAGTTGAATTCATTGTAATCAAAGTAGTGTTATTGACTAGACTAATGACTGAGCATAATGTGAATCAGATATTAATCATAATTGGTTAATAGAGAATTCTGTCTAAAATATTAGATGAGTGGAATTCAGGTAATTGCTTTATGACAGCATTGTACAAGCACATCTCTCATATGCAAGTAGATCAATAAAGAAACGACAGCGACAAAACTGCAAGCGATATTGGAATGGCATCATAGCATGTGTATGAAGATGGAGAGAGAGCGTCTCCACTTCCTCCTCTTCAGAAACCAAAATATTCCAGATACAAAAGTTGCCATTTTGTGTATTTGGATCGAGAGTCTGCGCAGTAGCAATGGGGTTTGGGGGGGTGGGTGGAGCCGTTGTGGCGAGGTCCCGTCGATATACGTGCATGACCAATCTCTAGTCAGTCTCGGCTGTCAGTCAGGATATTTCACCTCCTTTTAAAGCATCAAATAACAAATTAAAACCCAGCTTACTGGAAAAATGAACACTTGAACAACCTAAAATCACAGAAACCATCTTTGAGAGAAAATTATTTGACGTGCAAACATGGAGGAGGCAGGGTTTATGGCCTGTACTGCAGCCAGCCACCAGGGGGCAATCAAGATGCTTTTGCTTGAGTTGAGCTTTTTAATTGTGTGTTAAACTATTTTGTCGACCCTCCAATTTGTGTGTCTGTGGCCATGAAAATATGTTTCACTGCAGTCTACGCTGATGTGTATTTTTGAGGTTAAAGACAATGTAGGTCTTCCTCTGTAGTGTTTATGGGTTAAAACCAAGTCTCACACATGGGGGACGAAACTTGGTGAAAATATAAATATGTATTCACACTACTAGTTTAACAACAGCAGCCATTGGATGTTTATTTAGTTTTGTGCCTTCAGGACACAAAATTATGCATTCAGTATAGGAAACATGCAAATGAACACATCCATATAGAACATACAGGATTTATTATGCTGACACAAATTACAAAACAATTGAGGGCCATGCACATTCTCATGAAAATGGATTGACACAATGGCTGTGATTGATATAGGGCACACATGCATATCACACATGCATAATTAGGAAGAAATGCAAAGAAACACAAATTCATTCCTCCTCCTCGTATTTTTTTTTTTGCCACTCTTGTCGTCTCTCCTTCCCTTGTGTCTCCTGCTTTCTCTCTCTCCACTTCCTCACTCCCTCCGGCTGTGTCAAACGCTGCAGTGTGGGTGTTGTCACACGGGGTACAGCCAAATCTCTTTAGTTTAACACACACGCACACACTAAGCAGTGTGCAGACACATGCACACAACCGCAGTCCTATGAGCCAGAAAAACCCATTTCTGCCCTGACTACCTTTTGGAAGGAGTAGAGAACAAGGGAGTGAGGGGAGGAGAGAAAGGGGGGTTAGGGGAGTGAGCGAGCGAGGGGTGAGATGGAGGGAGAGGGGAGGAAGAAGCTATGGCAAAAGAATAGGAGGCAGAAAATAGCTTTTAGCCAGATTTTATTTCCAAGTTACTGATTGTGTATCCCCACTGAGGACAAATGTAAATGTGTTTGGGTGTCTGATTGAGACGACACACCTCTCTGCATGCTTAAACAATAATCTGTGTGTGTGTACTCATTGTTTGTGTACAGGCATGTGTGCGCCTGCCTTTGTCCAGCTGTGTCTGTTGTGTGCTGCTCTTTGATCGTTAGGCAGCTGTATTCACTCCTCCTCATCATGTCACAGACAACAAGCTCATTATACTTCCATTAACTGCTGACAGAGAGAAGGGTGAATGAGGGCAGAGCGAGAGACTGAGTGAGGGAAATAAAGTGCAAAGTGGTGAACGGGAGAGCATCGCTGGGTTACTCGCCCCCCCCCCCCCCCCCCCCCCAAAAAAAAGAGGAATAATGCCTGATATTAAGACAGCTTTGGGAAGAGGGATGACTGGAGCATACAGGAGAGACTGGACCAGATGAGAAGATGGATACAAGATCAGGGAGGAGCGGTGGAGAAAGAGGGGGAAGCCTTAAAATGAACCAGGGGATAAGTAAGATGTGATAAGAGGGATATGAGGAAAGCCAGTGCAGTCATATGAGGGGTTACGTGAGACTCTAAGATAAGACAGTGTTGACATTTTGACTGGCAGTGTGAGTGATTATTTGAATTCACAATACACTCGACACTTTAAGGGGTTTAAAGTTTCAATCTTCAGTCCTAAATCTCAATGTCTTCATTCTTATATTGCTGAACAAACTCAGCATTGGCTAATGTGAAATGTTCTATATTCAAAGATGGAATGAAATACTATCTTTAATACTATTTCTCAGTGTATTAGCTCAGGCTGTTGGGGCAGGAAATAGTAGTGAGAGATCGATCAAAACTATAAACCAATAGTCCTTTTCACAGTAAATGCTTTGACTGGTCACCACACAAAAAGTGTCATTAATAAGAAATGATGGCTCTAGGTCCAGAAGCTGTGTTTAACGTAACTGCTGGAGTTATACCAGTGCTTTAACACGTTAAAAAACATTTTCCACTCAATGTGTAGTGCCTCACAGACCGTGGCCCTGGCACAAGCCTCATTGGATCAGCAGGCACATTGTCAAGGTCTCAATCTTTGTTATATTTCATTGTTGTTTTCATCAATGTGCTGCACTCTGCTCCTGTCGCTTAGAAACTCAAATTTATTTCAAATTTCCCATAGTTTCACTTCACCTTTTCTGTAAAGTATTTCAGTGAACCACGATGCATTTCATCACACGTCTTAAACGATGATATCGTATGAAACTTGCACACGTCTCATCCGGCTCTAAAGGGAGAAGCATGCAAAAGTTGCATCAGGTCTAAATTGGTGAAAGTAAGTAATTGTAGTAATTTAGCCTGTGTGTTGTTTGGCTTGCCAGCAATGTAAATTATGCATAAATGAAAACTTTGCTCAGATTACTATAACTTTACACTTTGGAGCAGCCACTGGCATTTTAAACTCAGGAAAACTCTTCCACTCATGCCATTATTAGAGCACCAGTGTAGAAGAAAGATTGAGAGAGGGATGCTGAGGCGAGCAGACGGATATGGAGAGAAGGTGTGTGCAGTAATGGGGGAGAGAATCAAAAAGACACTTATAAAACGTTATGGTCTCATTTATCGCATGAGTTAGAATCTGATGAGCAAGCAATTTTAAAGCTGTAAAAGTCACATTTAGGTGTTTTTTCAGTTTTCTCTTACTGTGATTGGGTTACTTGTAAAAGTTTGGTTTAATATTTGTAATAATACAACAGTTTTGAGCTACTCCCACTAACCGATTTGTCCTTTGGGTTTTTTCAAAGCAGAATGTCCATTGAATCCATTTTTCACGTTCCCTAGCTATAAGAAAAACGTGTAGCAAAACTTTAGCATTTTCACATGTGGAAGTGAGCTGTCAGTGGCATTTCATAAAAGGCCAAAGTTGAAACCCTGAGATTTCTGCTGGAGATGGAGAGAAGTAACTTAAAGGCAGAAAAAAAAAAGACAGGAAACACAGGGGGACAGGTAAATGTTATGAGAGCAAGGAGGCAAAGGGAAAGTAGAGGAAATAAATATGTGGCATAAGATGTGAAAACCACACACACACACACACACACACACACAGTATAGGAGTTCATTTCATGGTGTCATAAAATGTGACAGCTTGGGTTGCGTTGCTGACAGCGAATCAGCCCACAGAAGCATCCTCTGAACTGTGCGGTGTTATTTTGGGACGAGTCTTTATTTCCGTCTCTGTCCCTCCAGTACATCTAAAGTTATGGCTGCACTTTGCACCTCTGTGACTTTTTTTTTTTCCAAATTAATTGATAGTAAACATCAGATTTTATGAGCCCACAATGTTGTGTCCACACATGGCCTGTAAATTCCTGTTAGGTGTCTTCTGTGGTCGTATTGATTTAAAATCCGTCTGGATTGCCTTTCCTCTAACTCTCCAGCTTCTGTATGTGTGTGTGCACTTTATTGCTGCGTAGCCTCCACACTAACTCCCATTACACTCCTGGCTGATGGCCTTACCCTGCTTCCTTTGGGTTCACGGAATCTGTCAGTAATGCGAGAAATATCGACAGATTGATTTTTATTTCTTTTTTGCACCCACATCATCATTGACGTTATGTCATGGCTGTGCAATCGCATTGAAAGCCGCAGCTACACAATGGCTGATTTGTTTGTCAAGCTACATGAAAGCCCAGAAATAATGGAGACGGAGAACATAACATTGCTTATTGCAAATCTCCCTGCCTCTAAAATTAATCCTAATGGCCATATACACTTTAGTGTGATGCTTCTGTCAGTGATTATTATTATTATTACGTCTGTACAATCACAATATCCAGAATTACATGGACATTGTAATTATTCAGGATTAAAATATTCAACAAAAAATCCTTACATCCAGTATGTCAGCAAATAGGAATAAAACAAGAGACTTAAGCAGATGTCTTGGTTTAATAGTTGTGCATTGTAGAGTATTACCAGATATGCAGTAAAAATAAAAAAGGTGATAAACAATACACTAATTAACGGAAATGATGCGTGTTAGTGATGAGCATCGCTTTTAGTGATAATGGTTGATAATCAAGGCAAAAATGTTTTAAAGAGAAAAGTCATAATGAATATTTATATGGTCCCTCTCTTAATCCATCCATGCATCATTCATACGTCCATGCATACAACCACCCATCCATTCATACCACTTATCCTGTGAGGGGGAGGGGCTGGAGCTAATTGGACACAAGTCTGAATAAAAGAATCGTGGACACAAATCAGCTTTGTGACATATTCCTTGTGCGACACAGAGCTTTTGTTTCTCCCCACTGGCTGCTGTGGTTTAGCGATGAGTCTTGTACATCATGTACAGTACATGCACGACTCTGCTCCTTTCATCACTCTTACATCACACATCTCGGGCCACTATTCATCTCAGGCCTTTCGGAGAGTTTTCTTCTTGCTGTGAATCTACTGGCTTTGTTTGTGCTTTGAGCTCAACTCGTGTCCCTCACCGTCCCTGCTCATTGTATACCCATCTGCTTCCGTCGCCATCTACCTTCCCTCGTCTTGTCAATCCTCTTTTTGTCCCTCTGCCGCGTCCATGCATCGCTCTCATGCCATCTGTCAATCTGTGACCTTTCAGTCCTGAGTCGCTCGGGACACTTTCTTTTATTACATTTTCTTAAACACTTGAGTTGAAAAGACTTATTTTCCAAAGGGTGGACAACCACAAAGCGAGAGGAGGAAGAGTGATGAAAGTGGCACATACAGATAGATGGCAGTTGGGAAAAATGACTGAGTTGTAGCCATGGAGGGAAAAAGAGAAAGGGAAGGATCAGAAAGGAGTGAACAGAGTGAGGGGGCAGGATAGTGCGATTAAAAATGCAGCAGTTTGTGGTGTAAGGTGTTTGGTAAGTGTAGTGGTTTAATGACTTAACACGCATTGCCTCTACATGAGGGACCTGTTTCTGACCTTCTGTGTTGGCTCTCGTCCAGGCTGCTAAAGTGTCCTTGAGAATATCATTAAGTCTCCACTAGTCTTGCTTAGCTAGACCCATCAACACACTGCTGTGTCAGCGCTGGTGAATAGTCGAGCTGTATCCATTATCATTCTGTTACAGGAGACAAAACACTCTGGCCTTTTCTGTTTCTTCAAACCAATCACTTTTGTTTTGGTCGATGCTTAGACCAGGATGCAGCCGCTGCCAAGTTTTGTCTGTGGGAACTTGTTTTGGTGGAACCTGTACGGGGGGAGGCGGTCATGACAATGGTTAATTTCTCACAGTCTGCATCCAGTGAGTTTTTACTTTGACAGAATTCATAGTTTGAGGGACTTTAAAGACTTTGGAACTGGATCTTGGAATATGCACTTAAATCATGAGCCGTTCGGTTAATCTCCAGCTTTGGTCTAGACTGAAATATTTCAACTTGCCATGAAGTTGTGCACAGATATCATTTTGAGAACAGGATGAATCCTGCCTTTTCCTCTAGCGCAGCGTGACAGAGCTGCTTGCATGGCTGTAGTCTTCAGTGAAACTTAATCATGTGCCAGTTATACTTTATAAAGAGTGTTCTTCTTTTAAGCACAGTCTTGTCCTCCTAATTAGTATGCATGCTGTAGTTTAGATACTTTTTGACAGCTTAACCAGCATGGAGAGGAGCATAATCGAGAATTTAAATATCATTGCGCCACAGTTGAAAACAAATTTGGAGCAAAGCATGAGTGTACTGGTCCTCACTGGGAGTCTGTTAAGTGTGCATTATGTATTAATTATGACCGTGCTCGGCAAACACTAACATGCTGCAATTTCGGCCTCAATTCAGGAGGGAGTCTTATCCTGTCTCAATACTGCACCAGAATTAACAACATGGAGTGGAAATGCAATCCGAGATGATGCACCCGCACTGCATGCGGTCTCACATGTTGTTTAAGGATCAAAAGTTTTAAGCACAGTTGAGTTTTACTGTTGTATGTAAGTGTTATAAATTGTTGAGTATTATACAAGGGATGCAGGCCAGCCAAAATAATACTTTCATAAGGTTGCTGTAAAATTTATTTAGTTGGCATATGTGTGTTGTAGCTATTAATATCAGTGCTGTAGAGGAACATGTGTAATTGTAGCCTGAAGCTGGAATATGTGGGTTCTGACCCCTTTGTGCTCAACAGAGAGAAGCAGCTCAATCGGCATAAATTAAGTCCACGAGCCGCAATGAGCAGGTCTCATGCTGAGGGAAACTGAACAAGGTCACCTCAGCTGGTTAGACTCTGGTTAAAGACCATGTTACACCAATCACACAAAGTTCACTCGTCCATCTGCCCTTCATCAGATGTGAATGATACAGCACAGAAGAGGTCAGCAGTGAGTTCAATCGGGGGCTAAGGGCAAATTCACACATGCACGAATATTTCCGAGTTGACCCTCTGTCCTCCGTTCACATTCGATCTGTGCGACTGAGGAATTTATCAAAACATTTGCAGCGAAGCGAATCGCATCGTGGCTTCAAGTGGAGTTAAACCTTCATGCATTAGCATGCGTGACTGTGGCATCTTACAGGCGTCATACAAGCAAGGATGTGATAGGTCACGGCCACTAGTACCAGTCAACATGTCCCCTTAGATATCAGGTTAACACTGTGACCTTGACCTTTTAACAGATTAGAAAAAATGTATATATAAATCTGCAGCACTCTACCTCCAAGCAACTTTTCAAGTTTATTCCATATTTAGAGTTTTTCCTCAGGACAGACAGAAACGCCACTGGTTACAATTCACTTGCTCATTGACTTTTGTGCAGGTGTAATAAGTAAGATTTTCAATTACCTGACCCTCTTGGCTAAAACCGCCCCCATGAGACGGCAATAAGGATGTTTTATCACTCCCATTTAAATCTGTGAAAGCCTCTGTATACCTCATACTTTTCATGGTTGTTTTTCTGTGTCAAATTTTATGACCAAACATGTTGTCGTCTTATGTCCAGCAGATTATTTGGTATACAAATGAAACAGCAAGTGTGGGAAAACAGAAATGGAGACGGTAGAGGATGATCTGAATCTTAATTACAGAGGCAGAGGGTATAGAAGTGAGAGTATGGACAGGTATGATTGAAAGAGAAGTGATGGAACTAAGTAATGAAATCTTGGAGAAAAGCTGGAATGGAGGGATGAATACATGAATTGGCAAACGGTTGAAGGGATTCTGCTCAAGCTCCTTTCCATTACAGCTGGGATGAGAGTGAGCGTGTTGGTGCATATGGGACTGAGTGTAGGTTTGTGTGTGTGTGGGCGTTCACATGCTTGTGCTCATTACAGCCTAATCATTACTTTTTTGTGCCGTTAGGCACGTATGTGATATATGTGCATTTGTGCATCACTGCATATGTTTGTGCGCGCATGTTTTTTTTTTATTGTGTACACTGTGTGTTCGGGTGGGTGAGCACCGCTGCTTTGGCAGCTCCCTGCAGCACAAGGATTAGAGAGGTGGCACCACTGAAATGGAGCTGATCTATTCGAGAGTGTGTGTGTGTGTGTTTGTGTTATTCTGTGGTTATATCAGCAGCGAATCAGATGAGAGTAGTGTGTGTTGCAAGTCTGAAAGGGAATTGGATCAGATTACAGAAAATCTTGGCACCAGATTAACTCCAATCCCCAGAAGAGACACGATAAATGAAAGAAAGGAGAGAGGAGAAGTGCAGTTAAAGGAAAGCAGCAGCAGTGATGTTTATAGAAGAGGAGCGTAAAGTGAAATGTACTGTAGGATTTTGGTTGCGTAACAACTGCTTGGTAATGTGATTGTGCGCCTCTAAAGTTGCTGTGTGTAGCACCTTTAAACAGCTTTTCATTTTCGGCTTGTGGTACCCCTGTGTATTATACACGAATAAAAATCAAAAATGAATCAGTTTATATGATTAGACTCTTTTCCCTGGCAGAGACTGCTACCGCTGCTCTTCCCACATCTGCTGTAAATTTTCACTCCATTCCCCCCCTTATTGTCACTGTGTGCAGTTTTCACTTGGGCGTTACTGTAAATTAAGATTTAGTGAAACCTGTATTTTCTCACTCCACCTCTTGGCGATGCTGGGAGCTCTGCTGAAGCTTGTTTTGTTTTGGTTCTGGAAAACAATCCAGCAAGTTCCTCAATGGACTGAGATTATTAATGTCTGCTGGATCCGACATGAAAATTCTGGATCAGACAGTGGATCAGTGTTAGTCACCGATATACTCATCAAAAAAGTCTGCTGTATGTTTAAAAGCTGTACTATACACACACACACACACACGCACACAGCTAGACATAGTCCTTTAACTAGTCAGTGCCAGTGATGTACCATTGATTCCCCCCTGTTGCTTACTTTTCAAAGCCTTTCAGTGCTGCTATATATGCACAGGTGTTTTCGTCTTCTCCACTTTGTCACTGAGCGCCTTCCCCCTCAGTTCTTCTTCTTGGAGTGAGGCTTCTCCCCTCTGCAGAAGGCTCTTCAGCCATTTGATTTCCTCAGTGTGCTGCGCGGTGTGCCTGTCTCGGGCTGCACGACTACCTCACAGGCATCAGAGGTCTCCCTTTGCTCGTTTGAATTGCTCCAGGACAAATTTTGTTTGCAGAGGCTATCACACGACATATGTCTCATCTCCCGCAGTTCTTCACTGAGCTTCTCTATAGTCTCATTCGCCCACAGTTTCTCTCCGGCTTGAAGTGCCTTCGTCTGCTGTTGGCTCTCACACTCGTCATTCATCTCGTGTAGCGTGACTATCTGTTACTTGTTATATACCGAGTTCAGATGCTGATATGATTCCACTATATGCAGAAATTTTCTCACTTTGATCCTTTCTCTCATTCAAATAATTAGGGCTGAGACTTCATGCATCGTCAGCTTGATTCCGCAAAGCATTTCCAGCCGCTCAGTATTCACACTGCATTTTCAGCAGGAAATGCATTCTCATCTTGTTAATGTTGTTCCACACAGAATTTGCATGCAGTTACAGCTATTTGGCAAAATCATCTTTTCTTTTTAGAGCGTCTAAGTGAAGGGGGACCACTGGGCTGTTGACCATTGAGACTGTGTGTACTGTACTTTACTGTTACTGCAGGGCTCAATTTGACTGAAAACCTGAGAGGGGAAAAAAATCGTGAGTGCTCCTCTTTGCCTCGCCAGGTTTCTATGTGGTTCCTTGTTTATGTGCTTTGACTTGAAAGACTAAAGGGATTGTTGTGCTTAGCCCCCGCTCTCATCTGCTAGGAGTCTTTTTTGCCTCTGTCCTTGTAGAAATAAAACATTAAGACTCAAATTAAGCACAGGCTCCACACAGAAAAAGCCAAGTGAACATGGCAGTGTTTGTAGTGTACTTTACACTCTAGTACACCTTGTGTGGAATTCTGTGTTTTCTCTTTTCTGTGCTTAATATGAGAACTTTATGTCTTATTAACAAAATAAACTCAAACTTTCATATCGTAGAATTAAATAAGAAAGCATTGAACAAAGTTTCACCGGTGGCATCCTTTAACCTGGCATGTCATAGTTATACACTATCCTCAGAGCAATAGACTTGCATAGCACTAAATCACCAGTATGGATACATCAAGGGTAATCACAAATTGTGGCCAAAAGGGGATCCTCTTTTAATGTGTCGACACTTAGAACAGTCAGTAAAACTTAAAACCCCAAAATGACTCCGCTTCGGCAAAAAGACAAAGATAAGACATTGTGGAGCTGCAGCACAAAATGACTATGCACAGAATATGCTCATGCAAACAAAAGGACAGTAAGAGCACGTCTCATAACTGCAAGCCTATTGTTTTTCAGGGTTACACAGGGCAAATTGCCCTCAGCAATAAACCTCCTGCATGAACACTTGGGAAATCAAATGCACTTTGCGTTTCGGTCTCGCACAAAATGCACCTAGTTTGAAAAATGACAAATACTCTCCACGCTCATATTCTGGATCAGATTCAGTCCCAAACACGTACGGACGCAGTTCAAAAGTTGCCATTTCCAATCAGAATGAGGCGTTTTCTGATGTTCAGATAATCAAAAGCAGATTTTAATAGGCCCAATATTACTTGTTTCAGTCAAACGTAAAGCCCGTCTATCATAGAGGAGAGGATATGCAACAGTAGTGGGCTGAGGTGGACAAAATATAGCATTAATCAGATTTTTACAAGGGTCATATTTATTACCAATCAATTAAATTATGTTCAAAGATTCACATTACCGAGAGTACGTTTGCATTTGGGCCTAACCTGCGTGCTCCAACAGCTACATGTAAGGTGCAAGATCCCGTTTTGCTTTAGGAGAAATCTGTGGACTGCTGAACTGTCCCCACTGCTGAACTGTCCCCACTGCTGAACTGTCTCCACTGCTGAACTGTCTCCACTGCAGTGTCTTGCAGACTAAATGGCGTCACACGTACAAGCCTTTGTCAGCACAATAAAGCCACAAGTATCCCATTCTCCCTCACATCAGGGACACTCCATCCATACGTTTCTAAAGCTCCTGAGTCATCTTAAGAGTCTGCTTTCCTTGTTATAATCAACCTTCTGGAAATAATGATTTGACGCGTCTGTGGCCATGAAAGATGCAGCAACAACACTTCTACACCTAACGTGCTCCTAAAAATACTCGCGTTTCTATTTCTAAAGGCCGTACACACCTCTGGGTTGAAGCTGTGCTCAGTTTAGACCTTGGAATCAGCAACACCTGAAATTCTGACTTTCTTTTTTTACTAGTTTGATCTGTAAGATCAAGAATAATGCAGATTTTCTCCGTCACCCAACAGAAGATGGCGGAGGGGTTTATGTCATGAGTCCTTGACAAATTTACATTTTTTGACATCCTGTAATAACGATGCAAACGTTTTTGCATGGACAGAGAGAGAGAGAAACCAGACAGAGTGACGGCCCCTCCTTCATCAAATCTCTCTGCTATTCTTCCTCTCTGCGATGACTCTATCTAATCCACTCTTTCATGCCGTGCATCTTTGTCCTGTCTCCCCACTCCCACAGAACACTTTTATTCCTCGTTCTTGTCCTCATTTGGTCCATCCGCCACTCTTTCCTCATCCCCCTCCCTCTCTCCGTCGTTCCACATTCACCCTCTTTTCCCACTTCTCACGAATAGTTTTTAACGGACTTGGCCTCTCTCTTTCTGTCTGTCTGTCTCGCTGTCTGTCTGTCTTTGCTTTACAGTAGCAGATGTCTCTGTCACTTTCCATTCGAAGCTGTTCACCAGTGTACATCCATGTGCTATGCATGTGCACATTGTGACCTCTCTGCTTGTGCAGCCCACTGACTTGGCTGTCAGACCTTGTAAAGCAGTGAACACTATCTGTTACTGGCTGCTACTGTTACTCACCAACTCTGTGTGTGTGACAACAATATGGAGTGACACATATCGGTATTTGTGCGCATGCTTAGTCTTGGTCGGTGTGTGTGCATTTATGTCACCGTGTGTGATCACTGTTATTGACTGTTTATCAATGAGGCCTTGGGTTAGTAGGTACAGTGTATGTATATGTCATCACTGTTGCTGGCTTTACACACACACACACACACACACACACACACACACACACACACACACACACACACACTCTATGAATAATCTGGCTACACACAGCAGAAGGTTAAGAGAAAGCTAAGCCCAGCGGAAAATTACCATTTTGCGTGTGAGTGTAATCGTATTTATGGCTGCTCTATAACATCGGTGCACATGCTGGATGTATGTATGCTATATGTGCATGTATGTACAGTATATGGCTTCACCCTTAAGTGTTTTTAAGATATCTAACTGCTCCTCAAGGTCATGGTTTCTGTATTAATGAACCCTCATAGTTGAGTAATACGAGTGCTACACACACGCACAGACACACACACATGCACACACTTGTGTCTGGCAAGAGAAAAAAAACGACAGAACTCTTGAGCATGTAGGTGTTTGGTGTCGAAAGGTTTCCTGTGTTTGTCTGTGTCACGCCCACCAATATCCTACTGTGTGTGTGTGTGCGTGCGTGTGCGTGCATGTTTTGAGGCTCATACATTTTAATTTAATCAAGTTTGTATGCATGTCAAGTTGTGTGTTGAAGTGAGTATTATCCCCTTAATGAGTCTCTGTGGTAAAAGCTGTGGGGAGCTACAGATGCCATAAATGGGACTAATTCCTCTCAGCAGAGAAATCTCATGCCGACTCTGAATATTTTTACACGCATGATGTTTTACAAGGTGAATATGATTCATGTTGCACGTGAGCGAGTGTGTATTGGAGATGTTATACCATTAATTATGGGCTTAATGAGAGGTTTCCACGCTCATGTTGTCGAACCTGTGTGCAGCATTTGTTTACGTGTGTATTATGCATGATGGATTTTTCATTCTAACTGCATCCCTAACATCTTTCAGCTCTTTGTCTGGGTTGTTTTGCAAAATTCAAATCACTGCAGTTCTAGTTTTGGGCCAAATGACTCATCAAGCGGCTCTAGATACATTCTAACATGTAGGTAGAGCTAATACCTTCACATCTGCAAAGATATATTTTTAGTTTTGACACTTTTGCTTGCACCTCCCTAATTCCATGATGTTGGATGTTGTTTTCCTCCAAACTTTCCTTTGCTCTGAATACTGGGAAATTAGATTTGAGGGACAATCGTTGTTCTGTCTGGTTCTGATCCGAGTTAGCTGCCCTGATTGGTTGGAACACCAATCATAATTCGTTGCTTAAATCATCTGTGTAATTTGTGTAAACCTGCCTAGTCTTGAAATTATAATGATGATGATAAACTTTATTTATCTAGCATTTATAGGGCAATTACACTCTGCATGCAGCTCCCACTGGGTAATAATAAACTGGAGCTGAGACGATCCAAAGTGGAGTTGTGAAGAATAAGTATGGAAAGTGTTGGTGTTGGTATAATAGCATGCTATATTACCCCACAGTTATACAATTATAGTATATGGTATCCCAGTCTTGTACCTGGACATTTTAATGATTTATGCAGGATGATGAGACAACCAGGTGATCCAAACATATCCATAACATCCATTTTGTTGTTGCTAGGAGCAGATATTGTAGTGGATGGACAAATTAAATTGATTGACACATGTTTGCACATACATTAGCATATTTGACTGTCCTGGATGAGGATGAGGGGTCCCCTCCTCCATTTAAACCAAGATATTTTTTTTCTTCCATGGTCCAAGGAGACAATTTGTGAAACTTGGAAAAAGCTCTTAAACAACTAGGCTATGGAAGTTTGAGTTAAGATCACTGTTAATTTTGCTACGGAGGGTATGTGTAAAACAATGTATGCCGAGTGACACATGCAGTACTGTCTGTTCATTGTTGTGTCCTGGTTCTGTGTGAATATATAAGATGTCGTCTTCCATTTCTATGCGGTACGACTGAGCCCAGAAGAAAAATCCCTTTTATATTTAATGTACCTGACACTGATTGAGTCTGATTGCAGCGTTGTAGATGGAACGTCAATGGGGGAAAAGGGTCTTTTATGATGATGGGCTTTCAATAAATCCCCTTTGATTAATGATGTAATTATCACATTACAGAGAAAATGATGAAGGCCCTCCTCCCTCCATGCAAATAAAACATGATGCTTATCCCACACTCATTTAACGTATTCATATTTGCATGGACAGACGACAGGAGTTTTTCATTCTTTTGGCTTCATGGCTCATTAAGATGAGTGATTGCTGCTTCTTGAGTGTTTACACAACTAATATTATCACTTGGATACTTCAGTGCAGTATAATAGCTTTTCTCTCCATGTTTTTTTTGCTGCAGGTGGGATATGAGAACGCTGGGACCGTGGAGTTCCTGGTGGACAAACATGGCAAACACTTCTTCATCGAAGTCAACTCCCGACTCCAGGTTGAACACACAGTCACAGAAGAAATCACAGAGTAAGTAGCAGATGTTTAGAGGAGGTGGGCAGCTGGGTGGTTGCAGCGGTTGTCATTTTGTGTGTGTGGGTTTTTGGGGATCATCTGTCTACAAACAGGTGTGCAGCTATGAGGTTAGATGCTTCCCACTCGCAAAGAAGTTGCTGAAAAAGAGAGAACTAAGGTTGGAGGTAGGGAGGAGGTTTTAGGCAGAGTTGAGAAAAAGAGTGGAAGTGATATGTACACGTTAGTGATGCAAAAATGTCAACGGTGAGGAAAAGAGGCACGAGAAGGGATTGACTGAAAGATACCAAGAAAGAGATGAGTGGAAGCGAGAGAGGGGGAGAGACTGGGGAAGAGGACAGGTGGAGTCAGTGAAGAGAGGAGCCGAAAGACGAGGTCAGGGGGAGGGTGAGAGACAACGGGATTGAAGGAGAGAGGTGAGGACGAGCGAGAGGATAATGAAAAATATAAATAGCATTCTGCTCCACTGATGACCTGTGAGATTTGCACAGCTGAAACAACACAGATGGGTCTCAAACGAATACACACAAGACATAAACGCAGGCAAACACACAGGTACAGGTGTTCTGGCCCCGCAGTCAGAGCCAAAAAACGCTGCTCAGCACTGATCTGTGTGTAAACGCAGAAATCTGCAATTAATTCACATTTTATTTCCTGCAGGATTCATTTGATTAATGAACAAAAGCGTACAGACAATAATCAATGCAACCAATCCAGGAGGTTATAGGCAGAGGGAGGTATGCCTGGCAAGTGTACCTGTTCCTATGGCAACCAAATATGACTGACAATTTAACTATCAGCGTGCACTCTTGTTTGGCCTCTTTCATCTCTTCAGTCTTTGTGTTTTTTCTTGTTACTATACATGAAGAAGCCCTTTGATCAAACCGCGACGTTTGCATCCCACCACAGTGAACTACATCAGCTGTAGGAGAGTTAAAACACGTATAAGCACACACTGAGCTCCCCTCGACAGCGCAGACGCTTTTATTTGGATTGCCAGAGGTCTGGGAAGCATTCGACACAATCCTCAGACCCAAGTTTACAACTCTTCAGAATAAAAGCTCGTTACAACGAATTGCAGCAACAATAGCGTAGCGTTTTTATTCAAATTTGATTTAATACAAGTGTCTAAATCCCACCAGATTCAACACTGCACTTCTTCAGGCCCTTGACGATATAAATGCCAATTGTGAATCCGATAAGATGAACAGTTCACAGACAGACATTTGTTGGAACTAGTGGGTAGATACCAGCTTTAAAAATGTGGGTAATGTGACTTGAAACATGGTCTGATGAATGGGACAGCATAACATTCGACATCAATAAAACCAATTGGCATAATGTAGGCTGTCTTTTATTTTATTTCTTGTAAGCCTGTGGTTTCCCATGTTACACTGATGTATATCAGGATAAAGCTTGTATCTGCCATTTCTTTTCAGGAGTTTAAAAAGTTGTGTGTGTGTTCATCCCCTTCCTCCGGACTCGGGGGTGTCAGTGACACCTCAATATACCCAGAGCTCAGTTTAACTAAACATAATATCCCCTAAATTGTTGTCGGGGCACTGTGCTGCACAGTAAGTACACCTCACGGGTCACTTACTCACCTGATTACACATCATCCAAAGACTGTGGACACATATAGACCCTCTCTGACTGCCCTGGTAGCTTTGTTTCACCTATAATGGTCCGACATATTTCACCTTTATGATTTTAAAAACGGTATAGACGGCACCTCAGCAAATTCCCAGCAGGCCTCCATCCAATATTTAGACACTTTCAATTACCAACAAGCCTTTGTGTGGGTGTGCGGAGGCAGTAAGTTAAAGATTTCCCTCGTGGAGCTTTCTTCTAAACAAAGACGTGTGTTTGTCATCAAAGCACATTGTATCATTTAGGCCTAACAAATGGGTTGTGTTCCCCGTCTATTCCCTGCCTTTGCTTGGCGCTTTTTTATTGACTGGTTTCATAGCATGTTGCTGATAAGTGTAATAGAGCAGATTGTTTGTTGCATCGTGCACATATATTAAATACGAACAAACACAGAAGGGGCCCAATCATGGAAACATCTCCCTAGTCATCACTATACAATTTCCTGGGTTTGTTGTATTTATTGCTGTTTAATGTAGTGTCATATCTAATATATTGGAAAATAAAAAGGGGCCAAATTGGAAGATTAGGAGCAATGAAGAACTCGGACAATATTACACTAATATTTTCCTCTAGTTGCTGTGCACCCAGGATGTCATGCAGCATTATTCTTTATTCTTGAGTACAAAAAGAGATGGAGCAAGCCCCCCCCCCCCCCCCTCCCTGCCTCTTTGATACCTCTCCTCCTTCGTACACT
Source organism: Hippoglossus hippoglossus (assembly GCF_009819705.1). Taxonomy (NCBI): domain Eukaryota; kingdom Metazoa; phylum Chordata; class Actinopteri; order Pleuronectiformes; family Pleuronectidae; genus Hippoglossus; species Hippoglossus hippoglossus. The sequence continues at coordinate 6,847,047 of NC_047168.1, forward strand.
TTTCGGCTTCCTCACATGCATTGCGACACAGGTGCGAACAGGAACAATCGGTTGATTTAAAAAGTCATTTTCCCGTATTAGACCCCTCGTATCCTGCACCAGTTTGTCATATCCTCTCTCTCCTGCAGGGAAACCCTCTCATCACTGAGCAAATGTGAAGTTTTGGGGAATTGGGGTCATTTGAATTGGCAGCAGTGCAGTAATTACTTGAATCTGGGCAGCGTCATGCATCAAACTGCACATGTTGAAAGTTTCAGCTGTCACAAGCAACACTTTTCATTTGCACAGCTTTCATGTCAGGCGGAGGCTTAACTCTGGGCAGCCACAGCCGGCAGTGGGAAAGAGAACAAGTCCCATCAACAGAAACCCAATATGCATGCGTCTAAATTGTAGGGAAAATGACTCTACGTTTGAGCGTAAATGACAAGAGCGAACACTGTACTGCCGTGTCATTTCAACATTATGTCCATTACTTTTTCAGCTTCTCCGTTTCACTTGGCTACACCCCCAATCTCTGAGCTGTGTGAGCACATTCTTTCTGGTTTCCATGTGTTTGAACTGACAGTGTTACTAATAGACTTGCCCGCAAAGGTATTTTTCATACTGACTCGTGTAAGTCCCCTCTAAACTTGCTGTTCATTACACACCGTCTTTCATCAGGTTCATCTCTCCTGCCTCATTTATTTGTCATCAGTCATTCTCCTCGTTCCGTTCTTCTATCTCCCTCTTTGTCTTGTCGTCATTCTCTCTTAGATGTTATCGTTCTTTTTCCCTCCGCTGCTCCTTCCTGTGTGGAACACACATCCTAATGCTTTTTAGACGAAGCTCCACTGGACACCATGCCAGGAAGCCCATTGCTTTTGTGTGTCAAAATCGTTTTAGGCCCTGTTTATATCTGAATTGAAATGCATCTTGGGTGATCAGATCCCAGTTGGGCTGCTCCAAGTACAGATAATATGCAATTGGCCACACTGGAGGACTGCCAACTCAACTGAGGTCCTTTGGGTAAGCTGGCTTTGTCCAGGATGTCTGAAAATTAAAATAAACTAAACATAGAGATGTATTTAGAGTGCATCAAACATCTTGGGTGTTTGTTTTTCCTGAAACCCACCAAGGAATAGACCCAGTCTCTGTTGGTTTGATTTGTTCTTCTCTTAATTTAAGCAGATTGCTGCCTACAGCCAGTTAAAAGGTAGAGGTATCAACTAAAGAGTATGAACTAAAAGGTATGAACAGGATGTTAGTAGCCTCTCTAGCCCCCCCCCTAATCAAATGCTTGATAGGTCTTGTCTGTTTTATTCTCCCTCTCTTCACATTCTACATCATTGTTGTTCTTTCCCTCTATTTGCTGTTATAGTGAGTCAGATGTTACTCCATCACTTTCTGGAATAGCATATCTGGATTTTTTAGATGAATTAGCTTGAAGTTTGGAGCAGATGTTAATGGTTCCCAGGTTAAGAATGACTTTGGCATTCCCCTGACCTTTCTATTAGGTTGACATTTTATGTTTTAGAGTGAAACAACTATTGCTACTATTCGTTATTATCCTAATTAGCATTGCCTCGACTGTTGTCATCCCAACACTGCAAACTATGATGGTGAACATGCTGGTGTTATCAACATGTTGGTCAGATCACATCTTAATGATGCAAGGTTCACGCTGACATTTGACTTTGTTCAACTCTAAGTGTAAGTTCGACTTTGCAGAGTTTGGTCATAAACTCCCTAACCAGCTCAAAGGTCACCTAACTCCTCCACCTCCTGTTATGTCACATGTAACAAAGTCCCCTCTCTCTTTAATCCATCCCCTCTTCCTTCCCACACATCCATCTCATCCTAACAGTCCTCCCTCAGGCTCTCCCCTTCATCTCTGTCCTCAGCTGCCTTCGTGCACAGGTCTCTCCACCTCTGTCCGTCCCTCCGTCCGCCCTGTCTGTCTCTCTTCCTCGCGCCATTGCCTCCTGCTCCATCTCCTCCTTTCCCCGCTGCCATCCTTTCAGCCCTGTCAGTTTCTCCCTCTGTGTGTCTACCACTCACTCACCCCCTCTTCTCTTTTTTTCCTTTGACATCTGTCTCTTCATTCATCTCTCCCTCACTCCGTCTCTCTGTCCTTAGCCTCACCCACCTTCGCTCATCTTTACTGTGTCCCTTCAGGAACTTGTCCTCCTTCCTCTGCCCCTCTTTTATCCTGCTGTATTGTCTCGCCACCTCCACTTGTCTCCTTTGCTCCATACTTTCATGTAGGAGTAGAAACACCAGCCAAAATACAAAACAACCGGAAAGAGGGACTTCTAGGTGATTAAACCACATTTGTAGAGGCAGCGACAGGAGCGAGTCATTAAGTTGAATCCTCTGTGTATTGGCTTTGATTAGCATGCACGTCAAAAAAACAAGGGGTGAGCCTTTTCCATTATGATGACACCATATTCCAAACAAAGTCAGAATAATCATGTTTTTAGTCTAATAGCATATGAGAGTGAAAACAACAGTTCCTTCGCCACAGAAAGTGAACAGGCAGAGCCTCCAGCTGAGAGACTGCAGGACGAGGTTTCTCCTCGAGGTGACACACTGAGAAAGGGAGGAAAAGGTCAACGATGTTCTGAAAAGAAGAGTTGCAAGAAAATGAATCCTTCAATTTGCGTCTTTATAAGAAAAGAGATGTCACTGACCTCATGCTTTCATGCATCCTCAGGCTTGCATGTTCACAAGAGGACAGCGCAGAGTCAAGAGTTTCTGACAATAACTAACATGGCAACGGTGGAGGAGGTTGTCATAATTCATTTCTGAAGAAAAGGGCAAAGGAGACCTCGTTGTAAACAGCGCTGCTCTGTGAGGGTGTTAATACATCGCAGCACGTGGACAGTGAATTGTTTGACTTTTCTTCCTCGTGTCGTCTCCTTTTAACTATTGGCGACACTGCCCCCCCCCCCCCCCCCCCCACAATTTCTGTTGGTTCTTCTCCGTTTCGTCTGTAATCTTTCAGAAGACGCAAGTGCACAAATACAGATGTAATGAATGCTGAGAACGGACAGAAGGCTCGGTCTGTATCTTTATACGTATCAAACATTAAGCATTAATGAGGGTTTATCGGTGGATACACAAGCATGTTTTGAATTTCCTCCAAATTTGGTCTAAAAGGGTCCAAATATATTCACCCGAAATGTGACAGAACACCAACACTGGCACATGATGGTGCACCAGTTAAATTTGTGGAAAAGAGTTGGAGTTGGCAGTGGAATTTGATGACAAATCTGTTTGTATTGGCTTTAGTATTTAACATATTGATTCACAGACAAATCTTAAAACAACGTCAAAACACAAACTGTCCATGCTAACCACCACAAACACAAAACCATCCTAACATCTTTCTCTCTGTTCCACACGGCCTCACATTTATCCTCCTCTTCCGCTGCCATCGTTCCTCACCTCCCCCTTCACCTATGCTGCCTCGTCCTCCACCTCCTCTCTGGCTTTGTTGTCATATCTCTCGCTTCCCCACAACAGTGAGAGCTTGACAGGTGAAGTGTTTTTGGCATTCTCTCGCTTCTTTTGCTTCTCTCTCTCTCTCTCAGTTCTGATAATGGGTGCGCACACAAGTGTCATTGAGTCGTCAGAATACCACAATATATAACAGAATTCATGCAACACACGCGCACACACTCTCATTCACTGACACACACAAAAATATGCCCCTGTATTGAAAATGGTCCAAAGTCATCGAACGAATACACATCCGCACACTTGAAGAGGAACATTATGTGAATACCTAATCATCTGTTTTCCTGCTTTACCGAATTCCTGCACAATGGAGGCTGTTCTGTCTGAGTGTGTATGCGACAGGGAAAGTGCGAGCTACGCGTAAGAAATACTGCATATTGTCTGGGAGGCAAACCCTGTGTGTACGAGGGTGAGACACTTGTGTATGAGACGCTCTTTTGTCCGAAAGGCATACGAGTAGATGTGTTTGTGTGAGACGGGCCGCCCGCCTCTGCATTCAGCTCCAGCTCTGCCTTTCAACTCTCCCGCTCTCGAGGTTCAATTTGTCCATAATTTAGCTGTAAACGATCTTTCCTTTACGCGTGGACTTTGTGTTCCTCAGTGACGGCGAGCGTGTGCGTTAGCGTGCATGTTGCCGTCCAGGGGCATTCTACGTTTTGTTAGATTGGTGGACAGCAGTACTTTAGATCGTAAAGCGATGTAATTATACCCCCAGGCTCGTGCTGTGCATGCAAGTGTAGGCAGAAGACGAAAAGGGATCCTGTGAGCCTGTTCGTTCGAAGCGGCACAAGGACGAAGTGTTTGGCCCTTTTAATGTGGGGACGTCTGAGTGAGTAAATATGAGGGACAAATGTCAGGAGGCAAAGTTTTCCTTCACTGCTACTTGTGAGAGTCCTGACTTTTAGATGTGGCCGACCAGGAATTCAAGTCCACTGATTTAATGCCAGACTACCCTATTTGTTCAGTCGCCACACTATTTCCACAGCCTTGCAGGAAGAATTCAACCGTGTTACCACCTAACACCTTTCTCCCCCAAATGTATTTGTTTCTATAAGGCAGTGGTTACACTCCGGCTGTGCAACACCCCATCAAACTCCATCAATACAAGTCTCAGCAAACAATTTGTAAACCAACCTAAACTGAACCAGGCCTAACATTGTATACCAGAGAGCAGGAGCACAGTCTGCTTGGTCTGATCAAAGAATATTTAACTTTCCATTCATAGATACTCTACAGCTTGAATATTCTCACCCTTTTAACTTCACAGATTTTTTTATGTCTGACGTCCACAAGATTCACTCTTTCACTGACTGCTCTCCATTAGCTCATGGCCTGGTAGACTGGTTTAACTTTATGCTTCAGGTCTTTACTGTGTAATTCACAAATCTTTAAGATTCAAAGATGAGTTAACCAATTCCTTCTTGACCTCTGACCTCAGGGTCCTTGTCCGTTAGTAATGTTTGGCTTCAATAATGTTTAAAAAAAAAAAAAAACTCCAAGTCTCTACAGAGTTTGTACTTTTGACATTTTCCCACTAAACAACAACAACTGAAGCTGTCAGGGCCCCTAAAATGATTTGGCTCATAGTTTCTGACATCAGAGTCTCTATCCTATGGCAAGACAAACCCACTGTACCTTTAATATAACCCACTCATAATGCATTTGAGTGCAGGGTACAGTGTCTGCCAGCTTTTACACTGATATAGGATGTCAGGCAGATTCGGAGCTATAATAAGTTGCGGGGGAATGGTGTATTATATTTCAAATGACAGCAACATGACATGATTTACTAACATGCACAGTATCGGATATCTGCAGCAGAGTTTGACTGACAAGGGTTTTTAAGGACGAGCAGTAAAAGTTTGGACGGAAGCCACAATATTTTGTGCTGTGTCTTTATTTCAAGGTTTTCCTGCCAGTTTGTTTGTTTCACGACAGGAAAAGAAATATTGGTGGATTCTCGTCTTCACTGCGCGGCGGTAATAAATAACATGTTCCTGTGGACAATCGGTACAATATTGAAAACAAAATCTCAAAGGTCATTAAACGAACTGCATCAGATCCATCACGTAGGGCCGCTGCATGACAGTGACTGATCGATGCTCATTTTTTAAAATGCGTGTGCAGATACACTGTATTGACAGACTGATGACACACTTAGCTGCGATGTGCACCACAGTCCCACCGAAGTGCAGATAATAACAAACCCGTCCATGCATGCGGAATGTTAAATGTGATTAAGTGTCTCATTTGAATCGTTTCAGGTTAAGGGCTTCAGACAGCCAGTATTGATCACTTTAGCAGTGTAGCATTGATTGCTTAAATGGTAATGTTGTTAAATAAACTCCATAATATCCATCATAGTCAACGTGTCATGTATTCACTGCAATGACAAATGTCTAATTCTAGTTTATGATAAAAAAAAAAAAGTTATCAGTGGTTTCAGAAACGACAAACACACACACCCTGAGTCTACTGCGGTGTTCAGTGTAATAAAGTCGCAGCTCATTATTAACTTCGTTTAATACTGCGTTTTTGCTGGTTAGGAGAAGAGAAAAAAAACGCTGTCATTATGTCCTTGGAACGAGGCGAGTGAATAGCCGGCCGTGCAATATTGGTGTTGTGAAGAGTATTTGTGAGACGGAGAGGGAGGTTGGCAGTGCTTTAGACAGATGCCTTCATTATGTTTAGCTGTAAATGTAGCAGCCAGATGAACAGATGAAGAAGCTGCCAATAAAGCGCGGTGCTTTTAGAGGCGCTGCAAAAAAGATTGTGCTTCTTTAAAAAACCCAAACAAGGCGGCTCAGTCGCTTTTATTGCTTTTTATTTTGAACAATTTTGCAGACAAAGACAAAATTAGTGTGTGTGTGTGAGGGAATATTTCGATGTGTGTCAGAGAGTGAGTTAAGAGTTTGGTGTATGAGCATCAATCCCTTTTAAACGTGTACGTGAATTGATATATCGGAGCTGGGGAGTGTGTGTGTGTGTGTGTGTGCTGGACCTGGTTATTTGTCTGTTTAGGCTAGCTAATTAGTCTTAAATGACCACTCTCCATCTTCATCAGGTTGAAACAGAGTGACAGAGAGGGAGCGGGAGTTAGGAGGACGGAAAGGAACAATGCCTCGCATTAATTGAAAGAGGCTCTGACAAACGAGAGGTGGCAATGGAGAGCGGAGGACGGACATGAGATGAATTAGAAAAAGAGAGTCGTTCGACCCAGAGCTGCTGCAGAAATAAAGTGAAGCATCATGTCGGACCAAAGGTTCAGGCCTGTGTTTGTTAGATATGTTGAGCTCTATAGAGAATGCTCACATTAATACAGTTTGCTGTGAAACCACTTACTGCGACGCATTGTAATACCTTTTCTCTTTCCTCCATTTTGTCACTGAGCCTCTTATGTCGCGTCTCTCTGCTTGTCTTGTGATTTCCTTCCCTCCTTTCATCAACACGCTTTCTGTCATTCATTCGTTCTTTCTTCCTATTTCTTTTTACCTCCTTTGTTTCCTCCTCGTTGAACGGTGGATGTAGCAGCCGGTATCTCCTGCTCTTTGCTCTTGGCTTTGATTTCCTCTCTGAACGTGGGAGTTGGAGGAGTTGCTGCCACATCAGCAATTATCCTCCCTCTCCAGTTTTCCCTTTTCACATGTCTTTGCACGTACACATTTATAGAAAGATGTCCTAGAAAAGATGAACTCAGGATCATTTTTCTTATTAATAATTAAGGGACTAAAAACTATTAACATGATTGGCCAATGCTCATTTTCTTCTTTCTTTCATCCCTCCCTCTCTCTAGGGAGGGATGAACTATTTTTATACTGGTACTTATACAATACCTTGACTTTAATAATAAGTGATCCATAACTTTTAGTTTTAGCTTTCATGAAATCCATTTTACAATAAAAAACATAATAGAAATATTTGTTTTTATTCTTCATCTCCTGGAAAAATATTATTTAATCTACTGAAAGCAGTTTAACAACATAAAAAATGAACCTATTCACTATACCTTTAAAGCTGTCTGGTAACATAATGGGAAAAAAATAAAGCAGAGTTGAGTAGTGACAGTGTTACAGTGACGTTAGACAGCCACTCATCAGCTTTATTAGATGTTGGTGCGAGCAGGCCACATGCAAACATGGTTCACTGAGGCTAACCAGGTTTGCTCTAGGAGAAATGACACTGCACTTCTTGATACTAAACTGCATCAAAGCAATTCGGTTGGCATCATAAAAGTAGCAAAGTTTGGTCCCCATCCCTTGTTTTCTGCTTTTATTTCTTTAGCTTGTGTCTTCTGTTATCTCTTTCCCTCCTCTCCCTCCTCTGCTTCTTCCTCCTCTTCCTTCTCCTTTTTCCTCCTCTGTTTATGCTTCTGTGCATTTCTCCCTTTTCTCAACACCACAAGGAAACACACTGCAGTAAACAATCCACAGCTTTTCCTCTGGCCACAAACCTGTGAGTCTGTGTCCATTAAATAACCACTGACAAGCATATACCGCTGAGATACCGCATAGATGACATGCCTGGGTGCCCTGTAATGAGCTGGATAATGTTTATAATAAGTATTGAGTGTTTGAGTAAATATTTTGTATGACATTACCTGAATCTGCCTCTATATCACTTTATACATTGACGTTGGTGTAAAAATTACAGTCTTCACTCAACACTTAAATCACGCTTTTGTGTCCGTCAACCACTCAGAGCCCTTTACAGTGCAGGTCTTCCTCATACATGAATACACACAGCGATGACGCAGCATCACGAGCAGTTAGAGGTTCAGTGTCTTGCTCAAGGACACTTGGACAGGAACCTTTCAATTACTAGATGACTGCTCCACCTCCTGAGCCGCAACGCCGTGTGCGCGCGTGTGTGTGTGTGTGTGTGTGTGTGTGTGTGTGTGTGTGTGTGTGTGTGTGTGTGTGTGTTCGCTCTCAGAGGGGTTTTGTTTGGTTTTGTGAGCACATCATAAAATAATTTTAAGGTGATTATAATTGTGCAGTGAAGCATACAGTGAGTGATTGAGAAGTAAGCAGATGAATAAGAATGAGGGTTGCAACTGTGTGTCTGAGCGTGTGCTGACATCAGGGGAGAATCTCATTTGTGTGTGTGTGTGAGTGAGGGAGTGAGTTGAGGCGATTTATGATTATGGAAAAGATGCTGATCATGATTATAATCAGATCCGCCATTGTTTTTGGTTTTATGAAATGTTTTTCATGCTCATGGACAAACTTGACTTTTTAAGGTCTAAAGCATTTCAGTATGTCATGTTAGACACGTTCTGTGCTGTACTTATTACAGTGCGTTAAGATAAAGACAATTACTCACCATTTATGAGAGGAGATAACTGTTGGGAACTGAAAACAACAGGGAGAGGACTTTTAGCAGTGTAACCACAGACTATGTCACTAATATTTTTCTTAATGAGGTTAAATACTAAATGCCCTGTTTGCACGTTACCGGTATTTAACTTGTGCCAAGTTGGCTTTTATAGGATCAATTGTCATAAAATATATTCAACTTGCTGTATATAAATAAGTTAAGTCTCATGACTTGTCGTGTTTCCATCCCAGTCAGTTTGTTTGCTTGTTGGTTGGTTTGTATGCTAGATTACACAAAAATAATTGAACAGATTTCAAGCAATTAAATTTTGGATCAAATCCGGATCAGGGGGTGGATCCATGAATTTATTTCACTGTCTTCATTACATTTTTTTGATGTTTTCACAGTTCCTATAGGAAATAATTCATTCATCCGACATATTCAGGGAACTGATATCTATGAGTGTGTGAGAGATATGGTGCAACGTGGGAACTGTTGGGCCTTGACGGCGGTAAACGCTCAATGTGCTATTCTAGTTTCTATCAGTGGATCACTTCAGATTCAAAGCATGATGATTATGTAGGACGATCGGAGGTTGTAATGAGTCTTGTTTTTCTTCTATGGTTTTTAAGCAGATTTGTAGATGTTCAGAGATGTTGGATTTTCCTGGATCATATTTCAGAAGAGCTGGTTTCATGTTTATGTTCAAATTTCCCTTTTTGAGGGACATTTTGTCAAATCAAAGCTTTAATGTCCAGCAGTGACTAGTTCTGCCACACGGAGCAGAGCATCGAGTATCATGACCATCAGCTCCAACATATCAGCTGACAGTCCTGTGTGCTTTGGTTTAGTCCTCCTGTACAGGCGGCTGTTATAAGGTTATAGGTGTTTCTACGGCGATGACCTTTCCTGTTGAGATTTTATATGAATTACTGTAGCTTCCCTGTGCCGCCGCACTATCCTCTTCACGTGTGATCCTGACAAGACTGCACTCCCCTACATGAGCAACACCATTTAAACCCAAGGCTGGAATTAATGAAAATCCTAATTTGCATGAATTACCATGACCTAAATGATAAATTAAACTGTAATTTCCATACGTTCCGTCCAGTAATCCCCATTTGGATTCCTCCCAAGCCTTTTCTGCAGGCTTGGGGCTTCTGAGTCAAGTCGTATCAAAGACTTGATGAAAACCAGAGAATTTAGCATCAAACAGAGGTGGATCATGGGTAAGGCCCTGGGACAGATGTGCATTTGGGGATAGCAGCCGAGGGGAGGGGACATGAGTCTTCTCCCAAGCTGGAAGGGGAGGAAGTGACTCCTGCTTTTTTCCTTGGCTTTCAAAGTGTGCCACCAAACAGGGGGAGCAAAATCTGCCTGGATCTAGATGAAGACTTCAGATCCGATTTGACCGTGCTGCCATGAACCTAAAGGGATTTGTAAAGCACCAATTCACTCTGCATGACATATTGTACATTGGACCCGCTGAAGCCTGCTGAAAGGGTGCCAGGGAGCTGCCTGTCTGAGCCGACCTGTCGCAGGTCATGTTTGTCAATATTGTTAGGATGTCACTCCCCACACACCAACTAGCAGAGTGGCTGCCAGGCGTCACTGCTCGCATTCAAATGATTCACCAGCGTGTTAGTCAGAGAGAGCTGTGAGTGGAATATAATGCGGGGAAATGACAGATGAAATCCATCCCAGCCAGACGAAAAGGAAGCGCTGCCGTTTTGCTGGGCTGTTTTCAGCAGGTCTACCTATCGGCGTATCATGCTGAGGAACCTGTAGAGGAGATCATTTCATTTCATAAGCCTTGAACATAAATTGTCTCGACTGCCTCCCCGTCTCCCTGCCTGTGTCGAGAGAGGCTTCCCTCACATGCCAAGACAAGAACACATACATCAAAGATGCATTTACAGTCTGCTCAGTGCATTGGGTTTAATTAGACGGGTTCCCTGCTGAGCTTTGGTTTGTGGAAACGAAGACCCAATGACTCCATCCCAGCTGCACACAGTTATGTTGCATGGTTCATTGGTCCAAAACCTGTAAATAACATTCCAGCAGTGAGGATGGATGTGGATGTTGAGCATGAGTGTGCTCATGCAGTTTGATGAGCCCCCTCTTGTGTACTCTCACGCGCATGTAAATTAATAATTGTTTGTCGACATTAAGTAATTATTTGCACAGGTCCCTTAATGCATCACTGTGTATAAGCATGTTTTTATGAAGCATATGTTGATTCCTCTGTAAATACATTACAGATCCATAAGCTTTGGGCCCTGGAGGATCATGATGCCATATTTTTATTGAGAAGAATAGTATTTCTAATCCTTAACAAATCCCACAAAACCCCCTCTACCAATTACTTATTGATCCTCCAATGCAATGAACATGGCAGTGTAGTTATTGAGTTCATCACATCCACAACAACCGGCTGCAAAAAGATTCTCATTACCTCCGTCAAGAAGGTTATGTTTTCACCCCTGTTCGCTTATTGGTAAGTTGTTTTGTTAGTAAGCAAGATCACACAAAAATAACTGAATGGAATTCCACAAGAAAGGTGAAAGGAAGCATAGTCAAGGAACAACTGTATCAAATTTTGGATCTGGATCATTGTGCAAAATAGGACATTCTGCAACATTTTTACTATTTTCCCAGGCTATAATTCATGAATCCTGATGGTAAAAAACCAGGCATTTTTATGGGACTCATATAAGTCTTGAAATGCAGCTTGATTGATTTAAAGGGGACTGTTGGGCCTTGGCGGAGGTATGTGCTCTACTCGGTGCCATTCTTGTCCAATGTGTATTAATCTGTGGCTAAAAAATAGTCCCCAGAAAATGGACCATTTGTCCTGTGTAACTAAAAACTACAGTTTCCTGGCCCTTTGTCAAAAAACGAAACTAAACATTTGAAACTTTTTCAGACAGAATCGATCGGCTGGGGGTTGAGTGCTGTCGACGCAGTAGGGTACTTGTGAAGCAATATACTTTTTACAGTAAAGAGACACATGATAACACCAGCCTGATACTTCAACACTGCTCTCAGATGAGAACAACCACACAAACTCACAACTCTGTATTTTCTCTCATTTCAGATTAATGGCCATTCACACTGCAATCACAGAATCTGTATTTTTACACAATTTCCTGTAAATAGACTTGAAAATAAACTAGTGCTTAGCTGGGCTCCTTTACCACCCTGGGTCATAAGAGAAAGCTTTGTTTCTTACAAAAATAAAAGGTTCAAATGGAGTTTCTGTTCTACCCAGCATCTCTTCAGTGTTTTTCCTCCCCTTGAACCAACCCTCTTCTTCCCTCTCTTTATCTTTTTCCCCCCTCCTACACTCTCCCATTGCCCCTCTTCTGTATTCTCCTTCAGTCTTTCCCCCTTTACTCTAGTGTATGTACTTTAATTTGCCAGAGCAACGGCATTGGCATACAAATACTGTGTGCATGAACTGAGCTAAATTCTCTTTAGTTTTCTGGAGCATGGCTGAACCGCACTGTGTTATCTTTTAGCCAATTTGTTTGTTTGTTTTTCTTCCCCTCATCGTTCTCTTCGCTATTAATTCCTATGTATGCTTCCCTCAGTTTTCCATCCTCCCTCTTCACTGCTCCCGTTATTTTCCCCTTTCATGTTGTATTTATTGCACACAATTTATTTCTCTCCCAGCTGCCCTCGCTCCTCATTGTTGTCACCATTTTATTCTGCCAAAGCTCATATTTTCCGCGTTATCTGGGCTGGTCTGTGACTCATAGGCTTGTGTCATTATGTGCGCATGTATCTGTGTGTATTTCTGTGTTTTTTTTTTTGTAATGGCCATGTTGTGTGTATGCATGTCTTGTTGGATATCTTTCCTGTGGGTGTGCCAAATGTGCAGTGTGGTAGCTGATACATTTTTAACTATATGTGCACTTAGTGTGTTGATGCCCAGCCGTGATTGTTTGTGTGTGTGTGGGGGGGCTTATTTATCTGTCTTTCCTCTCTCTATCTCCCTCTATTTGTGCCTTCCTCTGTGCAATTTTCCAAGTGAGAGAACTTGGATTGCATTTTATCAGGCCTGTATTGGCTTTTGCATTTTTTGGTTTGTGTGTATGTGTCGGCTGCTGCGCATTTGCCTGTATTGTCGAGTTGTGTATTGACCTTTCGCTTCACATAACTGTCTCCCCCGTCAAATGAAAATCTCAACCGACTGACTGGGCTGTAGTGTACCTGAGTTCTAAGGGCCAGTCAGTAATTGGTGGGTTTTGATGGACTTCTGCATGATTGCAGGAGTCTATTTCAATATGTTTATAGGATACATAAATTAGGATGTTTATTATAATTTGCCTAGTCGAAAATAATCCTTTTTATGGTATTCAAACAAATCCCTGAATTTGAGTGTTTATTACTCTTTTCAGAGGCAGAGAAATCCCTCAGTAAAATATGACCCTGTTATCTTTCAGTTAGAATATTGCAAATAAATAAATGACTAATTGTAGTTGGAAGCCGTTATTCAACAGTAATGAACTGGGTTAAAAATAACGGTCACTGAAGTGGTAGAAAGGAAAACAATTTTTTTTATCCTAAGTATGATGATAGATAATATTTTCCAAGGTCACAAGAATAACATATGAATGCTGTTATATGGTGGGTTCGGATACAGTACCTGGAATACACAGATAAGAGTGAAATACACAGTGTATATATAGATACACGTTTATGTTGTTTAGTATAAGTAGTTATTCAGGATTCATCTGGGAACCCTCCAGGTTTATTTTTTAACCTTCTCACTGTTTTTGGCCCACTTCAAAGCATCATCTGTAATTGGAACTGTTTGCTCTCACTGCAGAGTGAGCTCAGGTTTTCATTTCTCTTCACGGCGTGATATTAGGACATTTAAGTATTTATCACAAAGGGTATGTGAGGATATATTTTTCTAATTTGAAGGATTACAGTCAAGATTTCACGGGTTTGTGGTCAGGTTAGATTTCAAACCAGGTTATGAACCATGAACACCAACACAGCTGAATCAATATGGAGCTGTCCAGACGGACATCCTGTCAATATCTTAAGTTTTCTCAACCAGCATGGGGTCTTCAAACGTCCCACAGCACATCAATTATATACACATCAGTCCAGACCTCATATTGGAGAGCACTCACCTCCACTGGTTTCCAAGTAGGCCTTAAAACATGGAGCACTACAAAGTTAACAGCGGATAGAGGAGTCAAATATAAATGAAGAATTATTCACATGGGATATAAGTCTGCTGCTGCCCAGAGGTTGAACCGTTAAAGGTCTCAGCTCTGCCTGTGATATTTAAACACCTGCTGTGACATTGGTGACCTTATTTAAACTCAACCACTTCATGCATCAGCTTGGATTAATATCAGGTATAATAGAAGCTTTGTGAGAATGCATCTAAGAGGAATTCCAGATGGAGGTGGGAGCTGGACGCAATCTAGTCTGATATCGAAAAGGTGTGAATGCATCCATCTCTCCAGACACGTGTGCATTCTTTACAACTCCCAAGTTTAACTGCGTCAGCAAGCAATCTGTGGAAATGGCCTCCCTGTGATATTGGCATCTGAAAATTGCCTTACAATTAGCCATTGTTCGCCCTATCTCATGAAAGCCACAGGAGAAAATGACTCCAGTCATTTGAACTGTTGTAAGATTATCTGATCCTTGATCAGTTCAGCCAGTGGATGATCTGTGAGGCTGCAGTGCATTGATCTGTACAGATGAGTCAATAGTGTGAGTGGGAGGCCATGGAGATATTAAACCTAATTGTCACTCACAGTCAATAAATGCAATTAATATATTCTATGGTGGTTTGAGTTAACACATTATTTTCCATCAGGTGTTTTTTGAAGTTCTCACTCAGCTCGCGGTGCATCTCCACCACAGAACTGAACTTCCTAATAGAAAAACGTATAAAGTGTAAATGAAATTGTATTAAATCTCATGTGGGTTTCATGTCGAGGGAATTGAAATGACAAGTGTAATTAGGGCCTGCGATAGAGGTGTGGTCGGATGTTTAATCGTGCTGAGTCGAATAGCAGGTTCCTTACTAATGTTATTAAGTGTTCATTTAACTTTAATCAACTCTAAATGCACTAAAGTCTGTATTTTTCTTCTGAAATTCTCTCACCTTCAAAACAAGTGATTCTCCTTGTTCCTGACGGTTTCTCAGGATCGGAAGGACCAAATGTTTTCTTTTTCTTTTTTTAAGAAGTGAGACGACCACAAAATATCCTCACTGGAATAAAAAATTCTCCTACCGTGACGTTTTGGAAGGTTTCTGTTCATCACTATTTTTATTGGATGACGGATTTTAAGAAAATAGGGATTTGGTGTGCAAAGCCTTTAAATGCAGTGTTTCCCACAGAGTCTGATCCTTTGAGTGCAGCCGCCTGGTGCAGGGGGCAGATAGATGAAGATTGCTAATTGTGATGTACGGTGAACATGCAGGCAGCACGCTCTCGTGCACACCCTGAATTACGCTTTGAATCATGCGTCGTGTTATGAGAATCGCATGCATCACCACAAGAACGTGCACAGCTAAAGTAGAAACTACCAGTCCCACCGAGTTCTGCCAGACCAGCAACACGACAAGTTTTCCCATGGTGCGCCAGTTGACTGTGACAGCTGGACAGATGGGTCCATTGTCACTGTGTGTGTGTGTGTGTGTGTGTGTGTGTGTGTGTGTGTGTGTGTGTGAGTGACAATAACGTGCATTATCAAATTTATTATCAACACATGGTTGTCAAATCAAGTGTGGAAATAGCATTCAATCAATTTGTGGATTAACCAGTTAGTGTTTGTGTGTATATATATATATATATATATATATATATATATATATATATATATATATATATATATATATATATATATATATATATATATATAATTTTGCAAAGATTGACAGACTGTATTTCTTTATCTGCAAATGTATTTAAAAAAAATATTTTAAAAAACGACCACATTTCCCCCCAAACCTTTGCTCTATAGATGTTTTGCCGTCTTCGCCTGTTTACCAGAAATAAAAACAACCAGCATCAGGCTGCTTGGTACCATACGACTGTAGATGTGTCGTGTTACATTCAGTCAAAGCTCTTAGCACTCTTAGTTTACGATAATCTGTCCCAGCTGATCTGACAATGACTCACTGATTGTTTACATGCATGTGCAACATATTTGTTTGCCAAATATGTTGCTGATGCTTTAAAGACGATAAATAGGCGCTAATTAGATGTTTCGAATTCCGTCTATTAACACAATGCTCTTATAGGAATGTGTTTACATCAACGTAAGAATCCCTGCATTCATTCTGCACAGACATCCTTTTCATTGGAGATTCTACTTATTTGCACAGTGTTTTTGTTTCCCTCTCTGTATTTAAACTCTCCCTCTCTCCACTTCTCTCCTCCTCCTCTTCTTATCGGCATGCACTGTCTCCCTCCTTTCGGCCTCTGTCATCTCGCTCCTCGCCGCCTTCTGGAAGCCAGAGTTATTTTGTATTCCACTCCTCACACTTCCATCTGCTTCATAACAAGGGAAGCAGGAATTATTAATAGGCTGATAGTGAGCCCTGAGAAAATAGAGGAGAAAGCGAGCTGAAAAGGAAAGGATATCTAATCAAATATCCTTGTGTGTGTGTGTGTGTGTGTGTGTGTGTTTTCCACCCCATCCACACTCCCACCATATCCTTGCCCTATTCCTCTTATCACCTCCAACTCTTTCCCTCCTCTTTTCATCCTTTTCATCTCTGTTTACTTCAAACTATTATTTACACATTTTCAAAACTCTACCCATTTTCATGCCAAATTGGGAAAACAATTATCCCATTCTGTCATCTTCTCCTCCTCATTCTGCTGTTTTTCTTCTCACATTGATTAACAGTGATTAATATTTCTCCCCCTCTCCATCCCTCTCTCTTCCCCCTCCCTCTGTCTCCAACCATGTTCTGTTTGCATTTGCGCATCAAACAGGCGGCACAGTTTTTTGGCTGCCAGCTAAATTGATGTCAAAATGCCATCCTCATGCCACAATGATTCAAATTTCTTATTTCCACCACGCAGACAACTCTTCCCCTCCCGTCAGTCTCTCCATTTCTCACCTCCCCTCTCTGCAGGCTCCGTCGTCTTTTTCTTCTGTTTGCCGTCTAAAACCATCTAATGAAATTCATACAAAACAAGACGGGCGGCTCCATGCCTCCTCACTGTCTTTTGCTTTATCTTCGTTTGTTTTTCTTTCATACTCTCTCTCTCGCTTCATTTAGTCCATCTTTATTGTTCTTTCCATCAGTCCTTTGCACTTTTTCTCCATCTCTGCTTGTCCTTTTCTTTCTCTCTATTGAAAACCTTTTCTTCCAGGTCTTTCGTTTTCATTTCTCCCCCTCGATTTGTACTGTTGTCTCTGTGTTCATCCATCCTTCCTGTTGCCTTTTCTCTCTGCTATTCTGTTTTTCTACGCCTCTACTCCTGCAGGCCCCACTTGGAAACACATTGGCTTTATTTCCACTTATTTATTGAGACAAGAGTGTGTGTGTGTGTGTGCGTGTGCGTGCGTGTGGATGGAAGGTGTGTACACATTTGCTAGACAAGAGTCTGCATTAGTTTTTACCGAAATGAGAAATACATTTCTGCTTTGCTCTTTACCACTTGCCCCGGAGCCATCGTGAAAACTGTATTTATTTATTTGCCGGAGACACAGTTTGTGTGAACACCGACGAAGCCATAATGCTGAGAAAAAACGCACAGACACACAAACACCCTGATACAGTACGCACCCCGTTCACTAATGAAGTTTGGAAATCAAGTGTTCACTTCAAAATAAGTAGATGTTTTGCATTTCAATGCCACATGTGGGCGGTGGGGAGGGGCGAGCTGGAGTCAGTGGAAGATAAAGGGATGAGAGGAGAGACAGGAGGAAGGAGTGAAGATATGAAAAGAGGAGAGCACAACCGGAGAAGGGTGGAGAGGGAAGCGATTGAAAGTGGTACAGTTTATAAGAGAGGAACAGGGCAAGAATGAGCAATAGAGGAAAGCAGGATTTATGTTCTATCATAACACAGTGTCTGTTCTTCCCTTCTTGCTCACACTTTCCATCATTTCCTGCAGTGGCATCTCCGTTTCCTCCTGCCATCCAGCTACCTTCTTCTCCTCCTTCCTTCCTCCCTCCCTCCCTCCCTCCACCATTTTTCAACATCTCCATCCCTCCCTTCCACTTCTTCAATGTCTTCAACTTCTTTTATCCGCCCTATTTAGTTTCATAAACTTTTTGATTATAACTTAATAGCTTTTTTATTGAGAGTCAGATGACCAGATTGTTGCCAGTCTCTTATCAGTTAAATGTGAAGCCAGACGATGAGCATCTTGAGAGAGGGGAAACTTGATCAGACTGAGGGTAACTGAAGGCAGGTGATATTAGAAGGGTGCTCAGAGAGCACATACATCTAACGCCCTACTTTCACCAAACAAAGTGAAAGTCCTGGAGCCACATGATTATCCCGATTTGCACCAAATTTAATGGGCAGATCCAGGATTATTTTTTTCACTTTCTTTGCATCGTTTCCCACATAATTAAATTAATCATGGCAGTGGCTGGGGATGAAGGACGCTCTAAACAGATGGCGAGTGACAGGTACACAGATTAAAGAGAGAGAGAGAACTTCTGATGCCACTGTCACTTGCGGATAGGCACACACAACTGCAGCTGAAACTATGAGATTTGACCTGTGTGGACGGATGTGGTGAATAGCATCACAAATAGTGCTGCACACATAATGCATCAATGAAGCAAAACACTAAGTTGAAGATCTCTGTTATTATGAGAAGTGTCCATTTCTTTTGGTTTAGTATGAAACTGTGGGCAGACAAATGGCGGGCGGCCTCATAGTAATTGATGGGAAACTGCTTTGGCATGGTGAGATAGGGCATTAGCACTGGGGGTGGTATGCTCTCTGTGGGCACGGTCAGAAATATGCGAATGTGTCGGTGGCAAACGTTTGGCTCCCAGTTCACTCCAATCAGCGCAAGAGAGGAGGCGTGGCTTCGCGTGGAGTTTAACTTTGCATTCCTGTATATGTGACCAGACCCTCAGAGCGCCCTACCAGTTTGATTTAGCCAAATATAAAAATGATTCAGTCCATAAGTGAAAATATATATATTATTATTATTATTCCCTTTATATTTGTCTTCTACTCTCATTTTGTGTGCATGTATGTTTTCTTAAAGATTAACCTCCTTTCTGTAATCCCACCTGATCTCCATTCTTCCCTTCGTTATTATGTCCTCCGCCAATTCGCCATCTTCCATCCTTACCCGGAGCCATTTCTTTTCCCTCGCTCCCTCCTCAATTTGACATGGCCCTCCCTCTCATCCCACACTCCCATTTATCCGTCTTATCCCTCCATTCCTACTTCCCACTCGCATCCCAACTCCTCTGTCCTGCTGCTTCTCCACCTTCGCTTCCTCTCATCGCCTCTTTGACTTCGTTCCCTCTGTCCTTTTGAGAGCGGCCAAATCCAGTCCCCTTCACACTCCCACTTTTCCCATTCGCTTTCTCCAGCGTTTTATCCTCTTCCATACTCCCACTCCCTCTGCCTCCCTTCATTAAATTTTTCACTCCCTCGCCTTGAATCGGAGAAGTATAGCTCTCGCCTTCATCCCTGTGAGTCTCGAGGCTGGAGTAGAATATTATCTTTACCTCCCTGCCTGTTTGTCATATTTCATTGTCTATCTCTTCATCTCCTATGGCCACAACAAGCTGCCTTCCTCTGCTCGCTAAGCTTCTTCTTTCTTTCTCTTCTGCTCCCCCTTTCATTTCTGGGCGTTCAGCCACCCTCTTCTCCCTTGCTAACGAGCTGAGTGAAATGAGTGAAAATGATATGCAATTAGTACTCAGCCTTCGTGTGTGTGTGTGCAATGCATGCACATGTGACAAACTGAGACTTTGTGTGTCATGTTATGTGTGTGACCGTGTCCTTCCAGTGAGTGCAAGTCTAATGTACTTTCCTTGTACCGAGATAATGCAGGAAAGTGTCCAGTGAGAGCGAGTCATGCAAATGTGTGCGCACATGTGTGAACAATATCACAAGTGCTTTCCCAGGTATCTGTGTATGCATAAATCTATTTTATACACACATTGTTATGAACAGATTTGAGATTTAATGGAAAAAGAGCATATTTGTGTGCAGGTTCTCATTCCTCTGTCATAGGTCGGCACATTATACATCCTCCACTGTGATCTCCTCAACCCTGACTACCTCACCCCCGTGCATAACTCTGGACGGACAAGATAACTCATTTTAATATAATTACATTTTAATGAAACCTATATCGCACTCTTGACTCTGGAGATGACCTGTAGTAATTCTGTGGTGATCCTCCTTTTAAAGGGGAATGCAAATTTTTGCTTTGAAATTCATATTTGTCCTTCAGTCGTTTGGAGACGGATTGAAGGTTCATGCCTGTCAGTTAATTACACCGTATGATTTATTATTTGGACGAGATGGGCGAGCAGTATCCATATCCTGGATAAACTGAATTTAAACTAGTGGTAATTGTCACATAAAGTTCATTGTCGAGCACTTGGTTTATTCAAGTAGGTGCTGTAGCGACCTGCAGTGCTTTATAGATGTGCCACATTTTAAGCAATAAGGTAAAAACATATTTGTAATGAGTGGCATCATATACTCATGAGGAAGACATCTCAAAAGCGTGACCTTCTGGAAAGCTGCAGCTCCATGTACAACATGGTTGGCACATCTTCCCTAAAATAACCTGAACTCCGACTAAATCAACCCCATTTTCAACATGGTTCAACATTGCCATGCTCACTCACATTTACAGTTGCTGGGTGGCTTTAAAAATAGAACAGGCCTCATTGTCTTATTTGATGGTAATATCCCAGATTATCTAACATGACGTGCATAATGAGATGTTAAAGTCGACCCAGTTAGTGTTGATGTCATAATGTGCTGCAACAAAATGCTCTGTCGATTTGAGTGTGCTAAGATTTGCTGTGGCTCTGATGAAACGTTTGCATGAGAGGATACACAATGTGTTCGCAGCATTGACCTGGACTTCAGATGAAAGGGTTCTCCTCATCTTTGAAGCTACTAAGAGGGAGACCTAGAAGTTCAATTGGAGTTTAGACTTCTGCCCAAGACCATGAGAGCTGATGTGGAGTCCTGAAGTGGAGCTTTACTGCTGAATGTGATTTCTTTACAACACGAGTCCAGCTTAAGAATAAGATATTATTTTGTTTGAGGTGCCACAAGAGAAATGCGAGTTTAGCCTTAAGCTGTGATATATGGCGGAGTGCAGAGGGGGTCTGTGGTTACATTAAGTCTGTGTCACAGCGGCGTGACTAGACTGTCTCATTTCGAAGGCTCCTTCAAATGCATCCCTCCACCCAAAACCAACATTTTCCCAGGATTCATTGCGCTTTATTTTTTGAAGAGGCAATGGCACTGGCAAGCGTTGTCCTATGAGTATCAGGCTTCAACTCAACCCAACAGCTAAATGCATGCATGTAATTGAGACACAGCTTGTGTCTCCAGTTTGCATGGTGATATGTTTTCATCCATACACAGATTTGCACTCCTTATTCCAAAAAAAGATCTTCCAGCTGATGCTATGAAATGTAGCTCTACTCGTAGGGGAATGTGTCCAGTGCTGGATTTTAAATCTGGGCCTTTGTCTGGTTCTGCAGTGCAACATATATGTGAGCAGGCTGGTGATCTCTCATTTCATCTGAGAACAAATGTAAGCATACCTGATGCCTTAAGCAACGTGTCGCTTTAGATGGGACGACCAAATGCAAAATAAGGCACTTGGCTGTGAGGTAATGTTCTGACAAAATTTCAAAGAACAGATTCACTGAGTAAACTTTTTTTTTTTCTTCCATGACTCTTGTGGGGGTTTCCATTTTTTCTTTAGATTACCTGAGATCAAATATAAACCTGGCAGCTATTCAGAGGCTCTAAGCGAGGCAAAGGCACCACTGGCAAACAGTCAGAGATGCCAGGCAGTGAAACAGACGTGCTATATTGGTCCTGTCATCTTAAAAGATTTATGTATTCTTTAACATTGTCAGAAATACAGAATAGCCTCACACCTTTGACACATCAGAACGTTGCAGCGAAGGAAAAGAACGTCCTACTAGGAGACATTGAAAATGTTGAAAGCGAAGAATGGACATGTTTTTGTTTGACTTTTTTCTCTCGCTTTTTTTTTTTTGATATGCAACACGAAAGTCGGGATATATAGATGTTTCATCATTCGGAAATCAAACAAATATTACAATGCTTCCTCCCCAACATACCAGAGAAAAGGAGTCTGTTTCTCCACTCTGGTCCATTTGGCTCCTTGTAATGTGATTATTTGTTCATTTTGGGGTGGATGCTCTACTAAACATAAATATTAGCTTTAATAACCAGGGCTTTAGGGCAGGTCCTGCACTGTTACCTAATGTAATCTGGAGGCCCAGCAGAGGGGCTCCGAGTCCAAATCTACTTTAAAGACCTTGTTATTTCACTTGATATTGTGCTTACAAGCTGCATATTCCTAAATAAACTTCTGCTTAATAAAATTCCCACCAACTAATTGACACACAGCAAACCTTGGGCCAGGTAATGTTATGGCTCAGGAGAAGTTCTTGGTTCACGGGGCTCTAGGCAAAATATAATTTAGCTGCTGCGTGTGGTCTGCTGTGTGCTCGCTGCTCGGTGGGTTTATGACACGGTACATATGCGAGTTTGAGGAAGTGGGCAGCTCAACAACTTTTAGATTTGGTCTGTGAATAAGCACGGAGAACAACTTTATGTAAAATCAGGGTTAGGTGAAGGATATATAGAGAAAATGATTAAATCTCCATTCACAGTAGAGAACTCTGGAAAGCATCAGGACTGTGCTCCTTCAATTATGCGTATTATTCTGTGTCATAATCCATTTGATGCTGTGGAATTATATTTGTCACATTTTGTGCCAAGGACACATTTATAGATCTTTAAATTACAACAAAATGAAAAATACCCTTAAAATAGCATCACTGGAACAATTTTTCACACCATAACATATTTTATACGCTGTATAATAACAAATAGTGGAGAATATGGTTTGTTTATCTTTACCACGGAAAACTGTCTTTACTCATCGTACATTTGCATAAATAATATATCAATTCATGTCTATTTTCTACTGGTTCTATGATTAATTCCCTTACGTTTGTCATAATATGCCTGTTTCAGCAAGATGCTTATAAAAAAGCCTTTTCTTTTTACTTTCAAAGTTTTCTATAATGTTTATTTCATAACATCACCAACTTTTTAATTTCAACACAGTTATTGGCATTGACAATGCATCTGCGGATAATATAAAAGAAAATATTGTCCATCGTCTGTCCATCCAGCCGTCCATCTGTCCCTTCTCACTGCTTCCCACAGCCTGTAGTTTATGTTTCTCAACCAGTGTCCACGTTTATCGACCCTTCAAAAACTAGAAAACAATTTTTACATACGTCTGGTGGAGCTCAAGAGATTTTAGTTCTTCTGAAACATACGAAGAAACCCTGGAGGAATGAAGCTTTAAAACTAAAACGTTTGGTTTTTGGCGTTGCATCAGGTCTAACCCATGACCATCAGCAGCTCTGTACAGGTGGATTTCATCCTGAATATATCCTGTTTAGGTCGTGAACATGTCGGTTGTGGTTATTGTCAGTTTCCCCTGACTTGTGGCTGCAGGTTACAAACAACTTTATAGCTGGTGGAAAACTTTTGGTATGTATTTGTCATGATTTACTGAAGACAACGTGTCAGTTATTTGGAGGGAACATGGATGAATTCCTTTGGATGATTTCCATGATTTAACAACCACTTTGATTCACCAAGCTAAACAAATGTTGTCCGACACGGTAATGTAAGTGGAAGCATGGAACTATATACTTGGCTGACATTGACAGCCAGCTGTTTGTTAATTCAGGACTTCATCTGATCGTGCTGTGCAGCCAGCGACGTTGTGTCCCCCCCCCCGTTGTTTTGTCGTGGTATTAAACTCTCATGCCCGGTGATGGTGATGTTTCTCATGTTTCAGGTCTGTCCTCCTCGCTGTCTGTTTAATCCTCCGTGGTCTCTAACACAGCCCGTTTTGCACAACATCTGTAATCATCGTCATTACACTTTTTTCCAAAACCAGCGTGTCCATTTAATGTAGTGCATTTTTCAACTCTCCCTCCACTGAAGGCGCATCACCCTCATCCCCTCTCTGTGTAGTTGGGCCTTATTGTGGAACTTGCTAATGATACAGGAGACTTTTATTCTGTAACTGGCTGCACCGAGGGACAGATGTTGCTGCAGGCTCTTTAATTTGTCAGAATCAAATTAGTATACAATAAATTTCACAAACCCTCCAGGGTCCTCATTCAATCAGCGTTGCCTTATGTTTTCGGAGTAGAAGAAATATGTGTGAGGGGGGGGAAAGAAAACTTGGCCAAACTTGATTTATATGTAATAAAAAGAGTCTATGCGCGGATGCCAAATGTTTGGCTCTTGACTCAGAAAATGTTCACTTGTCTCATTTGCCACTGAAATGTGTTTGTCTGCCTCCATCCCAGTAAATATGCAGCCATTAGAACACACTGATGTGTCATTATATGTTGGTGTTTGTGAATTTGGATGTTTGTCTTTTAATTGCTGTTTTTCTTTTGTACCACTTCTCATGAATATGCAAATGAGGAAGTGGCCGGGTTAATGAGTGAACTAATGACAGAACAAGTGCAGGAACTAATTATTTTACCATATTTCAGCTTTAGTATTCACAAACTGCTTTGTGTATTAATACTGTTGGAGGGGAGGGCGGCATCACTCAAAGTGACTCATATTGTCTTGTCCTTTAATTATTTAAAGGGGAAAAAAAATATACCAACATGTTCATGAAACTGTGACAAACACATGACGTTAGCGCCCGTCCAAGTTATCAAGAGTGGATCTGCTTTTCCACCAATGCGTTTCACACCAGGCTGATGCATAATTGTCCTTCTGTTTTACCAGAGTGTGGAAACCGGCTAATTGAGACATTAAAAAAAAAAAAGACGAAAGCCAAGACTGCGTCCAAAATCTAGGCTCCCTTGTTCATGTGTGCGCCTTCTGTGTTTCATTCACTCTTCAAGGCGAAGAGGCTACAGCAGTTATCTGAGTGTTTGTGTCTGGCACCGGACGGGGTGCCGAGAAACGGCCATTTAAGAATTATTTATCCCAACACCCGCTGTGTCCATCAACTGCTGCACTGAAAATGTGTCCAGAACAGAATGAAGACAAAATACATGTTGGCTTGTGCATTAGACTGTGCAAGGTCATGAAGCTTAACCCGGGAAGTCTCATTTGAGCTTTACATTTAAATAAATGCATACAGATGAGCCCAAAATATATTTTACTCATGGATATGGAAGAAAAATAAAGTCTCTGTCCCTCATATATTAAAATTCCTTCTAATAATAATTACTGAATAAAAATTGGCATAATGTTCTATCTCTCTCTCTCCCTATCTCTCTCTGTGGACATGTGTATGTGCATGCATACATTTATTCTTGGATAAAATTCATTTTTAGATATGTATGAGAAATAAACTGTACGTGCAACTGCCGCAACAGAAGGAATGGGAAAGAGCTGTACCATAGAATATATGGTTTACATTGTCTTGAAAGATTTTAAGATTTGATTGAACAAATGGCAAAAGGTTTTGATTATGTCAGATTTATTATATAACAATGATTTGTACAAGCAGATAACAATACTATTTAGGCACTTTTAATGTAAGTAGACATTACAAAGTTATTAATAATAACTATAATATTAATAAAACTATACATTGCTACAATGTACAAGTTATTTACTTTGACATGGAGTTTATGGTTGTCAGTATATAGAGACATAGGCTGAGGTGTGCTGGTTTCATCTGAATGAGTCAGAGAGGAAAAGTCTTATTTGTTAAGTTGCACTTAAAACACATGTTGGACAAAGACATCTATATCTGTACATGTAAAAGAAGACAAATTAAAGTGACACAAAATATTGGTCTTAACACAACACTGGTCTAGGTGCTTTTAAGTTGGTGCTTGTACTGTACGTGTCGATTGAGATTCTCCAAAGCAAACCTTAGAATAACCCTAAACTTTAAACTAACTTTATAAATTCCATATCCTGCTTATTCCCCCAAGGGCCAGATTATAATTTATTTCTGACTTTACTGTGTTATTAGTAGATGTATATTGCAGATTTGCCCAAACAGGAGGTGCTGGAAAACTTCTCCAGTCCTCCGACACTAAGGGCTCAGAAAATATAAATGTTAACATTTGAATAAATGTCCTCACTGTTCTTGTAAGCTTCAAAAATTCTTCTCCACGGTGACATCAAGGGAAATTAAGAGCTATTCACATCATGTTCACGGCTTCAATCAATTTGCTCCGCTCATCACTTCTCTCTCCGCTCTCCGACAGTGTGGACCTGGTGCATGCCCAGCTGCGTGTGTGTGAGGGCCGCAGCCTGCCGGAGCTGGGCCTCAAACAAGACAAGATCAGGGTGAACGGCTGCGCCATCCAGTGCAGAGTGACGACGGAAGACCCGTCTAGAGGCTTCCAGCCAGACACCGGCAGGATTGAGGTAGGCTCCGTTTTAATAATGCTGCACACTTTTGATCAGCAGGGACCAGAACGGAAACTCCAGCCTTGATACCTTCTTAAAGCAGCTGTTTTTTCGTTTCGGTGTCCAACATGTGGCCCCTCCCTCTTGGCAGTTAAAGTCACGGCTTTGCATCAAACACAAAAGATGAACGTGCATAGCTGAAGGCAAGAACACTAAAAACACAGCTTTATAAGTGGCCGATCTTCCCCCACAAAAAATCATATCACAATCTTTCTAATACATTATGACGATCCACAATCTGAACTGCATTGTTTCCTTCCACTTTGGTAATGTATTATTGAGAGTATTCCAAAAACCAGCCCACAAACTTTTCTATTTGAATCATTTAAAACACAATATCACATTAAAGACACACACATCAAGCTGGACATCTATAGTAAACACCGATATCTAAAGTCCCACATATTCTACAGCTTTCCAGGATGGACTGTGAGCTCACTGTCATCACTTTCCATCGTTTGCTGCTTAGATCATATTTTTGACAGCTTCAGTCAATGATAACAGTTTGTTTCCAGGATCTCAGGGTACAGATGTGTGTGAATGTACAGACAAGCATGAAACACCCAGTAGGTTCCTTCCTGTTCTTCCTGTTAGGATGGCTCAATAGATTTGTCGTTTTACCTTTGAAAGAACTGGCTGTTGAGAAACTACTCAAAGCACCGCCACACTCCTGACGTTGAGTGGTTTCTATTTCACTTTATCTTTGCACCAGCTCCTCATCTGCCATGCATGTATGATACGTGGTATCATTTGCAGCTCACGCAGGTTGTTGGCAATTTAGCTGTTGGTTCGTGAACGCGGCGTCAATCGACGTTCTGTGTAAATGTCACATTAAATGTCAATTTTTATGATTTGCTTGGAAAGTAGATTGTGAACGTCTTCAAGATTCATCATATGTAATTGACAGCTCAATCCACCCATTCTACATCGTACATCAATTGAAGTAACACATTTTAACAGGCAAACATTTTATTGGTGAATTATATAAGCTGCAGTTTTCTTCATTTCCCAGGTTTTCTCTGAGTAACTGTCTTTTCTATTTGCCATCATTAACTAACAGACAACTTGAAGTTTAACTTTTCTGTATCATCTACATGGTGCATTTACACATTCCAGGCTACACCAGATTCCAACCACACACATTTAACTTAATGCTTCTAATATTTAGACAATTCTCTAAACACAGGGAGTGTAGGGGGTTTCCATTAGGTCCATATGTCATATACACAAATAAACATGGCATCCCATTAAAGTCTATTTTACCGAATGTTAACTGCATTTGACATTGGGGTCTATGAATGCATCAAACCCTTATATGGTGGTTTAATGTTAACAACCGTACATGCTACAAGAACTGAAAGTTGCCAGTGGCATCTATAGAACAAACAAGCGTTCTTCTCATAATATCACAAGCATCACTTAATGGAACTTTAAACTAAAATAAGGTGTGTGTGTGTGTGTGTGTGTGTGTGTGTGTGTGTGTGTGTGTGTGTGTGTGTGTGTGTGTGTGTGTGTGTGTGTGTGTGTGTGTGTGTGTGTGTGTGTGTGTGTGTGTGTGTGTGTGTGTGTGTGTGTGTGTGTCGCAGTCGCAGAGATCAACCAGCACTTGAATTATAGGTCTGTCACACTGATCCATATAGTGGCTTCCAGTGCTGCAATTATAAACGTACGTTGCCATATGAGATCTTGTGAGTGGGATGACATGATTTCCCCGTGTGTGTCCATCGTTATCTCACTACGAGAAGGGTGTATCTTTATGTGTGTGTGTGTGTGTGTGTGTCTTTTCGGCGAGAGGACCAGTGATTTCCTTTGACAGTGCTCACACATGAGTAGACACAGAGGTCACCATATGAGTGCTCTGCGTATCCATCCACAGGCTCATCCTGTAGATCTACACACCATACATGCCTTTGCTCATCGTGTCTCCGCAGATCTCTCTCTAGCTGATGAGGTCTGCTCCCTGGATGCTTTTTGCTGTCAGGTCCTTTTTGCCCTTCACCCTACTCTCTACACCCGTCCACCCCTCATTTATTGCTCTATTTTTCCTCTCCCGTTCTCCCCACCCGCTCCTTTTCTTTAATGAGTTTGTTTTTGCTGATTCCCTCACAGCTTTTTTATCGGCCTTAACAGTGTCACAAAGCGCTTTACAAATAATTAAATGGTAATGAAAGGCAGTTTGAATCAATAAAAATGGCTGATTAGAATTAAAACAAGAGGTGTAATGAGCATAAAACCGCTATTTAACAGAATCCAAACAAATCAAACCATGTGTTAAAGATAATGCCACGAGGTAATGGTGGGTTTGACCTCTGCAGAGCGTGGTGTGTTTTAAAAGCCTTGGGGGTCCAACGACCACGGCTGGGTTTTGTTTGGTTTGTAGCTGAGACTCTGCCAAACGTGGGAGGAAACCGCTTCAGGGAATAAATGTGAATTTCTCGAGAAGTGAAGCTAAAAAAAAAAAAAACGGAGTATAGTGTGATGTGCACAGCCTCCTTCAGTATCCTGTCAGAAATCTACAGCTCAGCAGCACATGGGAGGAGACAGGGGAAGCCGATCAGTGTTATGATATTATTATCTGCATGTCAAAGTTACTGCAATTTATTTCAAAACTATAAATTCCCGGAGACCCTCTGCTTTCTCAGTGTGCGCCCCCCCCCCCCTCTCCTCGCTGCTTGTCATGAATGCTGGGAATAAAATACTGCCTCTGCTGCCTAGTGACTAACGCAGTGATTTTGGAGTCTCTGCGTGTGATTGAATTCGACGTGCACCAGTGGCTTTCCAATCAAACAAATCATCTGTCTCTGGGTGAGGTGCGAGGTGCGAGAAACGAACGGTCGTATTGTGCAGGTGGATTTATTTCACCTGAATTTGAGTCCATTAATTCATCTCCCGGGGGCAGTTGTTTCAGTTTAACAGTTCGTGTCGCTCAATAACCACACTAGAAGGCTTTTTCTTTTTTCTTTCTTAACATTAACCTGGATATACCACCACGTTGGGATGAGGCATTTACCTGACATTCAACTCAGCAGCAAACATGTCAGCCTTGCAATTCAAACATCCTCATTATGTGGCATTCTCACGTACAGGGTGCATTACGTATCACTGTGAAAATCACCAAGTGCATTATATGGTGCTTCTCTCGGGGAGGAGTAACCATGGAATAGCTCGTGACCTTTTCTCTTCAAGGACTGTCTTTTCTCCTCCGCTCCCTGAATCTCCCATCTTGTTAAAACACAAACACAAGGCCTTTATTTGGTTACAGGCATTAACTTCCATGAACTTGCCTTCAAAAAGCCATCAGAAGAAAATGAAATAAAGTACAAAAATCATCAAATGAGACTAAATCCACTAAACTCTCAACATAGAATATATCTTGCATCATTCAGCTACAAGATGTCAAATTCACATTTAATTAGCTTGAACAATCTCTAAGAGCAAACAACACGCAGCTATCACGTGAACGTTAATGTTAATCAGCATAATTAAAGATAAATAAATACTTAATTGGCTGCGTTACTCGAGGGGAGAAAGAAAGAAACCTCAAAATTTAGCAGATCTTCAGATAATCTGTATCTTCCTGCATTCAAATGGCAAATGGCTCAACCCCATTGGTTCCCATCTAACAGGTTCTCTGTCCTTTGGCACAAAATGTGGCAGCGATAAAACCCAGACCTCACAGTAACACACCAACTGAAACTGTAGAAGTGAATCCGACTGCAGCTCCACTCCCCCCCACCCCCCACTTACCACTTGTCTTGAAAATATAAAATATATAGATATTTCCCCACATCATTCTCTCCCTATTCCCCTCTGACCCCTATCGCTCCTCTACATTTTAGCCGGGCAGCTGAGATCTGAATCAGGTCAACACAGAGAGAACCCTGCTCTACCCCCCAACCCACCCAAAAATCGCCATGCATTATGAATGAGCCAAACACAGTCGACACAGAAAAGCATGGACGGAGGAATACCATGTTTGAGGGACAGATGAATAAATTATGAGGAAAGGGCTGTGACAAGGTCAGCAGCTGAGTGACGCAGTGAGAAATGACGGACAGGAGAAGCAGTCGTCCTCATATGGGCTCATTTCATGTTTAACAGTTCTATCGATATTTTCACAACAAAAAGTTAAATATTGGTTCAGTATTAGGTTAAACAAATATAATGAAATAAATACATTTATGATTTGCACTAGAAAGCCGTGTTTAAAAATTAAGTTTGATTAAAAATGTATATGCATTTTAAATTTAGCTTCACGCAATGCTGACATGAGGAAATGAGCTGTTTTTAATTGGCAGCAGTGTGAGTGTAAGGAAGCTAATTACTAGAGAAAGATTGGCACATGGTATGAAATCACATTAGGATATCTTAACTAAGAAGTCGCTGATATTGTTCATGACTTCTTTATATGGAAAAAACATTTATTTAGGGTATTAGCTTGGCTTGGTTTATCACTGAGGCTCTAAAAAGATGTAACACTTTGGCATGTGAACCACCGTGCAAAAACGTGTTTATTTAGAAGAAGACAGGGAGAAAAGGGATATACATGTATAAGATGAGTCTTAGATTTGAAGCGAGGGATAGCGGATGGAAGAAGAGACGAGGTAACGAGGACGAGGAATGATGGATGTCATAGCACGAGGGTAGCGGCGGCGGCCCCTGTCAACAGGACAGGGAGGGATGGACTGCACAGTTCGGGATCAAGCGAGCGGAGAGGGAAGGGGAGGAGGAAAGAGTATTAATGCGGCACCTTGACATTTTGTATTTTAATCTATTTTTTCTTCAGCAGCCACTCGTCACATTCGATGCGTCCGCCGGCCTTTTGACGGGCGAGCTCTGCGATCAGTTTACCTTTGCGAGATGTGACGCAGATACCAAGCAGCACCGGAGGAAAAGCCTTTATTCCCACAGTGTGTTACGTGGATCATGACAATCTGCTGAATCCCCCCAAAATCCTAAAGTAAAGAGGGAGAAAAAGGCTTTTGTTGTAAACTGCGGGGAAAACATGAGGGGGGGGGTCTGATATTTCAATGGAGAAGTGAAGGGGTGAATAAGGAGTGTGTGAGATTTATATCTGATAGCATCGATAAAAGAACCGCAATCCCCCTTTTGTCTCAGCATCTATATCTCTTTTCACATATCTCCATTTATCTGCACTGTATCACTCCATCATGGCTGACAATCTTCCCCTCCGTCCTCCTTCACTCTCTACTTTAACTTTCCATCCTTACAAACCTCTGCGTTTCCTACCTGTGTTCTTTCTCCCAATTTCTCATCTATTATGACCTTGTCTCCACATTTCCCTCATATCCTCTTCTTCTTCGTATTTCTTCTCTCCTTCTTCCACCAACCGTCTCCAAAAAAACACAGCAGAGAACAAACTCCAAGTCCTGCTCTTCCTTTTATCCACCTCAGCACCTTATTTCACTTCTTCCTTTTCCCTCTCCCCCACTTCACCTCCTCTTTTCCCTTTCCTCCTTAACACCAATCTGCTATTCAGCGGACATGTGGTTCCAGATTTAAGGAAACACTCTGGCTGCATTGGTAGCCTGGAGGGAGCCACAAGACCTCGGCTTCTTCGTCTTCTCCTCCCTTTCATTTCCTTATCTATGCAAATGTGAATATCAGAAAAGGAACTGTCACTCTATAATTCATCTCATAAATCAGTTGTCTCTTCTTCCCCTGAATCTGTCGACAAGCATAACATCAATCTGTCTTTCCGTTTCCTCCATCGCACCCCACCGTGCATCTCTCTCCTGTTTGTTTCTTTCATTAAAATACATTTGCATGCGTCACTCAACGTGTTGCTAATACGTTTTACGATGCCGCTGTGCGTGTGTGTATGGGTATGCAAGCTTGTCAATTCTGGTGTGTGTGTGTGTGAGTCTGTGCGCCATCCTCCGAAGAATATTCAGAGTCTGAAAATAGGCTGAGTCCTAATTAGAGGAAGTGTGTTTGTCTTGCTTCGTAAACACCTTCATTTGCACACCATAAACATCCTGCACCCCATGTTGGTTCCTATTGACGGCGCCGTGATTTGTCGCCATTATCTTTCATTTTCTTCATTTCCATTAACACAGCCGTCAGTCACCTATGTAATTGGTCGGGGAATGACCTTGGATTGTTTTGTGCTCAAGTTTTCATTTCTGTGTAAAAATGGAAACAAGGC
This sequence comes from Hippoglossus hippoglossus, assembly GCF_009819705.1. Taxonomy (NCBI): domain Eukaryota; kingdom Metazoa; phylum Chordata; class Actinopteri; order Pleuronectiformes; family Pleuronectidae; genus Hippoglossus; species Hippoglossus hippoglossus. Next base: position 6,879,725 of record NC_047168.1, read on the forward strand.
GAGAGTTCTAACCTCTAGTGCAGAGGAATTTTATCCAGATTACAGAGTGAAGTCAACATATTATGTTTTGTCTGTTTTTCTCTTTCCTCTCGTGTTATATAGGTTTCTCGTGATAGCAAAACATTTTAAAAAGCCTCATCTCCTTGTAGAAGAACCTGCTCTTGAAGCTCCTCGTCAGTCGTGGCCGTTACTTCTGCATCATCGAGATGTCATGTGACATCGCAATACCCCCAATTTTCTCTAAACGGTTTGCTACTGTTTCTGGGTTGAACAGCACGTTTCCTCTTCGCTGTGCAGAACAGCGAGGTACCTTTTCTCTCGTTTGGTGGGTGTGTTGGAGGTGTAGCCCAATCGGCAGTGATCTGTATAACAACGCCACCGTATTAAAAATTCACTTTTCAGTTTCCTACAAAGGCAGCAGCTTCTGCTCGGTGTTCGTGTGAATTCAAGATGGCAGAGGCAGTTACATCAAGTGTATTTTGAAGTGTTAAATGCATATTCAAAGCCCTGTCGTCTACTTCCAAGATTTCTACTGCAAGAACGCAAAGAATGGCGTCCTCCGGTGCTGCAGTTTCACAGGCAATTGACTTATCTCAAATGAGTTGGATTTTTTTTGTGTGTAAATGCCAGTAGTATATCATTTTCTTTTGGTCTGAACTAAGTAAAAAAAAACTGCCGGTGTGAAAGCAAACTTTTAATACGTTGCAAATACATAGAAACTAGGAATGTAGAGCTAGAGGGACGCACACTATTCACATGCCGCCTTGTTAACTCTGGTTACACCCAGGACCCCTGACCAGGTGTTAGAACACCAGGAACACACACCTGCAGGAGGGCAAACCACCAGCACCGCAGGTACCGACTTACACAGTCGTACAGGGTATAATTTCCCGAGAAAGCACCTTTGACCTTGAGAAGGTCATGCGTGGAGAGCCTTCAACGTGAGCAGACTTAATCTTGCCGTGTGTGTGTGTGTATTTCTACGGAGTGGGAGCTGGTGTGTGACAGAGGACAGAACCATTGTGTTCTTTATGTATCTCTGAGTGTAGCCATCCTTTTTTTTTTTCTTTCTCTCCACATAATTCCTGGTCAAATTTCATCTATTTTTTTGAGTGCGATACATTTACCCCCCCTCCCAACTCCATATCTGCCACTCATTGCCACAGTAATTATGAGCTCAAATTAGCGAGTGACATTTCTCCCTTTCCTCCATTAGTGCACTCAATTTGCTGCTCATGTATTTTGTGGTATTGTCCAATTACTGCCTGACTTTCTTTTTTCCCAATTCTCTGCCTGTCTGATGCCCGTCCATCCCCCCCCCACCACTCTTGGCATGTTGTCATATCCCTGATATTTCATTCATCAAATAGCCAGAAAAACAATAGTACTAACAATACACAACTTGCAGAGAAATCGTTAACATTTTAATCACCACTCGGAGTGTGCTGAGAAATGTTTGGTGTTTGTGGTTTTTGTCTTTTCCCAATTCCTTTGCCACTAAGGGTCAAGATGTTGAGGCCAGTTTTTCCTCCTTTTGGCTGCAGCTCATTCAGGAGGCTTGAAATCTATTATCATTCAAAGACCACAGCTTATTGAAAATTGGGAAACATGCAAGAGTGCACATACTGAAATGCTCCGTAACACTCCTGATTTGCAGTTAAACCGCTCCTTGGTACTATGGGTTGTGAAGCAAATCCCAACTAGCACCCGAGATCAATGCTATAGATTCCGGGGATCGTTGCGTTACTGGGTCTTCACTCACTCACAGTGACACGCAGCTCTTTCCAGTGGTGAGTAGTAATTATTGCCTATATGAGCGTTTGGAATATTAAAGACAAGTTGAATAATTCCTGCCGGGAAACAGGTTTGTTAATGGATACGAGTCACAGAGGAATATAACAGAAAAGAAAATGGGGCAAATCATTTACATTTTCAAGCACCACTTAAGTTAAGTTAGAAAACAAAGGATGAATTAAAAGTTGCACGATCGTAAGAGCATCTACAGGCTGTTGCACGCTGGTGACTCAGTGTTCATTCACTTGCAGTGATGCACAACTCAGTAGTGAGACCTAATGATTACCTGCTATGAAAAGGTTCAAACCAAGCCTTGTTCTAGCACTGTAACTAAGTACAAACCTAATGCACCAGACAGGTCATTTACTATCCGAAGATATAACTCAGAACGTACACCTACCACCGGGCAGCTTTTAACTGCTGACATTATGAAAGGTTAAGAGAAATGTTAGGGCCTATTAATAGAAGAGCCAACAGGAGCTCTTTGTGATGATCTACAGCTTTACTTTCCAACGATGATTTGCTGTTCAATATTGTTGTGAGTGTTACTGACACATTTTGGACCTCAAGAAAACAAAAACAAGTGTGATACACAGCTTCAGTACATTACATTACAGTTCAACCTACCAAATAATCATTATAATGTTAGACAAACGCATATTAGTTTACTTTATTCATTAGTTTTACTGAGTAAAACGATATTTATATTCTAGGTCTTTTGATTTCCATATTTTCCACGTGTTGCACCGAGAGGTCGCCCTGCATCAGAAGTTGTTGCAGAAGTTGTAATAGTTAATGTTGACTTTAGACAGATGGCTATGTGTATTATTTCTTAAAGGCTGAAAAAACAACAGCTCGAAGGTCATTTCTGCAGCACTTTTCCCTTTTATTTCCATACGTCCACTTCCATTTCTCATAGGAAGACTCATATTAAGCCCAGGCTTGAAAAGGAAATGCAGCATTTACGACTTAATATGCATCCTAACTATCTAACTTAAAAAATCACCTTGGCTCAGTTCACTCTGCTGAGTCTTTAAACCCTTTGTCCTTTTGCAAGTTATACTCCTCTAACACGTCCCTGAAACCGTTTTCCTTTTTAACATTTAAGACGTCTGCACTGTCCCCGTCTCTGTGGTGATGAATTCAGAAAGCGTCCTGTTCACAACCACAGAGAAAACACAAGGTTGTTTTCATGTACATCTCCGCCTATATTTCCTCTCTCAGGATAACTCCATGTACTGTAATGCCCTATTTCCTTCTATAGAGCAACTCTGTCGGCCTCTACGTCTCTTTTTTCCACCTCTCACCTTCTTCTCCCGAGAATTTCCATCAGGCCTCCTCACTATCAATTTCCTCCTGTGTCTATGTTTATGTATGTGGGCTTGGTGTGTGTGTGTGTGTGGGAGGATTGTACATGCATGTAGGTATGTGTGTGTGTGTGACTGCGTGCTTACAGGTGTCGTCTGTAACAAGCCGCTTCCTGTTCTCTCCATGTTCGTTAATGTTGTTTTTCAAGCCAATCTGCTCTCTCCTCTCCCCCCCCCCCCCGCTCTTCTCATTTATCATTCTTCCCCTATTTGCACTGTTCTGTCGCTATCTTTCCAATCTATCCTCTTCCATTTCATATTTTCCTCTGTGCGCTCTCGCCTTCTTTGTAGTTATTATAAACTATTTCTCTCTGTGTCACTTCTGTGCCTTTCCCTCGTGCACCTTTCTCGTGGCGTCCCTCCCTCCGCCGTGTTAGTTGATTTGTTTCTGCAGCTTCATTCTTTTCACGTTTTCACGTTATTGTCTGTTTGGCCTCTTTCTCTCTCTCCTCCCTGATATCTACCTCTCTTTTCTCCTCACCTCTCTCTCTCTCTCATGCCGCTGATTTGTTTCTGCAGGTCTCTCTTCAATTTCTGCTCTTTTTTTCCCCCCTTTCATCTCATTTTTTACGTTCTTGTTTCAAATCCCCCTCCTCTTTCTATTTATTTGTACATCTCCTATTGTCTCCCCTTCTTACATCCTTCCCCTCTCTCTCATTCCTCCCTCCTTCCATGACTCTCCACGGAAATCTTCTCCTTATTTGTCCCCCATTCCTCCATCCTGCTCGCTCTCCCTAACTCGTTTATTTCCAAATCGGATTCCTCCATTCTCTCCCTCCATCTCTTTATATACACCTGGTCCCCCATTTCCTCTTTTCAAAATATACCTCTTTTCTTTTGCCTACACCGCCCTATTTATCATTTTCTTTTGTTTTCCTACCTGTCTCCAATTTCCTCCGTCTTTTCCCCTCTCCCTCATCTGTTGTATTTCTATCCGTCTGCCCTGTGCTCATATCTTCAGGGTTCATGTCTGCATTTTCAAGAGGTATTTACTGTTTATCCTGCAATTCTTCCCTTCCGGTCGTTTCACTTGTGTTTTGTGTGAGTGGAGGAATAAATGCCTGTATACGTTCACATGTTAAAGTTCAGCACGGAATGGATAAATTAGTGAGTTCCCGTGTCTGCACTTTGCGCGTGTGTCGGCTTTAATCAGCTCCTTTGTACATTAGCGAGGGTTTGCCTTTTTTGTGACTCTGCCTTTTATTTCGCACAGTATGCAAAATGGCTGTGCTTGGTTTTGAAACCATCCTCTGAGATGTGTATCTGTAAGTGTTTTATTGAATAGGAGTGTGATACAAGGTGGCTGGTTGGAGGGAGGAAGTAACTGAGTAATCTGAGGTCACCAAACAAGCTTCAATCCAGGATGTTCTTCAACTGGACATCAAATCATCCTCTGAGAATAACTTTCAGCTGTATTTTAAAAAGACTGAAATCAGGTAGAACTACTTAGATGTGAAGATTAAATGAGACTTGTTACTTGTTACTTTACTTGATTCACTGCATTTTGTTTATCACAGTCCTGCAGAATCCTTCTCTCTTGTCGAAGATGTTCTGTGTAAAAGACGGGTACAGACAGAGAGAGAGAGAGAGCGAGAGAGATGATGACAAGATAAGATCAGACTGAAAAAATTTAAAATGGTGTGAAATGAGAAATGGCACCTACACTTGTTTAAGATAGTCGTAAATCTCCATATCAAGCATTGCTAGTGTTTAAGATAAGAGACGACAAACGCTAGTTTTAGTCTTAAATAATGACATGTAAAGTCACTTGATATGCTTCCACATTCAAAGATATAAGATTAGAAACTATGGGATACTAATTCTATAAAATCCATATATTGTGCAGCACAGTCCTTTAAATATGCCACAGCAGTACTTTGTACCAGCAAACCAACCAAGTTAGTTCATTTAAATTAATTTCTCTCGAGGCCCATTTCAGATTCTGTGACCCTCCGTTGCCAAGGCAGCATAAAAGCCTGTCTAATCACAACATGAATCTGACCTCATTTTCTTCGGCAAATCACAACTTTTAATTGGTGTTAGTGGCGGCGGCGGCGCGTTTCCTCTGAGAACGTGGCCGCTCAGTTGGACCTGCTGACGAGTGACTCTCTGCATGTTAATAGAAAGCCAGACCGCTGATAAAGGACCCCCTGGATTATTATCAGGGGCTGCCATTGTAAATGACCCTTGCATTAGTATGACAGGTGCCACAAGCGCGCCTTTCCTTCTGAATGGAGGCGGGAGCTGCAGTCGGTCAATGCACCGGCTTGCACATTAGTCGGTGGTCTGTGTGATGGTTGAGAAAGATTATAGTTACCTAGCGTAAACCTGCCTGTTTGGAATGGACAGGGAGCTCTGCTGGTGGTAATGCTGGATGCAGGTTTCTTTTTCTGAAACTATAAAACTATAAACGTGACCTCAACCAGACTCATTATTTTTGCATTTTATAGTCAATGTTTTTAAATGAAACCGAATTTGCCGTATTACTGTTCACTTGTGTGGCTTATGTACAAGTTTGAATAATTTACGGAATTTTTTTTTCATTTACATGCCGGCTATTTCACACAATCAGATTGTCTATTTTCAGACAATCTTCCAACCGAAGTGCTCACCTTTTCAAAATAGAGGCTTGTGATTCAGCTCGATACGAAGCATTGTAGTAACATGTTATTTGCTGAAGAGGATTTGATACTATAAATGTTGTCTTGGACTGCTGCTGTTGTTTATCTGAGTACCTAGAAGATTCAAGTGACAGACAGACAAGACTTTGTGGAATTAGTAGGTTGATTGTGTTTGACTCGTTTAACCATGCCTTGTCTGGTTGGGCCAGTACAACAGAAATGTGGCTGGGATAGGCCACTGATTCCCCAAAGACCATGATACTCGTCAGTTATCATTTAGCTTAATTGGGATATAATATATTATTAATGGTTGGATGGGTGCGTGGAGTATAAACTGTGTGTGTGCTGCTAATGAGCATTGTGTGGTCCCACAGACACAAAAGCAGTTAACTCCTCTATGTATGCAAATCTACCTCTGTGTGTTTTCTGCATGTGGAAGCCACTGTTGCCTCGGGGCTGTTGTTTAACGCTGGTGGAAGTTCCTCTGTATTTCCACTGAAGCTCTGCAGCATCACCTTCCAACGTGCTGACTAACTCCTCAACTTTCCCTTCACCTCATCTCTCCTTCTCATCTCTCTTTGCATAATCTCTCCTCCAGGCTGTTGGTGTCCATCCATCGTTTTTCATCCCGCCTCTCCTCCTTTCTGCATCTTCATCACCCACTCCTCCTCACCACGTTCCATCTCTCGCACGTCTTTACAGACTCCCTCCCTCCTTCCCGCCAAATCTCCTCAGCTCTTTTCAGCTCATTTTCATTCCAGTTCTCATCTAGTTGATTTTTTTTCCTTGCGTCTCCTTTCATCTCAACTTCTCCCTTTTTTGCTTTTCTTTTCTCTCCCTCTTGGCATGCAGAATATGTCTAAGAGGTGTCGGCACATGTGTCCTACATAACTACTCGCTGGCTGAAGTGGGGATTGTGTCTTTTTGTGTCTAATGCTGTGTTAACACTTCCAGTGTGTGTTCACTGGAGTGTGTCTGCGGATTGGTGTGTTCTCGAGCTGTGTGTGTCTTTACAGGTTTAGTAATGCATCTGCATTTCTGTATTTGTTTATCTCCTTGTTTCTGCATCTCTATGTATGTCAGGATCTCTCTGTGTGTGTGTGTGTGTGTGTGTGTGTGTGTGTGTGTGTGTGTGCGTGTGTGTGTGCGTGCGTGGTTTTATCAGCTCTTGCAGATGGCCTCAGCCTCTCATCCATCGTTCCGGTGAAATGAAGAGCCCTGTGAAGAGTGAAGGCAGAGAAGAAAAGAATGGACAGACACAGGGGGAGGGAGGGGGAGAGAGAAAAGGAGGGAGGGGGGGAGTCATGGGAAGAAATGGCAAGAGGTGGAAAAGAGACAAGGGCGATCAAAAGATGGGGATATTGAGAGGAATGACGGGAGGAGGAGACCTCCACTGTGGTCATTGTTCTTTAACATGAGCTGCAGACCGACCGAATTATCGGTTGGCTGATAAAAATCTGGCGATATGAGCCTTTCACAGACGTATCGGTACTGGTGTTTGTTTGCAGATTTTTACTGATATTGGTGACAGCAGAAAATAAGTGCGTTTTATTTTAAATATGTTTTAGGGTTTAATCGTAAAACATCAAGCCTCAATTGCATTTCTTTGTCATAAGGGGTAATGGCAACTTCTGAGGAACCAAAACAGTTTTTTTCAGACTTAGGAAATTCATATTGGTTGGTGTGTGTGTGTGTGTGTGTGTGCGTGTGCGTGCAAATACTTATTTTCCAATCTACTGTAAGTGTGTGTGTGCATTTGTGTGTTGACAGTTCGCTTGCATTAAAAAGAGGCTCTTGAAATCACCTTGGGGTACAAAGTGTTTACGATTCAGCACCCGCAGGAGAGAGAACAAACAGAGAAGTGACGGAGAGCGGGGCATAAACCGGGAAGAAAAAAAACCCACGTAGGGAGAATTGAGGTTAAGGAAGTGAGTGTGTGCTGCGTCGAGAAGCGAGCGGTTGGAGAAGGTGAACAGGGGACAAAGTGTAACTCTGAAAACTGACTTGAAACACCCGGAGTGAAATGCAAACAGACTGCAGGGTGGTGAGGGGAGGAAATATGCAGCAGAGAGGCGGGAGGAGGGTGTTGCTGACAGGTCAAGTTAAGAGGAAATACAGGGGTGACCTGGGGACCGGAGAGGTTTTGTAAACCACTTAATGATGTAACAGAATAAAAGGGGCAAAGAAAAAGGAGGTTCTCTGTTAGTATTTTGTCCTTTTTGATTATTTCCCCCTGTTGGGCTTTGAAATGTCACTTCCCGTAGGCCTTCCATTTTATTGGGGGAAAAAGGCAGCTGTGGCATGCAGAGATGGAAGAACTAGATACAACAGAAACAAAAAAAACACAGTATGTTATCAAACCAGCCATTTTGATTTCTGGAAGAATGCTTTTATATTTTATTAGAACGGTATTCCAGTGGCTTGGACACCATTAAAGATTAAACAATGTATTTGGAGCCAGTTAAAAGATCAACAGTGATTGATTGATAATTGATGAATAGTTTTTTCTATTCCAAATAATTATAAAGTTTTTGTAGCACCTCATTAAAACAGAGCTGCAAAGTGTTTTAAGGAAAACGATTAAACGAACTGCCACCAGGGCTACAAAAAGACGACTCTTAAAAAGAAGCGAGGTTGAGACACAACGTGGGATCAAACAAAGGCTTCAAACGTGAAACAATATCAAAAGCGTTGGTTTAGAAGAATCTAAAATAGTGAACTGACTTTAAAAGTTCAACATGGACTGAAAGACTTGGGTCTGAATCTTTTATTTTTTCTGTGTGCAAGTCTAAGGACGTTTTTTCATGGCGCAGCTGAATTCTGACCATAAAACCGACTTTTCAGTTTGGCCATTCCACAGCCGCGAAAGGCAAGTTTGTTCATATAGCACCATCAACAGTGAGGCAGTTCAAATTACTTAACACTCTGTAGATATAATAATATAAAAATGCAAGACAACATAAGATTTGAAAATTAGATGTAGAAATATGAAAATAACAGAAAATAAATAATAAAAGGTAATTAACAGAGGGATATATTGCTACGCAGCACTGAGGGACATGAATAAATAGCCTGCATTTGATTCAATAAGTCAAGTTTTAAGCCTTGACGTTAGAGAACAGAGATTGGAAGCAGAACTCTAGTTTCCTTGGAGTTTCTTTCTGATATGTGGTGCACAGACGGTGAATGCTGCGTCTGAGTGCTGCTTCTACGTGGTTAGTTCTCACCTTGCAGGGAGACAGGCAGTCTTGTAGTTTAGTGGCCTTGATGGAAAAGTCTCAACCACCATTTGTCCTTTGTGTAGAATCAGAGCGAGCATAAAAGCAGCAGCCGTAGAGAGATTGAGGCGATGCATTTAGAGTTTGAAGGTCACTTGAAGTTGGAGCTCGGCCGTGAGGTTCCCTACGATCTTAAAATCAGTCCCATCAACAGGTCATCTTTAAAGTGCAGAAAGGATCGATGTAACGCGGTGCAGGCAGCAGCTCTCTGGATGGGCTGAGTTTCATTCTATAGAGAAAGTTATAGTGAAGATAAAGCGAAGGAATCGAGATTTCAATATGCTTAACAAACAAAATCACAAGGATTTCTGCACTGCTAAATAGATCGAGGATTTAACTGAGGATGAATCTGTACCTGCAACCCAGTCCAATTACTAAGGGTATGTGAGGAGTCTAATAAAAAGCACAGTGCCCTCATATATTATGGGAACAGCAAGAAGGGCAAAGGGAGGAGACGGGGAAATGAAGAAAGAGTAAAATGATGGATACAAGAGGAAAAGGAGGGGGGGTGAGGAGGAAAAAGAACAAGCTGGGGGGAAAGCCACCTAATCTAATTCATTTTGGAATCCCATTTAGCTGATCCACAGACATCAGCAGTGACCAGCGAAATCAGTCAGACGTAATAACTGCCATGTGCAGCGCTGGGGAAATCCAGTCGCTTCTTTCCGGCTGCGGGATTAGAGCTGGTCGAACTGGTTAAATAGATTTATTGCCACTGGACATCACTGGGATAAAGGCAATTAAAATAAAATTAGAGGAAAATTAGCAGCTGAGCAGGAATCGGATTTGAATAAAGCCACTTATCCAGTCCATATGCTGTGTGCAAACCCAGCAATTTGATAGGGTGTATAGCAGTTTCAGCTAAAGCCATTTTATTCCCTGCACTAAACGAGGCTTTGACATGCCTGCTTTTTTTGTTCACATATTTACCTGTGAATGCCTCCCACACCTGTCCAATTATGTCTGCATGTAATCAGGCATTTACAATGTGGTGCAAATAATGACTTTACCTGTTGACCCCAGATGGACGTTAGCTAGAATCCGTGGACTCCTCTGTGCATCGGATCGGCTCGATCTCCTAACACAAGTAAAAATGTACAGCACATGCCTCATTTATTATCTTTTTCTTATTGATATCATTTCATTTAAGTTATTTAAGTTCACCTTGATAATCTGTGAATAAAACAACGAAATAAACAGCTTCTTTTTTGGGGCAGATAGTTAGATCTTGGCTCCAGCCCTGCAGTGCCACCAGTTGTTTCCAATTCTCCATATTATCTCCCTTTCCAATTCTTGTCTTTACCTTTCCCTGCCAGCTCTGATTGTATAATGTTACTGCTCCAGGCTCACATGCTGCTAAGGGTTTATTCCCAATCACCTGTTTCCCCCATTTCATTCCTTACTCCAGTTTTGGTGTTTTCCTGCTGGAACCTAATGATTCCTGCAGGTCATGGACGAGCTGAAAACATTCTATGACCCCGGGACTCTACTTCTGCCCAGAAAAAGCCTCTTAACCTGTTTTCATTATTTCGTAAATGTTTTTCCTGAGTTCCTCAAAAGCTGTTTATGTTATTTCTTCTCCTTGAAGGTGAATAGAATATTTTGGCTGGGTGTGTGGGCAAGTGGGTGTCCTGAAGTCAGCTGATGGCGGTGCATCACAGGCAGTGTACAGTAATAGCTTGGCTGAATAGTGACATCTGGGTGTAATGTGGTCCGGGATGAAGTCGCAAAGCTGCCGACATCCTTAAATTCATGATGGATTATGAACTGTTGAGGCGAGAAAGGTCACACTAATTGCTTAAGATTTTTAAAGTGCAAAATACACAACATTAATCCTTGTAAAAGATCAGGATTTCTTAGCAGATGTAGTAGAGCTACAAGTTGATGGATCGGGTGTCTCACCAACTTTTACTAATCAGGACTCCATGTCATTGGCAGGAGAGAAAATTTGGGGGCTGTGGCCCCTCGGTTGTTATGTATGCACCCCGACCCCAAAGGGCCACCATGGTGCCCCAATGGATTAATTTATAAAAATGAGTTCTAAATTATTTGTTTCCCTTTCAATCTTCAATCTCAAAAAGAATTTGTTTACAGCTTTACTATCTTATAATAAAGTTATAAGTTATACATTTGTATGTTCCCCCCCCCCTCCCAAATTGAAAATGATCAATATATTCATTGATTTTAGTCAAATTCTTTAATATTTGCTGCACAAAACTTGCAGCACACCCCAGACTACACATGATGGAGCAAGTGCCGGTACATGTCATGAATTATAGAAATATTTCACCCAGAGATAAACCTTTTTATTCATCCAGCCGCCCCTGCACGGTTTCTCTCGGTATCACAGCCACTCATGTTCCCTCTCCGTGCTCCTCGGCCCACTCTACAGCATGTGTGAAACTGGCTCAGCAGGGGGAGAGGACCTCAGCAGTGGCATTATACTTCAATAAAAAATTTCTTTGACCTTTCGTTTTTTTTTACAATAAGGCAAAAATCTCCACACACCTGAGTTCACCCAGCGCCTTGTAAGCCTAAATCCAAAATGCAGTGCGCTGGATGTCTCTGCGGTGAGCCGGGTTGGGTGGTGGGGATATACAGGGCCTTGGAGAGGAGATATATTTTTTTCTAACAAAGCTCAGACAAATCTCCAACCGGTGTCCAGTTCGGTAGAAGTTTGGCTTAGCTGAACTTTCTATTTCAGCCCAGTATTGAAGGATTTGGTCCCAGATTTGACCAAAGGAGTTTGACTTGCAGTTTGAAGAATACCTTGACAGTCATGCAGTGCCCCCTTTTCTCTTATTTATGTCAAAATGACATAGAGAAAATAAGGGAGACTCAGTTAATACAATGAATCGCTCCGGTCACCATCATTATCCTGCTCTGATTACTCTGGCTTCAAAGGTGTAGTCGGAGCAGTAAGTAAAATGATTAAACAGTTTGGCCAACAGCTGCATATTTATATACCGTTCAGCCACATTATTAAACCAGTAACTGGCTTTAATATTGTGGCTGGTGGGTGTGTTTCTGACTTGGTCAAACCATGAAGTCATGGAGAATAATTAAAAGTGGAAAATAAGTTTTAAATGACATTGCAGATGGTTAAGAATGAACTCGGCTACACACGGATCAACCACAACATTAAAACCAGTTACCTGTTTTATTGTTGTGGCTGATCGCTGTAGAAGTGTGTTTAACGATTTGTGCATGTGGGCATTTAGATCCGACTGGAGGGAGCGCGATCGCCTGTGCACATGGGTTTGTTTAAGCATTTCATTTCCACCAGGCAGACTGGACGTCATTAGTGTCAGTCATCCAAGACAGTGCGGGGCCACTCATAAATCTAGCACAGTACAGAGAGAGAGGAGCGAGGGTCAGCAGAGACCAGTAGGGGGAGAGGGCATTGGAAGAAAGCGTGAGAGAGAGAGAGAGAAAATGCTGAGGGACATGGCACAGCTTTCCTCTTCTCCCTGTCTCCCCCCAGCGTGGCCATCTGTACAGAGTGTGATTAATCATCCCGTATCCCCAGACATGGCAAGCCGATGCTGTGACACTCAAAGCCTGTGTGTGTGTGTGTGTGAATATCACACTTGTGTTTGTGCGACTTTGTTTGGGTGTGCATTTTAATTCTGCTGCCTAGTGTTCGCCTGCACGTGCATGTCTGCTCATCTTTACGTTTGTGTTCGTGGGAGAAAGACACAGACAACATGTGTGCATTCATATTGGCGTTCATGATGCATTCTATTTGTCTACCGCTGTGCCGGCGGCGGTTACAGCCAGTCCCTGTGGCATCCAGGCGTCAGAGACGGTGCTAATTAGTGACGTGTCCCTGACGGTCTGCTTGACCAGAGAGTAGAAAGGGAGAGAGAGACAAATGTGTAATTATGAGTATATGCATCTAATTTGCATTTGCACTTGCACTTGCACACTGCATTCTGCATAAATTACATTTTACAAAACTAGTAAACATTAATATTAGATGTACCTGCAGACATTAAAATAAGTATTTTTCATTTGTTTTCCCTCGAGTATCTGCTCCTGCAACTGCAGCATGATTATTGCTTTTATGGTTTTGTTTAGACAACTTAAAGCACTTGAATAAAGTAAAAAATTCATAAACAGGGAAACAACTAATGCTAATTTGAGGCATGAGATGGGACAAACTCGCTGCTTCATTACTTTAACTAAAACCAAATCTCTCCCCAGTGATAAGTGTTGTAGTCCTTCCTATAAGCCCAGAAAGGTCCAGTCTGTGTTGTTCAATCCGGTGCTTTGTGCGCCAAACTATCTAACTGACCCTTTTCCTGCGACTCCTGTGCACCACAAGAGTAGGTTTGTCCCAATTCAGGGGCCGCCCAGTTTGGATGGCCAATCACAGAAATCAAGGATTTCTGTGATTGGCGTCTCCTGCTTGTCCCACCCTTATTGAGCTCACCTAGCAACGGAGCTGAATCTTTGAAAAAAAGTTTTTTGTCAACAAAGCGTGATGAAGGCTTGGATAGGTTAGGAAGGATTCACCTGTTGGGTTTTTATTTCTGGGTTCTATCCCTCCCTCAGAGTTTACTTTGTCTTCTCACTTTGCCATTTTCTCTTATATTAAGAAAGGAAGAGAACAGGGAAATCTGCGAAAGGTCAAGTGAACATTCAGTGCTGTGCTCAGTTTCAGGTTTGGAAGCTAAATCCACGCACTATTAACTCCTCCTCACTGCAGATACCATAACCGAGCTCCTGAAATAGTGTGATATTTTAAAGACTTAATTATTGAGGTCTTTGGACAGCAATGATTGAGTCATAACCTCGTCTTCCTGACTAGACAGTTTGAGGTCAGCGTGGGACAAGGCAGACAGTGGTTTCTCATTTAATATGAGACACATAAAATAAAGATTAAGAAAACCGTTTGATACATATATACTTTGGTTTGATGCCAGCCGAAGTCCAAGAGCACTGTCGCTGCTTCACGCTTATAGACAGATAAAATGTTTATGTCTGGTGTCACAAAAGTGAACCATCACTTTTTGCGCCACTGCTAAATAAAATAACACTCTGTAACTATGCAGGCAGTAAAGTTAAAAATGGCCAAAGAAGCCAAGTCAAGGGCCAGATTCTCATCACTGCTGATTATCTTCTGTGGCAATTAAAGAAAAAATATCACCATGCCAGTGAAACATTTCCATTAACCGACGCCGAGAGGCCAGGGATATCTGAGAGGAACCGACTGGGATGGGAATTAAAGGAAAGAGGTGAGAAGATGAATTCAAATGACGGGAAATAAATGAATAAAAGCCGAGGCTGGAATGAGGCAAGTAAAGCTGCTTTCAGACATGCACTGAAATCCGGATAATTGCCGGACATTCCTTGGGGGGGTATGCGAGAACACGGATGTCAGAGTGAGAGCCACTAGACTTTGCCGCATTTTTCCGGCCAGCGCCCCTAGTTAAAACTCTGCAGAATGTCCAAATGAGCTGTAAAGATATAAAAAGAAAACATATGTCCAGATGAAAAGCGGAGCCACAAACACACACACACACTGGGCTTTATGTGATAAGGCCCAACGCCTGTGTTGATGTGCTGTAAGCAAACACGTGATCTCCGTGTTCTAACTTTACGTACTGCCTCTGTGTCCTCCACCACCCCCCACCTGAACAGTCCGGAGATCTCTGTGTTGTTGTGAACGCATCTGAGCAGAGAATCTCCAGCTATGTTGTTCGCGTGTGAAAGGCAAACTCTCCAGACAGTCCAGACCCAAATTGGTGGACATTCTCCAGAGTTCATGTCTGAAAACGGCTTAAGTGACGGGGTTGAGAAGAAGGGGGAAAATTGTCTAGATGTCAGCAAGAGCAAAAAGATGTGAGGGAGGAGGAGGAGTGGCCGAGAAGCCATAGAAGGCTCAAAAGACATTTTAAGGGTGAGTAGAGAATAGAAACACAAAAGGAAATGGCGGTGAAAAGTTTGTCCAAATGTCACCAAGGCACCAGCGGGGAGAGGGAAAAGGACAAGATGATGAAATGGGGAAAGGCACAGAGAAGTGGCAGCAAGGTCGGACACGAAAGAAAAGCTATGAGCCTCGTAAAATGTTTCCCGGCTACAAGATAGAAGAGGTTGCAGGAGTTGAAACATTAGCGGAGGAAGAAGGGGACGAGCACTAACAAGGACCGTGCAACTGCCGTCACTTCAGTTATGAGAAGAGTAGGTGAAGGACTGGGGGTGTCACACAAAAACAAACAAACACAAGGAGCGAGGGAGAAACTGTTTGGGGAAGCTGAAGGAGGCCGGTGTGAGTGGTGGAAAGTGGAGAACGAGGACAGCTGAGAGGTTGGTGGGAGAGGCAGCCGGGGTGATATGGAGAGGTAGTAGATTCCTGAGAATGAGGACAGAGAATGTTGCTTTCCGGCAGAACTACAGTGCTTCAGCTCCTCTTTGGGTTGATTATAAGCTTTACCTAAGATTATAGTCATCCCCGGGCAGCTTAAGGGCACGAACAACACAAATGTCACCCTTGTTGTGTTTTTGTCTTAAACAGAGTAACAAAGCAAAATGAAGTGAGACGGATGAAACGAAGTGATTGAGGGGAAAAAGATGCGCGGTGGGTAGAAATGTAGAGGAGATGGCGTGATGAGAGATGGGGGATTGCTACCAATGTCAAACATGTGAGGCTCCGTCTTCACCCGCTAGCAGGGAGAGGATGGTAATGAGGATGATCTGGAGCTTTTGGGGCGCCGCTGTAAACCAAAGTGAATGTTTGTAAAAGCTAATGCACGTGTCAACAAGGAAGCCATCTTCCACTGTGGGCACGGAGAGACGCAGGTAGGG
Organism: Hippoglossus hippoglossus; assembly: GCF_009819705.1. Lineage (NCBI taxonomy): Eukaryota > Metazoa > Chordata > Actinopteri > Pleuronectiformes > Pleuronectidae > Hippoglossus > Hippoglossus hippoglossus. The sequence continues at coordinate 6,895,595 of NC_047168.1, forward strand.
CTGAGGTTGGGAAGATGGGAACTGTTCACAGACATTTTTTAAAAAGGGATTCAGGGCCTGTTTATGCCGGTGCCATGCATAATAGTACTAATATGTTTTAATCAGTCTGAGCCCTGCGGTGTCGGAGAACACATTCACTCAGTTTGGGTCCCAATATAAGAGGAATGCTAATATATTTCACAGATCCTGAGCCTCGGGGTGTCGAGACGAGATTGACTCAGTTTCGGTCCTAACTTAATGCTCATATATTTTAAAGGAGACACCACACGTTTTAATAAATGTATTTTTAAATCAGTAGTCAAAGAACGTCTTGACCAGAAGCCTCACAACATCCAATATTATCTTCAATCCAGTTCTTATTAGCAGGGTTCATTTTTTAAATCATGCACCCTTCATGGTAAACACTTTAACTTTTTCATACTAATGAAGCAATGTGCCGTGAATATTTTTGGGGGATTCTTTCCACATCTTGGACAGTTCGTTTTTCGACTAATTGTGCACCACGAGCACAGAGTTTCACCGGTTTCACACCCAAGTCTCCGGAGGAATATTTTGCAGGAGGTCTAGCACACGGTGGGAGAGCGGCACACAGTCATACAAAGCAGCTGTTTGGGATGCTACGGGCTGCACGCAGAGGAAAGAAACTCCATAATCATTTTGTGACCTGGTGTCCATGTCCTCTCTGATATTTCCTGCAGGGCTTGAGATTTTTCGTACCCGTGTCCCGGTAGGATTGTACAGCAGAGTTGCATAGAATGCAGAGACACAGAAATAACTTTCCCTCCATTCTTCTCCTCAGTGGAATATTCACTGCCTTAACTTTTACTGCCTGTCAATGACACAATCCTTTTGCATACAACTGTGGAGGTCACTTAACTTGAGGTGAATAATCAGTTTCACAACTGGGCATTAGAAACCTCAGTCAGTGTGCGCTGCTTGAACGAGCCCAGCTGCTGTCTCCAATAAACATCTGGACATGTGGGACTCTTGCACCTTGGCACCACAGTCAACTGATGTTACTTTGTCCCAGTTTTGATCCATGCCTGAACTGTTACAGACAAATTTGACCCAATATACCAGTATACAAGTATTACCCTGCACCCAGAAGTTCAACAACAAGTTAATGTGATACCACCCTACCCTTAGTGGATATATGAAATTAAACCCCTGTACTGGTGGAAGGTGTATCAGACATTTTATAGCCATTGTTATATACCAGTGTCGGAATCCCATGGTTTGATTAGTTTTAGGCACAAAACCTTCTCTGTTAGTTTTAGGAAAAGACCGTTGTTTTGGTTGAAATAAGTTGAGGTGTCATTGTTACAATATTTACCTTTGCCAAGGAGATAATGTTTTCATCTGCACTTTTAGTTGTTTGTTAGCCAAAAATATGGAGATTTTCCATATGGATGGATTCCGACAAAACCTGATGGGAGGATGAAGTGGGGGTCAGGAAAGAACCTATTTAATTTGGGTGAGGATCTGGATCAGGGGGCGAGTCCAGGAATTTCTTTTCACTTTCTTTGAAATTGCAAGATTCTTGTCTCCAACAATTCCATTTTAAACTTTTTATTTGATTTGTCAGTGAATAATTTTGGGATCTTGATGAAAAGAAGTCATGCATGTTTAGCTGATTGATATCTAATGAGTGTGTAATTTGTTGCAGCTGGATTGTCTTTAAGGGGACTATTGGTGGATGTGTGTGCTCTACTGAGTGTCATTCTAGTTAATAATAAAACAATGGCAATAATTGGACTCAAAGTGTCAACAAGGGGAATCTCTTGAGTCCCTTTCCTGTGTTAATATCTTTGTTGCTCTTTAGACCATGTCACCTATCTTCCGCTACGGCCACCAAAGGTCACCAATCAATAGAAAGCAACTATGGGTTGTAATAAGCTGCTGGCACAGACGACCTATGGGCTTTTTAAATTGGGCAGTGTCTTTGTACTTACTTTGAGATCCCCACATGACAGGCGGTCCTGTGTTGTTACGAGCCAGGCCACCCTGGGTGAGGATGAGTGTTCACTCAGACTGGAGTGCCCATGTAAGAGCTGTAGCATGTTGTTAAGAGGCTGACTCCCAGGGTGTCCGAGTCACGCTGTGTTTAGTTTGGGTCCCCACATAACATGAGTATTATGTTTTAATGAGCCTTAACTCCAGGAAGAGAGAATCTTTACTCTTTTGGGCCAGTCGGATGATATAACTCATGCTTTTAAAATAAAAGTACTGGCAGGGACTGAAAGCAAAAAATACTACATTTAGAGTTTCAAAGTGACAGTCGTGGCAACAACAGAGGATGGAGAGATGGATGTTTGAATAATGGATAACATACAACGAGGTGAAGAGTAATGAGGACAACTGTGATTTAAATCCCAAAACTGTTTCAGAGCTAAAGGTAACACTCCTGGCAGCGATGATCTCATTGTTTAACATAAAGGAATAGAAGAAAGAATAAATGGAGAACAGGGACAATGATTAAATAGAAGTCTAGCGGTGGTGTCAAATTAAAAATGAAAACTACAAGAAGTTAGAAGGAAGGAAAAGATAATGAGGGCGTGTCTGAACGGAGGAACTGCTCAAGTAGAAATGCCCACATGGCTCTTTTGTCCTTCTCCTGTACTGGTTTATGTGAAACCGTAACAGCACCTCTGTCCATCCAGAGTGAAGCTGATTTCTGATGTAAGCGTTAAGTCAAGTCTTTGATGTTGAAGCGCTCAGCACAGGAACACATGTGCTTGTCTTTGTATCTGCCGGCAGTGGAACAGAGACTTTCTCATTTCTCCTGCTTTCGACCACCTTGATATGTCACCAGTGCTTCATCTCCACATCTGTACCAATCTTCATCCCATACATAATATCTGCTATTCATGACGTTTGTAGATGGATGCTCTAATATATAATTTAACAAGTGAAGTGTTTATAAATGTGCAACCTGTTACTCGTGTATAAAAAACACTAGACAGGTTTTTTTCATGTGACGGATTCATACGTTACCAATATTTTCGAAGCTGTATCCAGTCAATGCAAACTTTCATATCAGAGACAGAATTTCCCAGTTTGTTTTTACAGACCCAGGTTTTTCCAAAGTTTTGCTTCTTGAAGCAGTAGAAGTAAAGCAACTTCCTCCTATATTCAGTCTGATTCTTAGTTTATTTGTTGATTTATTTTATACATTTGTCCTTAGCCATTGCTCATCAGTTATTTTTCGTCTTTAAAAGGATATGATGTCGCTGGCTTGAAGCAATGATCAAACAACAGGTGGCACAATCCCTGTCAAGGAAAAAGAAAGATTCAAATATGCACAGCAGGTTTACAAACTGTAGAAAAATATATGATCTTGGGTAATTTATCATTGTCAATCATCCTATTATCAAAACAATGGCTTCTCTGCATGGTCTCTTATTATTAACAAACATTGAAAATAAACTTACATTAAAATGTACTGAGCCCAAAAAACTGCCATTTCCTGCACAATTATGGACAAGACTGTAATTGTGGTTTATCTGTTCATGCAAACGATGAACAATATGGTTGACATGGAAGTGCTCATATGATCATCGGCAGGAGTCTGAATCACAGCAGGAGAATAAGAGAAATCAACTGGAAATGGATCAGGGATGGAAACGGTATTATATGTTCTTGCAAATGTGATGCACTCGCACTTCTGCGTGGATCCTGCTGCAGCCCTGATTAGAGACAGAAATGAAGCTGCCGAGACGCTACAATAAGAAGGAGGCACAGATATGAAGAGAAATCTTTGTGATGCATGATACATAACTGCAGTGGGAAGATCAAGGCTTTGGCATAATGATCAACGTGCTTTTGTCCTTGTTCGAAAATAAAGGGACATGGAAACTCTCACGCACAAGGACGTGCCTACACATCAGGCGCGTTAACATCGCTGCAGACACAAAAATATCCGGTCTTCTACTCACACAGGGGCGCACGCTTATCCGTCACATCATCCATAACCAGTTCACTATGCTGCATCACACGCTAATTAATTAGTTTCACTGATAAAAATGTAGCTCATTAATTCACCACTCTTGTGTTTGTGTGTGTGTGTGTGTGTGTGTGTGTGTGTGTGTGTGTGTGTGTGTGTGTGTGTGTGTGTGTGTGTGTGTGTGTGTGTGTGTGTGTGTGTGTGTGTGTGTGTGTGTGTGTGTGTGTGTGTGTGTGTGTGTGTGTGTGTCACTGTGAGGACCAGTTTGAGATCAAAACCCTTATTAATCGAGGTGATGTTGGCTGTGCCATAAACACCCTTAAAGATTAGCACTAGAATAAGGACAGGGGTCAGGGTTGGGCATTTAGTTGTGATGGTAAAGGGCAGGAGTGTGCATTATGTCAGTGAGGGTTCTCACTAAGATAGAAGCACAAGTTTGTGTTTGTGAGAGTAGTGGAAAGAGTCAGAGGGGTCATGGGCAAAATAAGGCAAGTTGAAAATTAATTTTGGAGTGTTTGTTTGCGTAAAATTGTGTGCTTATCTGCGTGTGTGGAAATCTGCAATGTCATCCAATTAAAATGGATTTGCTAGTTTGGAATCTTTTTAAAGAGGACAGCAATTGAAAAAAAGTTTGAGATGATTGAGTGGATAGAAAAAAAACACATTTTGGAAAGAAGCAGAAAGGATGGATGAAAGTTTTTTCTTCAAATATAGTTCATGTGGAATCACAGATGGACTGATTAGAATTTTATATTCAAAGGTCACTCTGGCCTTAAAAACACGATTTTGGCAATATCAAGAACACCTGCAGGGAATTTCTTCAAATTTCTTACAAATATTCAGTGGAACTCTAAAATGATGTGATAAAAGTTCGAAGCTCAAGGTTGCCGTGACCTCACAAAAACTTTTTTTGCCTCGTTATCTAAAGAACACCTCAAGATAATCCGTTCACCTGATTAGATTTGAGTGGTAAATGTCATGGTCACCTTACATTATTGTGAAACTGTCCTGGGTGATGGCGGGGGCATACAGCTGTCGGGCTAAGAGTAAAAAGTATCACCACGAGTGTTGTAAAAGAGATTTTATACAGTAAGAGCCAAATACCAGTTGAGAGGGATGAGACTGAGAAAAGGAGAGCTCACCCTGTAAGGGATGTTGGAGTGATGGCGACTCAGAGAAGGCAAGTCGGAGGGGCAGAGGGCAAAGAGCGGGTTGGACCTCAGCTGAGGTGGTGGGTTGGAGACACAGGCGATGGCAGAGGATTAAGAGGAAAGCAGCAGCACCTGGGGAGATGGGCACTCTGCAGAGGAAAGAGCAGACACATCAGTGCTTAAAAAGCAGAAAGGGGTAAATGTCAGCGTTTGAAAAGTTAAACCATAAATGGGGTGTTGAATGCATTTTAATGGGGTCGGAACCCCATTGCCGCACTTTGCGACTTCTCCTCTACTCATCATATCTCACAGATATGTTTGGTGGAGCAGTGCACAGGTTGGTTGCTCTCTTTGACTCAACAGAGCTGGTTCTAGTCACCTTGTGTCCGCTGTCACCATCTTTTTGTCTGCCTCCCTCCCACAACCTTTTACCACTTCCATAACACACTTTGAATCGAAACACGAGTGCGTTTTTACTAAAGTACACGTTGAAAATGGATGATGAGGCTGATATTTTGACTCAAAGCTCCAGTTAATTCTCCTTTGAGGCAGAATAGAGAAGCAGCATCCTCCTTCTGAACTTTGCTCTCGCGCTCTAATTTTCCCAGTTGCTCCGTCCCACCGGGTGCACTGAATTAATGAAGGGGGATGGCAGCCAGTTAAACAGCTTGTACAAACGTTTTACACAGAAATTCGATGAATGTGCACAAAACTGCATCATTCCCACCCATGCCTTACCTCCCCTCTCGAACAGCTGCTTGATTTTACAATTGTAGTTCTTATTTTTCCTCTTTTTCTCCTCCTATTTGCATTCCCCCCCCTCATCCATCCATGTTACTCTCTCCTTTAAGTCTCCTTCTCCCATCTCGCACAACTTTCCCCGCTTCAGCTGCCACTATTTGAGCTCAACTAGGCTACATCCCACTTCACCTCTGCCTTCTTTGTCAATTCCCCTTACGCCTCGCGCATCGTCCTTCAACTTTGCTCTGTTTCTCTGTCTGTCATGTATCAGAGACCTGCAAGTCTCTGCCAGTTCAGCTTGGCTTAACACTAAAACAGCTGAACTCAGTATGGGCAGGGGAGAAGAGGAGGAGGAGGAGGAGGATGAGGAGGTAGAGGTGAGAGTGGAGGGAGAAAACTGATAGATACGTTTCAAGCTTGACGGGGGAAAGGTACAGTCTCATTCGGGATCGCTGTGGCTCAGGATTTGAGAAAATTAGACAAAAGATAGCGAGTGAATTGAACCTGCGCACCCAAAAGAAAATCAGACTGCAACTGCACCTTCATCCACATTGTACAGTTTCTGTTTGAGCTGCAGAAACAATATTACCGCATGTGCTCGCTGGAAGCTGTAAAGGCTTAATATAACTGCAATCCATCTTCATAAGTACCTTCACTTAAATGGGGTAAATGCTAATCATATACATCGACTTGATTTATAATGGCTGAACTTATTCCTGCAGTGACCTACTCAAGAATAATAGCAAAAAGCACAAGGGTCAGTACTTGTGCTTAGCACCTTTAAGGTAGTGTAGATTTTTAAAAAAACCTGCAGCTGGTTAATAAGACATGCATTTATGAAAACCTGCATCTCTAATAAGTCCTGAATCAAGTATAACCCTTATTAGACACACAAGACAGAGACAAATGAAACATGCAAAATAAATTCCGTGCAATGAAATCATTTAAAAGAATTTAATTATTTTTGGACTGTTAATTACTTTTCATGGATACTTTTTCAAAATGACGGATGAGTTTGAGAGTTTTATTAATTAGTGACTCTCTTTATTTATTTTTTAAATCATCATCAAACCAGCAGCCTCACACATATTTATCATTTTAAAAAAAAGGCCTAATGCTCCAACTCTGTCTGCTAGTTCACGGCTCTTTCTACCATCTCTCTTCCGTTTTACGTCACTGTCACTTGTCTTTGTTCAGGTCATTTGTAACCAAAGTTTCAACCACAAATCTTAAACTTAAGTTTCCGTTTGCTGCTTGTCGTACATTTTTTCTGGTATATACGCTCAATAGTCTTTGAGAATATAGACATTTTGATTTCCTATACTGACGCCCTAACAGAATACATGTAATACCTTGAATGCCCATTCAGGGATATTTAAGAAAATGTTAAAGCTGCTGCTGTTCTTTAGGAAAATAGAATGTTTTTATTGCGTTGGCGGGTTGCGTTGGCTGTTCAGTGAGAAATTGCAATGGGACAATCAAAGTGTAAATTGGGGTCAGAGAGGTTAAGTCATCAATCAATCAATTCTTTGTTTACTTGTTCTCAGAATAAAGGCCTCAAGTCTATCGATGTGTTCTCGACTGGGGAGCACGGGCCTTAAGTAAAACCCACATGTGCTAAATTGAAATAAACAGTGAAATCCACAGACAGCAAAAATGGCAAGTAGGATGGAAATGAAGTGGGAAGGAAGGGGCAGGTGGCGGAGACGTGGAGTGAGAGTAAAGATGCTGCAACAAAGGAGGGGAGGAGAGACGAGGAGGGAAGGAGCAGTGGAGGTGTAGTGACCTACTTAGCCAGAAATGGATGCTGTGCTTGGTATAGACCGTACGGGGGGGAGAGGGAGGAGGAGATGCATAGAAAGTGATGGCAGTCAGTGGAGGCAGAGGGAAAGATGATCGTCGGTCAGCCATGTTTGGTTCTTATATGTGATATAACGAAAACCACGCAGAGCACCAAGTCGGTTTTCTCCTTCCCATCTACATGCACGTGTGCGATTTAGTCTTCATCTAAATTCCACATTCTGTCTGCCTCTTCCTCAGTCCCCCTCCCTTGTCACCTCTTCCCTCGCTCACTAATGGCATCACATTGGTAATTCTTTTTCCCGCTTGCTCAGGCAAATGACAACATGAGTGCAGTCCCGGAGGCCAAAACTGGCAGGTGTACATTTCGCTGACCACATGCCACTTCAGATCTGAGTGTTAATTTTCCTCTCTCTATACTTTGTGTGTGTGTGTGCGCATGAAAGAGAGAATAGGACAGGGACCTAGAGAGACGGCAGGTGAGCTCAGGTGAAGTTACCTCGTATGTCTCACAAAATGTCCTGATTAAATGATAAATGTGCAGCGTGCCCACGTGTTTAAAAATGCATCAGTGTCCTGCAGTAGCCTCCAATCTTTGACTCAATTTCATTACACAGGCGTGTTGTTGTCTGTGGCGTCTCACACTCAACGATAACTCATGCAGTTTTAATCCAGAACTTGGCAAGTTGGTTCGGGTGTGGATCTGCACAATTTTCATATATTTATATATATTTTTTCAAATCCAAAGAAGCTCAAGGTCACAACTAGGTCGAAAGTTTAAGCCTCATGCAAACAGTGAAATGAATAAAAGCTTTTGGATTGTGGCCAAACCTTTCTGTAAACTAGCCTGGCACAGTGAGAGCATCAGTCCCCTTATGAAAGCACATTTAAATTCACTGGATCCAGATTTTCATTTGGATAGCCACCAAATTGCACACACTGATAAATATCAGTCACATAACATGCCTGATTTTAATTATTCTCTCAGAAATAAAAGGAAAATGGATTCGTCGACCGTTGCAGATCCGCAAATAAATATAATACATTCCTCCTTAGGTCTTGACTCACCTTTGACATTATTTCAGTGAATCTTGCTTCGAATTGAGAATTGTTTTAATCATCATGAATCTCAGTAGATACTTTCATCGATGGATAGATACTTTATTGATCCCGAGGGAAATTCTTGCCTTAGTTGGAAATGGGCTTACCAAAGCATTTTCAGTGTGACCCCTATAGGAACCCAGAGGTCTTTACAAAATCAGGTGGACTAGGTCTGGAGGCGAGTATTAACCAAAACCTGAAGTGACTTATTGATTGGTGGGTAGGTGGCGACTTTGCTCATAACTTAAGATGCCTTAGGTCGCCACTGATTAACATCTAGTTCCATCCCCTGACCGTACACACAGAGTTTCCTTCACATGGGATGAAGAGGAGATAAGTGGTGAAACTGTGTGATTGGTGTAACATGGTCTTTAACCCGGAGTTTAACCAGCTGAAGTGACCTTGTTCAGTTTCCCTCTCCTGCTCATTCCTGCTCGTGGACTTAATTTATGCCGATTGAGCTGCTTCCCTCTGTTGAGCACAAAGGGGTCAGAACCCGCATATTGCAGCTTCAGGCTATAAATTACACATGTTCTTCTTCAGCACTGATATTAATAGCTACAACACACATATGCCCAGAAAATAAATATGTAATGCTTATCAGGTCTTAGAATTTCATTTTGCTGCGGCAATATTGATGTGTAATTATTTTTGCTGCTCTTCATCCCTCTGATAATTATTATTGATCGAAAAAATGATAAAATTATTATAACTTGACACTCACCTGTTTTTAAAAGTTAAAACTTCTTATACTGAAACGTGTTAATAATGCAGCTCACATTGAATATTTAAGACTGCGTGCAGCGCAGGTGTAGCATCTCTCTTACTGCATTTCATCGTGTTAAATTAATCTTTGATAGTGAACACTGTCCCCCATCTATATAAAAATGTACCGTGACCTCTGGATCTCACTACTGCAGTAATATTGAATTTCATATTGTAAAATATACATTGGATAAGAGAATGTTTTATTCTTTTTCCTTAGTTCTAGGCAAAAAAACATCACTCTGCTGGTTTCTGGCAATGTATAAATTTAAAATAGTTTGAGATTGATTTGCAGTCAAGCAAAATGTGCTCAAAAAGAAACTGTCAAGCTGCTGTCAGCAACATTTATCAGGAAATAACATGTTTGCAAAGAAAGTATTTTAAAACGTAAATGCACAACGCATTATTGAAAACCAGTGTGTCGCTCACAGCAAAGTCAGTTGGGTGTTAATTAACAGATCTGTTTCATTTCTAAGTTTCCCAGTTTGCACAAAATGTGTATGTTTATGATAATTAAATTCTCAGGAGTGAGCCCAGCTTTTTGATGGTGTTCTGAAAGTAAGTTGACACATTGAGTCAAACCATTAAGCAATATGCATTAAAATTACAGATGTATGGCTCAGGAACGCATTTAAATTCTGTAAACACCGTGCAGTACGTTGCTTTACTACAATCCAATGACAGCATGTTATTAAACAATTTATGATTTTCGGCATAAAAACATATTCAATTTGTTCGTGTGTGTGTGTGTGTGTGTGTGTGTGTAATTTAACACAGGGGTTGTTTTGACATCTTTATTATGAGCTGATGAGACCCTTTATGTGTTGGAGTCTTTCCTTAAGCAGTTCTTGTTATCTCCTTATAAAAACATATTTTATGCCATCATCTACTCATGACCTTCTAATAGATGCATAAGTGCTGTGATGACGCATTAATCATAACAATAGACCCAATTTGTCAGATATGTTATTGGGATCAGAACGCGATCCCGGCAAATTTAAAAATGTTGCTGTGGCACGTTAAATCAGACCTAGATTTAAAAATATATATTCCAATACAACAGGCCTGTAATAAATCCTCTTAATGAGGATTATAATGTTGGGTTTTTACTGAATATGTTTGAGAGAGGAGGTGATTTATTTTAATGGTCATTTCGGAGGCTGTAATTTGTGGCGCTGTTGAACTCTACTGGGTCAAACTAATATATCACGCTTGAGCGAGGATAAAAAAAGTGATGAGACATTTCCAATTGGCCGAGCCTGGGTCTCTGTCTAAAAGACTCCCACACTTTAAATGATCCAGTTCAAGGTTTTACAGCTACAGTCGTTTTCTGGGAAATCCATGCTTGACATCAGCTACCACTAAACTCCTTGAATCCTCAGTAATACACACGTGGAGTTTGAGGTCGATTGGATGAGCGGTTGATGAGAACATTGAAAAATCAAACGACGGACACGTACCCGGCTTAGTGTGTCAGTAATTACCTTCAATGTTGCACACATGAATATTGATCATGGAGGCTTAGATGTTGGTGTCTCATTAACCCAGTTTTCTTGCATCTCATGCAAATATATTACGCAACCTTGTATGTAACGTGGTTAAAACAGGCACGTAGCTCATGCTGTTATTCCATACAGCTTGTTATCTGTGGTGTAGTATATAAAACACACACCCAAAAGGTGGCTCAATGATCTGAGGAGAATAAAAGTTGGTGAAATTAAAGAGGAAGCACTTTTTAGGGTAAGGTGAGGAATAGGCACAGCCCCGGGAAATGTTTTGGCCTTGTCACGGGGAGGAAGACGGGGAGTGACACGGCAGCGCAGATGAAAGTTGAAAGATGGTTTGAACTTTTTGGTTGTGCCAGAAGGGAGAGTGAGGAATCTAGATGAGCCAGAGCGATGGACAAGGCGTCTGCCACAGGGGGAGAAGTGCCAGGTGCAGCAATAAATCATTTTGTTAAAAAAAGCGTTCCTCTAATACTGCACCAGCAGTAAGAAGTAAGACCGGCTGGTAGAAAATGCAAACAACTGTACCTGTAAATCTGTGACTTTGTGTTTGGGAATTACACATTATGGACGACAGAGCTGTTGAAAATGCAATTTTTTTTTTTCAGATAATTGAGATTTGTCACAGTTTAAGTAACGGCCATGTTAGTTCTTCTGTCTCTGTAAATAGGCTCTGTAGTGCTTTAACTTGAATTATCTCAGCACAGTGCAATTGTAAGGCAAACATTAGCAGATAATGTTTACCATGTTCCCCACTTTGGCGTATTAGCATTCTCATATCGCTAATTAACACAAATACAAAGCACATCTCAGGCTGATGGGAATGTCATTAGATTTGCTTGCATATAGTAAATTATTGAGATTAAGCAAATAAAAATGTTATCCCACTTCATGGCCACAGATTGCAGGATGTACCGGAGCTGCGGATCTGAAACGTGCGAGTTAAACGTGAGAGTTAAAAGCAAATGGATATAATGGAGGTACAGCTATGACATCACAGAGCTCTCGCTGCATGTGATGCCCTGTGAGGACACTCGGCAAGCTTTCAATATTTAAACTTGAACAAATCAACAGTTTCCCTAAGGTGATGAAACTTTGATTAAGCCTCTTTTTTTCTTTCCTGGATCGAGCGTTGTCATGTGCGAGGTTGCTCTCCTCGACTCGACTCAGACAGTTGAGACATCACTATTTGTCTTCAGAACCATGTAGGCTCAGACATCTGGAACATGGGTGCATGGTAACATCCTCCAGATGGCTGAGGGGGATTTGTTTGTATCCGTTCATCCACATCTCCAAATCTTGTACATTCGTAGTTCGAGCATGTAGCTCATCTTGAACCAGCGTGTGCCGCAAGGCTGGAGGTCCATCCAAATCTGGACAACTGTGTGTGTGTGTGCGTGTGCGTGTCCGTTCAACCATCCCACCTCCAAAGCCCCAAAAACAGCTTGTAGTGCCATCACAGACATCTGGTTGCCACCGACTCTAATGGTTACACTGATGTTTAATACTGCATGAGCGATAAGAGTGTGTGGGTGGGCAGGCATCTGTGCCATGTGCGAGTGTGTTGTTCACATGTTTGTGTCACTGGTTTATGCAACAGACAAAACAGGAGCATCTTAGGCTGTAACTTTTTTTTTTTTTAAGCAGCTGTGCATTTACAGCTGTTTGTTTTTTCCCCCCCACTTATATCTGAAGAGTCGGGTAGTGGATACGCTAGAAGAGAATCTGTAATGAGAGAAGATGTGATGGGAGGAGGGTAGGAAAAGGATGATTCAAGCAAAAGCGATGGCAGGTGGAGAACGGGGGCGATGAGAGGGGAGGCATGGAGTGGAGGGGAAATGAAAGGAGGCAGAGCAAAAGAGCAGCGATGAGAGGAGAGCCAAGGAGAATCTGAACAGAGAGGGGGAAATTAAAGAGCGTTCTGAGGAGGAGTGGAGGCAAGGCAGAATGGGTGATAATTGATTAGAAAATTCCGAGAGCGAGAAAACGGGAGAAAATGAAAAGGAGGAAAAACTGGAGAGCAGCAGAGATCCTCTATTGCTCATTAGGGTCATTATACCTCGGTCTGGAGCGCGCACACACTCACACACACTGTGCGAGGATTGAAAGGAGAAGCCAATTTAGTGGGATATCAAAAAAAAAGAGCCTTTTGATGAAAGGCAACAAGGGACTAAAAGGAGGGCTTGTGTACGTGCTGCAGACCGCTGAGAGTATCAAAGCAGTTCGCACCTGGTTGAAAATATGGTTTTGTTATTAAGGACACGCATGCAAACATTCTGGGCCTTGGCCTGCAAGTGCACTGGTGGTGGTGGGAAGTGACAAAACAAGATGGTGATTAGCGGGATCCAGAGGACAGTCGGAGAAATGAACACTGAAAGACAGAGCAAGGAAGGAAGGAGAATGTTTTTTTTAAATGAAGTAAGAATGAAAGGATAAATAAAGCCTGAGGAAACCCTGGGGAGTCAGACACCGAGCGGGAGGAAGAGGTAGAGTGAGGTAGATAATGGTTTTGTGAGATATGGGAAAAAAAAAAAAAATTGGCCCTGTATCCAGACAGGAAATGAAGGTGAAATTGAAAGGATAGGAGGAAAATTGAAATGGAAGGAGAGGGCCGGTGCGGTTGTGTTTTGGATTCAGGGACTTGAGCGACAGCGGTGCCAGCTTTGGACAAGCACATGTCAAGTACAGCCCCAGATAATAAAGAGTCCGCAAAGCCTGAAAGGTGGAAAAAACAGGGGGGACGATGTTTACTCGACTTCTCGAGTTAGTTCATCATGTAACGTCACGGTTTTCATGTTTTTCTTTCCACTTTTTATTTTTAGAACACAGGACAAGATGGTGAATATCCCTTGTATTTTTGAATTTCTTCAGCATTAGCTTGATGGCACGTTGCAAACCACCAGCTTATGTTAGCGACCACCAACGGATGTTAGGGACGCACCATCAGTTCTGTACTTTCGTTTCATGGGGTGTTTCGGCCTTTTCATCACAAGACACCTACTGCTAAGACAGACCCACCACAGGCTGATCGGCCCTCTGTGTGTTCCTAATGTCTTGGAGCCCAGTTGGGGTCTTTCCTCCTGACCCAGAGCCACTGGCTGCAGCGTTCTGTAGTCCCTGCTTTTATGGTCTGGTGCAGGGCTTGTCTGTGGATTCCTAGATCTTTGAGCAACCCGATGGTGTATGTTGCAATAAAACCACTGAGGTCAACCTCAGAAAGCATCCACCAGCTTTTCTCAGTCTCTGCCTTGCTCCAACTGACCACTCCTGGGCAGAATATAACTCATTTGGTTAAAAACTGTCTAAAATTGCTACAAAATTGAATTCACCTTGGTGTCCTCAATTACTACCGAGGCGAAGGACCAGTAGTTAACACTGTTATTAAAATCGGTTTGGTCACGGCTCCCTTGTTTCGAGCATTGGGAGGGTTGGAGAAGACGGGCATTGACTTTTAATCACAGCCAGACAGATGTGCCTCCAGTCAGCATGTTGGTTACCAGTTAGAACAGCTGAAAATATTTGTCGCCAGGATATTGTGAAGCTATTAACTCACAGGGGAGGCTTCTGTAATGATTTGCACATGTGCTTTTCTGTGTGGCATTCAATATTTGAGCAGATCAATGTGAGGCTCACTTCGCTAGTAGCCTACAGTTTCACTAAGGTGACCTTTTGGTGACGATTAAATCCAGTAGGAAAGGACAGACAATAAACAAGGAGGAAGGTATATAAGCTGTATATGTATAGATGTCGAAATTACATGCGTATAACCTTCACACAAAAAATACATGTTGCACAGACTCCTCACAATCTCTTTCTGCCTCTCACTAGTTGATGGTCAACTTTGTTTCCCATCCGTTGGCTGGATTAACAGCCTCATGTGCCGAGCCAAGCCGCTAATAATGCATAACTAAATCGCCTGTCTCTCTGAAGACAGTCGACTTTGTGTAGATAAGAGGATTCTGCAGGACACTCGGGGTGTGTGGGTGGCGTCAGTAGTGTGGAATCTCAAGAGATGAGCTGAAAAATGAATCTTTATTCCAGTTATTTTCACACAAGCTGCAAAGTGGATTTCTACTGAATAATCACAACATCCAGCAGAACTCACCGATATGTTGTTTTTGTTTTCTCAGTACCAGCGACAGCCAGTTGCCAGAGGCATTATGATTTCAGGTTTTGCTTCCATTCATATCATTCTTGTAAACACGATATCTCAAGAAGGATTTGGGGGAATTTCTTTAAATTTGGAAGAAAACTTGGACTCAAAGATGAAATGGTTGGATTTGGTGGTCAGGTGTCCTGGTCACAAGGCATCCAAGAATAATGGTCAGAATAGGTGAAGGTCACAGTGACCTCATACGCGTCTGGAAAACAAATGTATGTAGACTGAAACTGCACTGGTTGCATAGGCATAAACCACAGGGCTGTACAGTAATTCTAGTTGTAATAAGTACTGTTCTCCCCATTTATTTCCAAGGGTTTTCCCCTGTAGTGGTGTTGTAGATTTCCTTCAGGTTTTCTTTTTACCCAGTCTGATAACACTTTCCCATTAAAGTGGTCTCTCTTTTTGACTCCACCGCAGATTCATGAAACTTAAGTTCATATTGCACTGGCTTTCAAAGTAAGTAAATGTATGAGCATTAATAGCAGAAGTGAGAAACTTTTGTTCTTCTAAGACTTTTATCTGCTCCCTGAGCTGCAGATACTGAACATGTCCCCTGTTATCCCCACACTTAAGAGAATGTCCTTGACCCATGATTTATGACTGTCTGATATCATTGGGAACTGTACGATTTAATTCTGCTTGACAAAAAGGTTTTACTATGCTGGAATTTTCTATAAGCAGGGGTCCCCTGTTAGAACCAGAAACAATCTAATACTATGAACACCAGTCCCATGAACCTCGAATTAACCATTTGATTTGATATGGTAAATGATATAAAACATCAATTCCCCCAATTGAAAATTGTGGTTAACTGGTTCAGGGAGCTTGGGCCAACAATTCAGCACGTTGCAGCTACTTGACACAGACATGCGTCCCAGTCATCTTAGGCAGCCAGGCAGAGACTTAAGTTATTCAATTCAGGAGATGGGCAGATTTTTCCTGGGCTAAACTATCAGCAAATTCCTTGGGAGTCAACCCACTTACGCATTTAGCCGCGGAAGGAAAAAGTAGGAAGACGCTTCTGAGCCGCTTGAGTCGTTTAAAGTGGTGACCACATTATGAAGTTTGAATCTGTGTCAAATGATTCAAAATGTGATTTAAAGTAGGCTTTTATTTCGGTTTGTGTTTGAGGTTCCTCTTGTGGCGTGGTTTGCCAACGCCCCAAAAAAACTTTTTAATGAAAACTTATTCTGCCACTGGTTGTGATATTTTGCCTCATGCAGATTACACCTGTTAATACAGCTCCGTCTAAGCACAGAGGAAAAGCACCGAACCATAAAGTTTTCATGATGGAGCAAAGTGTAAAGCGCTACTTTTGAAGCACTGGGATTTTGTAGCCAAAAGCAATTACCTGCAAACAAACTGTATTCTTCTTCACCTCTGTTCTCCCCGTCGCTCTTCTCCTCCCTCACCTACAACCACTCTCCCTGCCATGATTCATCCACGCAGCTCGGCTTCAAACATTAACATGGCACTTACATCCCCCTTCTCTCCTCTTCTCCCTGTGTTGTTTTGTTTCTTTCCCTTTTATTACTCTCTTTACCTTTCCGCGCCTCTGCCTCTCTCCGTCTGCTCCTCTCCCTCTCTAATTGATATGCTATCAGTCGGAGCTGGGATATTGCTGTCACTTTCTGTCTTTCTGCTTCTTACGTAGAGCTGGAGCACAGTGTGTTTCCCCCCCCCCATACAGTAGCTTCCAGTGTATGTGTGTTGCCTCTTTCATCTCTGTATGTAAACAAAAGCCGGTGGAGAGAAAATGGGAACTTAAACTGGCGAGCAGCCGCACTGAGAGGGAGGTGAAAGTCAGTAAGAAGGTGAGAGGTTCGGGAGGGGGAGAAACGAGGGATATTAGAGACGTGAATAGAAGGAGAAATGAACTAAATGGTGAATGGCTCGGAGAGTGTCTTGGAGAGTTATTATAAAAGCAAGCTAACTGTGAAATCTGGTCATGGGTGCACTTAAGGAGCCTGAGGATTTGAGCCATTACCATGTTACAGCTCCTAAATGGGATTAGAAAGTAACAAGGATCTCGTTCAGTTATTGGTAGAAATCACTTAAGACCCAGAATCAAGGTTATTCTACTCAATTTCTCTGAGCAATTGTTTTTCCCCGCCTCTCTAATAAGTAAGCAGGCAGCAATATACTGAAAGATCTTTAAAAGCACATTTTATATATCGACCAAATACTGTTGAGTCTGGCGAGGCGGTGGGTCATTTGTCATCGAAACACTCAAATCTCACAGTGAAAACGTAGAGTTCGGGAGGCGACCGACAATTAATAATAAAAGACTCCAGTGTGAATGTGCATAAAATAATGTAGGTCAACACATGATTCCCCCACCAGACGAGATATGTCTTTATTATTAAAGATTCAATAAATAATACATTATTTGAATATATAACTGACCTTAAAGTCGCACTAAAATGACTACGAATGTCTAACCCCAGAGAATTACCACCCAACTGCTGGTTCATTTAGCTCTACAAATATAATATAAAAAGATACTCAATAATATAAGATAACATAACCCATTATAAGTCCCACTAAAGTTATATTATATCTTATTATAAATAAGTAAAATGCAATATAAAGACATAGTATAGAGTTTGAAAAGAATATATACAGTGTTACAAGATTGCACCTGTATGATATTAAAATTTTGACTAATAGAAAATATTTTTGTATCTTTCAGTATATTGTTTTGGTTTTACAGCCAGCACCACGTAAGCACCAAGTTGCTAAACAACAAAATGACCCTAACACTAACGGAAACTTATTCATCCATAAAAAGGCGTGAAAGTTTTACTTTTTTTGAATAGCTGTGCTCTGAATACTGTTTGTAATCTGTCAAATGTGTATTTATATAGTTCCCAATCCAAGTTATCTCAGGGCATTTTCAATGTCAGGACTCGAGCTCCTTGAATAAAGACTGGGAGATGAAATTCCTCTCATTTTGTATGAAGAGAGTCATCTCTTATGTTCTGATATAATTCACAACACAAGTGTGATATTTATCTCCATGAAGAGTTGCAGCACATTGACTTTCCTGTTGTGATTCATATGTAGTTTATCTCACAATTGTTGGATTAAAGCTACAAACCACTGATGGCGCAGTTTCCAAAAGTATGTGGACATCAGAATCCAGTGTATTTCCCCCCCCCCCCCCCACAATGTTTTCTTGCCTTATTACACTTGTAGGGCCACATATCAGTGTGGTCAAGGCAAACTTTTCAAGCCGTTGGCTGTTCAGTTTTTCCGATTTACCACTTTCCACCACACTCAGTATGTTTTATGACTTGGGCCCTTGAAACCCATCGAGAAGCCATTTTGACATTCTTGAAGATTCATGGGCTTCAGTGGGGAAATCCACTGAGTTCCTGAACAGAAGCGTTTTTTTCTATTTTTTTCTCGGTACAGCAGCCCAGACAGCGTGGATGTGTAATGTGCTTGTAGCAGACCAGCACTCCTTCATACATTGTCAAAGAAAAACAACACTGAAGTACAGTGTATGCTGCAGAGAGAGTGGAGGAGTGCATTATGCTTCAAGCATAGAGAGACCGACACGGGTAGTAGACAGTGACAGGAAAAATAACCTGATTACCTAACCAGTCAGTGCAAAGTCACCACCTGGACACTGGATCCCTGACTCAAGTTTGTGTACACGTGTTTGTGTAACCCCACTGATGAATCTACAGGAAAACAAGAGGGATAATAGTGGATTACTGCAGACAAAGAGAAGGACAGCAGTATTGTGTGTGTGTGGGTACGTGTGCAGCACAATAAATTCGAGGACCCTATCAGTTCATGCGTGTGTCAGTGAGACCATTTTGCTTCTTTCGTACTGAAATTATTATTACCTGCGACAATCCGGAGAGTGGCAGAGAACTGGAGGTGAGACGTTAGACGGAGAGAGACACCGACGTGGACAGAGAGGGAGAGAGTTGGGTTTTCTTGTTAGACAGCGCCCTGGGCAGAGAGAAGCTAACACCTTGGCTTCAATTATTAACACAGTACTTGGCTTTTCATTCAGCTCAGCCTGTACAGTATCTCTCTTTTTTCCCCCGTGTCTCTCTGTGGTTACCAGATCTTTAGTGGCACTCGTTGGGTTTTGAGCGGGAGATAAAGGCACCCTCTTGTCGCTGCAGGGTGTTGCTGTCACACCGTTCATCGCGTATGCTTATGAGCCCCGGAGCCAAAATGAATATACTTAATATTCACAAGAGCGCAGCAATGTAGTGTGGTATCCCTCATTACCACAGAGTGGACTAAAGTAAATAGGGAAATGCTTGTACAACGGCTTAATAAGAAAAAGTGAGCAAAAATATATTTGTTAATTGGAATTAATTACTGGAAATTCTCTCATACAGAACATGGAGTGAGATCTAGTTTGTCCGGAAACATAGACTCCATCCAGGACCCTTTAAATTGGGCATCCAGTGTATTTTCCTCAGTTTTTCCCTGTGAAACAACCTCCGCCTGAGTGGCTCCACTAACTACGGCTCCACAGTCCTATTTTTGTTTCAATCAACTACATATATGTTTGTATATATGTTTGTGCAGCAGCGCAACACAAATATCCGTCTTGCTGCACGTTTGATTAATCTCCTGACACGAGCGAGACAAGATTGTTTACAGTGAGGAATTCAATTCAGAACAATACCGCTCCAAGTTTAAGGGCTGGAAACATGTTTTCTGTGCGGATCTTTGTTACGTGCACATCCATTTATATCTGCCTGCCTCATTTCTGGCCAATGCATTTCAACACAAGCATATTTATGCAAATGGTTTCACTATTGTTGTTTATTTTGTCCTTGACCAGTTCAATCAGACTCTCTAGTCATACTTCAGATTTAAATAATAGAAATTTTAAGAATAAAATGATTCAATATAAAAAAAGAATTGTTAAAGTAATCAACGTGATAAGAGCAAGAAAAATAATTTTGTGTAATAAAGGAAGTGACTTTAAAGTGAATTTAGACCTCTAGCCCTGATAAATGGTACAAAAGCAGTCATTTTAAAATTGTAAGCGTTCTGTTCTAATGATGGTCTTCAAATGTAAAAGCTATTCTTTTGAATTGAAATCAGAGTTATTTCATGCAGAGCAGCTCGCAGACTTGTTCCCGTGCATATCAGCGTGTGTTGTTGCAGCGAGCTTTGAGATCTACTTCAGCGACACTTGAAGTTCTGATGACCGCCCTCCAGCTTTTAGAATCAAAGGCGAGCGGGGGGGCTTTATGAGAATCACAACCTGGGAAATTGGGGCTTTGAGAGTTGAAACAGCATATTACATATAGGTGTCGACTCTTGCGAGCAGCCCTATACGTGTTGATTTCCCCTGCTCACATACATTTACAGCGGAATGTGGAGTCTCTTTCAACTTGGCTTCCATTTTATGTTAAAAAGAAAAAAAAGAAAAAGGATCAAACATACAGAGCATTCATTTTTTATTCAGCTTCATGTTAAGATATATTGATCTCTGAACACAGTTTAACATCTTTTACATTCCTGCTGTTGCACTGCATATTGCTGGAGTACTGCGTGTGTGTTCATTTTCGTGCATATATTTCTATTAATAACTGAGGTGCTTGTTAGCAACCTTATGTTAAGTTGTCCGTTCAAATTTGCTGTTATACTACGAGCCGTCTGTCACCTGTAACTATGCTCAGAATGACGCCTGGTACCATTAATGTCATCTATCATTACTCTTGGGTACTTCTGTTCTGGTGAGTAAATAGGAAAACCACTTACCTGCTTTGAAAAGCTGTAGCGGGTGGTAGACATGCAACCTGAATGCATGTATCTGTCCAAAATATTCTCCAGGGTTTCTGTCAAGTAAAATAAGTCTGCCACTGTAACAACCCCAACATCATTTTATTAACAAGATTCTTATTAGGGCAACTATAGGGAGACGTTTGCTGCACAGACAAGCTTTTTTTTTTACAGTGTATGTGTAGCTCGTGATTTATTGAGGGGAAATACAGTATTTGGATAATTTGCTTGAAGAACGAGGGCAGAATTGCTTTCGAGCTGTAAAGAGCGAAAAAACATCATGAAAAAATATTGTGGGTCATAAACGTTGCCGGCGCCGCGCACTGTCTGAAAATATTACGGGTGCATCATCGTCGTGGTACAACATTGTTATAATTATAATTTCTACTCATCTTTCCCTTCCAGCCCTCAAGGGGCTCCATATGTTGTGGCGTTGGCCGGTCCTTACTTCCCTCTTCACATCTCCTCTCCTCCCTCTCTGCTCTCTTGCCAAATGGTTTGGAACAGTCGAGCGTCTTCGTCTCTCACTCCTCTCCTTATTTTGCTCTTCTTGCACGTCCGTCTGCCTGTCGCCTTCCAAGTGCAGGTTCATTTATGCTTGTCTTTTTCATTGCATTGTTCACATAACAAGCCATTAACAAGTGCTGTTGAGCAATTCCTGCACCACTGCACTGAAAAGGTCCACCACAATAAAACTGCATCACTCTCATCTTATGCTCTGGGAAATATTCAAAGTTTCTGGCCTTATCACATCTTTTTTTTTTTACAACTTGAAATAAGGAAGTGGCAAAGCCTGAGAGAGAGATGACAAAGGTCCAGGACTGGATTAGCTGCTTTCTTCCCTGCTTCTTTCAACCTTTGAAAAGATGAGCTCCTGCACTGAGGATTGATCTGAGACCCTCTAGTTAGCTCAGACAGTTGATTATAGGAGCTTGTGCCATTATTATCTCCTAAGCACTGTAAATAAAACCGATCACTGGGGTAGAGCAGTTACTCATGACCAAAATATTAGTTTCATTTCAGGGGAAAATAACAACCTGGAGAACATCTTCGTACAAAGACGGAGATTAGTGGGCCAATAGGATCCCTAATGAAAACACGAAATCTTAAATTGACAAATGTGCGAGTGTGTATTTTCTTGTCAATTACAGCCGCAGCATCCACTGTAGTAATATCCACAGGAATACTGTACACTCTTGATTGATTTATTTCACTTCTCTGCCTCCAAATTATATCCACATGGTGCTACTAATTATTCGTTGCAATTTACCGACCCTCTCTTCAGCATGTTAAGCGAGACAACAAAACATATTTTCAATAGTTATTTGATTTTGCAGTAAAGCTAAAGACGTTTTTTCTGTTGTGAGAAATCCTTCACTCATTTCTGTCCCTTTTTCCTACCAGGTCTTCCGAAGCGGCGAAGGCATGGGCATCCGTCTGGACAGCGCCTCGGCCTTCCAGGGCGCCGTCATCTCGCCCCACTACGACTCCCTGCTGGTGAAAGTCATCGCCAGCGGGAAGGACCTGCAGACAGCGTCCTCCAAGATGAGCCGTGCCCTGGCCGAGTTCAGAGTACGAGGGGTCAAGGTAGGACATTCAGCCACGTGGGCCTATTCCTGTTTTGATTTGCATATTAAGTACCCATTGTTTCCCGCGGGCTGAGGGAAGTATGACTTCCTCTGCGTCTGGCAATCTCAGTTGATAATTTCAAGATAACTTGTTAATAGCCCTGGATGTCTGACATGAGGAGAGATTATTTTACGACAGCAATGATTCAAATTTGTTGTTGTCCTCTGGTAATGGTCTGCTGTTATCTACTTGAGCCAGAGCAGTAGGGTTAATGGTGTAGCGCAATTAAAATGGTTCTATACCCCAGGGGGATCCCGACCTTGGAAGCCGTTTGATGATATTAGAGGGACCTGTTTCTGAAGGGCTCTGTGCACATGAATCAGCTGCCGAGTACAACAAGTTACTTTGAAGCCGTGCTCCAGTATTCTTCGACGCTCGGCCTTCCATGTCTGTGCACATGTCAGTCTTTGAGAATGGAAACGTGCAACGTCATTGTCTAAAACTGCCTCAGGATACATCCCTGCAAAAAAGACAGAGGCCTCGAGTTTGAGGGAGGTTGTGTTAAATAATGTCAGCAGGTGTAAACGGCTGTTGACAGACGGCGGCAAGTGTTACCAGACGGAGAATGAGCTTGTATTGTGCTATTCATGTACCTGACATATAAGCAAATGGTGTTAGAAACCTCATCACGTCTCCTTCACCTTTTGCACGAGCTTAGATTCAGTGTTTTGTTTACTTAAGGGCTTATGAAATTAAATCATGTTCAGTATTAATATTTGTACACTTAATAAGCCAAAGCAGCAGAGTCGGCATTAAACAAAGGTCACTTGGTTCTCTAGTATTGTGTGACTTAAGTTGTCAAACCCATTGTAATAATAATGAAGTGGCGCATAATATTGTATCAGCTGGACTAGACCAACTGGAAATAATGACTTTATTTATGTCAGTGGATTTCTAAAGTAAAACTAATCTGCTGTCTGTGTTTTGACATTTTACAAAGCCGGTTAATTGTTGAGGTAGAAGGAAAGAATCAACAGTGTTCAGATCTGTCCTGGTTATCATTCTGATTTCCGCAATTTGCATCTTTAATTTCTACCCTACAATTAAAGGTGAACAATTTGCAATCAGGATGAGCCTGATCCAACACATGCAGGGAGCTTTTAATGTGCTCCATTTTCGTTTTAACAACACATTGAGATTCAAGGTGCGTTGCTCCTAATCAAGCCACAACTGAAAACACTGCATTGGGCAGCCAAGGTCTTAGATGTTTTTTTTTTGCTGTCGAATATGGATTAGCCATGACTGGTGTCCACAGAAATTAAGCTTTTACATTTCAAGGTGAAACAAGCAAGGTGAAGCAGTTGCAAGCAGCTTTGTTACAGTTTTTCTATGTAGAAATACCGATAAAGGAAAAGAAAGATTTAAGTCATTAATATTCAGAAAAATCTCCTTTAAGTCAAGAATGAAATGTCACTTGGTGTTTTGCAAATCATTCAGCATAGTTTAAGAAAATCTTTGATGTGCTACTTCTCTTGAGTGTAAATACCCCAGAATGAAAGTCTACTGCTTTTCGCAGCCATAAAATGCAAACACTACCGGGGGGTATTTGCATATTTGTGCAGGATGATGCCTTTATTTCAAATCATTTTTCTTATTTGCTGGATTTCATGCAGAGTTTCCGACCTGGCTGTCAGTGAGATGACAATTAAGGCCATGTTAAAAAATAAAGGGACCGCTGCAGCGGGTGGAAGTGGAAACCCTTGATTCAATCAGCTCAGTCAGTAATTCCTCAGTCTCTTTTGAATTAGTCATGATGAGGTGAAATTGCAAGTCAAATTGGTCTTCTCAACTCTAATTTCTCATTTAACTTGGAGCGCACTTTACAAACTGTCAGTACAGATTTAATAGATTAAATTCCCTTCTGATGGAGAGAGAAAGAGTTTCGTGTCAGCCAGGACTTGATGGGCCTGAGGACACTGTCCTTTGTCCTCACCACTGTGGTTTATGTAAACAGGCGGCGGGAAGTCAACTTAATTCACCTCTCACTGCAGTGGCTGCTATTGAAATCAGTCTGTACAACACAAACACCTGTTTCTCAGTAACAACACTGTGTTCGTCTTGGTTTCTTTTCTCGAAGTGCCAATGAGGACAGTGTGTGCTGCAAACAAGCTACAGAGAAGCCTTTGTGTCCGGGCTGATCCAACTTGAAGTGGAATACAGTAGATTGATGCAAAGAATGTTGTTGAAGTTATAGCAGCTCTTTACTAGGACTTTGAAATCTGAGCAAAACACTCAACACTGAATTTCCCCTGGGCCCTAAACGAAACACATGCCGTGTGTGCGTGAGGCCGATAAGGTGAATACTTCTGGAGATAAGCAGCCAGACACTCAGATATAGATTTCTGGAATTAATAGAAAGATAATGACATGATCCGACCACACTGGCTTGATGACAACGATTTTTAAAGCACAAGAAGTAGAAGAATAAAAACAGGTTACAGAGACTGTACCTGTTTTCTTGAGTTCATCCATCCTGATTCCAGTTAAAGACCATTTTGTGTTTTTATCTTTCTTTCAATATGTTCCATCATGAGCCTTATGCTCTCAACCCCTGCATAACAAGCCAGCAGACCTTCAATAGACACCATTTGTCAAAGTAAGTGGACATAACCTGTTGTCCTGCTGATATTCCCCTCATTCCAAATCCCCATTTGAGATGCATCCTCGGCTGCGAAACAACTATTTATTCACCCTCCATAATGGTACATGAAATCCTCCGGTGCCGGCTTGAAAACACACACTACACAGGACAGCCCACGTTTTCTATCCGACCAGCGAGTTAACTGCTCCCATCTGGCGTCACCAGTTCAAATTTGTCACTGATTATCTTCCTACAGCGAAAACCAGATGGCTCCTTATGACCTGCATGATCCAGAATAGAAGTAATGAATGTGTCGTCCACTGCTTGAGATATTTTACATTCTGCTGAAGTTCATAGTCGCACATTTGTCTGTTTTGATGTGGGCAGCGTACGTCATCCGGTGAGTCATTCCACAAGTCCCAGATGTAGTATGGAGAAGTTGATTCACTGCATTTAGCTGTTGCTTGTGTATAAATTAGCAGCTGCGTCTTGAGGGGGAACCCTGTGCAGTTCATGTTTACAGATCTGTGAGGGTGTTCCGTACATGGCGAAGGTGACCAGTGAAAATGTCGACGAGACATGCTTCATTCTCTCCCTTTGTCTGTGTGTTTTGCGAGCAGTGGCCTTGGGGAGTGCTGCCCGTGCTGTGTTGGAATGCGACCAATAAGAAGTCAAAGAGCTGGCAACAAATTCAAGGCCTATTAAAGCCTCGGTCTGTTCACAGAGATATGACGCTGAAGGCTGACACCCTCGTAGCTCCGGCTTGTTGTTTTTTCTTTTCCACGCATTGAAGGAAAAATGCGGCTGAAATCTGACAAGGACCACACCGGACTTTAAAGATCCTTCTTTGAGTTTGGTTGGATTATAACATTTATCCTAACCTTTACATTCAACTGAAAACCAGAGTGCACCACGCAAAGTTTGAGTTGCGTGGTTGACACTTGATAAATTGCCGCGCTCCACTGTTGTGTGGAATTAAGTCTGGCATTTCAAAAAGCTCTGTTTATCTCCCTGTGTGTGTGTGTGTGTGTGTGTGTGTGTGTGTGTGTGTGTGTGTGTGTGTGTGTGTGTGTGTGTGTGTGTGTGTGTGTGTGTGTGTGTGTGTGTGTGTGTGTGTGTGTGTGTGTGTGTGTGTGTGTGTGTGTGTGTGTGTGTGTGTGTGTGTTTAGTGCATTTCAGTGTGTGTCTGTGGACTTCTCTGTGTGTTTGCATAGAGGGTGAGCCATTCATCACGCTTCTAGCTGCAGAAAGAGAAGGTGGAAAAAGACAGAACATGAGACCGGAGGGTAAAGATGGATGGATGGATGGAGGAGCTGGGAGGGAAACCAGTACACCTGTTTGTTTCTTTAAGCCTAATTTTTGATGAATATTTTCAAATACTGTCCTCACAGGCCTTATGGGGCAATGGATTTTAAAATAACAGATATTGAGTTGGAGGTAAACAAAGTGTAAAGAGGTAAAAGGCTTTAAATATTATAGTGTGTGTGTGTTTAAGTGATGGTAAAGTAAAGATAGAAATACTTGCTTGAAAGTTGTCCAAAAGGAAGAGAAGGCGAAAGAGAGACAACGTGAGAAACTTTCAGAAATACAACTTTGGTCTGCAGAGTCGATATATGTCCAGCATGGGGGAGACATCAACCAACTGAGGTAGGTAGGTGTGTGTGTGTGTGTGTGTGTGTGTGTGTGTGTGTGTGTGTGTGTGTGTGTGTGTGTGTGTGTGTGTGTGTGTGTGTGTGTGTGTGTGTGTGTGTGTGTGTGTGTGTGTGTGTGTGTGTGTGTGTGTGAGTGACAGAAACTCTTCAAAGTTCAGTTCTAAGTGATATTTGTGACACCGGGGGCTTCGCTTTAGGCTGCATGGTTTCATTACTGTTCACCTTTACACCTCATCTGTAAAAGGCAGAGTGTTTGAGGTGACCTGAGGTTGTTGCTCTCTCTGTCTGCCTGTGTGTTAGTGTGTTGATGATTCCCATCTAGAGAGCCTCTTTGAAGAAACATTGCTTCACTTCATTGTAGTCTGCCGGATCACAGGCTAGTTTCCCATCTTAACATCCCCACGTTGCTCTCTTGCTTAACTTAGTAGCATCTTAATATTTCTACCAAGCACTTCTGTCCTATATGATTCAAGTATTGCCAATACAGCGTTTGCTCATCTATTGGACCACGGTTCTGGAGGAGCTCATTGTAATGGGTGGCCGTCCTCACTGTTTATTTCTCTGCTCCTCTCTCTCCACAACTCAACAGATTCAGAATAAATCAGGATGAAAATGAATAGATTCTGCATCTTTTCAATACAGTGGCACTTGGCAGATTCATTTTTTCCCTCATTTTGTGACAGTAAAGATTTAATCTTGCTGTGCCACCGTGGGCTCAAAATTTACACTGTGTCAGGGTGACATGTGGCCCAGTGCCTCATACTGTCCTAACGAACTCATTTATCACTGGCAAGCTCCCCTCCTCCTTTTGTCCTCTTCAAGCCCCTTCTCCACTGTTCAGAAAACACGACATCCGAGTGATGACACTAATTTCTTCCTTAATTTGGCAGCGTAGATACTGACGCTGTGCAACCTTTTCCGGTTTGATATTATGACGGGCATTGAACTGCCCGACATTGGTGCGCAAATGTCCAGGTTTGTGTACGTAGTGTTTTTAACATCTTGAGTATGCAACTCCCTTCACATTGTGCAAGATGAATCTCTGGCAAGACGGTGAGATATAAGAGAGCTTCTCTGTTTTCTGTGCATTTCTAATGTCGAACATGACTCATCGGGTAAAACAAAGAACAAAATGTAAACTCCTATACTGGCAATCTGAATGGAGTCAATCCTCTTCTTTTTAGAAGGTTTAAAGTCCTGCTTTTACCTTCTTATTTTGGTGTATGAGTTGTGATTTAACCTCGACCTTCCTTCATAAGCAGTCTATGTGGTGTAGCCTGTGTTTTCAGTCCACTGAGCTTGTTACATCTGTTTTCCCAACGTCTGCTTTTGTCTCTCTTGATGTTCAGTCTTGTTACAGAATCCTTCATCTTTGCCCTTTTATGCTGATTATATTGAGGAATTGTGGTAATTAGTCAAATCAAGTTATTTCTTTAGCCCGGATCTGAGGCCCGTTTAATTTCCCCCCCAAATGGAGCTCACATTTATTTCACGAGTAGAAATAAATCAGCAGTGTGGACATGCTTCACAAAAAAGTTCTCCGACAGTTTTTTCCTTCAGTAAATGAAAGAGAAGCTTAGATATTGTGCAAATGAGGTACATTGTGCAGGGTGGTAAACGTCAAAGTAACTCATCCCATAGTAAAAGGTCACTATACTTTAAATGGCTTTTCAAGTTGTTTAATTTCCTTTTACAAAGCAACAGCCGCAACTGTCTTTCTCCTTAAGTGTCTGTGTTTTTACAGAACATTGAGTCATCCCTCACTGGACTGTACATGTTGAAGAAAATTCAATTGTATATCATTAGATAAAAGCTACTTTATTATGGCAACCTTTCCCCCGCCCCTGCTTTAATAGCTTTGAT
Source organism: Hippoglossus hippoglossus (assembly GCF_009819705.1). Lineage (NCBI taxonomy): Eukaryota > Metazoa > Chordata > Actinopteri > Pleuronectiformes > Pleuronectidae > Hippoglossus > Hippoglossus hippoglossus. The sequence goes on from NC_047168.1 coordinate 6,924,257, forward strand.
TCCCTGCTTCCTTGCTGGTTCCGTCACTGTTGTCACGGTGAGATCTGTGCTGCCCCAGTGATGATGAGCCCAGATGTGCCCTTTTCCCTCCACCGCATCTGGAGTTAACATCAGACGGAGGCAGAAGCACTGATCCATCCCCCCGATCATTCGCTCAGTGTTTACGGAGTGACCTATCAGCGGGAGGACTGAGATGTGCAGACACACACTCGTCTACACTAACACACTCTGTTTGTCACACATTGTCATACACGTACACACTAATGTGTCCCTGGGAGCTGCGTTATCATTTCACACCTCTAAACAACCAATTGCATGGCAGTTAATCACATAGACAGTCTTGTAATTGTGTGTGTGATTATCTCTACGTGCACATTGTATTTTTAGTCTATGCTGAAGTAAAAGACAAATTGAATGAGAGATCATGCAACGTGCAAATCCAGTTAGTGAAAGTGAGGGAGTACAGATAAGACTCGCATGAGGAGACTGAAGGATGGATGAGGGATATACAGGGGAGTTTCAGACTGGATTGGACACAAGGGTCACATTTTTACCAAAGGAGAATATAGGTCGACAAGAAAAGTGAGAAAGTCAAGAAAGAGTCGAAAAACTTGTCGTGTAGTGACAGAATAATTTGAGGAGGGGAATAAAAACCGAGAGACGACAGGCATGGTTGTTTACCACTTGTTAAGTGTCACATGAGCAGGGAAGGAGGCTGACTCTGAAAAGAGATCATGATGTAAAATTGAAGCTTTTTAAAGTATTAAAATTTCAAATACACAGCAGATAAATGTGTTTCATCCTGCGCTGACAGGTTTACATACTGCATGATTACTCTTAGATGAAGCACTGTGGTGCAAAAAAAAAAATCTGTTTTCACGAGCAGCTTCCTGTCCCCTAAGTATAAAGGATCCTGTTTTTCTTTTGCTGCTCATTCGCAGTTTAACTTTTAACAGCTGTAAACACTTTGAAATGCGCAGCTTTTGTTTGTCAGTTCAAAGGTTTCTCTGTTTCTGTGAACTTCAATGACACTGCAGCTATTGTGCATTTTTTTCAGAAGTCAAATGAAGATAAAGTTAAAAGAAATATTTGTGGAAACACTACTATGAATATTGATATGTGGAGACATTTTCTCACTGGCAGAGTCCTAAACGAGTCCATTTATGCGAAACCTGCACCTGCAAAGCTCCACTCTGGACTTCACCCGCAATTACCTTGGCCTGGACCCCTTCATCATGTGTCCCATGACCCGACCTGTCACCTGTGATTAAACACACTCGCTGCATACACAGAAACTCACATCAAATTGGCTATGGCCCCCTCATTCGCTCTTTTCTGTGGCTCAGTTGTGTGAAATGACACAGCAGAAATATTTAACTCTCAGCTACTGCCCACTCACATTTAGTTCATTCTCACCCATGCCCGTACCTGTGAATTTTAACCAGTTGCACAAGTTGTTTGCGGGTTACCCGTCAGGTGGGTACCCTCGTGCAGGCCCTGGTTAGTTTGTGTGTCCACTGGAAAATAAGTTAGGATATATAAAGTAGCATATCTGGTGTTCACCCACCAACAAGTTCGATGAACTACAACAGTGCAGATTTCTTACATTATTTTTTAACAAAGCATTTTCTCAAGCCTCTAATAGGTCTAGAAAAGACAATGTGAGATTTATAACCTCCAACAAAATGTTTTTCAGGTGAAGAGGAGCCGAGATAGAAGGAGCCGCCTTGTTAAAATGACATAGCACTGGTCCATGTTGGAAACAGCCACTGAGCACTAAGCTGTTCACTTCAACACACACACACACACACACACACACACACACACACACACACACACACACACACACACACACACACACACACACACACATAGTACACTATCACTCACAAAAATGTCTTTTCTATGGCCAAAACAATCTCACATGTGGTTTCCTGCAAACATGACTTACTGACTTAAACTGCCACTCCAGCTCAAGAGTCTGCTCCCATGTAGGAAACCCACACGCGCTTACACAACATACGAGCACAAACACAATGTCGTTTAGACCGTCAAACTGCAGACAGATTAGTTTCATCAGCATCTTGCTGCTTCATGCACACATTTAACACACGCAGCAAGTTGGAGCTTGATGGTGTCAACTGGGACTTTGAAGCTGTAATCGGGATTAAACGGCTGGAAATCAGCTGTGACCAAACCAGAGGGGGGGAGAGGGCGGTATGGGAGGCAGAGAGGAACGGAGGAGGGAGACGGAAGAGAGAAAGATGAGGAGAAGGTGATTGAACCACAATTAAGTAAAACGGCAATATAAGAACTTGAATGTGGTTTTCTGTAAAATAAAATGTGAATCTGAGGCGTTATATCTCTTGTTTTTCCAATCTTCTCAAAGCTGTAAATAAGGTCATAAAATCAACAGTTCCAACCAACAGTTGCCTGATGTTCTTTCTACTTCCTGTCGGATGTGTGATGTTTCGGCGACACACAAGACGTTGTGCTTTTCTCTCCCAAGTTTCTGCTCTCCTTAGAGCTGTCGAAAAAAAAGATAGTCAAGGAAAACTAGATTTCCTGTTTGATAGTCGGCTGTGTGTGTTGTTTCCATACTGAAAGAAGGAAACTGGGTTAGTGCGAATGTATAGCAGCGACTGAAACATGCAGTCAACTTCAAAGCAGGAGACATGGCGTTCTCACAGCAGCAGCCTCTTCTGCTGATTTGTTCCGCTCCATTCTTTCAATGCCCACTCTTCTTCTCTAGCGTTTTCTTCTTCTTCTTCATTCGCATCTGTGCCTCATCCTCATTTCCTGCCCTTTCCCCCCCCCCACTGTTACTTCTGGCTCTGCTGTAACATCACAGCTTGAGTTTATTCGCACGCACACATAAACAAAAACACATACACACTCCGGCTCCCCTGCAGTCGCCTGGACGTCCGTGTGAATTTTAATTTGTGATCAGAGGGAGAGTTGCAAACACAGAAGAGTAATGGGGGGGGTGAATAGAAAGCGATGACCTTGCTGAAGGTGTGAAATCTGATTAGCTGGGTGAGTAATGTATTTTCCAGAGAGACGTGCTGTCTGTCATAGTGTCGAAGGTTTGGCTCAGCTGCAGCAACGTCACTGTGCGGTATGTGTACGCAGTTTATTCAAGTGAAGCCCCCCCCCCCCCCCCCCCCCCACAAAAAAGATAAAATAAAACATGAACTACTGTGTTACGATGAGGATGATGTAAGCAGAGATCAGCAATCACTGTAGTAACTGAACTACATAGTACCCCACCCTGAATGGCTGGTTCAAGTGTAGGTGCAGGTAATCCACATTAAAACTATCTGGATTTCTATTTGGATCTCCACCAAATTGCACACACTCATAAATATGAGTTCTATAAATATGGCAGATTTTTCTTCAAGATAAAAAAAAATATGAGATTTGATTTTTTTTTTGGCGAAAGGGGGCGGTACAACCTCCTTGGGCTTGTGGAGCACACGCCCAATGTAGAAATCAAAACATGAATACAGTCAACGTATGGACAGAACATGTATTGCTGTCGGTCCCAGTCGGACATGTGTGAGACAAGTTAGGATAAACCACAGTTGTGCAAGTTCCCATGCAGAGTCATGAATATTGAGACTGGGCTGCAGTGACATGCATACTAATGCAGACATATTTGCACACTCTCACATGCGCACAGGAGTGGGGTTCAGGGCGAAGTGGGAGTTTTTAATTAAGGGTCGCTACACACACTGATTAATTTGTGTTCTAAAACTCTCACACGCACAGACACGCTGGGGAAGGTTTCAGGGCTTTGTCATGCATTACACACTAACACTCATTCTCGTATATAAAATTATACATAAATGCACAGTGGTGGAGTTAACAGTGATATTCATCGTTCTTTAATCATGAGTTGGACATTGACGCCTCCTGCTGTCGTGGGCCACGCCAGTAGAACGTGTCGGGTCTAATACCATTACTCTCGGCTGTAGCCCTGCAGCCATTGTGTTTACAGGCGAGTTCTACGATGCTCCGGCGGTGGTAGACCTGGTCAGTGCCACTCAAAATGCAGTCAGCCAATCAGAGGGGGGGCATCATAAATATTCAATGAGGCAGGTGAAAACTGTCAGTTCTGGCTGGAGCTCCAGAGAGAAGCAGAAGAGGGGACACCCTATCATAACAGTAGTGATTTGTATTTTTCTAGGCAACAGGTTTTTCGATGTTTATTCCTTTATATTAGAACACAGAGCAGCTTTGAATGTTTCTTGTTTTTCATTGAGACAGAAATGTGGAAATTGAACTTTGTCAGCTGTTGACAAGCAGCTCCCAGTCGTTTGTTAATGATATCTGTCACGTTGCAAACACTAGATGTCTTCCACTGACTCATTTCCCACAATCTGAACTGTGTTGGCCGCGCGCGTCTGTCTCGCAGCCCTCTCTCGGGGGCCCTTGTTCTTCTCTCCAACATTTTCAAGTCTAATTGAACGTCCGTAATAGAACACAGAACTCGATTTCTCTCAACCCGGCTGATTATTCCAGTAACTTCACACAAAGAGAACGAAATGCTTCCCAAACGGTTCATCTTGAGGGCAGCATTAAATGCAGCAGTAGTTTATTGTTACATGCAGTAAAATATGACGACTACACCTGCGAGTGCATCAGTTTCTTTTATAAACATCTTAAAAATACGCAAAGACCCTTCAGGGCAAATCCGATCTGTTCGAGCTGCCAGTTTTGCTCATTAGCATCACAAGAGTTTCCTTGTTTTTATGTAGCAGAGATACTGGAGATGGAGGACTCTTTCAGTTTATACTAAAAATCCCATCATACCTCCTTATGACTCCTGCTGGTTATTTGGCAGCTGGGTTTTTCATGTTTCCGCTGCAACATCTGGCAACCCCAGTAGCACTGACAGTTTTAATGTTAAAGTTTTTCTTCCCCCGACTGAGCCCCGAGGTAGAGCTGCTCTCACTGTGCTGCTGCTAATCTAAAATTCCATTACAAGCCTGGACTCTCATAGTGTGAATGTGTCTGCTTTGCTCGTAAGACTAACTGATGTATGCTTTGCTAACTGCTCAGCACAGTTCATCAATACATTCTGTGAAGTCTCTCACTATCTCTTACCTCTGCAACCTTATCTTTCTCTCCTCCTCTTCTTCCCTCCACTCCTGACGGTGCTACAGCCCAATAACCCTTCTGCCAGATTACAGTGTGCATGCATACAAAAGCAAGCATTTACTAAATAATAAAATAATCACGCAGTCCAGCGTTTCTCTTCAACTGCACATCGATAAGTGCAGTTACTTTAATGTGATTCCTTGACCAACAGGTTTTGTTATGTTCTTGCTGGCTGTAAAACTAACCTTGCCTTTAACGGGCCTCCAGTTGAGACGTTTATAAAGACATTGTTGAGGCCCCGCGGAGCCGGAAGGCAGGCAGAGGTGACATGTTTACAGCTGTCTTGGTCATAGTCGTTCGCAGTGGTATTTCATCACTAAGTCTAGACTGCCAGTAGATCGATGTGGACTGAGAGGAGGAAAGAAAATAGCTAAAAAGTCTAAAACCCTGGTAGCGGCCCCTTGGGGCTGCATTATTCATAGAGCTTACAATCTGTTGTCGGACGAAACAAACAAAATGCTGATAAATTTGCTGCTGTTTCTTTAGAGCCAACGCAAGCTGAATATGTAAAGTTGGACTTGAGTGTGGCAGTGGAGAGCAGGTCGTGAATCAACAATCTCCAAGCTTTTAACTCCCTGCATGTGAGTTTGAGAATGCTCGCCAAATGTGACCATCTTTCAACAAAATCCGAGGCAAGTTGAAAGTTTAATTTCAACGTTTCTTAGGCACAAGGAGGAGACTGAGGGAAAGATAAAGAGGTCACCAGAAACATCAGGCGTTCTGAAGAGTAAACATATCCCACTGTATACAGTATATTTGCAGTGGTTTTCTGCTGCCTGCTGTGCAAACAGGACGATCTGAGTCAAGGAAACGAGCACTAGTTTGCATTTCACACAGCAGCCTCCTTGATCAAAGAACTTATTTGCTGAGAAGTTGGTGTATTCCTGCGAGACTCCAGGAAGCATCTAAATTAAAGGAAAGATGACACTGTGGCACCGAGCTTGCCAAGGGATTATTTGCAATTATGAATTTCAGAGGTTTTTCCACAGTGAAAGCCTGTGGGCCACAATGAATCAGCACAAATAGGCAAAAAAAAAAGTGGAAGGACTCTGCTGCTGGTCAAAAAGGCAGAGCCATTCCCCATCCACATCCTTGAATCGCCCTCTTTACGCTGAATCATAATCTCTCTCCTCGTCTTCCACCTCAGCTCACTCCAATTTGTTCTTAACTTTTTTATTTTTAGTCCCCCTTCTACATCCTTTTTTTTTTTGGAGATCTAGGAACTAAAGCTTATTCTACCACCGCCTTCTCTCTAAGTGGCTCTGGATAAGAGTATCAGGTAAATGCCTAAAATATGATCTGGAAAATGTTCCCAAAAATGGTCTTAGGTACCCTTTTCTCCACAGGAGCAGTCACTTAGCTGCCGGTCAAAGAATAGAATCCTCACAGAGATAATTGGATAAGCACTTTGCTCCCCCGTCAGGAGACTGGAATTAAATAATTGAGAAGGATTGATATGACATAATTAAATCACAGTAAGGAAGCAGAATGGTCTGAAGTTATCAGCTGCTTTGCCTGAATAACCATGATGTGTTGTTGATTTAGTTTGTCATAGGTTGTTTATACTTCAACAAATCAAAGATAGATATTTCCCAAAGATAAACTGATTCAAAGCACTGAGTTAATGCTTTTTTCTGAGCTAGATCAAGCAGAGTGATATGTAAACTACTGCAGCATATGTGAACTGTTTGAGGTGAGTCCTGAGTGACAGACAATGGACACACAAGCTCCAGCTTGAGGGACAAACTCAATATGCAAACAGTTCCTGGATTAATTGTTTTCTGTTTGAACTTGTTTACTTCTGGAAAGCAGGCAAATTGTGTGAGCTACCTGGAAAGCATTTAAAAAACAAATCTCCCAGTCAGTAATGGCACGTTGGGGAAATGGGAAACGAGGACAAAAGAGAACAAATAATGAAATTGTGGGAGAAAAACGTCACAAAGAAAAATGGTGTTACAACCGAGGAAAACAAGGGAATGAGTGCTACTAAGGAGGTTGGCAAAAGACTTAAAAAGAGAGGTAGGGATGGAAAGAGGGAGAGAGAGAAATTACTCTCACGATTTGGCTGCCTTAATGACTGATTGAGAACAAAAGTCTCTTTTCTAATTCTAATGAGTTTAATTATGGCTTGTCCTGAGCCAGGTGTCTGGGTCAGCTAATGTCTGGATTCATTAATTGACAATTAAAAGCGAATCAGGTGCAGCCACTCCTCAGCACAAACATTAGAATTACCGCACTGCGGTTGTGTGCCTCCGCCAACCAGTGCAGCTCCTGTGTACACACACATTTCTTTTCCAGATGAATATAAGGTCAGCGTGACCTTTGACCACTGACACGTAATCACTTTATCTGAAAATCTTAATCCAAGTGACAACTGATCAAAAGTTAAAGAAATTCCTTCAAGCAGTCTTGAGATATCAAATTCAAGAGGCCAAAAACATGTTTTTGAGGCCAACGTGACCTTTGACCTGTGATCAGTTAATCAGTGAGTCCAAGTCAATTGTACCAGATGTAATGAAATTCCCTACGGGCAGTCCGAATACATCACATTCACAGTAACATGAGGTCACTGTGAACTTGACCTTTGACCTTATTCCACCAAAATCTAATCAGTTCATCTTTGAGTCCAAGTGAACGATTGTGCAGAATTTGAAAACATTCCCTCAAAAAAACTGATCTTAAGATATCATGTTGAGGAAAACTATAAGCATACTTTGTGAGGCCACCGTGACCTTGACCTTTGACCTTGGGCTACTGTTCTACTGCATGTTATTACCAAATGTAAAAGAATTCCCTCAAAGCGTTCCAGACATATCGCATTCACAAGGCAAAAAACATGCTTTACGAAAATGTAGGATAACTGTTTGTTGTGTTCAGTCGATTGACAACGAAGCAGAAAGAAACAAAACAAAGCCTGGATGGTAAAGATGGCTGGATTCAGGATATGCTTCTCTAAAGGCAGAATGACGTTTTCCTCCTGCTGTTTTCCTGCAGGATTGGCGGTTAGCGTTTCACTCTGTGCTGAGGCTCCTGGTGTTGAAGAAAGAGCGGTGGGTGAGGGGCTGACTGACAAGAAGCTGCTTAGTGTTCAAATGGATAGAAAAGCAATGTTTGAATTAATAACGGCCTCCCTTCATCATACTAATAACCTTATGACCTCCAATCAGTGCAAATTGGGCGATAAAATATGCTGTGAACATATTCATCTGTTTTATCTGTTGAACCGCCCAGATGTTGGATCACAAGGTGGAAGAGAAGCTTTTGTGATCTGCATGCCTTTGTTCTGAGATGGTTTTAAAATGCATCACTGCTTCAGACTTCAGAAAGTGCTGTCGTCAAGACTGCACACACTATGTCAAGAAGTTTTCTATTCATTCAAATTAAAGACCCATTTTAGTAACTTAATCTAATGTTCCTTTATGTCAAGTAGACGTGATATGATTTGATATACACAGACCTCATATAGTACAAGAAGTTTTCAGTTGTTTTTTGAGATTGACAAACTGACCACTGAGTGAAACCATAATGTGATTATGACGACCAAACAGAGTGGTGTAAAGCACAATTTTACTAAGCAAGAATGATAAAAAGTTCAGGAAATCAAATCTACCAATTGGAATGAAATGTTTTGCCATCTTTACAGTCAGGGAGATTCACATTGCAGCCTCTTATATAACTTGACCTATTTTGTATTAGGTCTTAAGTTTGCCCACAGATCCTGTGTGGTCTGCGGCCTCAGAGAAGACAGGATGTTGCGGACGTGGTTAAATGTTCTCGACACGCATTTTCTTTTTGTTCGTTCCTTTGAGGCTCTTGAAGAGGGGAATTATGTTCAGTCTGGACTTTAAAGACGACAATGAGCTTCCCAGCACTGTGGTGGACTGTGTAATGAGATTGGTCAAGCGGTGATATTTGGGTGGTGTGCAGCACTGTGTTGGTGACACTAGTAGGGATTATTCTATTTAAAATACACTTAAACTACCATAATGATGACTGTGTGCACGCAGATAAAAGGGCTCTGCAGTGAAATATTGCAGCTTCTGCTTTTTTCTTTTTGTTTTTCCTTTTCTTATTGTCCTGTCATTCACTGGCCTCTTTTCCCCGGCAGCTTTCTCCAGGTAAAAGGCCTTTTTGTTCTTGAATTCATTTTGCTCTTGTTTCTTATTCTGACACTATTCTATCCTTGATTGCAAATATTTTATTATCAATTCCACAAATATAGAAAATCGTTCTATAGCTAGGTTTCTTTGTGGTTGTAGTGGGGGTGTAGTCGAGCTTGACTCACCTTGTGTCTGGCTAACGCCACGTTGCACCGCATCCTTTGTGTGTCTATGTGTGGGTATAGACACTTTACATAATTTTACACTTTGGCCGCACATCTACCTCTTAAGCGTTGGAGTGGCCATCAGTGTGGTTCCAAGGCTCAGTTGTATTTAATAAGACTCAACAATGCCAGTGTTCGATTCCGGCAGGAGCGAACCCCGAGTTCACAGAAACTGTGGGTGGAAAGCAGTGCTAGCACGGTTATGAAGGTGAAGTGTGTGCAGACCTTGTTGCCATCCTTTGTGGAAGGAAACACCCTGCAGATGTTAAATGACCCACAGTTCACTGCAGTTTGTGCATTGCACTATTAATTAAGAGAATACGAGCGGTAGCCCAGGAGACAAGTGAAATGCTACGGTTGAATCTTGCTGTTTTACTTTCACACAAGGCCTTGTGTTGTACTTATGAAGGCAGGTTCACTGGAGGGTGGGTAGCATCGTTTTTTATTGCGTTGCATCTTGTGTAGCACATGACACACTGTTACATTGATCTTATTGGGAATGGACTTTATTGACAAAGCGCTTTTTCTGGTCTTAAACACATTAACACTTCAAGTCACTTTCACCTGCTCACACACACTTTCAGACAGCTCGTCTCTTTTATATAGCCTGCACAGTGCAACAGTATGAACAAATGTAGGTACTGCCCTGATGTGCTGCTTTTCTCACATTCATCCATTTCTAACAATGCTGACAGCTATTGATAAGAATTTGGAGTTTTGTGTCTCCCCAAAGTCAATATGCTGACTGGAGGAGCAGGGGATCAAACCTCTGACCTGCTCTACCTCCCTGGCCACGACTCCTGATGGGCCTCCTCCAACTGGGACGGGTCGTGTCAGAGCTGACTAACTGTGCAGACAAACACTGATATGCACAGAGTGGAGCAAGCTGTGACATCTGCTCCCTGTTACAAAACACACGAGTGATTGCAAACAATAGGACACTGATTACAGCTCAACTTTGACTGAAAGAGACTAATCAGCTAGTGTTCATGTGTGTGACTGACCTGAACTTCAGGTGCTTGAATAGATGGTGTCTTCATCACATATAGCCCAGTCTATACTAAGGCTCCATGTGGTCGACTTTGTGATTCAGCGTTGCTCTGTACAAGCAAATTGTAGCTGGAGGCTGGTGCCATTTTCTCAAGAATAAAAGCAGTGATCTATAAAATAGCTTTTGTGTGTGCAAATAGATTTCGCAGTTGTGTTGAACATGTTTTCGTGCCACGATAGGCGACCTCTTAATTTCTCACTGTCTAAAAGACAAACTGTACAAGTTCCATGTGGATTTGTGTTTTTCCAAACACAGTCAATTCTTATTTATTGTGGGAAGTGATGGTGTTTCTTGAGAAGAGGGCTCTGAGCACTGCTGTGAAATGTGCCATTGTCTCCCTACCCCGTAAAACTCTGAATTTTTCATGAAAATAATACACTGTCTTCGGCATCTTTTTGCTGGTGCTTGCAACCAGTGGGACATTGTTAAAGCGCCTGTCTTCCCCTTTGTAGTCTGTGTTCTGCGGCTGTCTGACAGCACTCGGATCTTGAGCAACCACAAGTTAAGCTGTGGCTTAAGATGCAACAGATGACAATATGCAACATACCTGCAGATATTTTAAAAACAAGCTTTACCTCAAGGGATGTGAATGTCAGCCGATAAGAAATAAAAAAAATAATATATTAAAATCCATTTTTCTTAAAGGAAAGGGATGACATGTAGTTTCTCTCTATCTTCCAACCATTTGAAGAGGTATTCATTTTAATAATATCCTGCAGTGGTTAGCATTTGGGCATTTAAAGCTAGATAAGCAGCAAGGTTAAATTTGTTACCGGGGCGGTCAACTGCAAAGCTAAAGGACCCTCTCTCTGTAGTTGGTACCAATTACAGCTCAGCTGAGATTCCCAATAGATGTAAAGCTGTGTTCTTAAACTCAGTGCTCCAAACAAAATTCACCTCTTACAGTGTCTGTAGTGTGTGATTTGAGGGACCCTGATGACCGAGTGGGTTTTTATCTCACTTCAGGTCCTAGCTGTTCTTCAATCATACACAATATGGCCATGGGTCAAGATTATTTGCTGTTACATCTTGTTTTTGCAGCCAAATGGTTTCTGGCAATTACTGAGCAGCAGCAAAGAAATTGTGTCCAAATGCAACTTGTATAGAGCTGTGTTTATTAGCGGAGCTCAGGCGGATTATTTGTCATTTAACAAAGACTGGAAATCATTGCGACCGACAGAAATCAATCACCCACAGACATCGTGACAGGATGTTCCGCCCCCTCACTTTGCAAAGCCCTTTGGAAGCTTTGGTCACGTGATTAGGATCGCAGGCCAACAGAATGATGAAATATTGTGTTTTGATGCTTCCGGCTAAATGTGAAGACACATAATGCTCCTGTATATTTGTGCCTGAGCCATGTTCGACAGATGAGTTGGTGGCTTTGGGTCATGAGCTGTTCCTGTTTTCCCCCACAATTTCCTCTTTCCCTCCTTTTCACAGAGGTCGATGTTTGTTTCATCACCCTATAGAACTTTGTGCTTTGTGAAGTGCAGCCAGGCCGCTCTGTTTTTTGAGGTTGGCATCGTGTGGCCAAGCCTCTGAAGTTATGGTCACAGCGTTTTCTCTCGATTGCTGCCAAAGGAAACATCCGCCTACATCCTACAGAGAATTCTTCTGACTGCAACTTGAAGAAACATTTAGATTCCAAGTGTCCAATAACTTCTGATCCCCTAAACTTTGGATACTGTGTGTGAAAGGGACTATATCCCCACACGGTAATTTATATGTTGATAAAAGACTTGCCACTTTAATGTAGTATCTATTATTTAATTTCAAAATAAAACATACAAATACTTCCAGTCTTGATGTAATTTTAGAAAATATAGAAACGCAGTGTCAGAGCTGACCACTAGAGTTGCAGAGGTCCATCATTTAATCACAGTTGCCCAAATCAGTTGGCAGTTATCAACATCTTTGTCGCTTTCTTACTTATACTTCAGATCTTCTATTGACATTAATCTTTCACTTTCTCTTACTTTTTGTCTCTCTGGCTGTTTCTTATTTCTCTTGCTTTCCTCTCTGGCGTCCGATTCTTGTCTTCCCCTGTTGCTTGCTCCCTAGAAAACCGCCAGAAAGCCTAAAGATGGTACCCCACTGTATCTGCTTCTCTCTCTGCTGCTGCCTCTCACACATGAACACACGCACACACCGTCATCTCCTACCATCACCTTCTCAAAAAAGACACTGTGGAACGTCTCGAGATGAGAAGAGTTACAAGATTTCACACCCTCCTTCTGATCAGGAGTCTGAAGGGAGCCAGCGGGAATATGAGTTGGAGGAGTAGGTGGTAGCATCGCCACACCAAGGATAAAAGAGAGAATGAGCAGTGAAAAATGATGAAAAGAAGGCAGGAAGCTGCCGTTTCATTCCTTGTTCCAGGGGAATATGGTGAAGAAGAGACGGGCAGTGGGTGGGATGTTCGACAAGGTAATGATGAGCAGGAGAGGCCCTGTGTTCAAGTAAGAAAAAGTAGGGAGAAGCGAGGATAAAATGACAGAACTGAAATCCGTTATGGGAAACAAAGTAAAGCATAGTGAGGAACCATGAGTTATTGAGAGGTGGAGGGGTGAACAGATTGTGGAGGAAGCAGAGAATGAAAGTTTGTCGAAGAGAAGCTGTCGGAGAAATAATGTGCAATAGCGAGACTTAATTTAAACGAGGGAAGATTAAAAAGAGCGATGCAAAACAGGCCGGGAGAGACAGGAGGTTAATAATGCACATTGCAATGCAGTCGTGGGATTGATCAAAGGAACAGCTTGATATAAAACTAGAAACCACAAGGTTGACTGTTAGGCACTTTAGCGCCTCGCGGAGGTGACACATTTCTCCAACACATCAGACCTGAGAATCCCACCCAATCCATAATTGGAACGATAACCTTTGAATATTTTAACGTACCAGCATAAACTATAGAAATGCAGCTTTCATATTCAGGTAGAATGCCAAAGCTTATTTCAGCATTCACTGTGTATTACGAAGCACTTTTCCATGAACAAGAGTTTGTCACAAACATTGAAGCTTTTTCTACGATCAAATAGTGACAAACGCACAAAGAATCATCACCGACTCGTCAGTTTCTCTCGCTTTGGGAAAAAGAAAAAATTCAGCCTTGTTAAACTAATTGTTTTTACATTGTTTGGTTTGCAGGGCTTCAAACTTTTATGATCAAACTGGTTGCCAAAATTGACTCTTGTGAACATTGCAGAGTCTTTAGCAGCTAAACAACAACTTTACTGGATGACAATGTGTCAGCGTTTTGTTTGCAGCTTGTTCCTCTGCCTGTAAGGCCAAGAAATATTTTATTGCAGTTTTAAAGTTACTTATGGTTTGAGTTAAGATTTAATCTGTGCACACGTCTGTGGTCAGGGCTCTCGTGCCTTGTGTAGCTCAACTACATCAGAAGGGCTAAAAGTATTTGCACACCAAGGCCGTATTTTGCACAAGTTTTTTTTAATCATCCAATAAAAATCGTCATGCACATTATTATTATATTCCTTATGAAACTTTGCAGTAGAAGATATAGCGGAGTCCAGCAGTGAGGATGATTTTTCTGTTCCTCTTAATTCTTGAAAAAAAGAAAACATTTGGCCCATCCAATCCCGAGAGGCCGTCAGGAACAAGGAGAATTTCGTCTTCTGATCAAGGAGCTGTGAAATTATCCCGATCACTTTCAAGTCTATTTCAGGACGTCAGCGGTCCAGTCGGAGACGCCACCAGCACTGAGCTTTCAAATTAAAAAGAATAAAAAACACTTCTATGATAACCTGTGTTATCCAACTTTCTGAAATGCCTTTGACAGATGCGAAAACCGCAGCAAGTAGAAACTATCCCTAAAATCTCAACGACAGACAAAAGTTTCGGTGTGTAAATGTGATTGGAACAACGTGTATTTATGTTCAAATGTGGGAGAATTTCAGTTAATAAATACAGACTTAGTGTGCAAAGATCTAAATTCTGTTATTTAAGTGATAGGAGAAACAGCTTGGCCCCCACATCCCAAATCTGACCTGGTCAAATGAAACGTGAATATACATTATGTTTCTCGTGATTTCAAACAGTTCATAGAATCTTGAAATGTTTGTTGTGGATAGAAAGTTACAGAAAAAAGAGAGACGATGAGGAGGGAAGGTTTTTTTATTGAGGCGAGAGCAGGGAGGAAGAGATTACAAAGGTTTCTCAATCAAAAGGTTTTGTTACTTAACTGAATGAGAAGCAGGCTAAAGAGGGATGAGAGAGAGAAACGTGTGAATGGCAGCACAAGAGTGAGGGCAGAGGTGAAGGAGAGAGCCGCTGAATGGAAGGGATCTTGTTTTTTCTGCATGGCGTGAAAACGGTGTCGAAGGTCTCGAGATTTCTTCATCAAAATGGGATTTAAGTTTAAATTTTACTGCTCTCTGATATTAAAATGGACATATATTGATTTATCAAAAAGCCCCTGACTTGTCTAGATGTATAGCTTTTCACCTCACAGGTATATGTAAGATCATGACTGTGAGATAGTCTGAGACGTCAGTGTTTACAGAGTTTATAACGCAGCTGCTGAGATGGAGAAAATGAATTTAGGAAGGTGGGAAGAAAAGGAGACGGTGAAACGAAATAATAAAAACGAGTGGGAACAGGGGCGGAGGGGCTTTAAGGTGAAAAGCCTAAAGGTGAAATAATAAAGGTAGAGAGTGTAGGTGGGGCGGAGCTGATGTGGGAGTGACACTGAGAAGCATGTTATGGAGAAGAATGAGCTAAAGGGAGGGAAGGACTCGAGGAGAAAGAGAAGACAGTTGATATTCCTCAATCGAGGCTGAGACACACACACACACACACACACACACACACACACCGAGTATTTTCTTTTAGTCATGAAAAAAACGAGTGAAATGGCAAAACAATAAGAACGTGTGAGCGCGGCGGGGTCGGAGAGAAGAGATGATTAGGAGTGAATGCAGCAAACAAAGGATTGAATGAGAAGTCAACGGAGGTGAAGGAGAGAGCAAATTAGATAGGCTACATTAAAGCGTGCAGAGAGACAGTGAGAGGAAGGTAGCGGATGATAAAAAAAAAGAAAGGAAGTGAGGCATGAAGGTAAAGTCTTACAGGAGGCTCACTCTCTTCTATCACTTTAACAGCCCTGTATAGTTTGAGCATCATTTCTCCTCCTTTGTCCTTTTCTCTTCTCTCATCCCTTTGTCCTCTATCTCCTCTCGCATCTGTTCCTTTTAAAGGTGCTCCGTGTAGCATGTCATTATGAAATTAACTCGGCTACCTCTGTATAATTAAACGCACTCGAAGTGAGACTGCCGGTATCAGTATCTGGTGTTTATCAGAAATAGGCACATTTTTCAATAAACCCCCGACTTGAGGGCATCAATTTGACAACAATTGGAGGTTTGTTTCCTGTTTTCGTTTGTCACCAGACCACGATCAAGAGAAAAAAGCAGTATTATTTTCCTCTCCCCTGCTGCTGCACTGCTCCACTTGTCCTTACTTCCGTCATTGATCCCTCCATTTTCTGCTCCTCTCCTTCTCTTTGCTCTTCTACCTCCAATCAATCTTTTTCTACCTCTCCTCTCCTCTTCCATCTCTTTCTAAACTTCTCTGCTAAACTGAGTTGACTGAAATACTGACAAACTCGATCCAAGATTAAGGCTACATCCATACTGGTTTAAAAACGGCGTAATGTGTGTTTGAATTTCAAAGTGACAGGATGATGTAGCAGAGCTTTAGCCTCCATGTAACCAGACGACATGCACATATGGTAAAAGGCAAAATGGTATAGATCTTCTGCTGGATAACAAACTCCCACTCTGTTATCCAACAGAAGGTCTATACCATTCTGCTGTCAACAACTGATTGATGCGTTAAAACAGTTTTTAGAATGATCGTCTTCTTTCCTGAGATTTGGGTTGGCTTTAAAAATGCAATTGACAGGAACAACACCCGTGCCTCTGCATTGCAAGGGTAAACATTTTTTATTTTATAGGAATGTAAATGTTAAACCTTCAAGTGCAAATGAGGTTAATTTGACCATTAACATCCTCATGCTATAGGAATACGAGTCCTACATTTGTACATGTGGAGCATCAGAGTTTTAAACATGAGTCTCTTGTTGCATATTCGCAATGATATTGCTTTACAGTGTTAATATTCAGTCTTATGTCCCTGCAAGATATCCACACTTATGAATTCAAGTCATGGCCGAGTTAGAGAAAGGTTGAGTCTTATTTAAAGGAACCTTAGGATTCTCTTACAGCTCACGTCTATTCAACTGTTTTAAAGGAAAACGGTTCAACTAATAATTTCAGACTCTGCACCGGTGATAAATCTGCATGCATTCCATGGAAACATCTTTGGTTTGCAGTTATTTGATGGGACAACCAATTGAGTGTGATACGGAGGTGATTTGAATGGTCTCTGTCCAGTTTTCTATCATGGCTCACATCAGCGTGTTGCACAACTGGTCCAGCTGGTTTCGGGCGCAGGTGCGTTGGGTCCTGTTGCATCCTGAGTCAGCAAACTGCAGGCGAAAGCCTCGTACCTTGATCATAGCTGCAAATGTCACAGGAAGTTTGGCTAAAGGCAGCTGTAGCCTTTGAAGACGTGTATACCTACACACCCAACATGTACAGGAAAAAACGAATGCCACGGCCTCAAGGTTATCTTAGTACGTATATATATGCGCATTTGTGAACGTGCGTGTTGAAAGGTTAGCTTGTGTGTGTGTGTGTGCATTACTCAGCATGTTTTAATTAGTCAAATTGGGCCAGGGTTTCGCCTCCAGCAAAGAAAGAGAAGGGAGGGGTGGTAGTCTGTGCTGCGCCGCTCTCGTCTGTCACCCAAGTTCACACTCCGTCTTCCTCAAAGGTGACTAGCTTTTAGTGAGGCCACTTATGAGTTTGAAATCAAATTGTCCTCTAACCTGAAGCCTGACACACACACACACACACACACACACACACACACACACACACACACACACACACTATCTCTTCTTTCTACCTCTTCAGATATGTCACTGCCCATCACTCAGGCGATGTCTGGTGTCTACAGCTCAAAAGGCAAAGGAACACACACACACACACACACACACACACACACACACAGTTGCTAAGTCTCATGTGATCCCTCTGTGGTTAAATTATCTTTTATCTGTCTGTTAATAGATTTTGGCAAAGTACTTACATGACAGAAATAACACCAGCACACACACACTCAACAAAATTAGCACAATGAGCCATGGATATATGCAGAGGCACAAACACACCCACACACACACACTGAAAGCTGAACACAATGACCTCCCCCCTTCCGTTACTTCTCTCCCTTTTTCCCTTGCTCATCATCATCTATTTGTCCATATCTCGGTGTGTCAGCATTCTCGCATCTCTCCCTCTCTCTCTGTGTCTCTCTCTCTTTTAGCAGCAGATTCAAATGTTCGCAAAGAAAATCAACAACATGCAAGAGGAGAGGAGTCAGTGAAACAACAGAGTGAGATTCAGGGAAGGAGAAATGCGTCTCTTTCTCTTCCCGGATGTTAGACTTCATTTATACTCACCACTTTAGGCATTTAATCAAAGTACTCCCTGCATTGTGAAAGGGTCACTGCTGCTCCTGATCCAACTGAGAAATAACCCTTGCTCTGCAGCTCTGTGCAGAGTTTATCCCCTTTCAGTTTACTGTCTTGGTTTCTGCATTAAATTAAATTAGACACCTTTATTATGCATATAGATTCTGTGGCTGTGGAGGAGGGCAGTGAAAGGGTCTCATAATGTCGTACATTAGGCTGTGTAAAACCAGTAGATACGGTTTATAATAACAAAACCTCAGAAAATTATTTATTAGTCTGACGGCTTTTACTTCTTGTTGTTGACACTCAAGCTCACTGTTCTCTGCTGTGTATAGGATCAGATCTGTTTTGTATCTTTTTGAATTTCTCTTGATCATCCTCTTTCCATCAGCCTCTCTTTTATTCACAGTTTTTCCCGTTGCTTCTTTTCTCCTTCATATTTTTTAATTACCTCGAGAAGGTTAACTTACCTTTCAATCAAGTCCACTGACTGACGAGTAAACAACTTCATTTTGTGCTGCAGAGACAAAGATGCACTGAAATATCTTCTAATCACAGGTTTGCCTTGAGCTCTGAACATTCCATCGTCATCAAATTTCTCTCCAAATTCACACTAAGCCAAAACACAGATATTTTTTTTTATTCATGTTTTTCTATCAGAAAGTAGAACTGACTTAAATTCCAATGAATCCTCATAAAGTGTTGATCCTTTTCACCTATCTACAAATGAACTGAGAAATTAAGTACACTTACATTATGTGCTTTGTGCAAAATGCACTGTACAGTTACATGCACACAAACACAACACACAACTTACTCCCATGTGTTAATGAGTCTGTCTGTTTCATACGTGTAATTTTTATTATTTTTATCAAGTCCAGAGAACAATATTGACTTTGGCAAAATGAAAGAAAAACAGAAAGGAAACAACAGTAATGGTAAAAGTCATTTTTCTTAATGTAATTGGCTCTGTTTTGTAGGCTTCTGTTTGTGTGTGTGTCTGTATTTTGGGGTGTGTGTGCTTGCCACTTTGTGCGTTTTTGTGCTATGTCTGTGTGGGTGTGTGTGTGTGTGTGCTTCCTCAGTATCTGTTTTGACCTTTATTTTTATGCCTAGTAATAATCAACATTTTGTGTTCTAATCTTGAAGATTCTTTGTTTAAAAACAAAAAATCACACACATTTTGTATTTGATCCTAACATCATTCCCCAGAAAACAGAAACACATGGTGCGACAAGTAACATCATTTTATATATATATATATATATATATATATGTATACTATATATATGTACTTTTCAAGTTTTCTCTTTTTTTTTTCCTTCCCATTTATTGATGATTTGAAGAGTCTCTGTTGTCTGTCCTTATGGATCATTCGCTCCAGTGTAGTTCTTCCAATGAAGAGTTTATATCGTCAGTGGCTTCATGTTTTTTAAACTGGTTCCTTTCTGAAAACATTCACTGTTTGGATTTACCGTGAACCCATGTGGCACACAAAAACCTGAAGTCACAAAAACTGGTTCTGAAATCGTACTTTCCCATGAATGGTTGCTGCTTTCTGACCAAGCCTCGTTGCTGTGAATAGTGATTTGTTCTGGTGAAAAATGTCTTTTCACTTTTACATTACTTTGGGCGTGTTGTTCACCTCGAATCTTCAGACGTATTCTTTTACAGCATGTCCAGAGAGCGTTAAACCATTTTGAAGATGGATTGACTGGATTTCCCCCTCACAAACATTCATATATGTGCGCACACAATTACACACACAGGCACTCATACACACATCCTGTCCCTGATCCATCAGTGCATACACACCTATGCACCCATTAGCATTATTCATTTGTTTGGTCCGTAGTTGTCCTAGATCCAATATGATCTTGTCTTTCAGGAATGCACATGCGTACATGTTCCATCACACAGCCCTGCCTCTTCCATTTTGTAATCCATATCGACTCCATTGTAATCCCGATGACTTTCTTTTTAATAATGTCTTTGCTCCTCTCGCTCTCCCCAGCCCATATCGATTGATCATGTCCAATGCACCCGGCGCTGTATTTATGCTCCCATAATCCACAGGCATGGCGAGCCAAAATCATTGTCCAGCCACAGAGGACACATAAAAGTCACATTCATTGTGTTTTGAAAAAGAGTTTCTAACTGGCCATCAGTGTTGGAGCCAAAAACCAAGATAACATAGTACGGCTATGGAATCGAAATGTTTTGTTTACTGCTGCAGAGGAAAGTAATTTGCCCAAACTTCCGAGTGTGTAGAAGTTCTTGATCCAGCGTAAACCCTCGTGGTGTTGTGAGTGCCGGGTCCCAGGAGAACTGAAGTGTTAACAGGAGTCTGGTTCTTTTAGTTTAAAGACTTTACTGAGAAGCCACGCTGAGCTCACGCCATCTCTGTCGCTGCTATATAACCTTCATCTTGTTGCTCTATTGATGTTTTCCCTTTGATTACGTCTCTCTCTCTCCTCTCTCACATTGGCTCGTCTCACAACTGTCACTGTCTCTGCCTAGAGCTTTGTTTGTTTGTTCCTATGTTCATTTTCTACCTCAATTTAAAATCTGCCCTGTATTACACTTTCCCTCACATGCTTCCTCCCATCACTCTTCAGGTCAGCTGTAGAGAACCTCTTAAAAATCTCAACCTCACTTCCAGGTGCACTTCCCCCTCTCCTCTCCTCTTTTCCTGACTTCTCCCCAGTCAAATCAACCTTCTCCTCCTCATCAGCAATCATGTTCCCCCCCGTCCTGCCTCCTTACTCTGCTCAAATCAAAATCCCGTTCAAACTGTCCTCTCGCAGAACCCTTTATCCCTCTTAACTTTTTGATTCTGATCCACTGCCCACTACACAACACTTTCCTCCAGTTCCTCAGCGTTCTTTCCGTCCTTTCCTCTCTCCCGCCCTCTGTCTTTTACACTCCCGGCCTTCCCAGTCGTGATCCCAGTGTTAGAGTTGGAGTTGGTGGTGTTGTACGCTTGGATGTATCCTCGTTGGAACTGGCAGCGTGCTCCAAAGCCCCCGCCAGATTCTCCCTCTTCGCTGGTCGTTGAAGATGCCGTGCTCGTTGTGGAGGCGCACTGCACCAGCATTCCATGAAGCGACTGGCTCCGCCTCGTCCAGATAACGCTCAGTCGCTTGGCGTAACTAACAGCACCGTAGCGCTTGGCAACAGTCGCCGCCGCGTCAGTCGCTAGGGCAACAGACGAGCCCATGTCCAGCGAGTGTCGGCGTTTGCTAACAGTCCCGCGTGCAGGACTTCGGAGGGCTAGAGGGCTCTGATAAGCCTGTGAGGAGTTCCATTGGTCCCTGCCCCGGTGCATTATTCTCCAGTCCAACAGCTCCGAGTCTCTCAGAGGTGCAGCCAGAGAGAAACTGGCACGATTCGTCAGTTCTCGCTCCAGACGGGGTTTTGGGTGGTCCCTGGAGTGTGACTGACGGGGAAGGGTGGATGGAGGGGAAGGGGAGTAGTAGAGGGGAGTTCTGTCACTTTCAGGTGTGTAGGGCGGCGCCTTCTCCAGCTTCCTCTGCCTCACCACCAACGCCATTTCCCCTCCTGCCCCTGCCGTCGTGGAAACTACCCCCCCAGCTGAAAGAAACTGCTCCAGGCTGACTTTAGGCTTGGGCCTGGGCTTTGGGGGGAGTTTTGGAGGCAGAGAGGAAGCAGAATCGGATGCTTCCTTTTCCTTCTCCTTCTCCTTGTCCTTGTCTTTGTCCTTGTCCCCTCCTCTTTTGGAAGACAGACCATTGGGTAGGACCACCATCATCACGTCCCCTGAACCATTTGATTGGTAGCACCCGCCACCGTTCCCCCCTTTGTCCCCACCCCCTACGCTTCCACCTTGACAGCAGGCCCCACCTCCTGCTTCAGTGTTGCCGCTGTGACATATCATGTGGTCGCCATGATTGCAAACGCGATGGCGAACCATGAGCGCCACAGTGAACACGAGTAATGTGACCACAACAACACCGCCCACCAAGATGGTAAGTGTTCCGCCCAAAAAGTGGGCTTGGAGAGAGCGGCATGGTGGGTAGACATCCTTGGTGGAGAATGTGGTGCAGCCCAGTACTTTTGTTGCTGCTAATGACGTGATTGTGTCATCAAAAATGGCCAGCACGCACAGGTTGTAGTCCACACCGGAGACCAAGTTCTTCAACAGGAACCGATCGCTGGTTGAGGGCAGAATTCTAAAGAGAGAAAAAGGAAAGAGGTCAGTGAAATAAACAAGCCTGCTGCGCACCAGCTGTAAAGTGAAACGTAAAATATCTGCAGTAAGTTCAAGTCGTAGCCTGAATATTTTCCCTATTGTGGAACTAAGAGGCTTGAACGCTGGAAATGAAGCAGAGGAAAGGAGGGGGGTGAAAGGATGGCAAGAAACGGTGCAGGAGTGGATACTGCAGCAGGGGGAGAGAGGGAAAATGAGGCTATTGATGGAGAGCGCGCCCAGGGAACATGAAAAGAGAACTGTGTCTGCTCATTTGGAGTGCAGGGCTGTGTGTATGTGTGCGTGCTTCTACTCCAATCCCTTCGAGAAGCAGAAGTCAAGCCATTTTGTGGGACCTTGCATTGAAAGAAGAGGCCATTTTAGGTTCAACGGTTAGGGCCTGCGTTACTGTAAAGACCAGGCAGGATTCTGATTAGAGAAGGGAAACGCGTGTCATCTCGAGTGAGGGCGTGTTCTGTCGTCTTTCAACTCCAAATGTGTGCCTGCGTGTGTCTAATGAGCGAGCGCTTGCGTGGGGGTAATAAATAGCAAAGTGATTTGAATGTGTCCTCATTTCGAGTGCTCGAGCAGCTGTTAGAAGTAACAAACAGAAGATAGGTGAACCATGGAGAGGCAGAGGGAGGCGAGGGAAAAACAACAATAAAAAGAGACGTGGTGATGAGAATGGAGGGGAACAGGTTCTACATGAGTTGCGTGTGCTTATCATTGTGCTCATGGTTCTCTGTTTGTATTTACGACGCGCTCGAGTACAAATCTGTGTGTATTTTACATTAGTGGGTTGGTGTATGTGACCTGCGAGGGTAAAGTGTGTGTGTGTGTGTGTGGGAGACTGTAGCGCAGCTCAAGTGTCTTGTCGCTGATGGGTATGACTTTGCCCTCTTTTGTCCAACCCTCTTGTGTGGGCAATCGTGTGTTTGTGTACTTTTGTGTTGCAGCTATGAATATTTTGTCAGCGATTTCTTTTTTTTTTCTTCTCTCCTCTCTTGTATTTTTTATTTTTCTGCTCTCCAAGTCCCTATTTTTCTCTCCTTTTTCACGCCACATCAAAGAGCTTATTTGCACTGTCTGTTGCTAACCATTGCAGCTCCTCTCAGACTTATATAAATGCCATCTAGTGTGACTCAGACACTGGCGGACCCGCTGCAGAAGGTCCGTCACCTTAGTCTGCTTCCAATACATTCAAAATAAAGAGACGGCGGCGAACAGCGGTGAATAAGCTGCTGTAATAGAAAAAATGAAATCAGCCCAATTGTCAGCTCTCACAAACATACCACTGTTAAAGAAAAAATAAGTTGTGTGTGTGTTGAATAATGCGAGGAAACACAACAGTAGTCGAAGCAAGCCACAGGGCCGACCTATTGATTTGAGTTGGATCAGTGGATTTCATTGATTTAACAGGAATTTAAATTTTGTGAACAAATGTCCAGAATACCAGCTATTACGCAGGTATTATTTTTTGGATTAAAAGAAATACAGCAAGTGGCAACACTGCCTTAGCAAATGGCCTGGGGTGATGTGAGTAGCGAGGATTGGCCCAGAACTGCCTCCAAACTAATTTCCTCCACACAAGCTCAGTATGACTTGATAAGGAATTACAATGTACTCTCTGACACCCAAAGTCCCAGTACAATCCGAACGGACACATGGGGCGGTCTCATTAAAATCAGCCTTATCCTGAGGTCGTTAGGTCGCTAAAGATTGCTTTCTAATGCTGTCGCGAATTCACCAATTAAGTCATTCTCTGCGCTGGTGCAACTGTGGGGGCCAGGTGTGTGTTACCATGGCAAAGGCTCATTATTTGGTTAGTGAAAGCTACTCTTCATGTAATATCCACACATCAGATATATTCCGTATTCATCCTCCCTGGGATCATTTCCCAGAATAATGGTCATCTCTCTCTCTCTCTCTCTCTCTCTTTAAAAAGTAAACACTGACATGAAAATTGTCTTGTTGGATCAGAGTGAATTCCAAACAAGCATAAAAACATAATGATACAATATATGTGACGGTTTAACAAGAAGAGAGCACACCCTAAATCCCATTTGCCGTAATGAGGCAGGAAATGCTGCCATCCATTACTCTCTTTCCACGCATTAATTACTTTAAACGTCTCCTCCAACTGATGCCTGACTTGAAGAACTTTGAAACTGTCTGTGTGAAATGATGGACTCTGACAGCGCGGCTGAAAACTTCCGAGCAATAAATAAAATTGGGAAAGAAAGTAGGAAAATGGAGGGGGTTTTTTTGGAGTAAGTACCTTTTTATATATTCCTGCAGCAAAGAGCGAGGCATCTTGAGAACCAGAATCAATTTAGCCAAATATCTCCAGGATTGAAAACCCCAAATGAGAGCCTGTCAAGGGCAATCAGGCCCACAGGAGGAGCAGGAATTGCTCAGCAAGTCCAGTCGTAAGAGCATGGATGCTCAAATTAGATTGATTAGATGAAACATGCAAAAAGCTGCACTCATAACTCTGCCGCTGCCTGAATAAAAAGCCTTGGTCGTATTATCGGCTTATAAAAGGGCCTGAAGAAATATTACGGTGGTGTCTGTTCATTCGGGGGCTTTTATATGTGTCTGCATTTAATTGATAGATCTCGCAAGGCAGAGAGTCTTGACCATCACCGTGGGGAGTTGGGCTCATAGGTTATATCTAGCCGGGGTTCCTATTACTCTGATTCACTGTCATGTTAATGCGTGCCGGTTTCACATGTCCTGTCTTTTCCCACTGTCACTCTGTGTCTCAGCGTGATTAATATTGATAACACGTGCTTCATGGATCTGCGGCTTGAAAATAAACTATTGTTTTTTTTGCTGCTTCACTTTCTACTTTGTAACATGGTTGATTTATGAATTTGTTTTTATGTGTTTGCATTAATATAAAACAACTGAATCCTTCTTTGTTTGTTGCTGTGATAAACTAGGACGACATCAAACTGTTCAGTCAGTCCACCGTTGTGCGACCATGAATCACACACACACACACACACACACCTTGAGTGTACCCTTGAGTTATTATTCTAATCCTCCCCTTCAATACCCCTCCCTCTATTTACCCTGTCCTCCCTTCTTCCCTCCCCAAGTCTATCCTCCTTATTCTTTTTCCATCCATCTTTTATGAACAGATTTCCATCTTTTTGCTGATCAGTCACTCCCACTTATCTCTCAATATCCTCTTGCCTTTGTTTTCATTTTGTAATCACGCGTCCTTTCTTCCTCTGTTGCCTAAATCTGCCGTGGTGCATCTTTTATGTTCCTCGTTCAACCTGTTTCTTGGCAGCTGGTATCATCTGATTTATTTTTCAGTTATATTCATTCCTTCTTCTCCTCCTTTGTTTTTCTCTCTCCCTCTCTTTGTCTGATTCTCACCGGGCTCCACACCTGACCTCCCAGCCTTTCTCCTTTTCACAGTCATTGTACTATGTCTCTATTAGCCACAGCTATAACTGTGTACCACTCTTCAACATCCAAGGTCACTCCTTCTCTTCTCTTCTTCATCTTATATTTCTCTCGCTCCCGTTTCCCCCCCTCTCCCTATATCACCACCCGTCTCCAAACCATTGCTCCATCCCATATGAGATTGTGAATTACTTCTCTAGTTGCTTTTGCCACGATAGCAGCGACAGAAATAGGAAATCCACTGAAATATAAATGGAAGACCCGGACAAATTCACAAACACATGCATGTTTTATAGGCTGATTCCCTACTACTCACTGCATTATGCATTCTTAACAATATTTATATGCCTATTGTCACATGTACATGCAAATACACAGCACCGTGCTTTGCGGATGCATCCTGGACACATGGAATGATATTCACCTGAACCCTCAGTGTTCTCAAGGCGACACATGCTCATGAATATAAAGTGCGTGCCGTATAAGTTGGACCGCCGCCCTGAAATAAAATAAATTGATTGATTGAACTGGTTTGGTCGAAGAGGCGCAGGGTTATTGTTGTCATCATCATCCCCGGATTCGCAGATCACTGCGTTGTTCTCTGTCTACTAACATACGAAGATTGTGTGTGTCTGTCTGTCTCCTTCTAATTATGGTTAAACCCTGCAATGGCG
This sequence comes from Hippoglossus hippoglossus, assembly GCF_009819705.1. Lineage (NCBI taxonomy): Eukaryota > Metazoa > Chordata > Actinopteri > Pleuronectiformes > Pleuronectidae > Hippoglossus > Hippoglossus hippoglossus. The sequence continues at coordinate 6,950,660 of NC_047168.1, forward strand.
CGCGCGCACACACACACACACACACACACAGATGCAGAGAGAACGTGAAAGAGACAAGGGAGAGCTTTGTTCAAGCTGGTGACACAGAAACAAAGTAATTATTAGTACCCGGGAGAGAGTGGGGGAGAGCGGAAAAGAACGAGTGATAGCAGAGGGGATAAAGGAGTGGTAGAATCATGTCCCCCTTTCCCCATCTTTCTTCCCCCCCTCTTCCTCTCTTGTTCTCTTGCTGCCTTGTTTCTTCCTCTCTTTTTTGCCCTCTCTCTCTATCCGTGCTACGAAGTCTGGTGGTCTGACACCAGACAAGATTGGGCACAGAGAGTGAGAGCGGGTGAGGAGAGACAGACGAGGAGGAACAACAACGCAATTAACTCTTCCTCTGGCTGACATCTATACTGCCCTTGTTTTCTTTTTTGTCATGTCCTCTCTTCGCTTACCCTTTCCTCCATTTTTGGATCCTGATTCGTCGGACTCCTTACTGTCCTGTTGGCTGTCGCCCTCGATTTGGCCCGATCTCTTCTGTTTTCCTTGATCTGTCTCTTTATTTCCCTCCCTCCATTCTGGACTTTGTCTCATCCCTCCTTCTATCTTTTTGCATTCCTTAATCTATCCCTCTCATTCGGCTCTTTCTCTCTCGTTTGGCCTGGTTTTCTTTCTCTGCCTCATTCAGTTGTTTTCTCTCTCATTTCCATTCCTTCTCATGGCCTCTTTCTTCTCCCCCAGTATTTGTCTCTCTCCAACATTTCTCCCCACTTTCTCTTAATTATACGTTAAACCCATTCTGAAAGGAAGTAGGACTTGGTCCTTTCTACTTCCTGTAATCACTTCCTCCTTTCCTTTGACCTTACAGCATAATGTAAGTTGACATATGTATTGAGTGCTGACCCCTCGTCTTTTCCTTCCTTCCCCTGCCGCTGATGTGAATTGACACATGTATTGACACAGTAGTTGAACACTTAATTATCTCCTCCCCGGGGGCAAAACTCTACTTTTGTCCCTCCGATTCGTCCCTCCCTCCTTTCCTTTCTTCTCTCCATCCCCACAGTCCTCAAAGTCTTTGCTCTTTTCTTCCTTCCTCCCACTTTCCTCATCCTTGCCTCCGCGTGCCTCCTCCCTGCCCCGCTGTTATATCTCTCCTTACATCCTTATCTATCCCTGCCTCAGCAGATGCACTTATCTTGTTTCTTGTATGATTTCTTGTATTAGTTACCAGACTCATGCCAGGCTAAAAGAAGCTGCTGGTATCATTTCCCCCCAGCAATATCGTATTGTACAAAACATGACAGAAAATGAAAGCCTCTCTGGTTGTTTGATTTCTACAGTGAAAGAAAATAGTTCATACAGTGAACCACAGTGTTTTTAGATTTATTTATATATTGGTTCAGTGCTCTGTCAAATATGCTTTATAATTAGTGTCAGTGAATGTGTGGTATTGCCATACAACACATTTTCAGGTTCTACATGTATCCTTTCATTTCAGTGACACACAACCCATGCTCTCATCCGTCTATATCTCAGCACGCTGCTTTCGACTGTCCAACTCTCACCCCTTCCCTTTTCATCTGTACGTCCCTTTACTGTGGCTCCACTTTTATTATAATTCTCATTATTTCTTAAACTCTGCATGATTCTCTTTCCAGCTTCCTCCTCTCTTTGTCCCCTCGCGATTGTTTCTGGTCCCATTAAATTCGGTGCCAAATTTGACTCTTTGAGTACCCAGCAGGAAGGCTGCTCCTGTTGTGACTGCAGCGAAATTGTGAAATTTGTCAAAGCTCTTGCACTCCTGCCGCCTGCACACTTTAGAGGACATCTGAAGCTAATACGAAACTTGGCTCTGTCGTGTACAAAATGCCCCCACTGGCGTACCTTGAGCGGCGGTGATTCATAAAGCGACTTCTACCCCAACAGATTGCCAGTGTTTAGTTTTTAAACTGCTCCTAAAAACACCAGAAGCACAATAGAAAGCAACAAACTACATCTTATATAACTTAAACATACTCAATAATGTATTTCTCTTTTTTCTATCCACACAGGGTTTGGACTCAATAGCACCTTCCCTGTACAATGTAACACAATTCCATTGAAACAGCTCCGCAACACATAATGCTGTGTGATGTTATGTGATATTTACTTCATGTCCGATGGTTTTTGAGGCTGCTAGAGAGGTGATAATGCAACTTGTCCAGCATCTATATGCACATAGATGATGGGCTTTGTTCCCATACATGGATGTTCTGCGGAGGCTCAGGCCTCTGTGCATGGTCCAGTAAAAGAGAAATTCTTGCACAAAATTGGATTTTTGCTGAAAAGGCGAGGCGATTTTTCTAACAGATGGTACCGCAGAGGTCGCTGTACAAATAGTGCCTCATTAATATGGAGGGGCATTCTTTCTCCTTTTCTTTGTCCTTCAGGTACCCACGTGTGGGCTTGGACAAACATGACAGTTTGGTCAGTTCCCACATTCACCCAGCAACTCGGGAAATCCATGGTTATTTGAGAATTTGCAGAAAGCCTGAACGCCATTTAAGAAGTCTATTCCCTACGATTAAACGAATTGTGGCATTGTAACATTGAGGCAACGCTCCAGGAAGGAAGGAAGTGGAGTTGGCGTCAGAGAGGCTAAGGGTCATGGGGGGAGCGGGGCCAAGCCGATGCCACATGGATGACATCCCACCTGGCACTGTCACAGACGCCATCAGAATTAGACGAGCCTCTCTTAAATGAAAGCTGGTGTCCTCTCACATGTCACCGACCTTTAAACATGATTGAATTTAGCAGCTACACAATGTGCTCTGCGGCTCTTAAACCAGTATAAACACTAAACACCAGTGTCCAACTATGTAGCTCACTTTTAGTCAGTTTGAGACTTTTCCCCCCTCTGTTCTTTCCTTGTCTTGCATTCAGTTTTACCCTGACACCCCCCATAGCTCAGTTCATTAGGGCAGGTATCTTTTCTCCACCTGCCAAATACATGTACAGCAGCTGCAACAAACCCCAAAATATGAACACAAATTCCTGATAGAGAGAATAAAATCAGACTCCTCCATTCTCTCCTTTCGAATTCATAACCAAGACTACCTTTGGCCGATTCTCTCCTATCTCAGACTTTCTGGCTGGTTTGTTTTTGGCTGGTTGTGTTTGGCAAAATGCTAGAAATCTATACTGGAAAAATCGCTGACTGCATCGTGGCTATGCCTCCTTTTCAAAAATGCTGCCCCCTTCCATTTCCCCTTTATCTGTCCTCTGGGACTGATTTCCCTGCTTCCTTCCTCAGAGCCCTCACACGTCTCGTCTCCTCTTTGAACCTTTTTTTCTCTTTTCGTATTTCGGCTTCCAGTGAGAGAGTTTGTATCTCACTTTCAGGATAACCACAGCATCTCTATCTCTCCTTTGAGACAGCTATCCCCACCCTTCTGTTTCGACGGCGGTGAGATTTGTTTGGTTAAGTCAAGCTTCAGATCACTTACCCCCCCCCCGTTGCATTTGGCTCGGCCTATTTTTTTTATTTCTTCTCTTTGTCTCTCGCAGCATTTTCTTGTCTCGAGCTGCAAAGCTGAGCCTCCACCTCTGCTGATGCGGCCTTTTCTTTATCTGGAAGTTTGTACCCCCAGAGAAGGGCATTTTACCAGTGTGCCCTATTTGTTGTTGAGCGCAAGATTTAGCCATGTGGGCAACTGGGATTTCAAGTTACACGAGAAACAGCTGTACAGTTTAAATCATAACCTTGCGACGAATGCTGCCTGCGTCAATCTCTGGTTGTCAGGTTCTGATGCAACTTTGAATGATTAGTTCAAGCATCTTTGTTATTTCTAACTTATAGATGCATCATATGCTATAAGCCAAACCCCCTTTACTTGATAGCGGTAAGTAGCCATGCGGTTTCCCTATGATTAGAATATTTTCCGTAGAGGAAGCAATGCAACAGCGAGGGAGCTTAGATCTCACTCGCTCCATTCAATTCAATCATTTAATTAGTTCTCCGTGTGTAATTGCCACAAACATGTCAAGGGACTGTACAGAATCTGCACTCATCAGGTTTGATGTGTCATTTCAATGGGACACCTCCTCACCTCCATCCTTTCATCCACCGTCTCTATGGGTGGGCTGCGTTCACTTGTTGCGTTCACTGTGCTTCCTCGTGTCCATTTCCTCTTCCTCCCCCTCCCTTGTGACTTCCTTTTTGTTTATTGTTTCAAAGGACCTCCATTTGCTTGTTTTCCCAAAATGTTTAGGCTTTATCCTCTATTACCTTTTTCTCTTTCGTCACATTAGTCCTCGCAGCTACCACTCTCTCCCTTTTTCTTTCATACCCAGGTGTATTTCTGTTGTGTACACACATTTTTTCCCCCTCTATATTGCTGTGATGCATTTAAATACCTCCTCTCTCTCTCTCTCTCTCTCTCTCTCTCTCTCTCTCTCTCTCTCTCTCTCTCTCTCTCCACCCCTCATTTCCTTGCTTTTTCCCTTGAGAACTATTTTGGCCCACCCTCCTTCTCCTCCTCACTGTCTGTCCGTCTCTCTCCTTTCATCCATCCTTCTTTCATCTTAATCTCTCCCATGGTGATTTGGGTAGAAGAACCCATCTCCTATCTTTCCCCTTCTTCCTCCATCCCTCTTCCACACCTACTGAAAATCTCTGAGGCCCTCATTCCCATCGTCAAATTCACCCGTTCTTCATCCATCACTCAAACTATTAGTTTCTCCTCCCCATCCATCATTTTTGTCTTTTCACCCTTGGCTGCCATTTTCTGTACTTTGCCTGAATCCTTCTGATTATAGCCAGAACTTTCTGTCTGTCTGTCTTCACTGTTCTCTTCCTGTCACATACTTAGCTCCCTTAACCCTTTCCCAATATCACTTGCAGCTTTCCACCATCTTAATAATTCCTGAACCAAAACCACATTCAAGCCCACTTCAGTGCAGAAAACACACCCACAGATAATGCAGACCTCTCCTCGTCTTATCCCATCTCACTCACTGTTTCACCCAGTGTTTTGCAACAACCCCACACACGTTTCATCAGCCTCTGGTTGTAAATACAGAGGCAGTAAATTCTGAATGCATGCAGGCCTAATTTATGTGCAGTGCAGTGGTATTGCTTGAACGTTAGCATTAGGAAGCCGAAAAATCAGAGACACGCTCTCATATTGTACAAGACAGGACTCCTGTCCTGAGTCTATTCATCTTATTTCTTTGTGTTTGCCTCATTCCCTCCATTTTCATTCTCTTGAAGTCAGACTTAACATCCCAGCCAATGTTTTCTGTTGATACTGAAATTGTTAGTTTGAGGATATCACAGATTCACAGTGTGAGCACACAAAAAGAACACGTGATCTGTCGCTTTTCATGTAACCTTTTAGTTTTTATTTCTTATCTTTTTGGCTCTACACTACTTCTCTACTACTTCAAAACATTGGCTCACAGTGAGGTAAATAAACTTTTGAGCAAAGATTGGCAGCTCTTACAAAGACTTTCTCAGGAACGCAGGTTAGATGCTCACCTCATGCTCTTCCACAGATATAGCATAAACGTACGAGGCGGGGCGCGGCAGAGGTCTCTTTAAATAATTTGTAGGAACAAGACATATGTTGCAGCCCTCACCCTCAAATCTGCTCTTTATAAATGTTTGATTATTTTCACTGGCTCTAGGAGCATGCTGGGTAAACACGGACGCCCAGGAGATCTCACTTTAAATAGAAAATGACATGGCTCACTGAAGATTTAAATGTTAGTCCAAATTAAAAATGACACATCCCATCAAGTTCCTGTGTTGCTTCAGCAAACCGCTCATTAGTCGTGGCATGGATAAGTCAATGAATGTAGCTGTGGATATATTTATACACTTAGAGTCAGACACTATAAACCTGCCATTGGATGTTATATGTAGCAAATCTCAACTCATTCAAAATTCCCTCAATGTTTATCCACTTGTCCTCCCATTCTACTCTCCTCCATATGCACCGACTCCTCATCTGTTGGGTTTTTGTGTCAAACAGCGATGGAGATAAATTATTGAGTCCCTTCCCCCTTCTACCCCTTCATCTATCTCCCCTTTCATCCATCCCTTGAGCAATCCAAAGGATGAGCATGTGCATGACTGAAGTGTCATTCTTTTTCTGCATGAAAACAGGGAAGAAGAAACTGACTGATACGGGAGAAGCTGTTACTGTAAGACATTAACCAGTAGGCCTATCTGTTGGCAATCTCAGCGAGTGTATAAGTATGATTTCAGATGTAGAATGGCGAACATTATTCACAGTGAGCGTTTTACAGAGAAAGTTGCACTGACCTGTAGACGAGGGTCTCGTCTGCGGTGCAGTTGTACTGTATCTGATACATCCAGACAACGTAGGCTGCAGACAAACTCCCCAAATCCCATCGAACCTGAGCCGAGGTTGATGTAACCCCTTGTACTCCAACCATCCTCAGTTCCTCCTCCTCGCTGTCATCCTCCTCCAAGCTCCCTCCATCAGCTCTCTCTCCTTCAACGGCCCTGCCGCTGTCACCTTCTCCATCCTCCCCTCCACCTCTTCTTCCTTGCTCCACCTCTCCTACACGTCCCACGCCATTGTTAATCCCTCCATTTTTCCCTGTGCTGATATCCGAGGATCCTGGATCAGTACGTAAAATCCCATTTGTCACGTTCCTGTTGGTCTTGGTGTTCACGTTGTTATTCCCTGTGTGAGGCAGGGGGATTATTTTCAGGTCCACAGTAGCAGTCGCTTCACCTGCTGCATTTATTGCGATACACGTGTACGCTCCGTCATCCCGGGCAACAGTTACTAACATATCCAAGGTCCCGTTACTGAAGGAGCTGGTCCGGGATGAGTTTGCAATGATGCGGTCATCTGGGGAAACCCAGTGGACTACTGGCTCAGGGTCGCCAATGGCACGGCACTTTAGTGTGGCTCGCTGGCCCTCCAAGACCCACAGCTTGTGGGTGTGACGGGTGATGAGAGGCGGTTCGCAAGTGAACTCCTCTTCAGGAATTGACCAGAAATACCTGAGGGATGAAGGGAGGAAGAGGGATGAAGCCAATGAGAGAGAAAGGGGGAGTAGAATAACCCTTCTCTTGTTTTCTATCTCTGATCTGGTTTTGTCACATTAATGTGGGAGATAAAATGTATTTATGTACAATTTCCCATCAATATATCAATTTAATGTTTAAGTTCAGTGACGCACCACAGTCTGAACAATTTCCCCATGCTACTCTGCGGAAAAACAACACTAAGCAAAAAGTATTTAACGGTGACAGTGATGACAGATGAGCAGAGCAGAAGCTCATTTTCCTTTTCTTTCCACTGCATACTTTTTACTAGAGGGTTAGACCAGACAAATTCTGGGAGAGAGAAACTGTGATAGTCTGAAGTGTCAGAATAATTGCTACAGATACTGTATATCACAGCACGGTTTGAAACGTCAGTCCTTACAGCCTATCTGTCTGTAGTTCAACCTCCACTTTTATTCTTACAAACGTCATGATCCAAGTAAGGTGACATAAAATGGATCAGACAGGTATAAAGTGAGGAAACATGGACGGATGCTTTTCAATTTGACTCAACACATCATTTAAGCTTTCAAATGATACCTTTGCTCCTCCTCACATTGAAGAAGGCTTCACTTATTAAACGGATTAGGATCAACAGTTGATTCTAAGACTTAGTGGATTAGACAGCGACAATCCATTGATAGATTGATAACGTTTACCTTCCAGCCAAGTGAGGAGGTGTGGCACACGTCTCCATGTCGTCCCCTCGGATCAGCCGCCGCAACCACAGCAGCTCGCAGTTGCAGTGCAGCGGGTTGCCCCCAAAGTTTAGACTTATGACAGTGTTGTAGGGGGTGGGACTTATTGCACCGGTCTGAGACCTGAAGAAGACGAGAGATAAGGAATCAGTTCACTCGCACAATCTTGTCGATCTAATCAATTTTCAACTTCCTCTTTTTCCAAAAAAATGTCCTCGTCAGGATTTGGCTTCTTTGTCATTTTTTCAACTGTTTTGTAAAGTTGCCTCAATTTCCTCCCTTTTTTGGTTAAACTATGAAGGAAATAGATTTTTATATTGATATGTAATTAGAGATTAAATATGTTCCGAACCTGAAAAATTATTTTGCTGCAAAGGGAAGTCTCAGCATCAACAAGTTAACAAAGAGCCTGCTGCTTAAAATGAGAGAAACTCATGATTGATCCACTACAGACGGTTACTAACCTACCCAGGAGCAACACTTGTATCATCTTGATACTCGCCTGTGCAAATTACAACTGGAATAAATGTACCACTCAAACACCTGTAGTTTTCTGAGCTAAGGCACATTGGTGGTGAAAAATACACCATATTTATATATGTGTATATATGGGATTTATTCTTTGACATATTGCCTGCAGTGAAGTCAGCCATTTTCTTGGAGAGCATCAAATGATAGGGAGACGGTGAGAGAAGCACAGGTGAGTAAATTTAAATGGCAGTGTTTTCATAAAGCTCTCTGCAGCGAGGAATAAAAAAAAAAACACAAGATTGAAAGCACAAGTAATCTCCAGTAAAGAACAGCCTACTTAAGAAGCTGCTCATGGAAGCAATCACGTTTGACTTTAAATTTGAATTTTTTTGTGGCGTTTGCAAAAGTACGTTTATGAAAGTGTACGTTTATGATAATTTGACCCTAAATTTCAACATGTTCTTGACAGCAGGCCGACAGAAAAACACGTCTCTTATTACCGCTGCTCACGGTTTGTCATATAGTGCCACTATAAGCTTTTAACATGAAGTATATTCAGTAGACGAGTCAGAAACCATGCAACACATCAGCTTAGTGGAAAGCGGTACTATTTTACCTTTTACTGAGCAACAGAAGCCTGTGCGGCTACAAGTGCTCATTAATTCTGGCGGGCTTAGAGTCTGAGTGGTTAAGCGGTTTTCATGTACATAAAACAAAGCCTATCAATAGCTTGACTGGAGCTCTGACTGTGTAGAGTCCTTCTCACTGAACTAAAACACAGCCGAACGGTGGAAATCCTTCATGATCACCAGCTTGCTCAACTGGAACTGTTGTTGCTGTAACAAGGGCGGCCAACTCTGGTTATATTTCTAGATGAGCACTGGTTTTTCTAAACTTTAAAGTCTATGTAACTGATCTACATTTTGGCATTACTCCTGAACTTTCTGAGGCTAATTCCAGCTGTTTAAGCCACTTTAAGATTCTCCCTATTATAAGTCAGTATACTATGAAAATGATTTAAAGTCGTCTTAAGATAAAATAATTGCATAAAGTTTTGCGACTAAGCGGAACCAAACCATGGATTCCCTGCTTGTTTTATAGCATGCCACTGTAGGCAAACCACGCTCCTGCTGGTAGACCCCACATGTTTGTCGGTATAACATAATGACAGCTGGAGAGGCACTATGCCAGGAGATTTCCCCATGGGTTATATCAAAAGGTAGGGACAGGACCTATATGGTCAACCAGCTTGGGGGATTTGTTGGAATTAAAATGAGACCATGGGACTTGATATCTACCTCCATACCTGCCGTCTTTGAGGCTCCCCAAGGTGCATGAATACTGTACACAATAAGTAAATAAATATTGAATGGAGTGAGTAAAAATGGAGCAGTGTGTCTGTGCGCCAGTGCTGTCGACCTGTGTTTCAGTGCCAGAGCGCCCCTGTTAAAAAACACTCGGGTGGCTCTGTGGTGATGTCATCTGCCAAATAGCATTTCCACTCAGCCACTTCTTAGAGAAGCAGAAAAGCTCTTCCAGAAAAGCTACCTTGCAAAGAACGGATCAGGGGGCAGGGTGCGGAGCCGGTTGGAGGTCATATCCAGTCTTGCAAGCTTGTACAGCTCTCCAAAGACTCCTTCCGCTATGTGGTCTATCAGGTTGTGATCCAAGTTCAAAGTGTGCAGGCTGGCCATGTTCTGAATGGACTCCCATGGTACCCTAAGAGCAGTAAAACAGAGGAACATCAGTATTAGTGACAGACTCAAGGAATTAATACATTTTGTGCATAGATTACGCCTCTGTTCTTGTTTAGCAGATGGATGTGATGGATAGATGAGTTCATTATGTTGTCATAGTTAAACGTACATTATTAGTTTACATTATTAGTTTCATCAGTGCATGTTTGGCAGAGTACACATGTACTTAGCTTCATCTAAATGAGACTGTAGTGCTCTGTAGTGAGCACAGAGAAATCGCTACTTCACACATTATATATTGATTTTAAAGTTCAGTTGTGAGAATGAGCAAACTCTTTTAAATCAGCCAAGAGCAGATGGTGTGTATCTTTGTATATACAGTATAAATGTCTCTAAAATGAAGTGTGTGAGGAGGGATGAGTCAAGTGAAATATTGCAGCACAGCTTCTTTGAGATTTCCATTACATTATTAAATTCATCTTAAAATAAGGCCTGGATACATAACATGAGTCTAATTTATGCAGAGCAGAGGAGGAAAGTTTCCTAAAATCAGGTCTGAAACACCTTTTTGATTTAAAATAAAAACGTCTGCATTCTTGCTGAACACTAGTGTCCCTGAAAGTTAACCACGTGATACTGGGTTCAAGAGTTGCTGTGTAAAACTTTGCTAAATCTATGTGAACAAATTTAAGCTGCAGGAAATGCCAGGCGCTCCTCGGTTTTCCAAACAATTAAATCACACAAGCGGGGCCTCTCCACCTGGATAAGCTTCTACCGAGCTTCAGAGGAGTTCTCATATGACACAATCTGCTTCTAAGTTTGAGCCTTTTTTACAATTTTGCTTTTGTTAAATCTACTGAGTGGTGGAAAACACAGGGCCAGCAGGAGTTTTTACTGTATGTATCATTAAACCTCTCTTCTTATGGCGGGGCGGAGGTTGGACAGAGGCCAGAGAGCTCCTGTAGAGGAGACAAATGAAACATTTTAATGAGAGCTGACAGCCAAAAGCTGCCGAATTCATCAACGCAATGGGACTCTATGAAGAGGAGAATAGGGCATTGATGGAGAATATACTCATTGTTCTGAGTTATTAAGTGTCTTCATTGTCCTCGATTGAGACGAGAGTAATTCTACACAGTGTGAGCGAAATAGAAGAGCTATGGTGATACTCTAGTGTATCGGTGGAGTGAGCTTAGGTGAGCCTTCATCAAGTCTTTACAAAAACAAAGTCAAAGAAAATTAGGGCCTCTTCAAAACTGATTCACTCTCAGTTTCTTGAACTCTAAGTCCTCTTCTCACAGCCTCAGCAGTTTGAGCAAGTTTCTCTTCATTGTGTTTGCTGACTCCTGCAAGACATTTCCTCTGCGCCTTGAAGTTTTGGGAGCTGAGCTGTGCTCCCGCCGCATACGCTAGAGATTCAGACCTAAGCACAGGCAACTCAGGAGTATTAAAATTAGTTTCCATTTAACAAAGCAGAACAGATTAGGATGAGTGAACGGGCGATGCAAAAGTGTGCTGCTGATCACGACAGAGGCGAAGGGCTTACCTCCGGAGGTTATTGTAGGACATGTCCAGGTCCTCCAGTGTGAGCAAGAAGTCATCAAAAGCCTGGACAGAGACTTTAATCAGCTGGTTGTTGTTGATGATTAAATGTTGCAGATTATCCAAACCTGAGAGGTCCCTTGGTCCCAGTATGGTCAAGCGATTACCTAGATATACAAATAAAACTATTCAGTATTTTATTTCTGTTGCAACTTTTGCCAGTTTATTCAAGAGTGCAATGATCTAAGAACGCAATTACTGCTCCAGCTCACCATCCAGGTGCAGGGAACGCAAACTCTCCAGGTCCGCAAAGGCCATTGGTCGAATCAGGTGGATGGTGTTCCTCGACAGAGTCAAATCCACCAAGCCGCTCATGTTGACAAAGTCGCTCGCGCCCACCTCCGTGATGAAGTTGTCCGCCAGTCGCAGCTCGACGGTGCGCCGGTCAACGTGCGGTGGGACAAACAGGAGGCCCTTGTCGGCACAGAGCGTGCTGAGCGACTCTGAGAGGTTTCGACAGATGCAGTGGAAGGGACAGGCCGAGACCACGCCCCACGTCTCCCCTGCTCCAATCAGAGACGGCAACAGGCAGCATGTGACTAGAGTCAGCCAGTGGAACGCCGGGAAAGGGACGGAGCCGAGAAGGGTTCTTTTCGTGGCCCTGGGACAAGCGCAGTGGACGAGGCGGGATGAGGAGGGCAAAGATGAGACGAGGAGAGGGAGGAGAAGTGAGAGAGAGAGGATGAATGGGGGAAGGAGGGAAGGAGAGGTGGCAGGCTCTGCCCTTTGTTCAGGGTGGGTGTGTGAGTGGGGCAGGTGTTTTTGTCTACAGGGATTGAGGGGTGGGGGGACAGGCATGGTAGAACGCCTGGCTATCCACAGACCTGGAGAGAGAGGAAGAGAGAAAAAGAGAAAAATTGGTTTTCAGTCTAGTTCCTTGGTCAGACATTGTTCTCTGAGAGATGTCTGTGTTTTCTCCTACTCTGGCTAGTCAGAGCTGGAACCAGAGTCTGTTCTGCACACATGCCAACTTGTGTCTACCAAGACCTTCTCTTAAATGAGCACCACTCTGCACTAATGCCCATTCTGTGGGCTGTGTGCTGCAGGGAAATTCTCGATGTCCCTGCAGCACAGGCTCTCTTGCTGTACCTCTTACATACTGTTATCACACTTTGAGCACAAGTGGCCTGTATACCTCTTCACCATCACATCTCATTGCCTAGCAACAACATCCCAAAAGACTGAAAACAGCCAGTCCCCATAGTTACTGTTACCTAGAAACCTGTGAGAGCGGATTTGACAAGTGTTATATCATAGGACCCTTCTTAAGACTGTGTGTGTCAGGGTTTCAAATTGGGTCACCAGCATGTCAGCCACGTTTCCACAGCAAGTCTCAAGTCAGGCAATGTAGGTCTCAGTAGGCTTAGCGGAGCACAACATGTAGAAGGGTCCCATTGTAATCTCAGACAGGCCGAAAATCTCCCAGTAAACACAGGCTTTGTGACACGTACGTCCCTAAATACAGCCACGGCTGCGACCAGGTATAGAGATGAGTCACTGCCACTGATTGGCATGCCTAATAGTTGTCATGGCAACTGTAACCCAGATACAGAGAGTGACAGGGGGTGTTGATTACAGTCACAGCCGCGGTGACAAGAGCGAGGAGACGGGATGAGGCGGTGAGTCACAGGCAGCCGCAGAGAAACGACGTCGTCGGAGAAAAGACAGGTGTTTTTTTTTACGCGGAGCAATCTGGAGACTTGTGAAAGCGAAGTAGTGGCATGAGCATGGTGATAATGAAGTGAGACGCAATGTGTAACAACTATACCTAAACTTATATCATGCTGACTTTACAGGTTGAAGCTAATTGGTAGTGGTCTCGATATTGTCCATGTTAAGCGCTGGATTTCCTCTTTCTGCGTGAAACTGGAAGAGGGTTCAGCTTCTGATTCTGACATTGAAGAAGCATCGGAATTAAAGCACAGGGGTTTCCAGTCACATTCTGCATTCTCCTCCTCACTACTCAATTAGCTTTGGTCTACTTCCAAAATGTGAGCTTGATATTAGTCCGGGCTACAGTGTCCCGTTTTTGAACCCCTCAGTCTTCATTGAAGAGATAAAGAAGTGATGATACATTTTATCTCGGGCTCCTACATGCCCTCAGAGTTAAAGCCAAGAGAAGGAGGGAAATAAGCTGTATCAGTTTTGAGATGACAGGAACAGATTACATATGGATTACTTATGGCTCCGGTGAATTGCACCATTAATTCCTTAATGTCATGCATTTCCGTTTTGAAACGGGATGTTTGGGTGGAACATAAAACTAATGGGCTATTAGTTAAGGAGAGAAATGCAGTTTAATTTGATACGGTGGACAGGAAGACAGGTGCAAGTCCATTCATGGAAGCTTAAGGCAACAGTGTCTGTCTGAAGTTGGAAACCACCACTTTTGTTGATAGCGTTACTTAGCCAAAATACTTAAAAGCTAAGGATGGCAAGTTATTTCTGAAGTATCTTATATGTTGAAACCCTCTTCACGTCCCGATAGCCATCAATAAATAAAGTTGTCTGGAAAAAGAAGCCGTGTCCGTGGCACTCACTGGACTGTAAAGAAACACAACCTATCATTTCAATCCAACAGAATGACAACAGTGAATGACATACACCGCTGCAGTAGAGAGTCCTGGAAGAGTCGTCTTCTTGTCTGTCAGTGTGCGTTAACGTGTTTTGGGGGCGTAGCTGCAATGAGAGAGCCAATGGGATCGTCTGGGATGTAGCGTTGACATATTTTCAAGGTGAAACCTGCTGTTTCAAGCTTTTCTAGGATTTCCAACTAGCGAGCTGCTCTATCCTCACTCCATTTTTCAAGCCAACACACACTCTGGTGGCATTAGTTTCAAAAATTACAAAATCGCTTTGCAGCAGACGACAGCAAAGTCAAGAAGCCTGCAATCAGGAGAGCTGATGTTGGAAGTTCTTGTGGAGGCGTGCATTCCTAAATGTAAAAATGCCACCTAGAAACTATAAATGTCTATTCTGGGCTGGTCCCTGAAAAGTCCTCGCATCAACTGTTGTTGTAGAGCGAGAACAGTACATCAGTCCTGGCTCCACCAGCTTACCCCTGTACTTTGCTAATGCTCGCTGCTTAGACAGCTCGCTCTACCCGCAGCACGCTGAATGTCAATACATTTACGCACTCCCCTGTTGCGCTCCGCTCCTTCATTCGACCTTTATGTTTGCTCCACTCCTCACTTTCATATATTTTCCCCTCTCACTGCTTTCTCACTCTCCTAATAACTTGCTCTCCTCATCCATGGCGGATTTTCTTTCTCCTCATCCTTAATCTTCACCTCCTCTCTCTCTGTGATAGCCTCCACATCCTTCTGCTCGTGTCACGTCAATCCACACCTTCGCCCTCCCCTTGCGGCGCTGCACTTAGCTACCTCTCCTCTTCTTCCTCTGACTAAAGATTCTTTGTTTCCTCGCCCTCCGTTCTCCCTCACTGCAGTGCTCCTCCTTGTGTTTTCTACCTCTCTCCATCCTGTCTCTACATCCTTGCTCACCTTCCATCTTATAAACCTGTGCGCCTCTGGCTGCTCTGTAAATTTCCGCATTTTCTTTCTTTATGTCTCATTCCCTCTCTTTCTTTCCCTCCATCATGTCTGCCCTTGAGGCAACCTCAGTACGACAATGTTATCAGTCACAGCTCTACCTCGCCACCGTCTCTCCTTTTTCCTCTCCTCCGCCTCCTGTCTTTTTGTCTTGTCTCTCTATCGCTTGCTGAGTCTGTTGCCCTCCGTCTCTCCTTCCCTTTTCTGCTCCTCTTTTTCTCTCTCTCTCTCTCTCTCTCTCTCTCTCTCTCTCTCTCTCTCTCTCGCTCTCTCTCTCTCTCTCTTTCACACACATGCACACAGACAGATTTTGCTCCCTCTGTCTCAAACACCTTTCCTCCTTGCTTTTCCTTTCCTCCCTCACCTCCTTCATTCATCAAACTTTCTGCCCCATCCTTCCTCCCCATCTGCTTCATCTCTTGATTTTTTTCTTTCTTTTTCCCCATGACTTCATTTTTCTCTTACCTCTTCTTCGCTACTTCTCCTCCTCGTATCATTTTTTACGTCCTTGAAATCATTCTCCCTCCACTTCGGCATCTCCCTCTCCCCTTAATCTCCTGCTCTTCCTCTATTAGGGAGCAGATCTCATTTGCAGCTCGAGCAGTGCAGTATTGAAGCTTTCTCACACACACACACACACACACACACACACACACACACACACACACACACACACACACACACACACACACACACACACACACACACAAAGTTGGGTGTAACCAATCTATCCACTTACTGATCGATCTGGCCCATAAAGCTGGATAACACCCTATCCCATTCGTTTACACCCCTCCTCTTGCCCTTCCTATTACTCTCAACATCGTCTTATGTACCCTGCTGCATGTTCTTTATGCCTATCCCATTTAATGGGGATATTTCATACAGCTTTTAAATCCTGATTTTATCTTAATCTGCCTCTTTTGGGCTGTTTCTTGTGTTGCTGCCACAGTAGAATTTCATGGCTGCAGATCAATAAAGTTTTATCTTACACACTGTACTAATGCAGCATAGGTGCAGTACAGTATGTGTCAGAATCTGAATGTGTGTATTTATAGGTATTTATTGAGTGCACAGTGTACACGCATACAGGCAACACCTGTCAAGTGTGTGCTGTGTGTTCCTGTGTGCGATTTAATTTGACATTTTTACTGCACTTTGGAAGACCTCACATGCTCTTAAGAGTTTGCTGCTGAACTTGCAGTTAAGAGGGGAACACAGATGTGAGAGTGCACGCACATGCGCGCACACACACACACACAATCCCTCGCTCTCTTGATCACACACAAAGCGCGCAGCAGGCATCGCAGTGCAGCAATAAGGCCGAAACCCCTTTGGTGCCAAGCCTGCTTGACACTTTTCATAAAGTAAAGAATAAATGGAGTAAGTCAATATATGATGGAGGGACGCAGAGGGGAGTAAACAAAAAAACAACAAAAGAGAAAAAAAAAACGAGGAGGGAGGTAAATAATTCCTTGTGCATTTGGTCAGATGTTTGTGTGCTCCTGGACATTTGTACCATATGGTTGCCATAGCTGCTTTGTTTTGTTTTTTCATTTTTGTTCCATCTATTTTGGGAGATCTCTCCCTACACAACCCTGCATGAACCAACAACACTCTAGAGAGCAAGAAACTGTCGGATGGGGGAGAGCGGAACTGCTGCATGAACTAAGAGCGCGAAAACATGAGCTAAAAGCGTCTGTGGAAAGAACTCCTCAGTACCTCCAGTGTTGGAGAGTGGCTGGGAGCTGCGAGGCTGAACCAAAACTCACCCTAACTTCCCAAAGTTTCTGTTTGAACACCCACCACAGCCTGGGGAGGGTGGAGCCTTCCTTTTTCTGGAACTAAACCCTGTTAAACATGAAGCTGCTAATAGCCGTGGAACATTAACAGTGTTTTTGGGGGGATTCTTTTGAACCTGACCTGAACCAGTGCAATTAAGAGGCGCTGCAGGCGTGACTTAAAAGCTTGAATGTGTCTGTTTGGAGGTGTCTTTGTGAGTTCACATGGAAGACCTATTGCACTTTAAGGCTTGAGTTCCTCTTTGGTCTTTAATACTCTGTAGGATATTATAAAACTCGGGGCCTATTAAATGTCAAACACAATTACTGTTTGTAAACTGTGTTTTTGCACGTGTGATTCCAAATCTGCATATTGGACTATGTATTTTTTTTTTTCGGCATCTACTCCGGCAAATGCCATTAGCCCGTAATCGACTCGAATCGACTTAGGGAATGTTGCAGTGTTTATAAACAAGGGGATTTGTATTAGCTCTCAAAAGCCACTTATCACAAGCTGAGTAATCCACAGATCTGATTGGAGTGTGAATAGGTGCACCACGAGGCTTCAGTCAGAATCACTGACAGCCAGTCGCCACGGCAACATGAGGAGGCTGATGTCTGACGGGAAGTCGAACATAAAAATGAATGAGTATTGAAAGTGATGTCACTTGAGAATCAATACGGACAGTTGCTCACGCAAACTCTCGCTCTGCTGCGACGTTTGATCTGAAAATACCCAGAAGCTCTGTTGGCACGAACGCAGTGACGGAATACGGAGGCAGCCTTTTCACACTCACTCAGACCTCGTAGCATGCGTTCTTTCACAATCAGGGCCTTCAATATTAGTCGAGCATTTGCACAGAGAAACAACTGCGAGCATACCAAAACAGTCTTCCCACACAATCATAATTATAGGGAGGCCGGCGCATACACACACATACTCACAAATACACACACTCTCTCTAGGCAAGGAACAAAAGAACGCCCACATAGCCTCTTCGTGCGGCAGGCGTGTGTACTGTAAGCCCACTCGTCCTTTTGATACTATCACTTTTCTGTCATGCCTCTGTCATATTCTGTCCGCTTTAGTCATGCAGCATGTATAGAGAGCACAGGCAGAGAGGTAACAGTATTGGTAATGAAAACGAACAATAAACAAGGGTTGCAACGAGAGGCTAACTGCGTGAAACACAGTGAGGGGGGGGGGGAGAGAAAGAGAGGCAGAAGAAAATGGGAGGAGACTGCACAAGATGGAAGCCGAGTAGTGCAAGGAGCAGGGGAGTGGGAAAGAAGGAAGGAAAGAGTGGGAGTTTTAGGAAGAAGGAAAGTCAGAACGCCGAAGAGTCGGTGTGTATGAATGTGTGTCGTTAAGCGGCTGGGCTGAGAAATATGTAAAGGCGATAAACGGGTGAAGGCCGCCATCCATCACCGTCAGAGAGAGGGATGAGAGAGAGAAGAGTGGATTTGATTATGAGAACGGAGAGCTGTGTTTAAAATGAGTTTGGAAGGCATCACCATCGCGATGGAGGAGCAGAAGGACAGCAGAGAAAGAGAGACGTGGTTGAAGGATGGAAGGTGAAGCGTTGAGGAGTGAGAGGAGTAGGAGGAGGACACGGGTTAATGGTCAAGAGAGAAGGTTGTTAAATGGTAAAGGGTTGACTGGGGACATATAACATGACGTTCAAACTTTATAGCCATGATTCAGGCACAACAAAGGTGTAAAGTTTTTGATTTAGACATTAGACCAAGACCAGAGGTCAGAAATGAAGAGTATAAGTTAAGTGTGAGATCACGGATTTAGATATTTCCTCCTGACTAGTAGGGTGGGTTTCCACAGGCTATTTTTTTAAGATCCTTTAAACTTTGAAAAATCTTTAAAATTCTCAACTACCTTAAAATATTATGTTAACATTCATTTTGTGCTACTTCATGTTTTAAAGTGAGTCTTTCTTCTTTTTGAATGGGTCCAGACAATTTAGTCTCACCGATATCGAAATGTTAATATTTGAGAGTTCTCAACAGTTCCGTAGTGGACAAACTAGTTTTGATGGAATGTAGAAGCGATCATTTCATTGAATAGTTTGGCATTTTAACGAGAAGTGTGAAGATCAATAGCTGTCAGACACAGGAAGCTGTAATCCTTGTCAAGTGTGCAGGCTACCTCTCAAAAAGGAATCAGAATCTGCTCATGCCACTCACTAATTGCTTGACGTGTAGTTGAACCCTCCTACATTTCGTTTTTTCTTTATTATGATGTACAGGTAGGGGGCTACTGGTGGGAAACCGCTTACAGAACCCCTGAGGAAAATGGTGCGAGTGGAAGAAGAGAAATGGGAAATAAGAGAAAGAAAACTGGAGCCTATTCTCTTTAAAATAAAAGAACTGCAGTATCCTCACAGCAGGCTTCCAAAATAATACAGCTCCTCTGAAATACCCCTCACAGCTAATTCCTCCCAAACCCTTCTATGTTGTGTTCAAGAGAGAAATAAATGTGTGTTTGTGTGTGTGTATGCAGTATCTGTGTATCAGCATGTGTGTACATATCTGTATGCACGACCCTCGCTGAATAAATCCTGTTGGAACCAGTCCTATTTGGAGGATTTTGATAATTGTGACTATTCCTGGAACATTGCGCAGTCAGATTTTTAAACAGTTGTTTTGGTTCAGGTTTAACAAACGTGAACACGTTGTTTTTGTCTCACCGAGGCACATTTCACAGCTCTTGCGTGAAGGCCATTAAAACGTTTAAAATCTTTTTCCTCGTGTTTGTAAAACAGACATTTGGAAAAATAAGATAACATTTTATTAGAGATGACTGAATTTTTGCTACAGAACCTTATCTTTAATACGTTTTTAAAAGCCACTATAATCTTTTAACACGGCAACACTTAAGAGACACAATGAAAGCCAATCTGCTGTTTGGAATGAGGATACAATATTGGTAGAAGCTTGTTTGGCTTTTAAAAGGCTGCAACACTTTGCATCCACTCTGCACAGATTAGAAACCCAGTCTTTAAATTAATTTAGAAAGCTTTTTTAATAATTGAAGTTGGAAAAGCCATGAAAAGTTTACAAACCAATGTAACCTGGGATTCTTCTGAGGCACGGCTGTTAAAGAGGCCCGGGCCTCTCTCTGTGTAAAGTCTGCAGACAGAAGTTCCTGATATTCTGAGAAACCAGTTAACCCACTGTTCTGCTTTACCACAGGCTGTGAACTGGTGAACCGTGAAGTCTTGTGAAATGGTGGACAAAAAAATCTCAAGCAGCGAACCATGGCATTAAGTAGGCCCTTGCTCTTGCCCGCCTTATGAGTGTAGTCGAATTTTGAACCTGATGTCACAGCTCACATCACTGCCCCCTTAGTTGCTGATTTTCTGTCCCCCGGTACCCCAACTGGTATCACTGGTTAAGAGTTGAGTATCACAGAAAAACACAGTATATATTTCATCTTAAGGCATCTTGTCTTTGTAACATTTGATCCAGTTTGTTTTTGTTTCTTGACATTGTTTGGTTTTTAGACGGGCGTGCATCTGACGTTGGCGTCTAGTCAATGTGACGAGCACTATAGTCTGTCTGTTTGAGTCTAGAAAATGAACGAACCAGTTTTGTTTTAGTAGTACCATCATCACCAACTTCAGTAGCCGCACTCGACAGTACTTTGAATGAGCCAAATAAACATCCTCGTCGTTCAAACATTTATTTTCGGGGGGCAAAGACTTTAACCAATTACTCAAGTTGCTTCCACTTCTTTTTCCTTTTCAATTTTTTTAATGCCTTCTCAACGTTCAGCTTGATTTGGGCCAAGTCTTTGGTCAGACTAAATTTAAATTGGTATAAATGGGTCTTGGCCTTAGTCTGGGGCTCCTTTCAGACTTGTTATTTTGGTTCAGACTAAACTGAAGAGTCTGAAGCTCAGCACCAAACAAGACAGGAAACGACCTTCGCTACCTTTCTCCTACTTCTGAGACCAAACCGCTCTGATGGTTCTCTTAGCACTCCGGTAACAGTGTTGTGTTATATCTGTGGCAGCCACTCTCCCACTCCTTGCTGAGTTTTTTGTAATTTTGTTTCCTCCCACTGGATAGCCCGCATGGCTGCACAGCTTGGGGATTAAATTTTCTGGGAGGTAAATTGAATTGGCAAACAACGGAGGTGACAGGGATTTTCTTTGGCACTTCATTGGCACAGGCCGCGCCACGGAAGCAGTCTGTCCATGATCTGTCAGGAAGTTATCGTTCCAATTTTCAAGTTTTAATCCGTTATCTAGTCTTGAACAGCGTAAGGATCAGTATTTGTGGCCACATTTATACTTCCTTAGGCTGTGCATTCTCTCTTCACAGGGACTCTTTTTGTTTTGTTGTCTGTGATGCGTCACTGTCACTGACTACAAACTAGGACCTCAGCCTTATCTGTTGTGAAAGTGCATTTGTAAAATGTAGCAGTAGTTTCATTCTGTACGTGTGATACCATCCTACAGCTGGATGTTAAAAAATGGGAACAGCCGAGAAAATGAGGGACGCAGAGTTCTGAGACCGGCTCAGGCAGCTCTGCTATACCGGGAATGCCTTTATTCTTGGAGAGGGATAATTTTTCATTGGTGGATAGCTGTCATATTGGTGCCAGAGAGGAAGCTCAATACCCTTCTCTTTTTTGATGCTCCTTTACTCCAGATGGCAACATCACACTTACGTCTGATTAAATAGCACAGTAACATGGTTTTACACTGAGCCAATAAAAGCCTTTAATTAATAGCTGACAGTCTTTGTTTTTGCCACATGCTCGTCTTTTGATGCAGCTTCTATTTTGTGCTGAACGCGATGGGAAAATAAATCTCCTCTGTACGAATTTGCCATCCTATATATAAATTTTCTTTTCAAGGTTCTCGTTCTATTAAACGACAAAGACAACATAACTTTGTATTTTTACGTGTTTCAGAGTCGGGCTCTCTTGCATGCAGCCGAGGACAAAATGATTCAGTGAGGAAAACATGTCAAAATTAGAAATTTGACTTTTGGAAAGGTCCATCACAGCCACAGAAGACATTGTATAACTTTAGTTTGAGGAGTTCCTCTTGAGAAACTGGTGGAATACACCTTAAAAATAAATATATGCTACAACATGCAGGTAGTTACAGATGCTATATGACAATCTCACTCTTAAGAGTTTGGAATCGGTCGCACTACCAACATCCGCCTGTTTCAAACTGTGTCTGAATAGAAAATGAATGCGGCTTAATTTGTATTATTCCTTATTGTCATTGAATGTATAATAGCACCATAGTCTACAGTTTGGGTCACTTAAGCATTTGTAAGTGTTGCATGTGAAGCGGTGGTTTTGTTTGTTGGTGCTTGCAGTCATTAACACACACACACACACACACACACACACACACACACATACACACACTTGCTTACTCTGAAACTTGCAGACCTACAAATACACTTCTGCTTACATCCACAAATTTGCCTTTGCAGGACAAGGCACACTATCATAAGTTTTGCAATATAACGGGTCTGCCACTCACCCTGAACATAATGCGCTTGCAGTTTTCTCTGCCCCTCTCCTCCACCCTTCATCCCTCCTCCTCCTCTCTCTCCTCCCTCCTCTTCTTCCTCCCGTATTCCTCAAGCTCAACCTTTTTGTTGCTACATGAAATGGATTTCTTTCTCTCATTACGTTTTCTCTCCCACAACCTCATCTGCTTGCTCTCTCTCAATTCCCACTTCACTTTTTCATGTCAGCCTTTCCTGCAACACTGCCATATTTTGTGTGTGTGTGTGTGCGTCCACGTATAGGTGAGACAAATCAACACAAGAAAAATCCACCACGAACAATGGTCGACAAGTAAAATACTAACAATTGTGCTGTCAATGTCTCTTGCTCAATCAGAAACCCAGCGGTGTCAATTATACAGACCCTGAAACGACAGGATGAAGCTTAACAAAAAGATTGTATGTGTGTGTGTTTGTGCAAGTGGACGTTGGATGAGTCAGCAGGGTTCCAAGCCTTCAACTGGGAAAGCCTGAGTAAGAGAACAATTACCCAATCAGCACTCTGCATCCAGCACAGTAGGTCAATGACCCGCCAACCAGGCCTCTGAATCACAGAGATGGATATATTGATTAATACAAGACACACACAGGATACACACAAACACAGGATACAGACACACACTCGCACTCAGACACACTCAGACTCCCTGTTTATGTTGTTTTCTGTATCGCTCAGGTGTTCATCCCCCTGTCTGAAACAGAGGGATGTGTAAAGATTGGAGAGACAGCAGGATAGGGATAAGAGGTGGGAGTAGTGCAAGTGTCCTTGGGGAAGAGATACATGTTGCGCAGGGATTGGAAGAATCTTCAATAATCACTGGGTTGAGGCCTGTTTGATCACAGCGGCCCCTCTCACCACAAAGAGAATTGTTCCCCTTGTGAGACACTAATAAAGGCGAAATTACACTGTGGTTCGAAGGGAGAACGGCTTCCCTCGAGTTAGTCGATGAGCGTCTCAAATCCTGATGCTAAACATTGCTGATACAGGCAGGAACGCTCCGTGCTATGCTGTCAGACGGACTGTGTGTGTTGCAGACCGAGTACAAGCAGGGTTTCCTTTTGAAAGTCATCATGCACGCTGTATCCTGCACCATGATTCATTTGAGCATCTACAACCCACTGCATCTGCTGAGGATAGCCGTAATGCAGACACCTATGAGTTCGTAGATAGTAGTGTCGGGTCACAACTGTATTTTTGTCTTAAGCCCCGTTTCCACTGGTCAAAAGGTCCACTAACATCTGCCTTTATCGCGGTAATAATGGATACCATCAGCTTTTACTGCACCTTTGCTGGTGCACCATTATGACGCCCTCTGAACGAAAATAGCCATGAACGTTTGAGTTGTGGTTTTAGGCATTTTGGGACCAACATGTAACAGAAATTGATTTTTTTCCCCCTACATATCGTGCAAGATGCAACACTGGCAAGAAAGCTATGTTTTCCGAGGTGTTCGTGATGTCGGACGTGACTCACCGGGGTAAAATGGGAAAAGGAGTCAATCGCCTTTTTTAGAGGGTTTACCTGCGTTCAAAACACCCACACATACCTGCTAATTTTGGTGAAGCCAAAGAGGTTTTAGAGGTGTAGCCAGGCTGTGTAGCAGACGTGCGGGGACATCGTGCACAGATGACGGTTCTGATATTTTGCAAAATGTGCGGAAACTCACTCCTCACGCGCTTGTCTTTAAAAGGTTCAAACTGCTATCAAACCAAGTTTCCTTTTTCTCTTGGGTTTTATAATGGCAACAGTTATTGGACCTGATAGATTTTATTTGTTGTGGTGTTTTTCTACAATTACTTATATTCATTTTCATTTTCAACTTTTCAAATGTGAGGCATCGCTGCTTTCTTCAGTTTTCTATAAATATCTCTACCTCTTTCTCTCAAGGGTTTTTCCCAGAAAGCAGGTTACCCAGATATGATTTATACATACTTTGTGAAATGTTGGAAATTCTTTATTCAGATTCTAATCAGCATCACCATGAGAACTTCCTCACAAGGCCCAGGGGGTTGTAAAATCGGCATCAGTTCTTTGTATTTTCACCTCAACTTCCACCTGTCTTCTTCTTTCCTCCTTTCTCCTCCGTGCTCAGTCGTCCCTAATTTCCCACTTGTGACACCCTCCCTTCCTCTAATCCCCCCCGAGTAGCCTCACACACACTCTTTAACGTTTGGCTCTTCCTCGTTTCCCTCCCCCCCTGTATCTCCCTCCCCAGAACCATCCCTCCGTCTGTCTCCAGCGGTTGCCGTGGTTACAGTTTGTTCTGCTCATCAGGCGCCTGCTGTGCCTAAACAGACTGTCAACAGTTTAATTACTCATCCTCTCATCCCTCTATCTTTCCTTACTTCTGCACTGTGCTGTGGCTTGTTGCTTTCACCTCTGACTGGGGAGCCTCTTAGTCACTCCTCCTCGCTGTGACACCCTCTTTCTCGCTTTCATAATTTTCCACTTTGATTTCCCCCCTTCTTTCCATCCTTTTTTGCTTCTCATCCTTCCACTTAGTCATGCCATCCCTTAACCACAGCCCCGCTCCCCATGTTTGACTACTAACGGTGTAATTACTCATCCTTTCGGAATTCAGTCACATCAGTTTTATTCCACTCATTCATCCATACCTCCACTTCTCTACCCATCCATCCCTCCCCCTCCAGGTGTGCCAGAGCTTTATTAGTGTAGTTTTTCTTTTCAGACATTGTTATTCCTCTATTCCCTTATCCCCGCTCCCTCTTATCATGCACCTCTCAAGTGTCATCACTCGCCGTTTCATTCTTCATTACCCAGTCTCCCTCCATCCTCTGAGAGTTCCTCCCTATCTTAAACAGTCCTGCAATTACTCCTCTTCATCGCGCTATCGTTCTATACCTGTCTGTCCGTCTACCTCTCCATTCCTCAGCTGTTGACAGGGGCCTGATGTCTCATACTTTGATCTTGCATCCTTTCTTTAACATCACGGCCCCTTCACTTCTCCCCCTCCACCATTTGTCATTCATTCGTCCATCAAATCATCCATCAAGTGTCACCTTTCTGACATCGACACTGCCTCCTTTTGTTTCACAGTTGCACATCTTCCACTCGTCTCCACAGCTGCTTTTATATACAGAGATCCCACTTTATGGCTATAAAAAAATCCACCATTATGCCAGTTTCAACTGTTTACACAGAACCAAGGCTGCTCTCATGCTAATGGTGAGGTTTTAGAAACACTGTTTGCAAAACCAACAATACACGACTAAAAGTTCAAAGAACTAGAAAAGGCACTCTGGCAGCTCATACCGCAGTAAAGGCTTAACAGTCAACTCATGAAACCACATTTAAATTCAATAGATCTGGATTTTTTGATTTGGATCTGCACCACATTGCAAATCCTGACTCATGAATATCAGTCCCCTAAACATGCAAAACGCACAATCTTAAAGAAATTGGAAAAAACAACTCTTCAACTATATCTAATGGAAATAGATATATTCGTTTTTGCTCAATCCTGCTAAGTAAGAACCAACTTCTATGTCTTTGTCGGCAAACATAACAATTTCAAATTTTCGGGCTTGCTGTAAACTAACCCATTCAAAGGTGAGTGACATTGCATCACTTTATTATCTTGTGGCTTTAGTTGTTTTTATTGACTTCAAGGCAAGAATTAATAGCTCGACAGCTGTATCACCAGTAACATTGGTGGGAGGAACACGGCAATGGTCAGTTTGTTGATCTGAAAGTTTTTCCCGTCACTTCTCTTAAATAAAAGCTCCATTCACTTGCCTGTTTTTTTCGCTCTATGCCTCCATTCATGTGCCAGTCTGTTCATTTTGGCACGACTCCTACTTTGAACAGGGAGCATCCCATCTGTTCATCTCCCTTACTGTAGCCTTTGGTATCAACGAGCCGCACGGACACATTAACGAGATAATTGTGAAAATGCTCTTTTATTCCGCCTTTATTTTCACCGTTTGAATCAGACGACGCTCACCTGCTCTGCTTTCTGACGACGAGCAGGAGAGCACAGCCAATTATAGAATTACGAGTCGGATAATGGATATCAAAAGGCTTCTTTGTTTCACTTTAAAAAGATCCAGTCATCTCTTCAGAATTAGCGCTGCCCCTGTTCACAGCGAGAGTCAAAACTGCTGTAAACGATCAACAGAGCAAGTAATGAGCCCTGTCTTAGTTATTAAAAAAGCTTATTGTTCACAACAAAATAGATTCACGTGTTTTTCAGAGATTATTTCAGTTTCAGGGGTAATTAATGTTCCTCAAAGGTAGAATTCACTTTCCAAACCCAAGTTGTGGCTCATAATTTGACAGTTTGTTACATATTATATAATCTACACCTCATTCACCATATCTCTAAATAGCCCAGGACATGCATTAGTGATCTTTGACAGACTTTTTGGGGTCACGTCAGACTAATTGTAGCCAATGGTATAACCGTACAAAGCTACATAATGATGGCCATCTGTCTTTCTAATTATTTCTTCCTCATCGGTCTTTCTATCTTTATCTCCCTATGGTAAATCACCCTTAATTTATCTCCCCACCCTGATGGTGCCTCTTTCTAACCTTTTTTTTTGTGTCTTGTAACTCATCAATCCAGACTTGTTGTTTATCTCACTTATCATTAAATAAATCAGTTCTATACTCAATGTGATTTCTCGCTGCTCAAACATTTTATATCTGTTTTTCGATCATTTCTCACTTATCCCTCATTTTCTCCATATGCCTCCTTGTTACCCCTCCCTTTTCTTATCTGTTTATCTGATTTAAGCTGTTTTATTCCCTTCTTTTTTGCTCATCCTTCCATTCACTCGTCTCTTTCACTGGATGAAGTCAATCACTGCCTCTCACTTCTTCCTGCTCTTACCGCAATCCTTTCATCTGACCTCTCTCAGGCCTAAGCACCCATCACTATGTCTGTGTCACCCTTCCCTCTCCCCTCTCCCCTCTCCCTGTATCTCTTTACCTCCTCGCACTTTCCCTCTCCTCTCGTCTCCATGTCTTTGTCATCGCCCTCTTATCCTCCCGTATATCCACTCAGTCAGTCTGATCTCCCGTGTCAGTGTGCCAAATCCGTGTGTTTTTGTGTCTGTGTGTGTGTGCGCGCGCTCCGACGCGGCTTACGTAAAGGGCCTCAAACGATGGGAGTTTAAAACTGTGCTGCGGATGCTGCCACCACCACGCACACACTCGCAGCGTCCACACACTCTTGCCATGCTACAGACACACACACACACACACACACACACACGACACGCCTGGTGAGATTACATAAAGGCGAGGTGATGAAAGCCAAGCTGAGATGCACCTAGTGAGTAATCTGATACAGGACAGCTCTGGCTGACACTCGCATGCACTGAAACCTACACAGAAAAAGAGAATGCGAGCTACTCGGTATCGGAGTATGCAGAGCACTAAAGTGTGGAAGAGAGGGATAAAAAAAGTTAAACCTATCAACGGTGCCATGTTGGAGGACCTTTTTTTGTGTGTGTGTGTTCCTGTTTAACATTTGCCTCGCATACTGTTGTTGTTGTGAATGCACATCTGTCCATTATTTATAGGCGTTGAGTGTGCACGTGTACGTATGTGTGGGAGAACACAGAGTTCCCAGTTCAGTGAGTTGCTGACGTTCACAGCATCGATGTGCTCAATGATTCAGCATAAGAAAGCTAACGTGCAAACGTGGGTTCACCTTTACATGGGCCAATATATGCCAATTTGTGGGATCAGTAGGTTGGAGGAAAGGTTATGGGTTTGGTACAACTGCTGGGGTCAAGGTAAGGGCCTCCAAGAAATGAGTATAGGTCTATTAAAATCCACTGTGTGTGTGTGTGTGTGTGTGTGTGTGAAACAACATGGACATTACCTTTTCCGTCTGTTCGGCTCTATAATCCAAATCAGCTCCACATGTTATCCAGCTGTGTGATTGTGTGTGTGTGTGTATATGTGAGTGTTTAGCACAGATCTCGCCCCCAGGTGTTTCTCCTTGTGTTGGGCCAGAAGGAAGGGGTGGGGGGAGTTTATGCACTTGTGCTGAAACCTGTCCTACTCCCCTCCACACACACGAGCCCCCATATAGATCAAAAGAAGGAGGATGTAGGTCAGTGTCAAAAAAAAAAAAAAAAAACAGAGTTGCAGAAATTCCAATTCCTCAGTAGGCTTCTATAGACGAAGAAAACCTGGAAAATCCGGAATTACTCGCTCAATCCTGGTGCGGTATTCCGATACAGAGACCTCGGTTTGAAAGGAGATCCAAGAATCCACTTTGCTTAAAATCCTATTCATGGCTTATCATATGATTTCCTCGTGGCTGGATTCAGTATATGTCAAGCAGTTCAGGCGAGGGAGAGAATCCTGGAGTCAGTGGCGATCTTCAACTCCCCACCGCCTCCTTCCTCCCCTTCTCTCAATTCTCCCTCCTTCCTTTTTTTCCCCCCTCCCTCCTCGCTCATACAGCCGTGTCTCTTCTCTTCTTATTTATTCATCTGGCTCCCTGGCTTTCTCTCTTATTGCTTCATCCTTTCACACATTAAGTTTTTCCTCTCCTCCTCCTCCTCTCATCCCTCACTTCTCGGAGTGACTTCCAGGGCCTCTCTACACTCTACAGAGTGCGACCAGTGTCTGCTCTCCCACATGGAGTTAGTGGTTCATTGATGACCTTGGAGGGAGGCGCAGGAAAGGAGGTTCGGGAGTGAGCCGGAGAGACGGAGGGATGGCTAGAAACCTGCAAAAGAGGAGACAGATGGAGAGCGTGAAGAGTGTGTGCTCCATTAATGTCCTCGTCTTTCCTCTGGTGTGTGTTCACTCACGTAAAACAACTCGAGTCCATTAGCACTTTTTGGTCTCATCCCATCCTTCTTTTTTGACCTCCCTTTTCCCTTCACATGTCAACAACCATCCCTCTCTCCGCGACTTCTGCTGTCAATCATTCATTTCTCCTCTTTGAAACCTCCGCCCCACCTTGCCCCCCCCCACCCACCCACAATTTGTCTCCCTTGTCCCCCCCCCTCCCTCCCTTGTCCTCCCTCGCCTGTCTGTCAAAGGGAATCAATAGTTCTGAGACCCTCTTAACGCTTCTCAGCGCGCTGCACTCCCGGGAGCGCACGGGCACATGCACACGGTCATGCAGCACGTTCACGCATGCTTGCGCCACCACGGTCGCCTCCGCCGCGCACACATCCACTAAGTAGTCATGCAGCCGTACTCTGCATCTCTCTCTCGCGCACACTCACACACACACACCGCGTAATGAAACAATTGGGCTATTGATCAGTGCCATGAATGTCAGACAGTTCAAAAGTCTCTGTCCATCCCAGCCCCCCCCCCCCACCCCCCCCACTCTCTGGCCTGTCAATCAAACTCCAAAAGCCGACACCTTTGAGGAGACAATCTCATTATCTTGCTATCTTGCTCTAAAGCTGTGCACTCGCTCTGGGTTTGTGTGCGTGTGTGTGAGTGTGTGTTCCTCAGACTGTGTATATGTACATTAGTGCAGTAGCATCCCCGCCAGATTTTTTTCCCCTCCTTAAATCAAATTGAATTTCATTTTTTTTCATTGATTCTTATTCAGTTATGGCTTTTTTCCCCCCTCTTTCTCTGGGTTTCACTTCGCTAATTCAAAAAGCACATTACAGTTTTATTTTACATATTTTATTTCTCTCTAAGTTTTCAGGCTCTTTCTGTCTTCCCCCCCCTTTTGTTTTGCCCTCCGCCAGATGAAAAGGTGCAATTACTAACCTTGTTTTCCGGATCATTCCACCGCGACTCTTGGAGCCGTCACATCTCTGTCAACACGGCTCGCTCTCTAGCTCAGCTCCATGGAAAAACACCCATCTCTCTCTCTCTCTCTCTCTCTCTCTCTCTCTCTCTCTCTCTCTCTCTCCCCCCTATCTCTATCACTCCCTGTCTATCCCCCCCCCCCTCTCTCTCTCTCTCTCTCTCTCTCTCTCTCTCTCTCTCTCTGTCTCCTCCCCTCGGTCGTCCCCTCGCTCGGTCTCGACAGCTGCAGTGCTCTGTCTGCCTCCTCTGTCGCTCTTCCGTCAGGCTGTAGGCTGATTGAATTTTAAGTCATGTTAATCCCACAGAACAGGTACTGAATGAAGGAAGGAGACACAGCAGAGAAGAAGGGAGAGAGAGAAAATAACAGAACGCAGGGGGGAAAAGCTGCTATGTATTTTTAGAAACCTCCTCTCCACTCCAGGGAGGTTTTCTCCATTTTTTCCCTTTCCTTTCACTTGTCCTGCCTTCACTCAGTCACTTCTCCTCTTCTTCTGTCCATTTATGTGCATCTGCATCCTCTGAGTTTTATTGGCTCGCTTTGTCTCGATCTGGTGTAGAAGAGTGTGTGATTCCCAGCGAGGAGCAGAAGAGAGTACCGCGATCTGTCTCCGCCAGCGTCAAGCATCGGACGAAGGGAGGGAGGGAGGGAGAGAGGGAGGGAAAGAGACGTGAAGATGAGGAACACGAGGCAGGAGAGATGGAGGGTGGTGGGGAGACAAGGTGAGGAGGAGATGAAAGAGGGAGTTAGTTAGGAGGAGGAAGAGTAGGAGTGATGACGAATTAGAGGGGAGGGAAAGGAAACAGAAGAGGGGCAGAGTTTTTTTCTCCACTATGTTTATTCGACACCCTTCGAGTCACCAGTTACTTGTCAGATTTTACATACAAATCGTAAATTATATATATTTATCTAAATTATCAACATCTATATATAGCCAGTAGTATAGAGCTGTAGCTTCACTGGCTGAAAAATCTAAATCCAGCATATGGGATATTTGAAAGGATCCGTCCATCAATATTTTTTATCGTCAACAAATTGCAGAAAAAGACCGAAACCAACAATTATCTCCTTTTTCTACCAAGCCTGCTTTAGTTTATTTGTCTCCCTTGTTGTGCAGAAACTATTAAAAGCACATCAGTGAGCTATAGCGTTGCACTGGGTGATATATCCCGTCATTACGATGAACATGGGCAGTTGAGTTTAATTTAAGTCAGCTCCCACATACGCTGTCCTGGTGCCGTAAATACTCACCAGTGCACCAAACGTAGATTAATCTGCGGCTGAAAATGATCCCCCAACGAATACACTATTTACTCCGGTTTGAATTATTTCTACTAACAACTGCAGTTCCCAGCTGTTGGAGGAAATCAGTGAGATCCTTTCTAATACAAACCAGAAGATTTAGAATTGTCAGTTGGCACATATGGGAGTGTGGGCTGTGAGCCGCAGACTTTCAAGTGAAGTTTTCAACAAGCCCATTGTTTTTCGACTTTTGATGAAAGTTGTTGATGGTAGAAAATGTACAGAACACAGGTTTCAGTATATGTTTAAGGTGATGTAAGTATTTAAATCTTTTTCTCGCTTGTTTTTACATTCAAAGTAGCAGAAGTAGTTAAGTGAATTAAAGTAGTCATCAAATCCTGCATATATCTGTACCTCCTCACCTTCACACAACAGGTCAATCTCTGTGCGAAGTGGTTTGGTCCGAATGCTTTTTTTAATACCTTAATCACAATCATCTGCCGGAATATAAGCTATATCAAAAAAATATTAGAAATGATCCACAAATGTCGTCAAACCCTTAAGACAAAGAAATGTTATTGAGGCTTAACTTGACTATAAATAACTCTTAATTAAAAGATAACACAAATACAACCGCACATACAGACGTTGAATTCAATTGACACATATAAGCAAACATAAACACTGAAAAAAGTCTTGTATGGACCAATCAATTAGTTGGTGGGGCTCTAATTTTGCTGACACTTCTTTACTTGAGCCAAAGTTTGAATGAAGGAGTATTTCCACACTGGTATTCATACTTTTACTTCAGTAAAGTATTCCTTGACCACTGATGGAGGGTTAGGTCGAGAGAAGAAGGACGGATGGATGAGGGAGGGAGGGAGTAAGAGGAGGCGATGGAAGTCAGCTGGTGTGACAAGAGAAAGTGAAGCTCTCAGTGCCTCAGGCAACTCTGGGTCAGAAAAAGATGAGGGGGGGAGGCAAAGGAGGATGATTAAGAGAGAGTGAGCAAAGATCTCTGGGGGCGTAAGGGAGATAAGTGAGGAAGGGAGAAGCTAGCAAGGGATAGAAATGAGAAGTGGATGGAGTGATAGCATGGCGATAGGAACGAGTGGAGCTGATACGACTTCAAACGGTGGTCGGGCGTCAGATTTCTCCACTGTGCCGAAAGCTGCTTGAAATAGTCTTTAATGCAATACGTTTGGGTACGAGTGTGTGCGTGTGTGTGTGTGTGTGTGTGTGTGTGTGTGTGTGTGTGTGTGTGTGTGTGTGTATTGTGTGCTTGCAGAACCTATAACATCAGAGGTTTCGGATGTGCTTCTGACATTCACCTCTGTGCAGATGTGTTTTGTCAACGCAATCAGATGATTAATCAGAAAGACGGGAATAAAAGATGGCATAAAGAACAGATTTTGTTGTGTTATGGACAAATATCTCAATTTACTTTCTTCATTCACTCCTCCATCTTCTTAATATTTCTCAATCTGTTCCAGTCCTCCCTGTGTATCTCCACCTTTCATGCCTTTCATCCCACTTTCATGCGCCTCCATTATTCTGTCTCGACTTTATTTTTATCTCTTGCTTTCTCCCACTTTACTGTCGCCCCAATATAGTCCTCCCGTGGACCAGTGTATTTCTGACCCAGTAAACCAGACCTCCCCCAAAGCAAGGTCCAGCAAGGAGAAGTTTGATATATAATTTTGCCCAATCGCAGCCCGTTTACAGCACTCCGCCTTTATGGCTCGTTGATTCACAATTAATCAAACCTCTAGTGGTTTGGCACCCAGTCCTCTCATCAGTGAGAGTGACCTTGCTGAATGAAATAAACTAGCATGACCTGCTGCTGGGTGATGGATGAAGTGGGTTCACCAGGCAGGAGGGAATCTAATTACTGACCGAGTTGTTGGGTTTGCATATTTACATTTATACACCGCGTAAACTGTAAATGAATTACATTTTTTATGAGAGAAATTATCAGCAACCAGAAATCAGTGGGGCGAGTGTCCTTTAGAACGTTCTTGCGACCACAGATCAATCAAGTGCAAGTAAGCTGCACTGGGAAGTCTGTTTCTCCCCTAGAGTGAGAACCTAGCAGAGAGATTGGCAGGATCTTTTTTAGTTCATTCTGAGTAATTCAGCACTTAATCAGAAAGAGGGCAGACCTGCTCGGGTTCGGTCAGGCCAAATTAGCCCTCAAAGTGAACACAGTTGCAGGAGAGTCGGCCTACTGACCCATGTCTGAACGATTCCCTCGCCTTTTCTCTTTTTTATATTGTGTATTGTTTCACTGGTGGTTTCAGCAAAATGGAAACATGGTGTCCGGTGTTCACGTCCCTTGTTTTGCCCGCTAGCATGAACACACTTAACTCACGGTGTCACAGATATTTATATTATTGTGTCACATGTGAAGGCTTAAGTATGATTTTAAGTACCTGGGAATTCACACTTTTTTATCTTTAGCTGAAATTGAAATTAAAGTCGTTGAAAGCTGAGATTCACCTATTTAAAGGTAACCTGTGTAATGTGTCCACAGCATGCACATGTGCGTGCATGACACATTACACAGTTCTTCACTGATATCTCACTATTCCAGTGATCCAAAGGTGCCAGGAGAGGCAGGCAAGAAGAATGCAACCTGTAACCATGGATTTACACAATGCAGGATGTAAAATACACAAACTTTGCAAACGTATTTCACATGTTAGTTCACAATGCATTCAGCTGAGAAACCTATTAATTTGTTGCTCCACCGGACACCCTTTAACTTCATATTTTGTGTGTGTGTGTGTGTGTGTGTCACAAGAGAGACAGAGTGGGGGTGACAGATTTTTGATATTGAGGAAATTTAAGACAGCAGCCCATATGAACCAAGTATATAATGTGTATTAGTCATTTGGCTGGTTTGTCATTAAGTGAGGACAATTCGTATGCATAAATGACTCACACTGAGTTTCTGAGACACTGTGGCTAAATATAGACAACACCAAAACACACAAAAAGATATGCACTCAGTGAGCGCCTGTCCACACAGACATGTCGCACACAATCACCAGTGTGTCAAACGCTTCCATTCACACACACACACACACACACACACAACATTTCACACATGGACACACGTAGAAAATGCATTCTGTAACCGACGCAGAGCATGATTGACCACACACACTCAGAGATTGCCTTGATCACATGATTGCACACATAAACACGCGATGGCATCACACAAATCAGGACGTGGACAGCTCAAACTGCAGTTAGCCACACGCACCTCACAAGGCTAAATGAAATGAGCGCGCTCGCACACTTGCTCGGCTGCGATGTCAGGGGTAAATGGTGTGGAGGTTTAAATCGAAGGGCAGATCCTCCGCTATTTGTCTCAATCTGGGGATAATGAGAGACAAGGGCAAACACGCATGCACGCACATGCACAAGAGCCACACAACACCGCCTTCTAATTTTGCTCTTAGAGCCGTTCGCATGTCATTTTGCAATAGTAATAGGTTCTCCAAATGATTTCCCAGTTACTGCTGATGGACCCTTTTACCAGCCACGGGCAACAGTCAATGGAGTACGAGAAAAAACATGCTGGCCTCATTTGTCTACATTGCTTTAAGTGTAAAATCTTGACAAATGCACTCCGACGTAAAGACACGGGGCGGAAATAACTTGAGGGATATGTTGGTTAAACATGCAATCCAAATGTTTGGAAGTTTGAGTTGCTTGACTGGGTTCTGTGCTACTGTGGAAAATAACAACCGACGGAGTCTTTTGTGTTTGTGGCCTACATAAATGGATCCGTACCCAAATGCAATGAGCTGTTGGAAAGGGGCTGTTAAACGTGGGAATAAAGAGCTGGGAGGTGCCAATGACTTCAAGTGTGCCGGTGCCAGAGCCCTGGTGTTGGTCATGCAGGCTACCTGGCACGGCTCCCTGGCACAACTCTATGGAACGGAGCAATGTGTCACCTGTGCTTTCCCCGCTGTTAAGGCTTATAAAGGTTTGCTACAGTGATCTTCTGCTGCCAGACGGCCATTTCAGCACCACGGTCAGCGCACACGAGCCACACACACACACACCGTCTCGTGATAAGAAAACACATGTACACACACACACACACACACACACACACACACACACACACACACACACACACACACACACACACACACACACACACACACGTAGTAGTAGGAGGAGGAGGAGCCGGAGCCCTCATGATCGAGAGCGTTAAAAAAAACCAAATGTGAAGATCTATAAATACTGACTAGAAGATCACAGGCAGCCATGATAAGACTATAAAAACATTCAAATAAATAATGCATGATGTTCTGTGCTGAGAAAATCTTGACAGTTAGAGTACATTCTGTAAATAAGAGGCAGCTGTTAGTCATTTCGTGTACCGGCCTCCGCTGCTCCCTGAAAATACAGACTATTGGGGTTTCTAGAATTAAAGGCATCATGCTGAGCCACACATGGAGGGGAATAATCAAATATGATCTTGTCAGTTGAGTCAACGTTTTCTATTTGGGATAGCTTTCTCATTAGGAGTCCTGCTATCTTTGCTCAATATGTATTAGTGTGCGGATACTCGGATGAATCACCTTTTCACTTCTGACTGTAGACATCAATAGAGAGGAGCCCATTAGATGAGATGCATTAGTTTGACAGAACAGTATATTGAGACTAGGGCCATTATCATGATGGTAAATGGGAACTGGTAGAATTATATTATCTACTCACATCATGTGAAGGGAGACGCTCTCTGCATTACTTAAATGTTTTTACTACAGTAGGAAAGCTGCTTTTAGACATGCACTGAACTCTGGATAATTTCCTGACATTCTCCACAGGGGCAGTATGTGTACATGTATTTTAAGTTTCTCCGTACATAAGTACAATCTGCTTTCTCTTAAAAAGAAATTTGAAGTGGCATGACACACTGAAAAAACACAGGGCACTTAGGGGTGCACTTAATTTCTGCAAAGTACACAATGAAATATGACATTGTGTTCGGGAGAATGACGACAATATGATGACTGGAATCCTGAAAGCCTAATATCCAAGGAATTATGTTATCTTCCTTTTTTATTTTTTATTTTACTGCTATCAATGAATATATCGGACACATATTATTCCCAATTAATTGTTATCCTCTTTCTGCATGTGTGGGAATACATTTCTTACCAGGAGTACTGACACCCAGAAACAACTACATAACCTGACATGAAAACGTGTTTCGTAGGGATTATTCTTGAATGTGAAGTCAGTACTCACTAATTAGACAAATGCTTGTTTAGTGTGTAGAGGTTTTCTATAGGATTTTAACATTGAAGGTCACAATTAGCAGCTCGAGATCTCGGTGTAATATTTGATGCAGACCTCTGTTTTGATGCTCAAGTGAAGAATGTTTTTCAGTCGTGCTTCTATCAGCTTGTTTCCGTCCGATTTACATAAGGTTATAGATGCTTTTATTTCTTCTTACCTTGACTACTGTAATGCTCTTTGTGCTGGTATCAGTCAGAGCTCCAGTTATTGACTCCAACTGGTATAAAACACT
The DNA here is from genome assembly GCF_009819705.1 of Hippoglossus hippoglossus. Taxonomy (NCBI): domain Eukaryota; kingdom Metazoa; phylum Chordata; class Actinopteri; order Pleuronectiformes; family Pleuronectidae; genus Hippoglossus; species Hippoglossus hippoglossus. Next base: position 6,987,625 of record NC_047168.1, read on the forward strand.
GCTGCCCCAATTTTAACAGGCACAAAGACATATGAACACATGACCCCTGTGTTAGCCCACTTACACTGGCTGCCCGTTTTTTCCCGGATTGATTTAAAAATTGCATTGATCCCTTTTAAAGCGTTAAATGGCCTTGCTCCAAATTACTTTAAGGATCTATTGATTCTTTATGTGTCTGGGCATTTTCTGAGATCAGGGGATGCAGCTCTACTGGTTGTTCCCAGATCCAGGTTTATAACTAAAGGTGACCGGGCCTTTGCTGTGGATCACTCTACATCAGTACAATCAGACAGGAGTCATTTGAAGCTCTTCTTAAAACTCTCCTTTATCGCAAAGCATTTATGAAAACTTAATACGTTGCTGGATTTTATCTTCCCGCTCTTGACATTTTATTATTTGCTTTATTTCACTTCCCAGTGTTTTTATGTTGTTGATCCTTCTGTTGTTTGTATTGTGGTTTTTATTGCTGTTTTGATTGTTCTTCTCTGTGAAGCACTTTGTAACCTTGTTAAGAAAAGTGCTATACAAATACAGCTTATTATAATTTGAAGTTAATCCGTAGCAGAAGAGAAGCTTTTTATTTTCCTTTTTTTTTTTTCTACGCTTCAGTTATTGCAGAAGCGACTATCCCATGTTATTATTTCTATACATTTTCCAGCTCCAAAATACATAAACGGGAATATTTAATGGTTTTACTCAGTTGATATGTTTGTGTATTGAAAGAGGGTTTGGTCTAAAGTAATTAACACATCATAGTAAAAGAAGGGTTGGAAAGTTTTTTTATCAAATTTGTTGAAATCCTCTTCATGTTCTAAGAGCCATCAATAAATAAAGTTATCTGGCTCTCGCAGGACTGTAATAAACATGTCTAATCATTTCATTCGGACCAAATGAAATGATTTGCTGGTGAACATGTCAGTCACTTACCAATCTGCCAACCTGCGCGCACTCCTTGCATGACCGGAGTCTTCACAAGCTGGAGAGATGTACACTGCTAAGTATAGTCAAGAGCCGGAGAGGGAAGACGAAGTCTTGAAAAAGTCGTCTTCTTGCAGTTTTCAGGTAGTGATGTCCAAGTGTTTCCGGGGCGAGAGGGTGGATGTATCGGCTGCATATCATAGCCTGCTCTTGCTCGCTTTTCCAGGATTACCAACCCTATCTCTAAGGTGTGCTTGCATTGAGAATAAACAATAGATTTGGGAAAAACTGAAGGTCGGGTACTCTCTCACCTAATAATTGTGCAGTTAGTGAACTGCTGCATCTTTTTGCGTACTGCCCCTTTAGGGTCGATTTACTTTCTGCTGATCAGTTGGGATTTCTCGTTTTATCTCCCCGCTCCTCAGATTGTGTGAACCAAATAAACAGTGGCCTCAGACATAAAATGGGGCTGCTACAGTATGTTACACTTTACAGAAATACCATTGCCTTAAACTCTTTAAACTATGACTGAGCTGCCAAAATGAGTCACAGCTACTAAAGGGAGGATGACGGGTAGAAGTAATGTGAAAAATAATATTAGTGCTACGGCCTAATAATACTATAGACGACATAAATAACCCTGAAGTGAGAAAAACGTAGGCTGAAATGTCGTGTGTCATGGTTTTAGGTGAGGCTTAATTAAAACTGACATTAAGCTGCAAATTAGAATGAACATTGCTTTAGTGTGATAGTTAGACAGGCAATTGTTTAAAATGTATCTTTGATATAATGTAAGTGAAAGCATTTGATTGCAGGTAGTCAGAAATGAGATATATTTAGGTTTTTATCCGACCACTGTGTGTTCTCTAAAGGAAACTATTTCTAGTTTCATTCCTAAACTAAAAACAACTTGAATCAGCCGCGGCATGCTGTGAGTTTGTTCATTATAAATACTGCAGCGGCTGGTGTTGGTGGGTTAACTTTAGTAGCACATCGATGGAACCACTATGCGGTCTATAATCTGAAACAGCACAACAACTGAGGATATGTTGCTCAATTGTAAAAACAAGGTAATTGTAGTTAAACAAGAAATAATGTGTCAGAAGTGTTGATTTGAGGTGACGCTCAATACGTCACAGTCTCGGTATTGACGACATGTTGCTGAGAAGAACTCTCGCTCTTTAAATTCGATGAGTGAGCCGATCATTCACAAGTTCAAGTATAATTAACACAGAGGACCAGACACCTGCTAACAGAGAGTGAGACGACGCGCTCCGTGGGTTTGGAGCACATCACGAGTCATTAAATGCGTCACAGGCCTACTGCTTAAGGTTTCCCAAAATACCACTGAGGAGCGATCTGTTTTAATAAGCCTGTGTCTCAGGGCCCCTGAAAGAGTCAGAGAAGGCTTTTTCTTTCAGCGAGTGCAGCGCCCCGTTTTGTTGATACCACGTGAGTCTGAGTCACAGTGTTTAAGGAAAACACGTCACATATTAGCAGTGATGAATGTATCTGCTCTCATAGTGAAGAAAATCCAATCGTAAGACCATTTAAGAATCATTTTGTGACATGTTGAGCTTTCACTGGGTTATTGTGCGTCTCTGTCAAGAAACGTACCTTCGCTGTATCCACTCCCCCCCCATCATCTCATCTTCTGGCTCGCCTTGTAATTTCCAACATTTTCCCCGGAGATGAGTGTGAACTTTAGCAAACCCTGTAAATCGTCTGGGATTGTCATGTAAGCGGTTAGAGCTGCGGTTAGAGTTCAGAGCGCTCGAGGAAAAACTGTCATTTCCTTTAACGCGGAACAAAATATTTTGAAGCCGCACAGCATTTGCTTCTTAAACGGCTGTTAACGGAGGAACTGGGTAAATCACCCAGCGCTTTTTTTTACAGTAAATTTAATTCACTGTAAGGTGCTGAACGCTGGTACAAATTGGTTCTTCTCCTGAGCACTGTAGTTATGCTACAGATATCATAACAACAGTGCAGTAGCGGTTGCATTTCCCCAGTGGCGTACTTTGTCTAGGATGTCTGGCAAGTTCAGCACCATGGCCAGCGCCGGCTCCCAGACAGGCAACTGAAACATACTGTAATGAGAATGTTCTCCCATTACTGAGTTGGAAATAGCCGAGCGTATCTGACATATCTCAAAGCTTTAAGATTACCTCTCCTCCCAACTTCTGGTCCTTTGCATAGCGATACTAGGTGTTTTCCAAAACTAATAAGGGATCATAGCTGGATTTTCACCACCACATGAAGCCTCAAGTGCACAAATGCATGCAGAGACACACGCGTGCAAAAGTGTCATTCTGGAAAGGGAGGGTCTTTGTCGGTTTATGTTTTCATATTTTATCAGATTGCTTTTACACCCTGTGAGCTTATTCACATTGGAAATGTTTCCGGCCACAGCTCCCATGATGAAATGCAAGGTGAAAATTGCTCTGCCCTGGACTGGTGATAGGAGTTATTACCGGAAAGATCACCAATCAGATTTATTTCCCTGAGATAAAAGCTCTGTGGCAAATGTCAAACACTGGCTCCAGATTTAATTTCTAGGTACAGCCATGAAGGGTTCATGTACAAATCTGTTGTGAGGCGGCTGGAGAGAGTGTGAGAGTAAAAGCGAGATGGCGAGGCTAAATATTCAAGCCACTGTTGCTCTTCCTCTTGGCAGTAAAGTCTTTTCAGAGTGGGCTTCATGGTTGTAAAGGCCACTGGAAATAAGAAGATGGTTGGCGTAGTGAATATTCAGTGGTTACTTTAAGGAAGAGGACGAGAGGCAAGAAGTGCAGAGGAAATTAGACGGCAGAGAGACCGAGTTGAGAATGAGGGCATGCTCTCAAAGCTGAAAAAAGAAATGGAGGAAGAAATGTGGTCACAGTTGTCTGCCTCATCAGCACCGAATGTGACCCATTCACTTGTCTCCGGACACAAACAGATGCTGTCACACGAGAGTGTAAACAGACGCATGCATGAAGTGGCTGGCCTGCTGTTCCGACAAACCAATCAGTGGACAACAGCAAAGTCATTAGCGGCCAACTGAGACCAAAACATCTTAGCAGCATGACACTGAGTGTTTGCACGTGTGTGTGTTTGTGAACATCTTGTCACCCCGCATCCACATGTGTCACTGTGTGCTTGTTGTTGTGTCTCCATATGTGTTGTGTTTAAAGCTTTGTTTCTAAGTCTTCCATTTGAAATGTTTGCGTTTGTTTTTCATGCATTTGCTGTATAAGGTGTGTGTGCGTGTGTGTGTGTGTGTGTGTGTGTCCTGCTTGATTAAAATTATACCTGGTACGAGTATGAGGGGTCCCCCTCTTTGTCTATGTGAGTATGTCTATATACATTCATTCCTGTGTGTGTGTGTGTGTGTGTGTGTGTGTGTGTGTGTGTGTGTGTGTGTGTGTGTGTGTGTGTGTGTGTGTGTGTGTGTGTGTGTGTGTGTGTGTGTGTGTGTGTGTGTGTGTGTGTGTGTGTTTTGATCTTGTTTATGTGCCCGGGCCAGTGGTTAGGGCGTGACAGATGGGGATAGGGAGACAGAGGAGGAAAGGAGAGAAAAGACAAATGACCTGACAGCTCCCCTATTCAACTCCTAATCACTGAGGGAGTGTGGAGGCTGTGTATGACAGAGGGAGGCAGTGTTTGTGTTGGGAAGACAGAGATCAGCGGTGTGTGTTGTGAATTTGTGTGTAATGCTGAGCACAGCTTTGTTAAAACTGAAAAATCGTGTCCAGTCTTTGATGCTCTTTCTCTGTTTTGCATCAAGCAACTCCACATTTAGTGCGAGAAATAAAAAACCTGACAGGCAATATTCAACAGTATGTGTGTATTTCCGAGAAAATGCGAAACCTGAACTCCACCATGAGCGGGAACAGAACATCCTTGTTCACAAAGGACTTTTGGAGGAGGGTGGATCCAGGTGAGCCGTGGATCAGAGACCCCCCTGCCTCAGCAGAGGACCCAGCATGTTCTTGCCTTTGTAAGCCAGTATCAGGATTTGAAACCTTCAGTGAGCCAGTGGATTGAGTGCAGGAGCAGAGTGACACCCTGAGTTGTTATTCCTTTTCCAGGTATTTTCATCTTTGACTCTCTGATATATCTGTTCGGAACCTCAATCCATTCTCCTGATTCCTTCTGTTGCCTGTAAGGTATGGTGGTCGACGGTTTGGTGGAACTTATGGTTACTGTTTTGCTGATCTTGCTCAGAACATTACAATCCGAGTTTGATTTGATCTGTGGAACCTTCCCTCAGATCAGTTTCGGGGGGCGTGTGCATACACATTTCTTTTTGTCATGACATTAGAGAGAAAGCTTCTTTGCATAGTGAGCAAATGTCTGCACAGAAACGTTAATATGCAGAGCAGCTCCAAAAGTACTTAGTCTCTCATTTCTTTGCTGCTTTAGTGGAGTGAAATATTTCATGACACAGACCCCACTGACTCGCCTGCTTTGCATCGTGAAAAATGACACCCAGTCCCTGTGCAGACACTTTGTAGACAGTGAGAACACATAAAATAGCAGGTGGTATGTTTTTTTTTCTTCTCTCCCTGAAGATATCCAGACTGCAAATTACTGTCAGCGGTAAATTCCGTCTATATTAACAACAACATTTGAGTGTTGGACAAATTAAAGTCGAAATAAAGGAAACACCTGAAACGAGCAGCTGCAACAGTAACTGTTTCAAGGTGGCGCTGTGTTGAGTTGACTTGTGTTCCCAGCCGGGGACATCGATACTTACTTCACTATGTTGCTTTGGCAATCACCAGTAAAGCTGATTGCAGCGATAACAACCGGCTGTGAGCAGAATGGCAATAAAACCGACTTTTCTGTTGATAAACCGAGTGCTGCGAGAGTAAGAGAGAGGGTCGACACAACCAGATGCCATTTTGTAGGTGGAGGAGTAAAAAAAAAAAAAGTCCACATGTGATTTGGTTTGATCCAAACGGAGGCAGTGACTTCTGATACTGAGCCGTGTGAGTGCAACCGCGTGGATGTAAACTCGAGCATAATTCACATTTGGACGTGTTTATATTGCCACTAAAACTACTACACTTCCTGAAGGGGGGTGTGTGTGTGTGTGTGTGTGTGTGTGTGTGTGTGTGTGTGTGTCCTGGAGCAGGAGCAACAGTCGTCACTGGCAGGAAAGTGTGTGCGTGCATGTGTTTTGCGCGCTGTACATCTCGCTGTGAGAGCTGTAGCCATGTTCTAGGGCATCCTCTGTAGAGCCTCTGTCGTCTGTGAGTTTGTGCTTATGTGTGCGTGTGTGTTATCAGAGAAAAAAGGCTGAAGACTGAGGGGAACTTATGAAGAGATGCTGAGTGGCGGGAAGGGAGAGACCAAAGAGTTTGTTTGCACATCATTAGAGGGAACATGGAGGAGGAGCTGTGCGACTGTGTGTGTCTGTGTGTGTGTGAGGTAGCCACAGGCATAGAGAAGCCTGATAATGAACACATTGATCTGGTACAGCAGAGAGGAAAGGACAAAGCGTCATGTATTCCTGGTGTCTCCATCCTCCCTCACCATTATTTCCGAGCATTTCATTAATAAGCATCTGCTCGCTCTATTTGTTCCTCACACCATGTCTCTGTCTAGCGTTGTTATTTTATTTATACCTCTTGCCCACTTTTTTTCCTTTACTTACTCTCACTCATTAAGTTTACACGTATAAATTATAGATGAAGATGACATCAAACACAGAGAACTGATGAGAGGGTGAATGAGGGGGAAAAAATACCAGACTTGTGAAGGTAGAACTCCAAAATGCCCCAAGGCCCGCCTCTCTTTAATTTTCACAGTTGGAGTTTTTTGTGCTACTTATTTTAAACCTTTGACCTTGTCCTTGTCTTGTGTAGTGCAAATGGGGAAAATATTTGTTGTGGGTTAAAACTTGTTCTGGGATAAAAAGGAAATACTCCATTTTCACATTCAGGACGCAGCTGGTTGCCTGCATGTACACGTGGTTAAACACCAAGCATACCGCAGGCCTAAATTAGACATAACTGCAGATAGGTGGTTAGCACACCATTAAGTCTGGCAACGGTAGGAAACAGCAGGGTTCCACCATTGGCCTACCATTACTTTACACATGTTATGTAATGTATAACATTAATTCATACCTAACGAGCTCCCATTGCCAGTTTGCGTTTGGCTGCCCCACATAAGTCAACGCTTTGATTTTGATCCAGTTAAATAGAATAAAAACAATCTCCACATTTCCATATTTACCTCGAGGAGGCAGGTACGTGAGGCAGCGCCGCACAACATTTTAATAGAGTTATGTTTGCAGATGCTATCAATGGAAGAGAAGATGATGTCCACAGGTTTCAGAAGCCTCGGCACTATTGTAGTGTTCAGCAGAAACTTGATTTGGTCCACAGCTTCCAAATCAGACTTGGCAGTGTAGCACATCCGTGTGTCTCCCTCTCCTCCTCGTAGGAGAAGGGGGTGTGTGGGGGGGGGATTAAATCCTCTCTTCTTCTCTCACTGGGCATTTAAATGTCTGGAAAGTTTTCTCTTTCAAATTCAATTTTTTTCAATATTAATGATGTCGCGTTGCTCCTATGTATTGACAAAGCAGCAGATCGTCCCCTCTGTGGAATTAGATTTTCTCTTAGCCAACTGAAACGTATATAAATAATATATCCCGCTGTCATCTTTGGTCTCCATCTTTGTTCCTCCTCCTCTCTCCTCCTAAGAAGAATGTCAATGACTCCTGCTCTCACCCACACTTTCACTTCGTACTGTACACGTCTCATTCCGGCTCCGTGACCAACACGAGCTCGCTCCTCACTGCTGCTGTTCGCCCGACTGCATTGATCTCCCGGCTACACCTCCCTCCCTCTCTCCCTCCGACACAGTGCCGGTAATGAGGTGTGTGTCTGTACAGTTAGTTTATTGCCTGACTTCCTTCTCCCAATTATGGGATTCCTGAGTGATTGTGCCGCAGCAATTATTCCATGTCACTCTGGGCTTGACTGTCAGTTAAATGCCCAAATTATAGCCGTAAATTCCGTCCATCTGTGGCGTGTTCTGTGTTTGCATATACTCATCTGTTTGATGAGAAAGGCACAGGGATCCATCTAAGAACCATCTATTTAGATTTTTAAGCTGCTGTACCCACGACCTCCTCAGGGACCGGCTTCATCTTCTCATTCCGAGCTCTGGTTGTGTGCATCCTCGACACTGCCTTGTGAGTGGCAGCCCATTTTTCTATTTTGTTCCTTTTCTTCATCTTTTGAAATGTCACCGCAAACTCTTGACATTTTCCGTCATATACAAAGAAATTTTTGCCCAACGTGAAGAAATAGTCTTTTCCCACCGCTTACATTCCTTCACTCTTCCTCGGTGACATTAAACAGCGCATAACACATCTGAAGCCGCTTCAAGAACATATTAACATATTTCACTCAATCCCTTCAACTCTCTTCTCTTTGGCTTTTCTTCCCACCAGTCTCAACCCATTCATTATTGTGTCAATCTTACCCCCCCCCCCCCCCCCCCCCCATTCACAGCTTAAAGTCGTCTCCCCACATTGTTAAGACGGGCGTACAAGTGTGAACAAAAATTAGCGACAAATTAAGTAATGAAATTCACTCAAACAATTACATCTCTTTCCTCTCCCCTCTTTCATTCAGTCTCGCGCTCTGTGTTAATTTAGAGAGCTTAATTGCTGGGATTACACTTTTGAGGCAAACAAACAACGGCAAAATAGAAAAGGAATGTAATTACTTTCAACAGTTGACTTTCTCTGTCTGCTCCACGTGTGTGTGTTGTCTGAGCTGGGATTGAGCAGCGTTCAGCGTATTCTGCTTTCTGTCCTGCGTGATTCCTCTCTTTGTGTGTTTACCAGTGTGTAGTGTTTTGTTTATTATCTTGCTCTTAAGCGAGATGATTTTTCGAGTGATTAATATGCAGAAACGATGTTGAGCACAGTCTTGACACTCTTACTTCTCTATAAAAAAAAATCCTGCTTTGTGTTTATATTTGTATGAATTTGAGAAGATCACAAAGTAAAAGTCTCCTCCTTTTGTTTCTGTTTCTCTCCACACTTAGACAAACATCCCGTTCCTCCAGAATGTGCTGTCCAACCACCAGTTCCTCCACTCCACCGTGGACACCCAGTTCATCGACGAGAACCAGGAACTGTTCAACCTCAAACCCACTCAGAACCGAGCCCAGAAGCTCCTGCACTACCTGGGTCAGTGTAGAGATAACACACACACACACACACTGAACAGAGCCTAAAAGACACACACTCACTAATCATTTTCACTGTGACATTACCATTGTTTCTGAGTATCTGATATTTAGCAGTAAATGTCTGTTGCTGGTTTGACCTTATAAATAAATGCAGTGATTATAAGGAAGCACATTTCTGCAACAGAGCTATAACTCCATGGTGGTTTCTCTCACTTTAAACTTTTATGCAAAACTAACTGCATGTAACGTAATGTAGTTGCGCTGTGGCGATTTAAGCGAGAGGAAGAATATAATGGATTCAATGAAATAATCAGAAATTCGAGACCCAAGAGTAAAAGCGAGTGCTGAGCTATTTTTGCATACGATTTCAGTTTTACGACCTCAAGTTCAAACAATGTAAGATAGAGGTACCCATGCTCCATGTACCACACTCCAAGATGTATGAAATATATCAGCTTTCAAGTCCTGGAGTCTTGAAATTCAAGATTTCTCTGTATCTGATGTGCTGAGGCCCTTTCAATCTAACAAATGTCGGAGGACACGTCTAACAAATTGTGACATAAAGTTCAGCTCTGAAGATTTAGTGGCATCTAGCAGTGGAGCTACACATTATAACCAACTGAATAGTCCTCACCTCTCCCATTCCAAGTGTGGAGGCAAAACCTGTAGTGGCCTTCGGGTAAAAAATTAAAATGTGTAAAATAAGAACCTCTCTATAAAGTCTGTGTTTGGTTTATAAGTTCTTGGCTGCTGTAGAAATATTGTGGACTTTGTGAAAGAGGTCTAGCTCCTTAGGGCTCATTCTAAAGTAACAAGAACACATGAGATTATTCACTAATTAAAACATAATTAAGAATATCATACTCAATTTCTGCTGATAGACGTAGAGCTCTTGCACACTTGACCTTTAATTGCCTAAACCCTGTTTTTCTTTTACATCATTTGTTCCATATGTTACAGGAATGCATCTGACTTTTCTTCTCTATTTGTATACCCACATATAGGTCATGTGATGGTAAATGGACCAACTACACCCCTTCCTGTCAAGGCTAAGCCCTCCTCCATAGACCCTGTCCTCCCTCCTGTCACCATGGGTATGTCCGTCTAAAGCAAACGCTTGATCCACTTGAAATTGTTGTTGAACCGTTACCGTGCCACAATCATGTTACATTATTATTTCATGTATTACGTTTGGTCTAAATGAGCAAGGCACTGCCACTGCAAGGGTTGGGGGGGTTTCATTCCCCCCAGAGGCACAATGCTAAAAATGTAAATACTGGATCTGTCGGGCACTTTGGTTAAAAGCTCTGCCTGAATGACAAATGAGCTGTCGAACAGTCTGATAGCTGTAGGCAGAAAGGGCCTCCCTAAATGGTTCAGTTTAGCACTTGGGGAGGAAAAAGGTTTTGGCCCGAGTGGTGTGCTGAGCTGTGAGCACAGCAGTAAGAGGATGGAGCTCATTGTTTGTGAAGGCACGAGTTCTTGTGCCTCTCACCTTGCTCCGCCCCAGCAACCCTGGAATCTCACAGGAAAGTCCAACGGCCAAGTTATTTGACGTGCTCATTAAGTCAAAAGTACACTATTGTGAGTACAGACTACATTGGAGTTCATGCTGTTGTTAGCAGTGTCTACATGAGGGGGCGTCATTGAAGGACAGACTACGTCACTTCCTCTGTTTAAGAAGACCTACATACTCGTGCCTTCTCAGATTGTGAGAAGTGGCTTTGTTTACAATATCTGAATATCTGAACAAATCGAGACAGAGTCAGATATCTTGGACAATTTGCTTTTCCTGGACCGTGCCAAGTAATGGACACATCCTGTTTTCCTTTTTTTTTTCTTATAATTTATCGCCAACTAGGTCAAAATCGCATTGCAGAATAAAATCAACATCACATTTGGTCTTTGTAGATTTTAAAATAATGATGAGTTCCACTCTTAAGCTTAAATATCTGTAGAAGAATAGTCTTCACCTGATGTCACAGTCTTTCCCTGTGGTCGTTCTGTGATGATGCACATTTCACCCTTTTCTCACTGCACCTCCCAGGTTGATTTATTTGCGGGGTGCAAACTGGCATGAATTTACGCAGCTGCTCCTTTTGACAGCAAACCTGTCGGCTGTATCAATCTGACATGTTCATCAGTTCCTGTTCTGCCTCAGCACATACCACAGCGTGCCCGGTAAACATGAATTTATAACAAAATAATGTGAATAATATGAATCATAATCGGGCATAACTGATCAAATCGGACATCTCAAAAAGCGTGCACAGTGGAATGGAATGAGGAGAGTAGGACAAACTAATCTGCAGTGTTTGGGTACATCCTGCATGCGAGTGTGTTTGTGTGCTTACCCGCCACTTAGCCACTTATGCAGATGTCGTGTTTAAAGCTGTCTCGTTGCAAAAAAGCAGACACACACATGCATGTGCGCTCAGAATAGCTGGTGTTCTATCGGCAGACACCCTTTGTGCGCATGCCCCCTCGAACCTATAGCAAGCAGCTGATGAGGTAGTTAAATGTAGCACAGGCACGCACAGAGGCATACCTAAAGCCTAGTAATGAGTTTTGTAATGTGCTTATATCCTTTCTTTCATTCAACGGAGGGATTGAGAGAAGAGAGGGATTAGGTCTGTATTATCGCACTCTGTGGAGGGAGGTACAGGGCCACGGAAGGAGAAAGAGGTTATGAAAGGAGAAGAGAGGGTTTGGGCAGCGTATAATCCCCAGATGTAGAGAAACCGGTCAGGCAGTGGCAGGGAGATGTGGAAAGATAAACGACGGAGATGGATGGTGATGTAGATGATTGGGGAACCGAGTAGGAAGGACTGTTACTGTGCACTACCCACAGACGATAGAAGAGCAAAGTTTAGACTGACATTGTCATGTATCAAAATGTCACATCTAAATATGGAAGGAATCACAAGTAAAGCTACACCAAGGAGAATGGGGAATAAAATTATTTCTGAACAACGGGGCGATGGTGTCCTGACTCAACGTGTTAAGGACTCAAAGGCCATTATTTTCTAATTAGGATTTGTCGTCTGAAACGTCCCCTCTGATGGCTGGTGGTTCATCGATGCTGTATAAATACACCTTGTTCCAATTATTGTCTGGAGTTATTTAATGGAGGACATGTAGAGGTTAATCACCAGATGCCTCAGAGTTAGCTTTAGGAAGAATGACTAATAAAAATGACAGACTTCTTTCCCCCCCCCCCCCCCTGTTGTGAGCTGTATTTTCATGTCTACGATTAAAGTAGAAGACTGGCTGGTAGAACAATATGTAACATCTGTGCCTCATCTTTTTTTACATAAATCTGATAAACACTGATTGTCTTTAAGTCGTAATCTTCCCTTTTCTCCTTCCTTGCCTGTTTTGGATCATCTTTAAACAGAAAAGGCCGTTGTTTTTTCTGTTCAGGTCCCAAAATCTAATTTTCAAGTAGCTTTAAAATGAGTTTAACTTTAACACCTATGCCCCTCCCCCTAAACGCACAACCACAAATTGAATGTATTGAATAGTTTTATGCATCCCAATCTAGCGAGCTACACCGCGTCTTAAGTTGGTGCTCCTGTCGATGTCATAGCCTCCGTTTGAGATGCTTCACTGTTTTCAAATTAGCGCTTACTGTTGCAGCACATACTCAACGGGCATGCGTGGCTAGTGCTGTTAGCAGAGCTATTCTGTGCTGATGGGCAGCCATTGTGTTTCTTGTCTAACAGCGCAGTGGGGGGACGGTCACAGGTGTGTTTACAGTGAATGATGTGTGTGGTGTGTTCAGCCAGCTCTCAAGTTTACATACAGTCGGTGCTGGAGCCATATGGCTTTATTAACTTGAGGAGGGCCAACCCAATTCATAGGGAGGGGCTCACATGCAGCTAAAACAGGAACTTGGACCAGCAACCAAAGCAAAGAACAGAGAAGCTCAGATCACAAATGTAGTGTGGCCTCATTGTCAGCTCACGGCGCCATGCAGCCACCATATGGTTTCATAGAAAGTCATTAATGTCTACCATATTGATGTTTAAATCTTATATGCATAATCCATCAGAATCTGCCATTTAAAAGGTTCCTTTACACAAAGATACCAGATATTTACCCAGTGTTCTTGGGCGGTAGATGCAGCTCAGGAGAGTGACAAAGCAAGCTGTTATCACTCTGAGATTGTCTCCTCCACAAATTGCAAATAAAGAAATACCTCTGAGCGCAATAGCTCACTCTATCTAGTCACATCAGCTGGTATTGAGCTGGGGGTGGAGAGCTGCAGTGTGCAGAGAGGGAGCAGGCAGGTGAAGAATGTCAAGGGAAGAGGTATGAATTGACACCAGCCTGGAAGGCTGGGAGTGAAGTGAGGGCAGAGAAGCTAGGGAGTGGGAGTGAGGTGTTTTCAGTGCAAGAGAATGTCTGATTGTGTTTGCAAGTGGGTCAGTTGTCAAGCACAGCAACCGCGTGGGACTTGTATCTACACATTTTTGGTTTCTGCTCTGTACGATGCGACACCTACACAAATCCACTCGCTATTTTTTTTAATTTTTTTTTTAAGGAAAATGTCCCATGCATAAGCCACCGTAGTCTCTGGAGTGATGCCCTCATTTCTTCCCTATTGTGAAAGGGAAGGATGTCTTTGAGTATAAATCATTTCCTGTGTGCGCAGAGGTGGCTACATGTGTGTCGTGTGTCCCCCTTGTTCTCTGTGTTATACACTCGATAAGTCCAAAGTGCCTGTATCTATTTGCTTCGGCAAAGTGATTTCACAAAGCTCAACAGAGCCTATTTGTGATTGCCTGAGTGGAGAAATGTATGTGTGCGTGTGTGCGTGTGTGCGCGCGCCTGTGTGTGAGAGCAGTTAATTTCACTCATGCTGGCCTTAGAGACAATTACAGCGGAGATCATTTGTTTTCAGGGATGAGGTACAACAATAAAAGGTCAAGAGTGAATATTCAACCACGCAGAAGGAGAGGAAGGGAGATGGAGGGGAAGAGAAAGCGAGGGACAGCGGGTTGGAGGGTAACTAAGCAGGCAGAAAGTACCTCATTAACTAGTCTAATTGATTGATGATTCTACACACCCCAGCAAAAATAGATCCCCAATCCTGCTTCCAATATTCCAGCGCCTCTGGTTGTGTTTAATTGCGAGTCAGACAGCGAGAGGAAGGAGAGGATTATAAGAGGGGGCTGGTTACAGCAGCACACATGGAGCGAGGTCTCCACAAAGTGTAGTGTGTTTGTTTTGAGCACCATTCACCTGTAATAAACTGAAAATGCCAGTATTTGTCTTGGGGATTTCACAGCGATTGTTTTTATTCCTCCGTCTTGAGGCTTTAAGTGGTGAGGATGTATACTTTGCCACTGCATGTGACATCACAATGCTGAAAGCTGCAACACTCATCAAGTCATGTCCGACACTCCTCATCCTGGGTTCCTCAGGGAGTGGAACAGCTCTTTACTTTCATGTTTATAGTTCACCTTTTAGCTTGCATTACTCCTGTCGTATTTTCACCCACAGCTGCATGTCTCCATGGTCCCACACTGAAATATCTCAGCTCCTATTGGAGGAAATCACGTACACACGTTTTCCAGAGGATACATCTGACTTTGGTGATCCCCTGACGTTTCCTCGAACAACAGCATGAGGTTTACGTCTGTGGTTTTGAGTAAAGTGTCTCAACAACTTTTCGAAGGACTGGCAATCACAACGGTGCAGACATTCTCATGCCCCTTGGGCTGGGAACTGTCTTTATAAAACTAACATATTATATGGAAATATACAAAACAATAAGAAAACGTGTTGCTTCAGTGTAATCCATCTGGAGCTGCCTTCACACTCTGGAAAATGGAATACAAATATGTGCCGCACTCAAATTTACAGCAACATGACAGCTGGTGTCGTGAGAAATGTGAAAACCCGAAAGCAGGGTCACAGGCCAGATAAGGCTGAGAAATGTTTAATATGTGCAGAAAGTGCAGAACCAGCTGCTGCTGGCAAACACACAGCACCAAGCTCAGTCAGTCGGATCTGTTGGTTTGCTAAACAGTAGCTGTTTGCTTTATATATAGAACACACCGTGGCCCAATGAGTCACTGTCAGCAGGACCAATCCGTTGGTTCTGTGTTAAATTAGCCGGCTGCCGAGTTTATATTCCTGTATTCTTTTATAGATGATCCACCTGAGGTAAGGGTGGTTGGAGCAGCAATGAAAGGAAACGGGGTCCACCTCATTAGCGACGGTTATGACGACCGCCAGACTTGTTAACGGCGCCAACATAAGAGAGACGCCGAGTAAATAACATGAGTTTACCCGCTTGTCTGGTGTCTTGTTAAAATGGTAACATCGTTTATCTTGTCCAGACACTGAAGAAGTATCTACCGTCAAATCCACTGCTAAAGGTTCGATAGATAAAATGATACTCTCATATGACCACGCATAACATATATAGAAAGAAAATACTTGTAATTGATATATTACGTTTTTTATTAAGTGTTCAGATATATTTTCTTCAGATTGAACATTATGAAGTGTGCATAATCAGTTGAATGTGGTCAATTTTAAGCATTGGATATTGATTTCTCACAAACCACAGTTCTCTCATTTAATTATCTTCCTCTGCTCACATTTCTTCCTCTCGTCCTCCATTTACAGGCGACCCTCCAGTAGGTTTCCGCGACGTGCTGCTGCGCGATGGTCCCGAAGGATTCGCCAAGGCCGTGCGCGCCCACAAAGGTCTGCTCCTGATGGACACCACATTCCGGGACGCTCACCAATCGCTCCTGGCAACCAGGGTTCGGACCCACGACCTGAAAAAGATCTCACCATTCGTCAGCCACAACTTCAGCAACCTTTACAGCTTGGAGAACTGGGGAGGTGAGTTTTAGTGTGTTGAATACGTGACTTGATCATTTAGAATATTTTTGTGACGGTGAAAATGTTCTGAACTCTGCAAAACTCTCCAAATTTCCATCTCCTCAAATCATTGAAAACTTTTCTCAAGCGGTGTGGGGTCTGGCAGAAGCAGGCAAGGAATTTCAACATGCTTTCATTCTTTATTCGAGGCTCAGCTCATCATATTCTGGCTCCTTTTTGAATTTTTTAATGCAGAGTCCTGATATTGATCTTTTCATCTGGCTGTAAGTAAAAAATCATCTTCCAATCTAAATGGCCATATTAGTTTTGGACCCTCGGACCAATAGGAGTCTATCAGCAGCAGGTATATTGGAACTTTGTCGTCTTGATTACAATAATAAACGTGTCTAAGGTTATAGATTTTTAATGGGATGGACATCATCTTTCAAAAGTAAATAATCGATTTCCTCAAAATATGATGAATTAAAATTCCTGTAATATTTGATCTCGTATAAGCAGCCTTTTAAGAATACCATGAATTTCCTTCCTTCGATGACCATCATGTTAATTAAACTCTTTGTTAATTATTAATTATTTTACTTCCCATTGTCGCCGACTCTTGCTTTAGACCTGCACCATGTTTCATTGTTGACAGTGATTGTACCTCACTATTCCAGTTTCAGTCATTGAAAATGAGGGGCCATTGAAAATGCATCTCGATTCTCCATCTCAACTCCCCCTAGTCACTCTTCCGCAGGTTCCCTCGATAGACAGTGATTGCACCTTTCGCCCGCTCTTGCATGAATGGAGAAAACAACGCGTTATTGAAACTTCTTGAGGCATGAACAGTTCAATAATGTCCCCGTATAATATGCAATTACTCTGAAATTGGCCAGAGAAGGAGAATACGTGCTTCGTGTTTGAACAGTTGGCAACGAGACCAATTATCAACACTTCTTGATAACGGTCCAAAGTGAAGTGCAGTTGTTACGAACTGGTTTCAAAGACTAAATTCATTTATACGGCTCAAACACTTCCGACATGCACATTTGTGGAGGAGATATGACCAGTGCGCCTCTTGAGGTTGAAACACTTCATTTGATGCTCAATTATAGTCAATTGTGATTGCGCTTGTATTACTTGGAATGAGAGCAAACATAAGAGCCAAACAACAAAAAAACCTAAAACAAAACATGGGGGGGTTCTTTTTCATTGACACCGTTAGAGCCAGTGAAACCTCTTCGATGCTGCGAAGCCGTTCTGAGATGAAATTCCTGCTGATCATGGTGCACCAGTCAGGAGGGAGAAGTAATACATTTCATTACTGTGGCACTTTGAGCTGATCTCACATTAGGCACCTGTCTACTCCTCTCGTGTTTGAACCGATAAAAGGTCACAGCAAAAGTAAATCACACGACAAAAAGGGGTCAGTCTCACAGGGTTATTGTGAGACTGACCAGAAACGTAGTTACACCAAAAGTAAATCTTTGAGGAGAAAATGAAAAGTCCTCGTGAACTTGGTCCCTCTTCCTGGAGGAAATTGCTGAATAGACACCAGGAAACCCCCTCGTCCTGTGTCGTTATGTGTGAGCCAGCTCAGAAAGAGGAAAGTGCTTCCATTAGGACAAATTATTCCTTTTCTTAATCATTAAATTTTTTTACTTGTGAAACCTTTAACAAGATAAACACACAATTCCTTAAAGCTAGACCCTAACAAATGTGTTTACCAAATGTTGTTACCATCATTTAGAATTATGCAAAACCCGACCTCGCTGACTTCTAAGGATCCTTCCACTCTGCGGCAGCCTCACTGGGTTCAAACGCACTCCAACGGGGGGGGGGGGGGGGGGGGGGGGGGGGGGGGGAATCGTTTGTCTTTCAAAATCTGTCATAAACCACCTTTTAGGAAATGTGAATCTCCAGGCACAGTCAGACACGTTGTACTCATAAAAGGGCCCAAACTGAGCTTTCCATTGTCTTTTCCTACTGAGAAATAGAAACTGTGCAAAGCAGTCAATGCATCCTGCAGAGAGCATGATTTCAGGCCGTTTAATGGTTGATCATTAAAGATGTTAATTTACGAGGAGTTTCCTGTCTTCTAAACTGAGACTTCTAAAGGTTTTTCAAAGTCTAAACCATCGGCTCATTGAACTAAATGCCAAAGAGATGCAAGCAAGGCAGTGGGGTAAGATTTTCTAAATCGATTCATGGAGTTGTATTATGCTTTAATAGGAAATACACATTTAATAAGGTTTGAGCCAGAAAAGTGAGTTTACTAACTAACAGTTCATAGTAATGTCACCACCTCCTTTTTAAGGCTTAGACACAATTTACAGTACGATTTATGAAAATTGACAGAAACCGAGCTGACAACGTGTTGAATGTTCTTAACTTTGGCAAATGATGCAGTAAAAGCTCAAAGTAAACACTGCAGAACCATCTTCTCTCTGAACCCAGTCCAGTCGTGATAAATGGCAGGAGAAGAGTGAGGACGTTTTACTTTGAGTCCTCCTCACAGAACTCGTGTCCCTCCCTCATAAAGCACTAATGTCTGAATTTCCGTGGGAGGCGAGTTTTGAAAGCTTCTGTCAATAAAGGAGCTTGAAGTTATAACAGTCCTTTGTGAGTGTACACTCGTCTCCCCTTCGTACGAGGACGACAAGAGAACAGATCAGTGAAATCAGATGTAAAACAAGAGCTGGAGAAGTTTTAACACCTCCTGACATAATGATTCTGTAATGAGCTGATAATATGAGCTGCGGAGCATAAGATTCATTTGTATTTCTCGGTTAAAAGTTGTGTAGTGTGTTAGTGTGTGAATCCTCTTGAGGCGGCAGCAGCTCCTTCATATTGTGAGTCAGAGAAAACAGAATGGGACTCTCTCATAATTATTTAAACTCTTAAAGGCAGAATAACTTCTAGAGCTATCCCCCTGACACCGTCCTGGGACTTCACCAGTTTTGCGGTATTATAATATCTTTGCATATCTTCCTGTGAAAATACATATTAATATAATAAATACAGTCTGTGTTAATTCGAGTTATTAAAAATAAACAACCGAACATTTGGAAAACAGAGTCTTTTGACACACATTGCTTCTCCTGACAATCAGGGTTCGTGTCAGTGGGTTGTTTCTGTTAGTTAGTACGATCAGTTACTTTCAGCAGTCCCACATGGGGCTGCTCCATTTCCTGTTTTCAAAACATATATTTTTTTCATTTCATTTCAAAGTTGGGAAACTTGTGAGCGAAGAAACCAAACCAGCGAACAAAGCATCTTTCCATTTTTGTTCTCAGTCTATGTTGATTTTATAACTTTGCCTCGGTGGGTTCACTCATCTCTTAACATTATTGTCTTGCCATGTCTCTTCTGTCACCCACTTTCCTTTTTTATTCTTTCTGTAAACCCTCCGTCCTTTTTTTGAGGTTCCTGTGCTCCTTCAGTTTCTTCCAGTTTGAAATTGAATCTGTGGTTTGCTCACACACTGCCGCACAGGATTTGTCCCCAAAGCTCCGTCTAATTTGACTTGGACGACTTGGAATCAGTTATTCTGGCCGAGAACCATTTTTTTGGCTGTCGAGACAAAAGAACTGGTTCAAGTTTAGGCACTGGCTCCAAACCGGCCCGGGAACTGCCTCGGTGGCAGATAACAGAGACATCATTAGGAGCAGTTTTCTAAGAGGTTCCACAACAGTTTTTTACAGGATGACTTTTCTTGATGAGTAAACTCCATCAATAAAATCACTGCATTGCCTCGTTAATTAAAGAACATTGTTACCTTTCACATTATGTCTCAGGATAATGTGTAGCTATTTTTTTTTAATCATACATTCAGCATGCCCAGATTCACCAGCAGCCGGCCATGCTCTCGCCTCATATTGATTAAAGTTGTGAAGCTCAAATTAGACTAACTGCGCTGTAGTGTGAGGTTCAGCTCCAGCAAACAATGTCCCTCAGTGACAGCCTGTAAATGTACCTTTAAACAGTTGCTCATGAATCATTTGATGACCACGGGAGGAATAACTACCATGTCTCCCTTGATGCGAGGTCCCTATACAATGGGCTTTTCTTCCAAAGTGATCAGGGATAAAGAATATTACGCCCGGCTGTGCTCAAATCACCTAGAGCTGAAAATAAGCCCCTGAGGGGAGATGACCACGTGAGTATTGACTGCTGTTACCCTGACACAATGTCCCTATGCAAAGAATCGTTTTTCCATAGAGTGGTCTTAGGGAATATTGCTTTCACATGTTTCATCTGCCTAAAGGCAGAATGAATCATTGAAGAGATTAAGCCTGTGGGAGCCCTTTGAGGATTAGGTCCCCTCCTGATATAGCATTCCCTCCTTACACCATTGAAGATACAGTAATATGAACTGGATCACATAATGCAGACACAGAAGGATGACAAATTAAAGGAAAAAAACGACAAAGTGGCTCAGTTAGGTCTTGTGCCGCCACGAGTCGACAGAACAGCTTCAATGCACCTTGGCCTTGATTCTACAAGTGTCTGAACTATGCTGGAGAGACGAGCGCCAATCTTCCAAGACGAATTCGAGCATTTGATGTTTTCATGAGGGAGCTGGGAGGGCGCCGTCTGATGTGTCGGTCCAGAATCTGCCATAATTCAATTGGGTTGAGATCTGTTGACTGGTGAAGGCCAGAGCATTCGATTCACATCATTTTCATGCTCATTAAACCATTCAGTGGCCTCCTCCTATTGAAGGAGGATTCATCATCCTGTTTCTCCACTTACTTTTCCGATTTTTCCTTTAATTTGTCACTTCTCTATATATGATTCCTCAAATAAGGCGTATTTTATTTTTGTTTGTTAAATCTGTAAAGCGGGACTATCTGGAAAAGGCACTATCTCAAATATCCGTTTTTAAGTTAGTTACTTAGTATCATTATGTAAAATCTACTGATTAGATTACCATCAAAATGGGTGGAAGGATGTGGAATGGGTCCGAGAAGAACCTGTTTAATTTTGGTGTGAATCTGGATTAGGGGGCACAACCAAGAAAACCTTTTTCTTCCACTTTCTTTAACATCGTTTTTATTTTACATTGTCACCAATTTCTCCAAGAGAAATGAATGGATATTGATTTAAAAAAAACATGTATTGTTCACTCCAGTGGTTATATAATCAGTGGGTTTCAATACCTTTTAAATATTTAAAAGTATGTGATCTGTCTTTGATACAGGATGTAGACGAGAGCAACCACAAGAGTCTGGACTATATGAAGGCAAATCAGCCAATCCAGAGCAATGCAATGGAGTCACAGATGACATAAAAATTGATCTGTCCGGATAATGAGTCAGATGCATAAGAGCTATAATTGTACACTTAAGCAAAAATGCTGATAACTGCTGAGAAGTGTGTGCTTATGTAACTCAGCGATTCAAATTACAGATATTAATCATTTATATTCATCGCAGGCATTCCTTTATGGACCCAAGAGCGTGAGATGGAGGTAAACTTTATAGAACTTTATTTTCCCACCAGGGGAAATTGGGATAAAGAGGTTACCAATATGAGACATAAAAACTGTTTATTATTGAGTTTTATGTTAAATTTACTCTCGCCCAACGCACCGTGTATTCCCACACCTATTCCAGGAGACAGTTTACCCCAAAATAAGTGATTTTTCTCTCCTCAATCTTCAGACAGGTTGGTGAATAGTGGGCACTGCCTAAAAAATGCTTGTTCCCATCCGTCCACCTGATTTGTTCCAGTACATCTTCATGGCAGATTGGACGCTGCCTGCTCTAAAAACGCGCGCTACAGCAGCGCCCGTGCCTAACGCCCTGCACGTGGGACCAGCTGTCAGTCGTGATCCGTGTTATCAAATTATTAGAGTAAATTCCGCTGCCCCAGATGAATTTCCTCACTCAGCATCATGGTATGATATCTCATGTGCAATGAAATATTAATACTTTAACATCAGATACCATTGCTTTGAGTCATTTCCGCTCTGAGCCAGTAGCTTTAGACATGCTGACGTTGGCCAAAATCCAAATCTGGGGAAGACAAATTCAAGAACTTTTAAAACGGAGGGTTTTTCCGTGTCATTTCTGCTTCTCCCAGAGAAAGGAACTCTGACTTGTGCTTAGTATTCTGTCTGTGTCTAAATGTGTGAGTGTTCAGAAAATCAAATTTAATGATGGCAGTGTTGGATCAGCAGAAAACCTCTGGAACCTTCAATATTTCTGGCTGATGTGATAAACGGGAATGAGATTTACTAATCTACTCCCCCAGAATGGGAAATGAGAGATCGCTATCTTTTTTTTTTTCCACTGAAACATGTCTTCGACTTTAAAGTGACTTTTAAGTGGCAACTTTTCCCCCTTGTGTTTCCGAGTGGTATTAATGTTTGTGCCGGAACGCTCCCTGTTTATCAACCTAACCACAACAGAACATAGTCGTTTTAACCACAGCTCAATTTAAAAAGACAACAACCAGAAAACTAGTTTTTTGTTTGTAGGTTGGACATTAAATCACGTGTTGGTTTTTGGCTTCTCGCATCGGACTTGGCAACATGGCTACTGCTGTTAGCCTGGCTTCTCTCCAAAGCAACAAGAATTCAAATTTGATCTAGAAACCCTGTTCTCTGTGTTCTTACAGTTGTAATAATAAACAGATTGTATTACCTACTGGTCTCATGAAAATAATGCTAACTTTAGTCAAGTCATGGATCTCTATTTGTAATCGAGCTGACCATTGGGACTCTACTTCATGTGACGCCTGTCTGAGGGTCACTCTCGACCTTTCCTTTTAACAGACCGTTTCCTCTCCCTCCTCTGACAACCAGGTTCTTTTTCTTTTGCCGGGTGGAGACTCCACATTTACTCCACTTGTTTCACCGTCTGCCATTTCTGCTACGTTGGGGAAAACAGCAGGTCTCCACTCCTTTTTGTTTTGTTTGTGCTGCACTTCTTTTGTGCCCACAAATCAATCCTTCATCTTCCCCGTGAAATTTCATGCCCGGTGGCAGACAGAGCTGCAAAGAGAAAGTTAGGCTTTTTGGGGAACCAGTCTAAAGCAGAACTGTGGATTTTGTGTCCCATATGTGTGTGTGTTGTGGATAATGTGATAACTTTGAAATATTAGTTTTGGAGCCTAAAATTGAGATCAAAGTCGGGATTTGAGATGACGGCTGAAATTAACTGCCACCCCTCTCTCTCTCTGTGTGTGTGTGTGTGTGTGTGTGTGTGTGTGTGTGTGTGTGTGTGTGTGTGTGTGTGTGTGTGTGTGTGTGTGTGTGTGTGTGTGTGTGTGTGTGTGTGTGTGTGTGTGTGTGTGTGACATTAGGTGCCACCTTCGACGTGGCCATGCGCTTCCTGTCAGAGTGCCCATGGAAGCGGCTCCAGGAGCTGAGAGCTTTGATCCCAAATGTCCCTTTCCAGATGCTGCTGAGAGGGGCCAACGCTGTGGGCTACACCAACTACCCTGATAACGCTGTTTTCAAGTGAGTCACTCTCATACACACATACTCCCACATTCTATCCTTCAATCAAACGTTTAAGAGCTCACGGGCTTTAACACCCAGTCTCCCTGCGAACATGCTCACATAATTCTGTGTCCCAGAACCTTGTCCTATTTGGCCTGTGTACTGTGCAGAAAACACATTTTATTTGGAAATGGTGGAAAGCATCAATTATAATCATGCTTTCTTCAAACCAGCTGCCGCTCCTCCAGCTTCATTGTCCGTCACTCACATTATTTAAAAAAAAATTCCCCTGACTGGGTTGTTTCCATGGGAACAACATGGGCGACTATCAACTCCATATATGATCTTGTGCCGCTGTGAGCTTAGCCAGGGATTTGAAATGATCGAAATGCATTGCCATTATTGCATAAGCACACAAACAACTAGGTAGAAACAATAGAAAGGCAATTACTCTGAACAAAACAAGATTTTCTGTAGACCCAAAAATTCAGGTAAGCTGAAGCTAGTTTGTCACATCTCCTCTTTCAAGAATCAGAAAATTATTATCCAAACGTATAATTATTCAAATTGTTCTTTTTGTCAATCAACAAAGTGTTTCAATTTTAATAATGAAAACATTTTTATTATGAGGGTTGTATGAAGGTTGAATTGACTGTGTTTCTAAGATAGATAAATAGATAATTGTGTGTGTGTGTGTGCGTGTGCACCTCAATATTTACTCAAGGTAATGAGACGTTTCTTTTTGGTAGCCTTTTAATTGCATCACGTCCTTTTTCCCCGTGGCTCATGCTATAACTTTCAGGCCAAACGACGTATGATGAAGGAAAAACACACTGCTGGACAGTCTGCAGTTTTTTCTTTCCACTGTTTGTATAGTTCATTCAAAATTTCTTCCATTGCTTAAAGCTCGATCACTTTCGGTAGTAAATAAACAACCCACTTCCCTCCCACGCTCTCCTACACTCTGTAAATGTCTATAATGTCTGTATATGTAGTATGAAGCCTTCAGACACAGCTGCTTCCTTTCTAAACGTGTCCAAATGCAGATAATAGAAGATACACAACTGGCACAAACATTAAATCAGGTCAATTTCCTTCATGTTCGTGTTGCCCCCTGCCATGCTCAGTGAATTACATACATTTCACTGACCCATTGTTGATTCATATGTACAGCAGTAAGCCATTTAGGGGCCATAAATACTCTTGTTCACACACACATGCGCACACACGCACACACACACTCTCTAACACTCTTCCAAATGGATTCACAATCTGCCTCAGTGATGTAGATGACTCATGTATACTCAAGCACACACACACACACACCTGCAGTCAGTTCGACAAGGCCACACACACACACACACACACACACACACACACCTATGTAATTTCCCTCACCTCAAATACATTACTAGTGGCTTCATGACTAATGCAGCTCTCCCCTCCTCCCTCATTGACATTGACACACACAGACCTCCCGTGTCCTCCATGTTTTTTTGTTATCCTCCTGTCCTCCCCGCTCTCCCATCATACAGTCATTATTTATCCCTACTCTTATAACTCCCTGTTTCCCGTCTCCATTCATCTCTCTGCATCAGGCACTTCTTTCCCCTCTTTTTAACTCCCTCTTTCTACATCCAATGCTCTTCATCTCCCTCTCCCACTCTCCCTCCCTGTCCCATAGGGGGAGTGCCATCGAAAATGTGCACGATTGTGATGAATGGCTCTGATGTGTTTGCTCGGCTCTCTCCCTCCGTCCTCCCTTCCCTCCGTCACTCTCTCGCCCTGGACATTATCAGCGCAGTAGCCCACAGCCAAGTGGCCTTATCGCCTTTATTAAGTAAATCAAATCAAAGTGTAATTTCATTTTGTTTCATTGACTTAAAGTGCGTTTCACAGGGTCGCACTACTGTACGCTGAGCAACACAAAAAATGGAAAACATCTAAAAATGCCTGGAGGAAGGAAAGGGTCACATGATTTGCTAACTAGATCTTCTTGAGGGAAGCAAAGTTTTTGACAGAAACATTCTGAATCACATGAATAGTGATCACTTCAGCTCCGAGTCGGATATGTAGGACAGCACGGTGTGTTTGATTCCGTGCCAAGCAACTTCCACTCGACAGCACTTGTATGCATTGTAGCTCTAAATAAATACCGGACATGCAGACGTCGGACTGGTAATCCCCTTGTGGAACAACGTTAAGTACGTCGGTTTATTTACCAACACGAAAGCTCTCATTGTGTCTAAATATTGCATTCACACAAACGCAGCGCTCACCCCAGTTATGAAAAACCTGATTAAGATACAGGGGGGAGAAGGGAGGGATTTACCACGAGCAGTTTGGATAATGAGACGGGAATGCGCTCCTCCTGAGTTATTGTGCGCTCCTGCAGGCTGGGTAAGCTCACTTTTCATGGAAATGGTGAGGAAATTGTATTAGTGCAGGTGCAGCAATATTTACGAGTGTTGATATGGAGATGGATGTAAACGGCTTACACCAACCCAGCGCTATTATCTGGGATACGCTGTGCATGAAGACAAACTCATAAGTGTGATACTCAACACAGCCTTAGATTTGTGTACACTTTAAATGTCATTAACTCTATGTTGTTGGCTAACATCCCGCCGCCCGCCCACCTCTCCTCCAGGTTCTGCGAGGTGGCCAAGGAGAACGGAATGGACATCTTCCGCGTTTTTGACTCCCTGAACTACCTGCCGAACATGCTGCTGGGCATGGAGGCTGCCGGATCCGCAGGCGGCGTCGTGGAGGCCGCCATCTCGTACACGGGCGACGTGTCTGACCCAATGCGGCAGAAGTACTCCCTGGACTACTACTTGAAACTGGCAGATGAGCTCGTCAAAGCTGGAACCCACATCCTGTGTATCAAGGTGAGGAAATAAGAGCTTGGAGTGTTTGCTTTAAGAGCTGTTTACTACTACTTAGAGTTCTAGACAGTAAGCCCTGTGTTAATCTAAAGACTCCTAATGTGAGTGGAAATCCCTGCTCATCTGCCATTAAAAATGAATAAAAATAGTGTTTCCAGTTACTTCTTTGCTTGTTTACACACTTAGGCTGTGTGTCATTATACACTGTTCAGCAAAATTAAGAAAACACTTAAATCACACATCAGATCTTGATGAACGAATGATTCAAGTTGAAACTCTACTGATGTATAATTAGTTGAGAAAAAGACCACTGTCTATTGTAACCAAAATCATCAACCCATTGAGGGATGGAACCAAAACAACACCGATAATCAAAGTGAAAAAATTAAAATCACAGGTTGATCCAACTTGTGTGAATTTCATCAAGGCAACTCATAATGTGACTCAGTAGTTTGTCTGGCCTCCTCGTGCCTGTGTGCACTCCTGAGTCCCGACATCGTCTGGGCCTGCTCCTGATGAGTCAGCGGATGGCGTCCTGGGGGATCTCCTCCCAGACCTGAATCAGGGCATCAGTGAGCTCCTGCACAGTCTGGGGCGGTGCTTGGCGGCGTCGGATACACGATACATAACGTCCCATAGGTGTTCAATTGGATTTAGGTCAGGGGAACGAGAGGGCCGGTCAATAGCATCAATGCCTTCGTCATCCAGGGTACAAAAGCTCTCTTAACATCTTTTTCAATATCTTTTTATGATGCGGACTCCGCTTTATCATCCTGAGATATTGATAGTTTTGTTTATGTTTCAGTTTTTTGCGCGTTAGAAACATCATCAACACACCCACTCGCTCGGGCTGAGCCATCCAGAGGATCTCCTGTGCTCTCACATGAGCTCATTAGGACATTTCTTAGTTTTTATTTGCGGGCTGGCAGGAGAAACTGAGGAGGAAGTCCAGCTCCTCTCAGAGTTCAGTACATGTCTGAAAACAAGTTAGTTTGGTTTAGCAACAACCAACTTCACCAATTTATAATAGTGACGTAAAACACTGAAAACACATACATGCATTTTTGATTAATAGAAAACACTCATGTTAACTGTTGAACACAGATGAGGTTCATTTTTTTTGCTGCTTTTGAAATAAGTTGCATTTGCTCATCTAAATGAGTAGACTGATACTGCTCACATTGAATTAATTTCTTTATTCAAGCATGAAAGAATATTTTCAAACGTGAAATGATAAACTCTATCGCAGTGTGAACTATCACACTCAGCAGTGGCAATCTCATAAAAGGCTTGCACAGCTAATGAAGTTTTAAAAGAGGAAAATGAGCGTGCACTATAACTTGAAGGGGGGCACTGATCATCAAAGGGAGCGCAGCTAAACATCTAAGCTCTCTGGGAACTTCTCTTAATATCAGTTAAGATTTATAGATTCTAATCATCATTGCAAGACTGTGACGCCCTAAACTTTAGTCTGTCTTTTTTTTTTTATTTGATCGTTTTCTTCACATCTACAACAGTGTGATTTTTCTACAAGAATAAATGGTTGTAAAAGGAGTTTTTTTGAACCAGTTAAATTGAAACTTTCTCTCTCACATGGCTTATTTGAGATGAAGCCAGGTCTTGAACTAAATTCCTAAAAGATGTTTAGCCCCAGGGTGGCAATTTTAAATTAAGAGGAATTAATTATAAGACAATGATTATTAAGATTAATTTATTAGTAATGTATTAATTTATGTCATCAATACCCCCCCCCCCCCCCCCCCCCTTATCACTTTGGGGATTTTGTTATTTGTGAACCGGTGCTTTCTGCTTCAATTGTTTTGTCTTTTTACTTGTTTGAGTCCAACAAATAATCCCATTATATTCATGGTGTACTCAAACTTTCACGAGCAGCCTCAGGCCCCTGTTGTGTGCACGTTCTCCCACTAATGAGCAATAAGACAGGTAGTTTAAATTAATCTTGTTTGACTTCAATGACTCCACATCCAATATTAAGATGTGAAGAGAAGAGAAAATACATGAAAATCCTCACTAGCAAATATTTGTTTAATATGTTGTGTTAAACAGAAATGATTCATTTTTCCTTCAAGCATTTTACTCCTCTCATGTGTCTGCTCCTGTCTCCGCAGGATATGGCCGGCCTGCTGAAGCCAGAGTCCAGCAAGCTCCTGGTCCGCGCTCTGAGAGAGCGTTTCCCAGATGTGCCCATCCATGTGCACTCACACGACACAGCTGGAGCCGCTGTAGCCGCCATGCTGGCCTGTGCTGAGGCTGGAGCTGACGTAGTTGATGTGGCTGTAAGTGTTCATGTTTGCTTGAGGCCTCGCATTGGTAAAGGTCAAGGTTGCTTTTTTTTTTTTGTTTAAATCTAAACTTGTATTAAATGTTTAAAATCCTTATGTTATCATAAAACAATCGATTGTTCTGATTTCTGCAAGAGAAAATAATGGAGAGTGAGAATATCCAATCATTTTGATAAATAAAACAAAAGTCCAATGAAAAGTTTCTCAAACCACATGAGCAAACATTCATTGTCTACCAGCTTCTGCACTTTGCATTGTGAAATGTCACTGAAACAAAGAACTGTTGAAGCCAGTAACATTTTTCTTGCTGTGTCCACTGACGCATGCTGCCAGCATGGGCAGTTTCATTAAAAGTGTTGGCTGCTATTTGCAGTTATGTGCCGTTCTGCTGTTGGTTTCCTTGTAACACCAAATGAAACAACCAACTGACAGTCCACTGTGGATCAGACACACCCATTAAGAACATTTGCTTGTATTGACTCCATCAGTTTAAGTAGTTAGACTCTGTCTTTTCCTGCCAACTAATAAAACGTCCACGCACAGTAACGAACAACATGAAGCATGCTTACTTATACTTGTAAAGGCAGGGAAGGAAAACAAGACTTTGGACTTTCTAGAGATAAAATTCCTCCGTATTTTGATGGAAAACTGAAACTAAACTGATTCATTTATATGGAAATAGACACAAATTATACTTTTTTTATTTTATTTTTTTTATATACCCATATGTGCACACAGTTTTTCAGACTAGTTCCATTTTCCATGTATTTAAAATCAACTGATAAAGGTGTAATGTAATTTAACAGTGCTGAGGGCTGTTAATAAATCTGTATTGATCGTGTCTCTCTAGGTGGACTCTATGGCTGGTATGACTTCTCAGCCCAGCATGGGAGCCATAGTGGCCTGTGCCAAGGGGACTGAGCTTGACACTGGTAAGTCAGCATTTAAACACAAACTCACTGTTTTTTCCAATGTTTTAATTGTGTAAAATTAATCATAAATACAGGTTGGAAATAATTGTTCCAATTAATACCTACAAATATTCACACATCTTTTTAATGTATATGTAAAGTGATATCAGAAAATAGACCCTCTCACTTTATATGAAAATTAGTCAAATAAATGTGGAGTGAGAGTATTTGCAGAGAAGAATTGGAGAAAATCCATCAACAAATCAATGAATGACAGAGCGTATCACTAATTACGGCCCCAAGTCAGAATGATCAGCACATCCAGCCAATTATGAGAGGAAGATGGAAAACACAGACGGACCAGGAGAGTCCGATATGTCAATAAAAACTGACGCGCTGTTAAACACAAACAGTTTTGATCCATGAAAAGATGAACAGCTCTGAGGGGAAGGGGGAGAATATTCCAAGCTCACTTTGCCATCTGCTCGTATATATAAAACAATTGGTTTTAGGTGAAGGTGGAGCAGTGTCTCCTCACAGCAAGAAGGTTCTGGGTGTGAACCTGCTTGCCAACTAGTTTGCATGTTCTCCTTGTGATGTGTGGGTTTTCTCCAGGTACTTCAGTTTCCACTCGGTGCCCGTAGATGTGAATGTTTGTCTCTATATGTCAGCCCTACCAGTCCAAGGTGGAATCTGCCTATTGGACAGCTGTGATTGGCTCTAACCCCTCCCTGTGGCCCTCACAGGATAAGCAGTATAGAATATGGATATATAGAGAATATCTCAGCATATTCAAAACTGAGCCCTGGCGCTCAGTGCTGCCATGGTTTTCTACTTTGACCAATGCTCAGCTCTCCCTGGAGCAATTAGGGGTTAAAAGCTTCTCCCAAGGCAACATTGAAATGCTTGTTGCCCACTCATTTGTTTCCCCGCCTGCATTCTGTGTGGTTATATACAACCCTGCTTCTCTTCACTGTGGACCCCCACCGCTTTATTCCATCTTCTCAGGCAGTCGAACAATAAGTGGAAGGATGGATTTATAATGGCTGCAGTCTCCTTTGGGTTTTTCGTCATCTGCTATGTTGTGCTCAATGTTGTTTTCATGGGCCCTGAAAAAGCTGGAGCCCGTCCTTCCTCTGATAACCGACTGCGCTCGGTGACCTCTGCCTCCCACAGCGAAGGGTGCAGAGGAAAATATATTAAAGCAGCCAGTTGTGAGGCTGCGGGTAAAACTGAAGGAACACGAATCGGGTGAGAAGAATTCAAACTGATGCAGAGTTTGCTGCTTGGTTATGCAGAGTAATGCTACTGGGAAAACTGACTCAGCCCCACTAACTAGATCTGATTGCTCATTTCCATTGCGCAACCACGAAACCACTGTTAATTATGTTTACACTATTCACACTGCACAGCTCGTGCACTGTCTGCTGCTGTAGTACAGGATAGTATTAAGATTAAGTACTGTATCAAAGTTAAATGCAGATGTTTTTAATTGAAGAGAATCTTATTCAACCTTAAAAGATTTTTAGTGTTTGAACAGTAACTTAATTCAAGGCTCGGGAGCAGTGTTGTTGCTCTGCAAGACGTGTGGTCAGAAGGTAGCAACACACCCTGATGTGCACTTCAGCACGTTGAGAAGTTGAACCAGCGCTCAGCAAAAACAAGGTTTCTCAAAAGTTGCTCTTGAGATTCATAACAATTAAATTAACAGCCCACATAATGTCACACTACTCTTTCCTGTTCCGCTGCAGTGGAGTTGTAAAGCAGGGGATTACATTAAACACCAGGTCTTGGCGTTAGTGTTGCTAACAAGACGCTTTCTTTCTGCAACAAAAGTAAACAATTACACAGGAAGGAATCTGTCATAGGAAAAGCAATTTCTGTAATGGTTCCTAAACACCGCAGAGCCATTAAGATATGCTGTGTTGTGAGTATGATGTGTGACTTGTGCTTTGAAGGGAAAAAGCTCCTGCTCTCCTGCTGCTCTCTCCGTCCATACGCACTTCACCGACAGCTGAATGCAACAGGTCCACGTCCGTTCTCTGGAGCTGGCAAATACTGTTCGGGGCCAATGAAGGAAAGATGAAAAATCCCCGCATCAAAGTGTCAGAGCGAGAGAAGCTCTCCCATCATTTAGACACAATCCAGTTTAGTCACAGAATATCAATTTGTGAGCATACAGTGCGCAGGAGAAAGGAGAGGGGGGGGGAAGACAAGGTCATTTCTCAGGATCGAGGGGTTTTCAAGTCTGTCGGTTTATTCGTGGAATTTCAATTTGCTTCAATTGAGACTGAGAGCGGGATGCAGGATTTTATCCCCCCCCCCCCACACACACACACACACACACACATGTGCACACTTCTATCCTGATGTGACCCTGGTACATGCATTATGCATACACATGCCGACAAACTCCTCCTCAATTCCGGTTTCTTTTATATCTCTCACCTTGTACTCGTCTCTTCTTTTCATCTCTGCCTCGCATCTCCGTTTACCCGTCCCACGACTTTTGTTATCAAGCAGAGCACCTTGGACACTTCATGACCTTAGTCTGTTAAATGCTTCACTCCCTCTCTTCCTCCCGTCTCTGCTACAGAGCTTCAGCCCCATGTGTTCCGTGTCCTCTACCTCCCTCCCTCTCCGTGCTCCCATTCTTTCTCCTACCACCTTCACCTCTTTCACTTTATCTCTCCATCCTGTAATAAGTCTTGAACTTTTAAAACACGTTTTCAAAGACTTTTATGTTGCATAGAATTTCTTTTATGTTATGGACGCTTACCTTGTTTTCCTTGTGTTCCTGGATTAGTGTTTGTTTATTTGTGTGCACTCTTAAGTTCTCCGTTTCCTGTTTTATTCTGAAACTTTGTTCCTTGTGTGTGTCTCTCTGACTTTACTTCCTGTCTGTGATCTTCTGCATCTGTCCTAATGTGTCTCACCTGTGTTAAATCCTCCCTGCCTCAGTTTTGTGTTTCTCTTTGTCTTGGTCAGTTCGTCTGTTTACATGTAACCTTTCCTAGTGTTTCCCTTCTGGTTTCTTTTTTTAAACTTACCTGTTTTCTGTGCTCATTACCAACCACCAGAGACAGTAAGCCTGTTTATTTACCTCACATTAAATTCATGTTCCGCCTTCGCACTCGGTGGTAAAACAATGAACAACATTTATACCTTTCCCACTCCCTCAGCATCTCCTCTAGAATCTCTGTGTCCTGGAGAAATGGTGAAAGCAGAGCTTCACTGGTTAATTCCTTTGTCTTTAAGCCGTCAGTGTATTTATTCATTCAGCCACAACGTGAGCGCACACACACACACACACACACACACACACACACACACACACACACACACACACGCATCTTGTTATTTTAAAAAGTCATGCATATTCACAAACACGTGTGCAGTTGAGTGATGAGACACATTAAAGTGCTCTTAGGGTTTATTTGACGCAGTAAAGCCTTTTCCCATGTATCAAGTGTGGAATTAATGGATGATGAAGTATCAGCTGCCACAATAAAGTAGCAGAAATGTACTGCACACAGCATAAGTATTACTATTAGTACTATTACTATTTGTAGGTACTGATACAGGCACAAGCAGGTAGACAGACTCACTCCCAGCCTCCAGACAGAGGCAGGTGCACACACATTTAGCTCCTTGTTCATCTCCCTGTCTCCATCTGTCTGAGTTTAATTCTCCCTTTTTTCTCCCCGAGTGTTCTCGCGTCTCATCTGTCTTCATCTGCGCGTCTTGCTTAGCCCTCATCATCTCATCAGGCACAAACTGTGTGTGCGACTGTCTTTGTTCAAATCTGTTTTTGGTGCAGGGAAGGTATACAACTGTGTGAGTGTAAATGTGTTGCTATGCCTGTTTGTATACTGCATTAGTGAGTGTGCGCCGCTAATGAGTTGTGTATTGATGGCACTTTATCACTGCCAAGCTGCCATCTAATTGACTGATCTTTGCATATGCAAGTGCTTGTGTGCCTGCATGTCTTAAGTATACATACAAACGGTTAAGTGGTGTGTAATCCTTGATGGGTTTTGGGAAGTATAATCAGCATTCCATAAATAAAGTATGTATTTCCAGCATGATTTTTCAACCATTAGAATCAACATGTGTAGGTAGCTCTTCTTCATATTTATAGGAAACAAATCGCAAGGTCGTCACACAGACTTGAGTCGATTGAACACAATATCCGTGTGCTCGCTTTATTAGGGCCAACTGAAGAGATTCTGCTGTCACACCTTCCAGCTCATTCACTTGCAGTGTTTGGCTCAACAGGCTTCTCCACAGGAAGCAGTAGGATGTTGTTTTTTTTCTTTTATTCGCTTCCCCACCAACAGGTCTGGGGTTTAAATCCCACTCTAAATATATATTTGGTCGACTTGTGTACTTACATTGACTTTGATTACTTTGATCCAGACTGAAACATCAACAGAAATTCTATGGATTGACATGTAACTTAGTGTATGTCCTCCTAATGTTAAATAATAGTAACTTTCACGATCCGTTAACCTTTAAGATAAACACCACCACAGTCTGAGCTGTTGTCAACAACGGATGTGAAAATTACTGTCAGAGAACTCGCACCAATTTTGAAGAATCCATCTTCAGCTCTTCACGCTTCCAGCTGAACCCACACTTACTTCCATCACGGATCATTTGACAAAGTTTCAGTTATCTGCCTTGTCCGCGGAATGAAAGCTGTGAGTACATGACGTGTCGTATGAGGTGTTTATCTGGAGGTGGGAGAAATTTGACCTAAGCCGACATTTGAATCAACAGAGCCTGCTGTCACATCCAACATGCTGTCACTTACCCTTGTAAATGGAGGCTGTAATTTCACAATAGAAGCTTAACAAATGGCATCCTCCAGCAGAGAAGGAAATTGACCTAAATACTGACTGGTTTGGCAGGTGTCGGAATTTGAAGAGCAACAACATGCACATTAATTTCACATTAAATTTCACAGTAGCTCCATTTCCCCGCCAGGATCAGTGGAAGCACACATACACTTTGTGGAGGGTACATACTCGCTTTGAATCAGGAAATTCAAGCTTGTCACTTAATTGTTGTACTTGTTAAAATCTATGTTTGTCTCATTAACATTTTCCTCATTATTATCCAAAAGCTTAGAGTACTACCATGTCTTTCATGGCATTAAAGCAGTTTTTTTTTTATCTTATGTTAATCAGCTTTAGCTCAGTAACCTGGCTGCAGGAGAATATCATGAATATAAGCGGAGACTTTTTACTTTTTTCTTCGGATCACGAAGTATCACAAGGATTTTAATGGTTGGCTAAGGCAAGATGAAAATGCAGAGTGGATTCCAGCTCACTTAAAGGCTAATAGTTCACTTACCTGCTCTGTAGCTGGGGCTTGTTCCAGCTTTTCTGCACTTTAAACCATTTTAAGTTCCAAAGATTACTTGACTTAATGCAGTTTTTAAAGAGTTGTCCAAAAGTGAGCCCCTGGAAGATTGTATACAGTAGAAATGTCTCTGCTGACATTTTAGTTTGCTGACTTTTTTTTGAGAAGGAGGTCCCTGGTATAGTATATCTTTGAAATAAATCGCAGCATACTGTGCTGGGGTTGGAGGCACATCCATACCTACCTGATGGGTTGGACCTGTTCTGGCAGACATAGCACTGTATGGTTACCAAACTCTGCACTGTCAAAACTGTGACATGTTTCACATCATGTTCATATTTCCATACATCAAACTCGGCAGCATAAGCCCAGGGCTGTCGCGCTGTGCTCGCTGGCACAACTTTTGAGATGACTGATTCAGATCATTTGCAGGTTGCTACATAAACTTCCACGACAGATCCCTGTATATATTTATAGTAAACACCCTCTTTTCAGTAGGGAGGACAAAAATTATCATAACTCTTTAACTGCTCTCTTCTCCTGTGTTTATGCTCTGGAGTTACTTCTGAATTATTCCTTTCCATCAGTGAGTCCTGCTCAGACATTTCAACAATATACTGTAACTTATTTATTGTTTGTGTGCTGGATGTCGAGTGCAGAGCTTTTTATAAACAGTCTGTGGTGCAGAGTGACGTTAGAAAACTTTACGTTCATCCTACCTGGTTTATCTGCAATGAATATTTTAAAGAAAATGTTTTGCATAAAATTTTTATTAATTTGCTTTGTTACTGATTATGTGTGAGGTTTATATATAATTGTAGGTTATATGTAAAAGTAAAAGACAATCTTCAGACCCAAGTTCACTATTTTTCAAAATAAAAGCTTTTGAAGACAAATTGCCAGAGAGGAAGTGACTCTTTGAATGTTGTTGCCACGATGGCGATCAGCCTCTGTGCTGCGTATCCGTTTGTGGAATTAGTGGGTAGAAGTTACAAATCTCAGCTTTGAATTCGAATTAGCAATTAGTCAATGTTAAACACACACAATTGTCTTGGTCAATACAGCACACTGCACACAATTCAATAATAAGGCCCCTTAATTAAACGTTCACTTAATTAACAAACTCCCCATGTTCCATACCCCCCCCCATGAGGGGAATAGAAAACTTAGTTTCAAATTACGGGTTCTCATTAAAATGAAGGTGTATTGTGAAAATTGATCTGATGTGATTGTGCTCTGATCTGACACAGGCATCGCTCTGGAGAAAGTGTTTGACTACAGTGAGTACTGGGAAGTAGCCAGAGGCCTGTATGCTCCGTTCGACTGCACCGCCACCATGAAGTCAGGAAACGCTGACGTCTACGAGAACGAGATCCCAGGAGGACAGTACACCAACCTCCACTTCCAGGTAGAGTGAGCTCTTCCCACGGAGTCTTTGTCAGTGATTGATTTTGCAGATAAGTAAGAATTAAAATGCATTTCACGAAGCTCCTCGCTACAGTTTTACCAAATTATGATGGAGTAGTGGAGGTGGATGGAACATCTGAGGATGTTTACACAGGATTACATTTATATCCACAGTTAAGGGATACAACTAAATACACCTATAAAGTGATAGTGTACTTGTTTTACTGTCATTGACAACTTCGTTAAAGGAGTGTTTGTTAAATAGAAATGCTGCTTGTCCAACTTATTTTGGTGGGGTTTTTTAGTTTTTTAATAATCATCAGTGTAAACAATCACACAATGTTTGATAGTGACTGAACCGCTGTGCTGTGCCCCCCCACTGCACATCCAGTTGTGACTTGTTTATATCGAACAGTATGAAACAAATGCAGCATGTAGCAAAATACAGTTTTCAGTGGAAGTCATGCTCGTCCATCAGGGTTTGCCACATGATCATCTTCCATCAATCACCATCAATATCGGAGCTGCACAAATTATAGCTTTAAATCACAGATTGACAACAAATTACCGAGAATGCCGTGACTCTTTCCTTAAACAGGGATTCATAAAAAGTCTCATTCACACTGCTACTTGTTTCTCTGTGCTGTGTTGCAGGCTCATAGTATGGGACTGGGGAATAAATTCAAGGAGGTGAAGAAGGCCTACACTGAAGCCAACAAACTACTAGGGGACCTCATTAAGGTAAGACATGCTCAAACATCACAGAGGCGTCTTTATTTATCTTGAATGTCGCTGTTTTACCAGCACCACCGACTGTAGGTACAAATGGGACAAATCGACAAAGATTGATGCCAGAAAATCCTTATTCTACTTGGCAGATGAAAATACATTAAAGCTCTTTGATTTAGGAGAAGCACATTTATTTAAAAGGTAATAGTGTGGTATACTAGCGTTTCAAGGGACTTTGGGGGCCCCAGGCAAAATGCAACTGAACTGACCCCTCCCAAGCTCATCACACAAAATCATTCCTATCATCAAAATTATAAACTAGGTGCATGCTGTGCGTACACACTAATATTAAAGTAAATAAGTTTAAGTGCAAACCCCCACCACCATCCCAGTCATATCATACACACATTTAGATGTTCAACCAAACCCAGTGAATCACTTTGAGTGGTGTTCAAGCCTAGAAAGGAAGTATATAAATAGAGGCATTTATCATTATTTACCATAGATTGAACTAATTCTGTGGGAGAAGCTGAAACCTCTCAAATGTAGAAACTATTGGTGGAAAGTTTGTGGCATGGGGTCTTATTCTGGGTTTTACGACCAGAGTGTCAGGCACAGTCTCCTCTACTTAGCCGATCATTGAATTTGAAACGGTTCTCACAAAATTGTTGTAGCTGTTAAATAATCAGCTGTTCTCCGGGAACCCCCCTCTCAGCTCAGGGCCCGGGCAATTCCCTGCTTTGCCTTCCCTGCTGCAACGCCCCTTATACTAAGCCTACGGAACAGATTGAAACAAGGGGGGGGGAATTAAAGTCAAGCAAATGAAACTGCAACGATGCCTCACTTTCACTTTCATTATATGTTACGTCCGAGACAAGTTGCGAGAAATGATCTGCAGAAAGAATAAGCGTAACGTTGGCATGAATCTGGGTATTTCTACATTGGCACCGCTCGCACGGCGTATGTCTGCCAGGCTGGTCCCTCCTCTTTGCATGACTGAACCAAACAATCCCTGATTAGGTTTGGAACATCCAGAGTTCTGTGCTGTCTGGATTCGCCGTCAGTCTCGCAGTCAATTTGACCTTCCACGGCCTTCTCTCCGTGTACGAGAAAAGTGTGTTTTGTCATTTCCTTAACAAGACAATTTCACCCTGGCAAACAATATCCAGTTTTCTGCGTTGGCCTATTTTCTTTCCCCTGTCAACAAACCAGGTAGTTTTACCTGAACTTTTATCTCAGCAGGACAGCTTCATTCCCCACCAACACTGCCTTGTGTAGTTTGTATCGTCTGCCTCATGTGAATGTGGGTCGAGCTGCAGTGAACTCGTTCTGTGTTGAGCCTTCCGAAGGGCACGTTAATTGTAGGCGTGAAGAGGGAGCTCTATTTCCAATTCTGCAATCAACATTTTCGTTCTCGGCGTAAATTCACCTCTTGCCTGCTTTTTTTTTGTTTTTCATGATCTTTTATTAATTCTTTTGTTTTTCTCCCTTCATTATTTACCATCGCAGCTTAGTAATGGATTAATTCCTCTTTCATCATGTTCACCCTCACGCAGTAATTATTCTGTTCTCTCGTTTGCATTCTCTTTCTTTATCCAGCTGTTCCCTCACACTCTTTTTTTTCACCTTTTCTCTCCTACTCCGTTGCTGCTTTACATATTTATTAACCTGCCCTCGTTCTGATTTCTCTCTCTCTCAATGTAGACATGCTCCCCTGGATTCTCCATTACTCCACCAGCTCCTCCTCTCTCTTTCTCATATTTTATGTTTTTCTGTCTCTCTCTGAATTTTCCTTCTTGCACCCCCCCCCCCCCCCTAATTTTCTTTCCTCCACTCTGTTTTCCTCATCAATTCCTCTCACCCGACCTCCCCTACCCTCTCCCCATGCTCTCTATCAATTCAATTAAGACTCAGTAGGCTTCACTGCACAAGCCAATGTTGGCTTAATGTGTCTAAGGTTCCTGCTATGCTCTCTGTTG
This sequence comes from Hippoglossus hippoglossus, assembly GCF_009819705.1. Lineage (NCBI taxonomy): Eukaryota > Metazoa > Chordata > Actinopteri > Pleuronectiformes > Pleuronectidae > Hippoglossus > Hippoglossus hippoglossus. The sequence continues at coordinate 7,026,622 of NC_047168.1, forward strand.
TATCCTGTTAGCTTGACAATGACTGCGTCTCTCACACCGTTGGTTTGTCAATAAAGGAGGAGGAGTGTGTTTGTCAGGATAGAGACACACACACTGTACTGGGAGGGGAGCAACAAGGTGCATACATTTATCATGATCTACGACACACACACCCTCAGCTCTGCAAAGTCAGGTCTTTGACACTCTGTGGGTGAAGGATTGTGCTTGTTAGACGACTGAACTTTACACCAGATGCATAATAAATTAGAACTATTTATTGCACTGTTTTTGGCAAGTATCCTGCACCTCCTCACCACGAAAAAGACAAATAACTCTTATTATATTGGACCATTTAATCTTCAAAACATTTGCATAAAAGCAATTTGCATTGAAGTGATTGTTAACATTACCAAGCTTTTTCATTCTCGTTTCTCTTTTCATTCGGCGGGGGCCTCAACTGTTTTTACAGCTGAATGTTTATTCCAGATGTGCAGCCGAGCCCCCAGTGCAAACTCTCAATCTGCCTAAATCCATAGACTTGATTTACAATTAAACAGGATAACTGCTCTGTAAAATGAAGAGTGGTTAAAATATCTCTTGAGATTCCCTGAGCATCAATACTGATCTGATGAGTCTGTTGAGAGAGTTTGAGGTCAGATCAACACCTTTGCTGTTTGCATGTAATTTGCAGTAGCTGTGAAGAATTTGTTCAAATAGTTTGCAAGAAATCTGAGCCACAGACAGATGAACAAAGATCTCTGGAACTATTTGATTGAAGAATAGTGTTTAACTTGATATAACATATTCTATTGCGTTGTTAGTCTCATTCTTTCCCATCAATCTCTCGTCAAAATGGGCGAGTGGAGGAATAAATAAACTGATAGGAGAGAAAAAAGAAAGTGAATATCGTTTTGTTGAAAGAACCTTGAACATTTAAAGAAAACCACAGTTGATACAGTGATGAGCTGCAGGACAGAGACACACAGCAACAGGATAACACACAAATGCTCTGCAGAGCGTCGTCATGTATTATGAACCAACTCTGCTGATTCACACCTGCCAGACGTTTTCCTCCCTCATCATCCTCCTGGTCACGTAGCGCTGCCCTTGCACAGCCCACAGTGTTGTAACATCCATTGAATAGTATGACGTCAAAGCTGACGGACCTTTTGTCAGAAAGTAACAGTGATAAGTCATCAGCACTACTTCATTTATTATTTGTGCTGGAGGGCGTATTTGTTTTAGCAACAGGAAAGGATGAAGAGACCCTACAGGCACTGTTTTAATAATGTGTTACTGTAAACCTCAGTTCAGCAGGAGGAAAAATACATTTCTGATAAACAATAGAACTTCATTTAACATGCTGTATTATCAGTGTTTTCTTCATATCTGATTCTATAAGGTGTCATGAAATGGTCAGAAGTACAAAGCCAATCCAAAGCCCATGATGATGATGATGATTATCTTTAGAGGAAGAGTTTAAGGTTTATTGACTCTCTTGCTGTTTTTTCGCTTCCCTAAAGGCTCCAGAAAGTAAACTTTGCTCTCTCGTAGCCTCCTGAAAACCTCAACTTGCATTTTTTCCACTTCGGTTATACAGATTAAATACACAAGATTAATCAAACAAGATATAACATGTTTATGTCCTTCAGATGTGATTTTAGGACGATTGTTATCACCCTTGGCCTGGGCTAATGTCGAGTCTTTGTGCTTAGCTAACCGACTGTTGGCTGTGGTTTCAAATTGTACAGCAGTGTTCAAATTACACAGTTGCTTTCAGAGAAGCCCCTATTTTTCAGTGACAATACTAAACATGTCACAAACATGCACAGTGCAGGGTATTGCAAAAAACCTTCAGTTCCGGCTGTACTGTCACTTTTTCTGTCGTTACCCTTCTGTCTGACACCCATGAAGAGCAAGCAGGCGTCTGTCGGTGTCTGTCTGTCGGTGTCTGTGTGACCTACACATGATAAATAGAGATACAGCGTCAGTCAGGAAAGGTTCAAGGCCACTAAAGGTTAAATTGGAGGGCGGCACGGCCAAACGTTAATGGCTCCCACAGAAATCGACTCAGCATCGTGTTAATTAGTGGAGACTTTAATGAGCAAAAACACTGAAGTTTATTATTTATTTCAGGAACCTCAGTGTAGAGAAAATCTAAGTCTGTAACCTGTAACAAAAAAGGACGATATTTCAGAGCTTCCCCGAGATATCTCAAAGGCTGTAGAGGGAGGGGGGGCCCCCCCGTAATTTGACCCATGCTGGACAGACGTGAAGAATCAATCTGCTCATCTAACTCTTTAAAAGAGAATTATTTACCATATTTCCCAGAACGTTGCACGATTCATTTAAAAGTCTGTGTTTTGGCCAACAGTAAAAGATTCAAGCATAATAATTCTACCTTCATAGACCCTAAGAAAACCAGAAACTAGTTAATCCATCATTGATCTCAGCTCTATTTTATATAAGTCTAATGTCTTATGTGTTGTCTTTTAACTGTCACTGACTTGCATTCAGCCACAACCACAGTTTTCTGCCTCTCCAGTGCTTTTCCTTTGCTTTTCTCATACGTTCACTCTCCTGTTTTCATCCCCTCGTCTTCCTCGCTCAGCTTCATCTGTCACAACACGAGCTTGTCAATATAAGGACAAGTTGTTTATGTATTTGTATATGGACTGTCTTCCTCTCTTACCCTGCCACTTCCCTTTTGCAATTGCAGGCACGTATTCACTCACCTCCTCCCTGTTAACACACACACACACACACACACACACACACACACACACACACTCTGTCTTTCTTAATTCAAGGTGGAGCATCTCCCTGTATTGCCTCTGGGGCTGCAGATGTCTATTGCTCATGTCTGTTTGCCTCTCACTCTTCTCCCCTCGGTTCATCTGTCTATCCCCTTCTCTCTCCCCCTCTCTCACTCTTTCGTCACTCTGTTCATCATCCTGTCTGCCGGCCTCTCCCTGCTCTCCCTCCACTTTCATCGAGTCTCATCTCCCCCTTCGTCGCCCCCCCTTCCACCTTCCCTTGTTTCGATTAGACTTCCTTCATGTATCCCTAATCTTTCTATCGTTTCTCTTCACCTCCTCTCCCTCTCCGAGTCTGTCGTTATCGCTCCCCTCTCCTGTCTCCTCTTCTCCTGACAGGAGCCATTCTTCACTCTGCTCCTGGCTTGGCTGGCCAGCGTTAGTGTGTGTGTGTGTGTGTTTGTGTATTTGTCTTCTCTCCATAACACTCACACAGATGCACACAAGCACTTTCCTGGATGATATAATCCTTTGCCCATCAGGGGAGTTCAGGTTTGGATAGAGTTGCATTTCATAACAAATTGAGCAAAGTACACAAACACATGACACACACAAGCATACAAGCACAGGTACAACTGTCATTTTCACACACACACACCACTGGGCCCGAGTTCTGCTGCCAGGAGTTTGGAGTCTTGCAGGAGCACTCAGAGCTGTACATAGGTAAAAGAGAGAGGACGGACCTGAGGTGGAAGAAGAGCTGTGTGAGAGAGAGGGAGCACTGATAGAACAGAGAGGTCAAGTGTGATAACGAGTCTCTATGAAGAACAAGATAAGTTTACAGATTAGTTTAAGATATAGTGAGAGGGACATGGAAAGGTCAGAGAGATGAATGCTGCTTTCAGGTAGAACAGCATTAAAGAGAGCAGACAGGTATTAGACCTTGCTATGAAGTTTAGTACAGACCATGGACTGTGTATAAAGATGGACAACACATCTCTACTTCCTCAATTTATACGGAAATATAATATCCCAGATACAAACGCTGCCATCTTGAGCCAATGACATCTAAACAGTAACAGGAGCCAATGAGGTCCAGCTGATTCATGCACTCGACCAATTGTACTTCAGTCTCAGTTTAACCCTGTTTTTATAGCATCAAATAACTAATCTAACATCAATTTGATAACAACTACCTAAAGTAATAGAATCCATCTTTAAGAAAAATGTATTTGACGTGTAGTTTGACTTTTTATTTTGGTCCATGTCCCATCTACCAACATGGAGGAGGTGGGGTTTATGGCACATGCAGCTAGCCACCAGGTGGTGATGGAGATGCTTTGGTTTCACTGTCATGTCAACCATCTTTATATCCGGCCTGTGATTCAGACATTCATGGTCTCCAGAGGATGAATCCTAATCACTGGGGTGACCCCCTGACTTTTCCTAATGCACCACCAGCAGGGTCACATTTGTAGCTCACAATAATCTATAAAATCTGGTGCAAATTCTGACTATTCATGAAATAGCCTTCATTTAATGTTTCTAATGCTTCTGACCAAATACCAGTACAACTAATAGCATCCCTGACATTCTCAAAATGTGCTCTGTTATGGCCAAAAACACTGATGTTTAAATCGTGCAGAAATGACAACCTCTGACACAGTTTTCAGTCATATTTCTAATTGCTCAGTGAAAAACGTAGTTTTACACCCCTCATCTTTAACATCATGATAAAATATATATAATCTTACTATTTAAAAAATTACACCCAATTCTCACATTTTTAAACCGACAAGATGATTTTATTCTGATATATTTTGCTAAAGGCAAAAGTCTTTGCGGTGAAGAGTTGAGAGTTTGATTTCAGCTTCACACAGGAACAGACGAAATCAGATTTTTCTAACACTGTGTAGCCAGAATGTGATTTACCACACCCCTTGGCTAAAAATATAGAAAACCTCACACATCTCACACACAGTTGGAAGTCAGGTTTCCTTCTCCTGTGTGTGTGGGTGAGGGTGAGGCACCCGGAGCGAGTTGGAGGAGGGTGATTCATCAACAGAGATTGATAATGAGAGAGTAACCCCCCCTCATGATACTGTGGATCAAGGGGGAGGAGAACAGGGCGAAGGTGTTTCACAAGGAAAGGGTCAAACGTCAACATCTTGGGTTTTTACTGTGAAGACAGAAGATGGTAGTTGGAGGGGGATGGATTTAAAAAAAAAAAAATTCCCAGTGAAAGCGATGAGGAGAAACTGGACCCTGGAGACAGAAAGACGGTGGAAACAATAGAGAACGGGGGATTGTGGGTGAAGGGAGATGAGGAACACACAGTCCTGCTGCTTTCTTGGGTTTTAGATAGATTTCAGAACTCGGCAGTGAGCTTTTGTTCCACAGCAACACCAAGTTAATGGCCTCTCTGGGGATTTCCACAGCCCATTCAAATCTCTTAAGCTTCTCTGTAAACAGTCATTCTGTTCAAGAAATGTATCATTATCCCCACTATTCACGAGCCCAATCAAGCCGAGCTGTAGGTGTCGCGGCAAGGAAGTGTGAACAGGAAGGGCACACTTGTCACGATCAGCAGGAAGCTTGTCTTTCGACTTGCGGATTTTTTAAATTCGCCAAAGTGGTTCTAGACTCTGAAAAGCATCCTGGACTGTTTGTTTTTTTTTATTTTATTTTTTTTTTAAGAGGTGTAGTTTGTCACTGGGAGATTTATTGCAGTGACATAGTTTTCAAATAACTAATGCTGCAAGAATGTAAGGCCACAGTGGGAGCACTATTTCTGGTGCCTCTGCTTCCACAAATAAAGTCCCCTGCATTTTCCCTGAAGACGTTGTTATGTGAGTCTCAATTGGAGAATGTCCACGGCCTGGATGGTTATGAAACTCTCCCTGTTACATCTCTGTAAAAGATAATTAACATCCAATCAATGATCTTAAATCTCCGATACTGCGGCTGGAAGCTGAAGATTTTAGTTTTCAGACCATGGGAACATAATATGAACGTTAAATCAAGTCACTTTCATTTTGGATGGATGCAGTAACCACGGCGTTGTTTGATTTGCTCCTCTGATTCCTGCCTCTGACGGGCTTCTTCTCCATAGCAACGGTGGCCGGGCTCAGTGGTATTGTGGTATTTAGACCCATTTCCATTCCATTTTGAGAGGGAAAAAAACATCTCATTTATTCAAAAACAGTTGTTGGTGTTGTGTAATTTAGAGAGATGGTTTCCAGCCCACACAAGACACCACAAATTCATGTGAGCAGAGCGAGTAGAGAAAAGGGCCAGAAATGAAGAAAAGTCAACTCGAAGCTGCTTTTACGATTACTGACAAGACATTACTATTTTATAATGCTGGGAAACTCAATAAGTAGAAACTAAACACTAACCAGGAAATGTAAACGCATCCAAAGTAAACAACCATTTAAATTTCAGTAGAATATTCCAGGGTTTGTTTGATCAGTTTCTTTGGAGATTTAAACGCTTAAATCTTCATAGTACAGTTCAAAAGAAAACAGGACGAAATTTAAACTCCTCCAAATTACACATCTCACCCCCCCCCCCCCCTCGTTTCCTCCATAACACTGTTGAATCTGCAAACATCAATAGCTACTGAAAGAATCTATTATACCATTATATATTATATTTTGTTAATTTGGGCTTCAACTAAAGTAAATTTTAAAGCATCCTTATTTAAATTGAGATAACAGAGATTTTACCAACACACACACACACACACGCACACGCACACAGTCGTGTCTCCATGACTTCAGAGGACATTACATTGACTTACATTGATTTCCTGTACTTACTCTAACCTTAACCATACTTGCCGAGACCTAACCCTTACACTAACCTTAACCTAACCTTAAAACTAAATTGAATGATTTACATTATGAGGACTTGTTTTTTTGTCACTTGCATCTAAGAAAAAAAAAAGGTTCAGCATGTAAACTGGTGACTTTTATGTCCAAAGACAATACACACTTAGCCTGCAGTTGATTTTAAATGGTAGAATTCTCTAATGAATACTACTGTGGTTGCACTGGTGGTATTTGCTTTCTACAACAGGTTGTAATACGGTGTTTGGAAGTCCTGTCATCCCAGGAGACCAAAAGCACATCTGCAAACACACACGTTACCAAACCCCCAGGAGGGTTGTGGTAATCCCAGAGCAGCATTTGTGTATGAGCCCATCTGTGTGTTTCATGTCTCACTCTGGATAATTTGGCACCACATCATGGAAATAGGTGTCAAGTTCTTTGTGGGCAAATTCTTTGGGGAATGTCAATTTGGGCTTTATTTGTTCACCTATTCTCTCTCTTTTTTTTTATCAGCACAAACGCTGTCATTTCGCCGAGTGTGGGCCCCGCTCATTGTTCTCTGTAATCATTAAGATGTCAGTGGTTAAGTTTAGAGCTCCTCAAATATTAGTGGGGCGGTCATAGACAGGACCCTGGCCCTCTGCTGGAGGGGCCCGAAATGCGAGAGCAGCTTTAGATTTTAAAGAGGTTGGGTCTCGAGCACACGGAGACAAAGTGCTCACCTCCGTCCCGCTTTTTCACTGAATTGAGCACGAGTAGAAAAAGTGAAAGCTGTTTTTTAGATTTATTTTGTATTGCTGGTGAGTCACATTAATTGACCTCTCTCTCTCTCTCTCTCTCTCTCTCTCTCTCTCTCTCTCTCTCTCTCTCTCTCTCGCTCTCTAATGGTTCAAGTGCTAAATGGAATGAACAGGAAGCTTTAAATCTGAGTCCCCATACACAACAGTAGAGTAATGCACACTATTGGCATCCGTGTCCTGTTCGCAGTCAAAAAAGACTCCACTTATCACCATTATGCTAATAGAGATCGCTATTAGCATAATAATATGCCATTATCAATAATGAAAAGAATGAATCCATGTGCTTTTTAATGAATGTTTCCCTCCCTCTTTCAGGTTTATTCACTTCTCACAGATAAAACCTGCGTGGTTTTGTTTGCCGCTGCTAAATCAAATGATTAAAGAGACTGTATGGATGTAAACAACATTTCATTTCTCATTACGCGGCCCTGGTGCTCTCTTCTCTCTGGGTCACTCAGCACTTAATCTTCATAGGCAGCATCTTCATTCCCACAAACACACAGTGGACACTTTTCTGTTTTTGGTAAAATGATTGTGGATGTGCACGTCTACCTGCAAGTCTGCACAGCAGGACGTTACAGAGAAAAAGCCCGACAGACAAATGAAACTATTTCTACTGTTTGGGGATGAGACTAAAAACAAGATTACACCAGTGAAAGTGTAATATTATCCTGTGTGAGTTTGTCAGATTAAACGAGCAGCGGACACACACCAGAGAGAAAGAAAACACCTCTTGGTCCTGAGCAAACAGAGATATCATCTGTGAGCAGGAGCCTAACTAATATCTTGTGTTAAATCTGTGATGAAACAGAAATATCCTACAGAGAGATGAACAGAACTAATATTAGATCTTCTCTCCGTTCTCCTCTAACTTGTCTTAAACAATAAAAGGATTCAATAGAACCAGTGGAGGTGCTCACAGTTATTTCCTCTCCTCTCTCAGGTGACACCGTCCTCAAAGATCGTGGGTGACCTGGCTCAGTTCATGGTGCAGAACAACCTGACGCGGGCGGAAGTGGAGGAGAGAGCAGACGAGTTATCCTTCCCCCTCTCTGTGGTGGAGTTCCTGCAGGGACACGTCGGGATACCACATGGCGGATTCCCCGAGCCCTTCAGATCTAAGGTACGGTAGTTTGTCTTGAATTTTTAATTTCATGGACCTCTGATTCATTTCCAAAGAAGATCGTCATGAACATTCATTTACATTTTTAAAGGAAGCACTATATCTGCTTCAATCAGGGAAGACACAAATTAACATGAAGGCAGAAACTTAATTGAACAAAGACTTTAGCATCGACCCTATTGATTAAAGAGATGCAGAGGGATTCGCTCAGTGAATAGAAACTAATCCGTGATCCCCTGAGAGCTTCAGACAGAAACATGAGTCTGGTGGCAGAAGTTGCACAGACTCCACTGAGAGCAGAGACTATGTAGGTAAGATGGTTTAAGACCCTGTTCAGACCAGGTATTGAAGTCCGTCCTGAGATCTGATCACATGACCACATCAGGTCTGTGGCCTCATTGTTTTTGCTGTGTGATCACACACATGAAGGACCCACCTACTCATCTGACAAGATAAACGTGTATTTTTACTCTTATCAGTGACCACATGTTGATTTGATTGTCGGCACCACCACAACATAAATACTAATCTTTCTTCATAGCTTCATTCTTTCAGCCCCTCCTGACTCCGCTCGCTTTCTCTCTGTCTCTCTCTCACTTGCTCGCCCTGACGCACTCGCTTTCTCTCTGTCTCTCTCTCACTTGCTCGCCCTGACACACTCGCTCATTGGACACATCTTTAAACTCAGACTGGATAAAAACCACATGATTTGTTCTTCACAAACACACATGACGTACGTGATTGTTTGTAGAGCGGAGAAGTGAGATCTGGTCACAGGAGATGCATTCAGGACACATTTTATTATGAGGTCTGAACTGCCGAGGGCTGTCCTCTTGTGATCTCATGTCTCAGGACGGATTATCACCATGTCTGAACAGGGTCTGAATGTTGTTCAGCTAAGATGAGCATTGATAGGAAAGCCTGAACGTCTCATGTAGGTAAACACACACCAGTTTTGATCACAACAACCAAATTTGACAAGACTTTTCCTTTGACACTGCTTCCTCCAATAGAACCAACACACAGCACAAACACGGGCAGGATTTAATGACACGTGCACGTTCAAGTGCAGAAGTTCTGTCACATGCTCGGTTACATTTGACAGCTGCGCTTCCCCGTGACCACGCTGGGAAAAAAACGGTGAAGAAAACCGTGATATTGCTCCGTCCTCTCGTTTTTACGTCTGTCTACCTCTCCTGTCTCGGCTCTCCACGCTCTCATGCGCATCAGGGAGCAACAGCGTGAAGTCTCCTTGGGAGAGTTTCACAAAGAAAAGCAAATTTACTACACACTCCCAAAAACCTGCTGACATATTGGCATACTTGCTATCCCCCCCTCCTCAAAAGAGTCAGACTGTGTTTGTGATGTTTTCACCACTAACGTCTGTAGAAGTGTTTCATGAGGCGTTTTCAGTGAGCTGGCTGCTTCCTGACCCAGACTGCACTCTCTGACAGGAGACTCATTATATCAGCGCATGTGGCTGAGAGCTGCTACAGCACATCTGTAAACCTTTCCTGTTTTCTGACCTTTTTTGATTAACGGTATCAAATCTGGCTTCGTTATAACTTTCTGAACATGTCTATCTATTTATTTGTGGATTTATTTAGTTGCTGTTTCTTCCTTCACCCTCATCATCAAGTTGTCCTTTCTCCCTCTGTCTCTGTGCGCCGCTGTACTTTATGCGCTGATTATACGATCAGAATGTTTAGCAGCTCCACCCGCGACAGCCCCAGTGATTTTTCAGTTTTGACACAAACCTTCTGTCCCATCACCCTCCACCTGTCTATTAATGTCTCTCAACCCGTCTCATGTTTCTACAAACACGTGGTGAGGGAGTCATTCCCATTTAACAAAATGGTGCACATCATCTGTGTTCAGTCAGAGTCCACTGTTCCAGTTGTATTTTTTATTTCCAGTCAGCACTGGTATACTTTGTGCTGAGATAGGCTGAACTATCTTCAGCATACATGAATGCAAAAGTTTTTTTGCCCATTGAACTTTTTTTCTCCTGCTACCTCCTGTGTATTGTAGAGGGAAATATTTGCATTTCAGCTTCTTTGGTTTTGCACAATGCATTTTCCATGAGGCTCAGCCAGCTTGCACCATTCATTAGGAATTGTGTCAAAGCCGTAGCTCGCATTATAGTGTTCAAAGCAAATCCTCAGCACATATGTATAAGTTTCTTATCATGTCAGAGCGTTCCTCTACAACTCCCCTTTAGATATTCATACCCAGACAACAATGACAATGCAGCCTCTGTGTTGAATGCACAAACAGCTTATTGAAAAACTAACTCCCCATCCCACTGATTCACTTCAATTCAGAGACACACAAATAAAACAATGTGCAACAAAAGCTAAAGCAGTGTGTTTACATCCAGGCTGCAGGTTTAAACCTGATGTTACCGACACTGAACATTCAGGGTCTAAATCTAAGGAATTAGTATCAAATCTCCGTTAGAGAAGTTGATTAATTTAGAAAAAAAGAAGCAAATATAAAGTAATTTTGTTTATGATATTACATCTTGAAACAGCTGACTGGAGGCATGACGGCTACTTTACTGAATCTGATCATCTTAAAGCAACACTATGCATTTGTTCTACCTTAAAATAGCAGCTTCAAAATGAGTTTGATGGTTCACTGATTTGGATTAGGTGGGAACGCTGCGGCCTTCATTCCCACTTCTCACCCATAACGTCTGTTCTGCGGGTACGAGCTCCTGTGAGAAGTGTTCAACTGAATGATAGTCGCAGCTCAAACTGCCAGAATCAGGCCCAGCAAGTTCAAGAGAAATGATGAACTGTAGATCAGTTAAAAAGACTCAGAAGTCATTAAAAACACAGCGTTTATCTTCAATATTCAGGAAGAATCTTTGAAAAAATAGAAGAATTCTAAACAGAGTCTGGTGTATTTGTGACAGCCGCTGCTCTTTTGGCTCAGGAAGCCGGTGATCATGGGTAATATCCACCACTCAGTTGGGTTTCAGTTCAGTGAGTGGGACACAGTCAGCGCTCCGGCTTAGTTTCTTTTTTTATACATGAAAAGCACTCACTCGGGAATGGAGCCCAACAGAATTAATCACCATGTGGCTGCAGGGGGCGCTGTTACTCAATAAGTGCTGCTTTAATACATTTGAATTTGGCTACTGTTGGAAGTCCTGATTTGATCAGTGGATTAGCAGCAGTTCATCTTCTTGCTAGAAGCAGGGAATAATAATTGTTCCTTTAATGGAGCTTTGCTGGCATTAATTAGTGCTGATTACATCACGTGTTCTCACACACACACACACACTTCTCACAGGGAGAACTTCTCAAGACACAAAGTAGTAATTGAGGCGTTTCCTCGTCTCTGCTCCGTCACGCTCGGTTCATTCGCGGGGGGGGTGGACAAGGGAGAGGAGAACAAGAGGCCAAAGGAGACAAACACAGAGGCAGTGGGAGGATGAGAGAGAGAGAGAGAGAGAGAGAGAGAGAGGGCCATCAGAAAGAAAGTGAATTCAAGAGTTTAAAACCCAACAGCACAATCTCAACAAGAAAGGAAGAGGGGAAAAATGTGCGACAGTAAAAATTAGATTGAAAAATGAGAACAAGCAAATAACCTTGAAGAGTTAACCGTTTCCTTCATTTGTAAATGTAGACACACACACACACACACACACACACACAGAGCAACTATCGCTCTGTGTCTCACACTTAAACAATCCAGAAGTTGAGGTGTAACACATCCTTTAAGGACACAATGCTAATGAGCACGGACTCCAATGGGGCTGCCATCTTTGAAGTGTTCCTCTCTCACACACAAATGAGTCAGCTATCTTTGAACTGTTAGCTCTGTGACTAATAGCATCGCACTGCCTCCTTTTGTCTGGAGACGTCTGCAGGGCACACACACACGCTCTCCCTCGTGGGCCGACATGTTCCACAGACACACAAGATGTGAAATGACTACAATGTAACAGAGAGCACACCTTCAAAGACAACATGAATATCTGTATGTGCAGAGTTCACGCAGAAGACACAGCACTGTGCTTACTGGGCAAATGAGTGAAAACACATTTTTAAGATGAATTACTATTAATTAATCTAATTAAGAGAGTGTCTGTTGTCAACCAAAGAAAATCTTGCTTATCTGAGTCTTTAACCATTTGATTGGTTCAGAGAGAAAATAGTGGATTTATCCTGGAAGTCATGATTGACCTCAGATTTGTCAAATGTTTTGAACTCACTCTCTGCTCATCAATGTCACTCCGGAGAAGAATCAGTCTTTAAACTTAAAATAAATAAGAACCTGACATTTATCTTAATTTATGGCCGTATCGTGTAGCTCTATTACACACTATTATATTTGATTTCGGCCAATAGATTAAATCCTAGATTTAGTCTACACGACCTTGTAGACTAAATCTTTCCAGGAAACAGTCGACTACATAACAATGAAAACATACTTTTAATAACTTTCTATCACTTCATGCGACGTTGCAACTCTGATGTTCCAATCCTGTTTGCATATGCAAAGTTAAACTAATCGTAGAGATTCCTGCATCGTTCCCTCTGTTCCTCGGAGCTTCTGTAGATTCTTTGTCATCGCTAACTGATGCCTTCAGGTGAGAAGCCCGTGTCCTAACATATTATTCTTCACCTGACATTATTAGTGGCCTCAGATGGATTGTCTCTACAAGTTGTGTCAGATACCAACAACTGTGTGGGCAGATAAAATGTCATATCATTAGTCTTCTAGCAGCCTCTGAATTGTCCTCCTTCTTTCTGTCGGCCTCCTTGTCTTTCTCTCTCCTTTACTATTTCCAAGAAAGGACGGTGGATGAAGTGTATGCGACACCGCTGCATTCATTCAAAGGCCTGATGCTACTGTACTGGAGAGAGAGAGATGAGTTAGAGTGGGAGAGACGGAGAGAAGCAAAGTGGAAATCGCTGCAGATCTTGACACAGCAGTGGTGCCACTTTTATGCAAATGCAAAGAAAAACTTGCATTAATAAGTTTTGTATTCGCCCCGATCCAAGTGTTTCTCTCCCTCTTTCTCCATCCCTCAGAACAGCTCCCCATGCATCTCTGTTGTCCTCCTCCCACCTGAAGTCTCTCTGTCGCTAAATGATGTGACAGTTTGCAGCTTTCATCCAGATGTATAGTCGTGAGGCAGAACTTTGTACATCCCACCTGCTTCAGTGCCCCGTGGGGATGCTGCGAGTGGGAAAACACTCCGAAATACGACTGTACTACCTCGAATAAAAAGTTTTGGCATTCTATTTGTTTCCTCTTTCTTTCTTCTGTCGTGCACTCTCATTCCTTTTTAGTGTCCCCTCTCTTCTTCCTTCTCCCTCCATCGTTTTTCACGTCCTTCTGTTTTTCGCCTCCCGTCCCAGGTGCTGAAGTCTCTCCCCCGTATCGAGGGTCGTCCCGGTGCCACGCTGCCACCTCTGGACTTCAAGGCCCTGGAGGAGGGGCTGCGAGCTGCACATGGCGACGAGATCACCCCCGAGGATGTGATGTCAGCAGCCATGTACCCCAAGGTGTTCCAGGAGTTCAAGGACTTTACATGTGAGTGGGCAGACTTGACATTTGAGCTGTCAGAATCATAATAATTCATGAAAAACACCAACTAATTGTTTTAATTGAAGGTTTAATTCATGAAATGTGCATTTCATCAAATTTGATCTGTTATATTCCATAAGTCTCTGGGATCTGGTTTGATTGGTGTCTAACATGCACACACTCATTTGTTTTTACTGGGGCTTAAAATGAGCCCAACCTCCAGTGAGAGACACTCATTATAAAGTTCCAGCAGGTGATAGAGATTTTTTAAATTGTTGTATGTGCTGCTTCTTGCAAATCACGTTCCTCGGATTCAGGGAAAAGTTGTTGAGCCCCAAAAGAGAGAAACCACACAGACGCAAGCGATCACCTGTCATTCACATGGTGAATTTGCATAACGCACAAATAAGACACCAGAATAGCGAGGAGTGGAGCTGGAGGGAGAAATCAGCATAACCACAAACTGCATTTCTAAGCAGGTGTGAGTTTGAAGTGCACTCAGCCAGCAGCAGCATGTACAGGAGTCAGGAAGTGTTATTAATAGGACGCCTGCTCAATGAGCTAAACATGACTGAGAGTTGTTACTGACAGATTCATGCAAACTTCATTGTTGCTTCGAGCAGCCAGTTTTAATTGGAGTACACTTCCTTTTGGTTTTTACATTTTCTACTTTATCTTAGCAGTGAACACGGCCCTGAACCTGATCTTGACACGGCAGGTTTTATTTCCACTTCTGATGCAGTCAGTGACAAAGACAGACATGTAGGGGACACAAGATGATTCTCTGATAAACTGTCAAGGTGACTCAGTCCACAGAACCCTGCAGCTGCACCACCGCTGCTGTTCACCTGTTTGCTGCTGTCACGAAGTTGCCTGCCGCTGCTACAGAGCGCTGGTCGCCTGTATATTCAAAGTTTATTAATATAGAACGTATCATGTGTCTAAATGGCACCAAATTCAAACATGAACGTCATTAGGCCCCTTAACAATACACATGCCAGCTGTGAAGCTGATAAGATGAGCAGCTCTAGAGATGTGCATTCCACATACAGACATATATCTGGAATTAGAAGGATTGAATTTTTTAAAAACTATTGTTTTTGATCAGGCCACATCTGTTTCCTTCTCAGCTAACTTTGGCCCAGTGGATTGTCTAGGCACCAGACTGTTCCTGGATGGACCCAAGATCGCAGAGGAGTTTGAGGTGAGTACTCAACCCAATTTCTGACATTTCAGAATCTATGTGCAACCATGGAACATTTGTAGCCATGCAAACTAAGAATTAGAGCCCAATCCATGCTGCATCAGTGGGACTGATGTCAACACCGATTTTTAGGGATAAAAGAAAGAAAATGGAGCCAGTATTTTAATGTTCTATAAACTGTGGGTTGGCAGGTTGTTGTAGTTTTACTGTTTCCCTGCACCTGTCCCTGGGCAGGGGTCTACAAATGGAAATTAAGGTAATGAATAGAAGCTACATTTCAAACAAAGCTTCTCTCAGTTTGAGATGAATCTAATGATTAATGAACTATTTTCACCTGTTCTGTTACATTAATCCAGCACTGAAATTATTGTTTTTCTCACTTGTACTGTGATAATACATTTAATTGTATTAGTCACTCGTTTAAAAATCAATTCAGCACATTATTACATTCAGATGAATTAGCAGTAGCACAAAGCACGGAGCTGATCAGCAGGACGTTTTTCCATCACGGAGGTTTGATGCAGTTTGGTGCAGAGGCACAGTGAAGTGCTGATAACACAGTGGGGGGGACGGAGTTATTAACACTTTATCAAGGGAACAACAAACAGCATTTCTGATCCCTTCGGCAATCAGACTGGTCTTCCTGCACGGAAATACCCGCTTCATTTTGTCATGTGATGTTCGAGAGCAGGAGAAGCACCTGAGGCCGCTACCTCCGACCAAATTGAACATTTATGGATTTCTAAAGACTATAGTGTTTGTTTACTCTCCGACAGGGAGGCATGTGACAAATGAAACAAATGAGCTGAATTTGCTTTGCATGCAAACTAATTAGTGTGGCGCCGGAGGGCGAGAGACAATGTGATAATTGGCCGCTACTGTCACAGCAAAGCCACAAAATCTGAAAGTGTCGGTTGAAACAGGAAACCCGTCGACTCCAAACTGTTACATGAGCAGGATCGTCAGGCTGGAGATATACACGCAGACGTGCTTATAGAGTCGGGAGGAATATTTCACGCCTGCTGTGCTGATTGAAAGTTTGTGTCGGCGCAGGAGACAGCTGCAGAAAAGATGCGTAAACGGATGATTTGAGGAGGATGACAGGAGGAACCACTGATGAGCAAAACTCAAGCCAGAGTAAATGTTCAAGTCCAGATTGATTAGTGAATACCGAAGAGATTATTGAAACTACTGACGCTAACCTTTGCAACACGCGTCAGATCAAAAAGAAATGTGCTTTGCTGCTGACGGAGATGTTGAAAGAGTCTGTCACTCAGTGCGTTATCACATAAAGACATTTTTGTGCACCAATCAAAACTAAGTTGTTTTTTAGAGGCTCTAGCAAACGTATGCTGTATTTTAAGATGCAAACATACAGACTTCAAGAATCAAGTGGCCACTTAATGCTAAACTGTGTAGAAAAGAAAATCACACTTCATCATTGGACTGCACAATTATTTATCCTGGAGTAGTAAAAAAACATAGAAAACCATTAACACTTGACCGAGTGAACCCAGGCACATTAACATGCAGTTATCACGAGTCTAGTGAGCTGTTGGTGGTGAAGCTGTTCTTTCTTTAACTCATTTACTCAGTAGGACTCAGTACCTGTGAGCAGATGGCGACAGGATGGAGCAGTCAAACAGGAGGTGGGACTGGTCTGTGACAACCTTTGACTGCAGCTCAGTACCGACCTTGTGTCGTGTTTCTGTGTGAGCGTCCTTTCAAAGCAGCCACTAATGTTTATGTGAGGGCGACACAGTAAAACCAGGAGATGAGGCCTGATGCTGTAAGACTTTGATCCCGATGGCAGTGGTCCTATAGATGCATGTTAATGTTTGTTGTTGCGGGAGTGTTAAATCTAAAAATACAAAAGTTAACCTTGTGCAGATTAGGTTAAAGGTAATGGTGCAGGCACTCTGCATTGTGATACATAACTGGAGGGGACTGGATTTGATTTATTTAACACGATGAGCAAGTTGAGAATAGTTTCACATCTGGTTTCTTCAAGGTCATAGAGTAAATTCAATCATCTGACATTTAGCTCTTAACGTCTTAAATATGTTGAAATACTACCAAAAGGTCCTAAATACGTTTAGAGTGGTTTTAATTATGTTAACGTCCAGTTAACCCTTCTTTTTATGAGAAATGTTTTGGCACCACGCATAGTTTGTAAAGTATGTGTGTCGTAGTTCTTTCTTAATCATACAGATAATAGCACGCTGTAGTAAATCTTCAAACTCCCTGGTCAGAACTTACATCAGTACCCTGAGCCTGTCTGTGGGAAAGACACCTACTGTCTCCACCACATTCCACGTGACCCAGTTGTGGTGGATCAGGTCACAGTATCTGTTAAGGTAGCCATGGATCTCCCGTCCTAATCCACAGCCACCTCCAGGATCTTTCCGTTGCCTTGGTGACGCTCATGCCTCTGCTCTTTGCCACTCCAGTGATACAAAGTTGGCTCAAGGCTTCTTACAGTGAGTGCCCCACCAATCCTCTGCATCCAGCCGCGATGGGCATGCATCTCTCCTTCCAGCCCTGCTTGTGGCATATTTGTCCGTCTTCCTCTCGTGCACTTCCTCCATGTCGCCCTTCCATGGCACTGTCACTTCCACTATAGGATGACGTTCTAGGCCTCAGAGACCAAGAGGATGTTTTGCCTTAGGTTGTGACAGTGTGCCGTTCGTGTGCAGTCACTAGAACTCCTGATGGTTTTTTAGGTCCTGCTGCTCACCTGTGTTTCTCTCTGTGGAGGCGTGTGCTCGTCTGCAGCTGCTCATTGTGATGCTGATGGCTTCTGCAGGGGGTTGCGGCGCCTGACTGTGTCCTGCCACAGAGGCTTTGTGCCCGAGCCCAGGATGTGCTCCAGTGTTTTCCACTTTGGTCCAGGTGAAGAGGTTTGAGGGACTGAGCAGCTCATCACGTGTACACTCCCTGAATCAGGAACTTGAGGCACTCGTTATATTTTCCGATCTGTGGTTTGCTCCCATCTCATCCAGGGTCCCTGATGCCTCATACCCACGGCTCTATGCTCCTCTTGTCCTCAATCAGCGTCCTATATAAGGGCTATAACGTAGTCAGTTTAAAAGAAAAATGGGTCGTGCTAATTTTGCACTCTGTAGCACAGACAGAAAAAGTGACATGTATCACTGCGAGCAGCATAAATCTCCTAAAGGTTTCCTAAAAGAACAGACCTGTCGTGTTCGTGTTTATTTTTCCTGACTGCAGGAACAAAAACTAAAATATAAGAACCTCTATCTCAAACAGAAAAATGTCATCCTATTCCAGGTGTTTCCACTTTTTGAATGATGTTTACATTTTGCACAGTTCTGTTAAGTTGTGAAAGGCGACTGCAGGGACGGTTGAGTCATCGCTCCATTTTTTTACCAGCTTTCATTTCTTCAATATTTAGTTTTCAAAGCTTGAAGAAATGTCTGTTAATAGGCCATTTTTTTGTGCCCTGATTCAATTAAAGAATTCATGACAACATTAAAGTCTACTTTCCCTTCAGCTGTTAACTTTAACTATTTTCTCACGGCTCCTCGTCGGCACTCTGCATCACTCATCGTCTTATTTCTGCCAGCGTTGATTATAGTCCTAGCACACGTCATTAATTAATTTGTGATCTACTACATCTTTTTGTTTCTTTCAATATTTTCTCAGTTATGAGCAACACACACATAGATTTAACTGACAGAGATTCAGAGCGACCAAAGGCAGCCATGGTTAATTACTGCTTCATGTCACTGCAGCAAAATGGTTCCAGGCTTGTGTTAATTGATTTTTTTATTATGAGCCATGGGAGCATCACTACTCGGCTGCTGTATTCTTCTCAAAGAATCAGGACCAGAATTGATTGTGTTGGTTTCGTATCGATTATGCGTATCTGGCTCCGACCCAGAAGATGAAATGACCCTCCACCCTCCTTTCCTGTCAGTCACTACAGGCTGGATATCATATGGAGTCAGTTGTCGGTGCGTTTGTGACATCGAAGAGATGAGATAAGAGTCTGTAAGCTGTTTTAGTGAGTTTACCCGTGCCTGCAAAATTTGGTATAAAAGAGTTATTAGACACAAGACCCAGAATCAGAGTTGTGTTAAGCAGTAAATCCTAAATATTTGATTACTTAAATTCTATTTGAAGCTACAGTTCAGTCCGTCAGTGACGTTTGTTTTACATTCCTACAATATACTGAATGGCTTGCTTGAATGAATTGTTCCTGATTTGTAGTTGAGGCTAAATAAACAACTAACACCTTCTTCCTGCTCCGTATTCACTTTGCTGCTGTTTACAACTTTCAGGCTCTCGGCTTTGTGCTCAACCTCAGTTAGTCATCGCCACATAAACAAGCCTGCCCCTGTTGTCATGACGATGGGCACCACCCCCCCCCAGATCAGGTCCAATTAGTGGTACCAGGCGAGGGATGGAATGAAAACATGTCAAAAAAAGTGACCTGTCAGAGAAAGCATCAAGTTCTTGTTAGCTGCTGCCTTCTTTTCTTTTACTGTGAACAAATCCACAAGGGCTGAACGAGGCTGTTGCATTAGGAACAATTGATCTCACTGCTGTTATTTGGGATTCAATTAATTTTGACTAGTGTTAATGAAAGTGGGGTCAGGTCATGTGTGTAACTGCATTCTGCTGCATTGTTTTCATTGTGTTAAGTGCATATAGCAGTATTCGCTGGTTTACACCTTTTAATGAGGTGTCCTTGTTCAATCTGATGCATGTATAAGCATCAAGGTCACAGTTGGTGACTGAACTGCGTGATGGTCCGATATTCTGCTCCCTGTGTGTGTTTCTAGTGTGGACACAATATCCAAGCCCCTCACTGTGATGCAGTGTGTGTGTTGCAGCAGGTCAGTGTCTGAGGACCATCAGAAATGGTAAATGTTAGCTGCTCCAGCACATTTCTCTTGCTGCTCATGTGTGGGACCTATTGAAATGCTGATTGCAGTAGTCAGAGCACTGAGGAGCCCTCGGGAGAAGAAATAGCACCGAGCAGCTAAAGCAATTTGGTGAGTTTTTAAATTAGGAATGTTTTTAATAGTCGAGGTAGTTTAATTCACTCCTGCATTTCACCCAGAAAACACCTTTCTGAGGTAAATACAGGCGTCTGTGTGTGTGATCTGCCACCGTGTAGACTAAGTGAAAGTCAAACAAAATATAATGTCGGGTTTTGTTCTGGATAAATGCAACAAATTCACGAAACCAGAGTGGTCGTAGAACAGACGTTAATTTAAATTCGGTTTTCTCAGTTAAACGATCTGCTATATAAAATGGAGGATGTTCAGAGGATGAAGCAAAGAAAAATACTTTGAGCTTGTGAGTGTGAGCCTTCGTTGGCGTCTGTGCTAAATCTGCAGTGACAGCAGCAAAATTCAGCACCTGTTAGTTACAGATGTTTCCCGCAGCAACAGCACCGTTAACTGTACACTCAGAACAAAAGCTGTTTATGAGCTCTCGGCATCTATTGTGTGCAGCCTACACTGGAAACCTTGATCAAAACAAATTTCAGCACCAAATCTCTCTGAGCGATGCGCTCGACCTAAAGCCCCGAAGAGTTGTTGTTATGAGAAGTAGATATAAAGGTTTTCACAGTAATCGTTTGGGATTGTTTAGCTCTTCAATTCCAGCGTGTTGCAAATGCAGGAAAAGAGCTTTATCAGCGAGTGAGCAGCCGGCTCAGAAGATTCCTCTTTGTAGTGGTCATGTCCTCATCATATTCAGTTTTTAGCTTTTATATGGTAATTTTTATTCTGTTAAGATGCTTCATTGTTGATTCTTTCTGAGTCGGACAAAAACACTGAAGTATGTGACACTGAAATAGTTTCTTTGAGTGCGAGTGGCCACTTTGTGAAATGGGATCGACACTGTTCAGACACACAGAATCACACCTACACGTGTGACGGCTCTGTACTTGGCTCTCATTCACCCACACACAACACAAACAGGAGGTAAAAACACGTTGACCTATCTGGCATGTTCTGATGACTCAGCACGGCATTAATCATGTTTGATGGAAATATAAACAGACTTTCACCAACACGGACCCTGTCATACACAGCCTGTCAGTGCTAATGTGCACAGACACCGACACATGAATCTCTTAACACCGCAGTAATCTCATTACTACACATGTCATTAATAAACTCGTGATGGGAAACATAGTTAAATCAGGACCTTATTTGATAAGTTTTACATGTTCTAATGTTTAGAAAACACATCACTCTCATCATCCTCTTCCAGCCTTTGTCTGAGATGCCTGGTTTTAGGGTTTATCTCTTTAAGGCCCTCGTCCTGGTAAAGCCCAGTCTGCTCTGATTGGCCAGCTGACCTGGCCCTGTCTGTGTGTGGCACTGCCATGACTGAACACAACCCCCCAATTATCATCTTGTTCATATTGAATACATCATTCAATAGTTCAGTGTACAATATGTGAACGTGGAGGCTGAGGAGTTGGCAAAGGAGGAGTCAAGCATTGGATGTGTGTGTCAGTTCGTTTGAGGTTATTGTTGCTAAATTTTTCACAGGTTATTAAATCCAGTTGGTTATTAGTGTAATCACATTGCTCAACTTATGTTATTGATCTTCAGTTCCACTATGCAATAAACAAAGCTACAAATATTAAAATGGCTTTAGGATAAAAATTCAAAAGTATAATTATCTTTGGAGAAACTTATTTCGATGGTATTGCAGTTGAGTCAAGGTATCACAGTGCATGTATTGTGTAACTTCCTTTAAATACACAACACTATACCTTTATTTACACTAACTGTCAGAGAATACTAAATTTCCTACGCTTAACGACCGCCTGAATGTTTTCTTTGTTGCTGTTTCCCCAGAAACCAAAGAGAAAATATAAAATATATGATGAGAATCTATTGAACACAGAGCTGGAACAAGATTGAACATAAGAGCAGTTAATTGATTCCAACCATAGAGGAGGAGGAGGTGTGCTGTAAGGAGAATTTGTATGACCTGTAACATCGGTGTGTGGGAGGCAGGAGTGAGCGACGAGTGTTTGTCACATTAATTTAAACAAGTGAAAGTCTCGGTGCAAGTCAGACAGTGCACTGAAGTTGTTTTTTTAACTTCACTGTAAAACCGGCATACTGTGCACATGGCTACATCTTAAACAATATCATCCACTTGAGCTTCGTACATTTCTCACAGCTCTTCAAAGAGACAGTGTATTTTTCATAGGAGCAGCTGTGAGATGAAGGGTAGATGCCAGTGTTGGAAAGGGGAAGGCAGTTTTGTTTCTTTGTAAAGAGCTGCCAGGAGTGCGATTAAAAACGGCACAAGCTGCTGAGAAGTTCAGCGTAAAGCAAGGTGGAGAGAGATGATGGAGTGCCAGAGAGAAAGCAAAGGCATGCAAAGAAAGGTTTTGTTAGCGGAAAAGAGAGGCAGAATGAAACCAAGATCAATACATACCTGCAGCAGCGTGTATTTTCGTCTTAGCACCGAGACTTAGTTTGGAATATCAATGGAGACTCGGCACCTGAGATGTCAATGTGAAAAACGAAAAGGATGAGAGGGGAAGGGGTGAGGGAGACAGAGAGAGAACAGCGAAAATAGAAGCCGAAAGAGCCAGATGAGGGGAATTAATAATGGCATGAGAGACACTGGCCCTAGAAATAGGTGTCACAATACCAATAGAAAATGGAAAGCTGTGACACGGGGGGGGGGGGAGGAAAGAGAGCTAGACAAAGAGAGGAAGTTGGACAAATGGGGAAGACGGTAAAAATGAGTTTCCGACCGGTGAGACGTGAGAGAAATGAGGAGGTGCAGTAGCTGGTGTCGAGGGAAAGACGAGCAAGACAACACAGCGGTGAGCAGAATGGATATGAGAGGGACTGTGTGCTGTTGACACAGAGAGACGCAGAGTAATGTCTTTGTCTCTTAACAGCACTGTTACAGGTGGCAGGTAGTGGCTTAGTTTAAAGGCTGGAAAATGTTTTTATGTCCTCAAATCTGACACGGTGTCTCTCGATCTCTCATGTTGTCATTCTGTCTATACCTCCTCTCTCTTTATTTGATGTCTGCTGCCGCTGTAAACACAGATTTACAGAAAATACCCACTCATGCCTGCTCACTACTCTGATGTGGTGACACTGCAAAGTGCCAACGCAAACCGTACGGTTGTTATTTGTTTTGCCGGTGCTTTCTTGCCTATTTTCTCAACAGATATTATGAATATGGTTTAAAATGATAACTTTATTTATATAGCACCTTTCAAAACAAAGTTACAAAGTGCTTTACAATAAAACAGATGATGCTAGTGATAAAATCCAAAACATAAAATGAAGCAAGATAAAATACTATAAAAAGTTTCAACTGTATCGAAATGCATTAGTCACTTTTTGTCGTCACTGCTTCTGCTGTTTTACTCATCACTCATGTGGAGTAACATTACTTGACACTTGTCACAACTGTACATGGTCTACATATTAGCACTACTTAATCTATTTTGCACTACAAACATACACTGCAGCTCATATTTATATATGTCAAGTAATGTTAATCGATATGGATTTAAACACAAGACCAGCATAAATCTATATATATATATCTTTATCTATCTAAATGCAGTATTAATGCCAGATCACTTCTTAGAAGTATCAGAATGTAAAAAAGGTTCAAACAGATGTGTTGGAGATGCTGTGCTTGTGTTTAAATCCATATCGTCAGTTTATTATTAATAAATGTATGAATATTTATGATAATTTGGTCCAGTCCTAATGAATTGAACCACAGGTATGAAAATTACCTTAATTAGTTATCAATACATGTTGACTTGTCTTGGTAGGTAAAGAGCAGGTTTGGATAATCAAATGAATAATGGCTGAAATCCATTTAGCTGCTGTAGTTTCAGGGCCCTGGTTTTGTTCAAGCTGACTCATCTTCACATTGTCATGTCTCACTGGGACACTTGTGACTCATGTGACTTTTCCCAATATGTGAGTTAAAAGACCTCTGAGGAGCTTCATCTGTTCCCATTCAAAACATAATGGTCCTGTAAGATTTAGTTAAACACACCAATGGACGACTAATAAAACCAGACAGGGAGTAACTGGGTAAATGTAGTGAAATGTGAAGAAATTCTCCCAGCATACATTGCAACATTATTCATTTATTTGGCCATTTAAATGAAGTGAGGTTAAAAAAGTCCCTTCTCGTGGAATGACAACCTGGATGTTTCCTACCCTTCAACAGAGTGCATCCTGGGGATTACTGCGAAGAGAAAAGAAGGAAACATTCAGCTCGTCTCGCCCCACTAACTTTTTAATTTCATCAAGCTGTGCAGTTTGTTTTTATTGCTGTTGTTGGACTCACCTCAAAAGTCTAATATAAATTCTGTCCCTTCCTCCTTCACACTCTTCCTCTCCTTCCATTTTCTCTCCTCTGTCCTCCCCCTCCTGTTCCCTTCCTCCTCCACTCTCTGGCTTTGATTTACCTCAGGTGGAGCTGGAGAGAGGGAAGATCCTCCACATCAAGGCGCTGGCACTGGGTGACCTGAACAAGGCCGGTCAGAGAGAGGTCTTCTTTGAGCTGAACGGACAGCTGAGATCTGTGCTGGTTAAAGACACCCTCGCCATGAAGGTACAGAGGGGAGGGACCGTGGGACATGTTGCAGGGATAGTCACTGGGTTGATGGAGGGAGGTGTTGATACATAGAGGGAGGGGGAGGTGTTGACGTAAGAAGAGAAGCATGGGTTGGTAGATGGATAAATTATGGATGACAGATAGACGTCAGTGCAGCTAAATACATAGATGGCTAGAGGGAGGAGGATTGTTGGTTGGATAAGTGACTTCAATGAATGACTACATGAAATCTTTGTCCCTCCACCCAGGAAATGAAGTTCCATCCCAAGGCCCAGAAATCTATCAAGGGTCAAGTGGGAGCACCCATGCCTGGAAAAGTCCTGGAGGTCAAAGTGGAGGTCGGATCCAAGGTCAGTTTATTGTTAGCCTCATCTTTTTCGATAATTCATTTTTCATCACATTTGATTATGTTGGGTTAAAGGGTCAGTTCAGTTAAACATTAACATGGCAGTCAGTGGAGTCCATACCTCTGCCAAGGCCAAACACTTCAATTCACTGTGCTAGACAATGAATCTTATTAAAAATCTGATCATGATAGATGCAACTACATACAACGATTCAACCACTGCTTTCTCCCTCAACCCAAACCCAGTGAGAGCGAGTGGGAAATGCTGCTAAATCAAGCAGGGGACGTAACAAGCACTCTGATTGGTTAGAGAGCTGCACCTCCCTCATAGCCATGGTCTCAAGACTCGAGCACAAATGTGGTTCCACAAGCACGGGGCTGCAGTGAGTGCGAGCTGGACTCTCAACTCTTGCTCGCTCGTTCATTTGACTTTTGGGACTTTAGAGGTGGGGACAGTGGCTGATGTCTCCGCTCCTTTGATTGGGTGATTTCAACATGCCATTAAACAAGCAAGCCAGTGATAGGGGATATACTGGAGGCGGTAATCCCCAAACTGGGAGACTGGCACCAGCAGATCTCTGTCCAGAAGAGCGCAGTCCTTGGAACAGACACTGCCCCCCCCTCAGACTCCCAGGACCCTGGCAGGAGGAAACACAAACCAAACAGCCAATCAGCAGTGGTCAGTATGTCAAGAGACCAACAAAAAGAGCTGAGACGTCAGCCACTCTCACCGTCTCAAGAGTCAATTGAACACGTGTTGAGCTGTTAAGAGTTCACAGGTACAGTCGCGCTCATCACAGCCTCATTCTCAAGGGGCTACATTTGTGCAAGCAGAGCAGAAATGCTGCTTAATGAGGAAACTGTCTGCTCGGTTTTTATGTGTGTGGGACTAATGAATCGCTATAACACCCAGCTACCTTTTCCCACACTGTTGATGAACGAGACCCTTAAAGGAACATAAATGAGGGCATTTCGCTTTTCACTCTCTTAAAATGTCCAACACATCAAGACTTTTTCCTTCCCAAAATGTATTTAAAAAACTAAACGGCTTTAAATAAATGTACTTTGCAAGTGCAGGCATCAGCCAACCAACTAATCTGTTTATCAGCACCTAAACACCACCCAGCACTGTCCATGAGATTTCTGCCTAATCGCCAAATGCAGTGGAGCCTTTTAAAAAAACATTATTACTCCTAATCTAATTCTATAATACTAAGAAGAAGAAGTTTAAGTCTTTGCCTGGCTGAATAATGATCCAATCTTTTCATAGTTCAACAAAGAAACTCCATATTTCTAATGTTGTCTCACCAAAAGTCTAAAGGTGGTAAACTGATGACTTTAATCAAACACTGATCACAGATGTACTCTGCAGTGTTTGATACTGAGATTCTGATGATCTAGCACCAAGGACATGATTGAAATTACATTTGTGGGGCTCATTGTAGTAAAAATTCCCCTATGGAAACTCCTCTGATGTCTTTACATTATCCAGAGTTATGGGGGCGCTGTCATTTTTCTATGAGCAGCATAAATTAAATACATTCATCTCCATTGTGGTGGGAGAGAGGAGAAACCTCAGAGACCTGTATTTCAAAATAATGACACTTACATTTGCAAAGTGTTTTTGGTGTGAACTAATTCTTCACACTGACATTTACATGGACAGAAATATCTTGATTATTTGACAGCTGGCAATAGAATATCTCATTCATATTCCTGTTGACATGTTACAGAGCACAGTCTGATTATGACTCATGTCACCATTACGTCCCACTACTTGTTTACTTTATGATTTATATTTAGATTGAGGTAATCAGAAAATGCTGTTTACATGACAGTGTCTCAGGTTGATATCAGAATATTGGTGTCTATGTAAATGTAGTGAAACACACTGACTGATCTTCTTACTCTCATAAGCTACAAAGTGTTTGGATTTCATGTCAAAGTGAAATATCGACTTCAGCTCTTGGAGTGTACTTTACTTGTTAACCTTCAACTCCAGTGCCTGTTCAGTGATCTGTACATCTAACTGGTGTTTTTAATGCTCTGTGAACTTATCTTCATCACCATTAAAGGTGGAGAAGGGTCAGCCGCTGTGTGTCCTCTCAGCCATGAAGATGGAGACCGTGGTCAACTCCCCGATGGCCGGGACCATTAAGGTAGTCCATGTCACGACTGACTCCTCCCTGGAGGGAGATGACCTGATACTGGAGATCGAGGAGTAAAGAAAGAGAGATGGAGGGAGGGGGAGGTTAGACAATCTGATGTGGGAAATTGTGAGAGGTTGACACTGTGGGGGGTGCAGGGGTGGGGCGGGACAGGAACCCTTCAAAGACAGATCTCTTCTGTGGGTGTGCAGGACATTTCAACCTCCAGTTTGTATATATTGTGTTCAGTTACCCTTGACACACAAAAGAAGCACAGCTCCCACACGCCCTGATGTGATGTGTGTAAAGAGCTAATATGACGATCCTATTAATTCATTTGATGGGAACTCCTGATAATCTCCAAGTTAATTCCCGAGATGTGGTGATACGTTCCAAACAAAATATCACTGTCAAGTTGTTGAAAAAAACATATTTTAGAATAATATACTCACTTAATAGTCTTAAATGTGATGTACGACAATAAGCTAATCATGTGTAACATCTAGTTTCCATTTCTATGCTGTTGATGTTACCTAAGATATTAAAAGTGAAACTATAATAATGACAACTAAATGTTTTTCTTCGTAGTCAGTAGGATTCAGGCTGAGGATTGTTTTACCAAATCATTTCTTCATATGGGAACAAGACATCAATCATATCACTGACTTTAGTCTCTGCATTCTGGGAATGTAAGATCACGTTTAGACTCAAATTCACTTTTGTATGGGCACAAACTTCAGAAGGTCACACGGGGAGTGAAGAAGAAAAAACAATCACGTTATTTTGTCCAACCTGCTTTAAATGATAAATATGTGATTAATATTTTCACAATAAGAACAAAGCATATGGCACTACTTCCCATCGACATGGATACAGTTAAACATGCCAGAATGTTAGATATTGTATCAAAGGGGAAAATTGATCCTGTTAATGTCTCACTAGTATTATGAAATGATATTTAAACAATCTGTGCTTATGTTTAAAATGTTTCCCCACTTGCGTCTGTCTTTGAAATCCCGAACCAGAGGCAAGTTGTCACCAGAGAGTTTAAATGAAGCTGCAGGCCACAGTGGAAACACCCACACTGGATCACAGATGTGATTTTTACAAAGTAACTTGGTTTAAATGTGTCTGTCTTAATCCGAAGGCAGCGGTAAGGTGGCCCGACTAAACCAGTGGGGCTCAACCGGCTCAATCAGAGACTTCAAGTGGCTTCACGGGCCTTTTAAATCGTGTGATGTTGGAAAAGTTGTGAGAGGAGTCGTTCCGCTCTCTCTCCTCAGCACCAGGCAGAGATCATGGGGAATGGTCTTCTGTCTGTGTGGGGATTTTGATGCAGGTGTAAATGGGATTACATGCTGGTGTAATGGAGGCATGTGGTGGTATTTTCTGAGCCTCTGCTGATTAATTCTGTCAAATGATGTGAAATTAGCCGGACTAATAAGAGACTCTCGAGACGCCCAGTAGAAGCTCCCGGCTTTATATTTCTCATGCGTGTTTGCATAAATGAGTCTGTGTTGAAGCAAATTTCCAGACAAAACTGACGGGTCCCTGTAACGTTGCACCATCGTAGCTGAAATATTCAGACACACGCACTGATGCAAAACATTCACACCAACACTCCTCGCCCTTGAGTGCTGCCTGGATCAAAACCTACCACTACATCTCCATAGTAACACTATTTAACAGCAATGCAGCGGCGGCCCTGTTCTGTTGTCAGATGAGGTTGTTAAATACTAAAATTAAACTCAGAAGATCAGACTCCGCTAACGTCACGTTTCAACTCCCTGCCAGTCAAACTGAATGTTCTGTGACCAGAGAACGTAGACAACCCAGAACAGACAACAGCTTTCTTTTTCCAGAACGCCTGTGCGACTGGGACAGGCCACATTGATCGAGACACACAATTGAACTTGAATCGGTTTGTTCTCGACTGGATCGCTTCCTGATTTTTTTTTGCACCATTACCTCTGAGAATGTGTCCCCTTTTGAACTATGCATCGATACCGAGCAGCGACGCCACACTTAATTAGAACACTGGCATGTCTCCTCGCTCTCCCAGCCGGCCGCTATGCCTCGCTGTCCCTCCTGGCTGCAACATTCGGTGTGGGTCTTTTGAAAGCGGTGCGAGTGTATGAATGAGAGGTTTAATGTACTGGTCCTTCCTGCTCTCCTTTTTGTTTTTAGCTCATCTCATTTATCTGCTTTTCCTCTCCATCTCCCTCCCATCCACTGTGTAAATTTGCACATGTAAGATGTTGGTATCAACTCATGCAATAATGTAAACTGTACTGCAGTGTTTCTCTATGTCTTAGCCAGCCGCAATTCCAATAACTGTGCTTATGACAATGTACTACAATTTAGTGTCTGGGGGATTAGAAAAAGTAGATGGAAAGTTAATTGTCAGAGCGGGGGATGTTTCTGGAGCTCATCTAGAGGTTAACTGTCATGTAGAGAATGAAAATTTCTTTCATTTGTGTTTTTAAGAACGCAACCAAACTGTTTATTTACTCAATGTTGAATTTCTGTCAAATTCTTTTGTTTCTAAATCATAGTTTGAAATCTTCATTTGAATTTCATCAATTTAATTTACTGATGTAGTTTACATTTATGTGGTAAAAGTTGTTCAAGGAGAGGAGAGCACAAAAAAGGGAAACTAATACTATTAAATGAAAGCAACAGTTGTTCTGTCTGTACTTACAAATAAAGTTAACTGACTGAATCCGCTTGTGTTGTGTGTGTGTTTTGTATCTATAGCAGTTGTACATGTGTACAAAGGAAACTGGACTTGCTTGTGCCTCTTAAAGATGTTTCACCTCTGTTGAGTCGTTATGTTAAACAGGCAGGTCGTTGAACGCAGCCCACATTACCCAACATCCAGCAACACCTCAATTCATGGGACCCTGATGACTCACAACAGCAGGGTGGGTCTACGAGTGGTTAAAGGTGTCAACAGCCTGCATGTTAAACATAACGACTCAACCCACAGCCGCATTGTTGAAACCTCCAACGAGTTGGAACTGAAGAAGCCTTTTGGACAAGAGGTGAAACATCCAAGAAACACAAAGTCCAGTTGTCGATGTTCACTGGCACAACTTCTGTAGTGTGTGTTGTGTATTCACACAGCAGGCAAGAGACAAACCCTGAGTGCTGCAGGAACAAGAGAGGCCCAAGTGGAGTAAAGCTTTGATTAATGGTTAAAACACATATCCTCATCACAACCTCCAATAATCCTGTCGGTCAAGTCCTGCTCTAAATATCATGCAATCCCACTGCAGCTCTTTCAGAATCATGTGTCCTGCTAGTAATTTCATTTCAACAATAAATTCAAGTGAGCAGACTTTTCTTACAAATCAAAAGCCCTGTGATCAATGCAAGTAATTTAGACTGCATCTTTTAGGTGAAGAGTAAATGACATGATGTTACACAGTTGTACAAAAGGTGGCAGTAAAATTAAATGTAACAACTGAGTGAACACAACGTTTATACAGCTCCAGTTCTCCAGGAAAATCACTCTTCGGGCTGCCAATCATCCCTGACGACTGGTGACATCACACAGACACGCCCCAAAAACCAATCTCTGAGCCTATTACATTTCGCTTTAACATCTAAACTATAACATTTTGTTCAGATGGAGCAGATCACTGATGGGAAGGAGTGAAATTTAGCAAATGAGAGCATAATGACTTGGAAATATAGACATATAAAGACGAGGAAAATAATTGACATGAGAGAAGTTGATGTTTTTTGAATGGCAGGTTTGATGGGGCCAGACTGTCTTCGTGTAATTTCGATAATTTTATTGTCTATCAAACCTTAATTCCTGTGTGGCTGCATGTGTCTTTTCAACAGCTCCTATAGATCTGATTAAGTGCTGATTAACAACATTTAATCAGTCAAGTCTTCTGCTCAGCTGCCATTATCGATCAGCTGCCACTTACACTCTTCCTTTCTGGTGGCCTGAGAGATTAAGCTCATGTATAGACTGGGGGAGCTGAGTACACTGTAAAAGGTAATTGATCACCTTTCTTTGACGAAAAAGTGACCTTTACTAATGTCTACTTACTTTGTTGACTTTACTATGTTAAACTTCAAACTTAGAAATTCTTACAGTATCTCACTTCAACCCGATGGCCGGTCACATGGGGTACAACAAAAACCTTAACCGGATAATGGCCCGATTCTATTGGCCGGGCATTCGGGGAGATGTTCATCTTGTCCTGAAAGGCCAGTTGGTGAACCAACCAGCCATTGCCCCCACTACCACTTATTGAGGTTCCATTTGAACGTATTGGCATGGACCTCAGCGGGCCATTTCACCGGAGCACACGTGGATATCGCGTTGTGTTAGTGTTGGTGGACTACGCAACGCGATATCCCAAAGCAGTGCTGCTGCGCACGATATCAGCTAAAAGTGAAGCACAGGCACCGTTTCAGGTCACCTCCCCAGTTGGGATCCCGAAAGAGATCCTAACTGACCAGGGCACCTCGTTTGTCACGTAGACTCAGGGAACTTTACGGGTTACTGGGCATCAAGTTGATTCGGACCAGTGTGTACCACCCTCAGACCGATGGCTTGGTAGAGCGTCTGAATAAGACTTTGAAATCCATGATTCGTAAGTTTGTACACGAGGACGACCGTAATTGGGATAAGTGGCTAGACCCTCTGTTGTTTGCAATGCGGGAGGTTCCCCAGGCCTCCACGGTATTTTCCCTTTGAACTGCTGTTTGGCAGGAAACCAAACAGCAGTTCAAGGTCCCTTGTTGGACCTGCATAAAGAAAACTGGGAGGATGGGCTGAGCCCAAGTAAAAATGAGGTTCAATACGTCCTTAGACCTGAGAGCAAAGCTTCACACACTGGGTCAGTTGTTACGTGAGAATTTGCTCCAGGCCCAGGAACGTCAACAACGCCTGTACAACAGAGGAACTAGACAATTTGCACCAGGAGATAAAGTGCTTCTATTACTCCCTTCTTCCAGCTCGAAACTTCTCACCAAGTGGCAAGGTCCCTTTGTGGTCACACGACGAGTAGGCGAGGTAGACTGAGGTTGTGACAGGGGCGGGGCAACACAAATTTACCACCTTAACCTCCTCAAAGCATGGAGAGAGGCGGTACCTGTCTCTCTAGTGAGCTCGGTATTGGAGAGAGATGAGTTAGGACCTGAGGCACCTCACTCCTTGTGGACAACCATCTCTCACCGTCCCAGGGAGCGGATGCTGCCATGTTGCAGCAGCGCTTTGAGGTTGTGTTCTCCCCTCTGCCAGGCCACACTAACCTCATACAGCACCATGTCGAAACTCGCCCGGGCGTGACAGCGCTGTCACGGCCCTATCGGTTACCTGAACGCAAAAGAAAGGTGGTTCAGAAGGAATTGGAAGCCATGCTAGACATGGGGGTAATAGAAGAATCCCACAGTGCCTGGATTAGCCCCATAGTTCTTGTGCTGAATAAGAATGGGTCTATTCGGTTCTGTGTGGATTATCTCAAGGTGAATAATGTGTCACGTTTTTGATGCATACCTAATGCCCCGGGTCGTTGAACTCCTGGATCGGCTAGGCACCGCTCGTTTTTTCCCGACACTGGATTTGACAAAGGACTACTGGCAGTAGCCCTTGTCTCCAGAGTCCAAGGAAAAGATGTCTTTCTCTGCTCCGTACGGTTTGTACCAATTTGCGAATCTCCCATTTGGGTTGTCCGGGGCCCCACCTTCCAACGTCTCATGGACCGGGTGCAGCGTCCTCACGCTGCCTTTGCTTCCGCCTACTTGGATGATGTTATCATCCATAGCGACAACTGGGCGTAGCATTTGCGGCGTGTGGCAGCGGTGCTCGAGTCCCTGAGAGGCTGGGCTCACGGCCAATCCAAAGAAGTGTGCAGTTGGACGGAGGGAGGTACGGTATCTGGGGTACCACTTGGGCGGCAGGCAGGCGTGGCCGCAGGTAGACAAGACCGCAGCGATTGACCAGCCCCCTGACGGACCTCACCCGTAAAAGGTGCCTCAGATCCGGTCCAGTGGACGGAGCAGTGTCAGCTGGTGTTTGAGAAGGTGAAACAAACCCTCTAGGGGGCCGCTTCTACACACGCCTAACTTCTCTCTCCCCTGCTATACTATGACCTTTTTTTTATTAAAAAAAGTCATAGTATGAAGTCCAAATTCTGATAAAAATGTAATTTGAGAATATAGGA
Source organism: Hippoglossus hippoglossus (assembly GCF_009819705.1). NCBI lineage: Eukaryota > Metazoa > Chordata > Actinopteri > Pleuronectiformes > Pleuronectidae > Hippoglossus > Hippoglossus hippoglossus. The sequence goes on from NC_047168.1 coordinate 7,060,157, forward strand.
CAAGATGGTGAATATCCCAAAAGGTCATAGCATAGTAAGGCTTCCTAAACCACATTAAAAAGTCATAATATACTATGATTAAAATAAAACCCTCAAACATGATTTTAAATAAACTCTCACTGTTCAAACTATTTGACACACCACACTTTTTGCTTTTAGTCAGAATACTTCACACAAAGACAGCAGATGTCGCACAGTTTGCTATACTGACAATCTAACAAGTGTCTCTACTCAACAGTTTTATGAAATATAGTCCTGCTGCATCTTATTGAAGAGCCCATGCAGAGATTTTGAATAAAAGCTCTACTACTTTATTCAAGCACACATGAATGGTTTCTTCGTTCTCCCTGTGCAGGATGCAGACTACCAATGATTGGTGTGCATTAGATCCACACTCACAACAAAGACCAACTTCTCTCATAATGAGGCCTCTGGTGGCAGCCTTGTGGCCAAAGAAATAGTTTGTGTTGTAGATGAAAATGTGTTCAGTAATACTGATCACATTAATGGAAGGCCTACTAATCTACAATAACAGATTAGTCTGTTGCCATGGCAATGGAGATATAAAGTCAAATTGAAATAAAATTGGACCGTTACAAATGTCTAATTAACAACATCGTTTGATGAACGGGACACAACTTCAAAGTAAGTGACACTTTTGAAATTCTTGAAGCAACAGAAACTGGAATTGGTTTTGAAAATGAGGCTAAACTATCTTATAATTGGGTGCTTAGCACTTTAATTTAATATTTCTCGCACATTATGAATCCTGAACTTGTTGCATACATTGTAAATGTTTCAGTGCCCATCACCTGTTCACATGTGTCTCATAGGACACTGCTGCAGTCTCAATGAACCTGTTCTCTGATTGGTCAGTTGGCCCAGTCTATTGTGATTGATCATCTGCTTAGAGTCAAAAATGTCAAGCCCCTCACCCAGAAGCTCCATGATAAGGTGTAATCACTGCTATCACTATGGTTTCTCTGCATAGATACAATCACAACAACATCAAATCCTCCATAACTTATTAATTCGGCTTTACAGCACATTGACACTGGCGTCTGCTCTTTCTTTCTTTCTTTCCTGACATGTTAATCATTGTCCTCTACGTGTATGACGCCGCCCTTTCCCCCCAGGATATTTGTTTAAATCTCCTGCTGTGTTCGACTTCTGTGGACTTTCTGCAGACTTTATACTAGGGGGCCAGGCAGAGAGAGAGAGTCCTCAGAAGCTCAAGAGGCTCTCACTTCGACATTTGTGTTCACACATACAAATCCTCTGGAGAAACTGCACAAGATCTCCGGAATTCAGTGCATTTCTGAAAGCAGCTTATGGTAATAATGGCCTTTCAAATTCTAGTCAAATTATCTGTATATAATGAGAATAGAAAATAGTCCACTGCTGTTTGCTAAAGCCATAAAACGTTTTTTTTAAAGTGCTTTAACAAAAGGCATTTAATTTGGCGCTGCTAAATTCTTTTTTTCTTCATCAATCGACTTTTATAAAAAAAATGCCACTCAAAAATTCCCTCAGCCCAAGTTCATGTTTTTCAGAACTGTCACATAAAAAAGAAAACAGCTAATTCTATCAGTTTGAAAACTGGAACTCGGGAATGTCTACCCTTAGAAGTGTTTCAAATTATTGAAATAGTTGCAGATTTGGTTTTGTCCACTGTAGCACCAATGTTTTCAGCCCTAATTTAATGTAAAATAATACATAAGCCAATTTGTTTCTATATACAGTTACTTTGCTTTCTTTGCTGTAATCCTGCTGCAGGAATAAAGATGTAATAGACGAGGAGGACGGCCTACATAGAGTCTCAGTCAGACGGGATCGAGGGTTCATCCTCAAAGTGTCCTGTCAATCAGCAAAATGCCATAAAAACTGCCATATTGCTATGCATTAGATTTCAAACTGAGTTAATTCTAATAGTTGAAATCCCTAAGCCAATATAAGAGACAGATGTTAAAAAAAAGCAGCGGTGAAACCCGATAATCACGGTGTAAAAGTAGGAATTAAATGAAAACCCTACGATGTCAAAAACACTCAATTAAACATCAGCACAACCTCAAGCAAACATCACATTTAAATGAGGGGTTTTGAGCCCTCCTCTGCCATCTCCATTCGTTTTCCATTACTCCCTGTTCGAAGACTGCTTGTGGGGACAATTTTCCACCTGTCTGAGAGGCAGCAGACAGGAGCTTGCAGGGCAGCAACAGCTCCCACCCTGCATGTCTACACACAAACGTCCCCGACTGCACATCCTGTGTAATGCCAACATTCGGCTCCACTCAATTTCTTGATGTGATGGTCTCATAACTCAAAGTTACGAGATCATCACGGAAGGTGCGTGTATACCAGCAAACATTTGGGAGGAGGCAGTGTATGCTCCAGTCATGACCACGGTTAAATGAGAAGACGCTGCCTGTGCTCTCCTCCTCTGGACACTATTAGCAGAACAGCAGCATCACTAAGTCACGGGCAACCTTCGAGTGATGAGTTAACACGCGGTTTCACACATCAATTAGCCGAACAGATCAATGCTTCGTGCTGACCACACTGACAGATTCTGTTTCTAATGAAGGCATCAAATGACGGCCAGTAGCTAACCATGACACGGATCATTTCCTATCACCCCTCCAGAGTCGATCTCTGTCAAGACCCTTTGATGCTACAACTAGTGACACTGTTGCTGATGGGATACTTCAGTCAGTACACACACATGTACAAGTACACAATACACCCACTGGCATAGTATACGGCGACAGGGTGTTGTTGTCCAAAATCATGGCCAAATCGTCAATAGACAATAAAAAAACGAGTATTTGTAGAATATGAAATCATTTTAAAATATGTTCAAACTCAAAGCCTCAATGATTCAGCATGAAAGATGACGGAGCATCATACCGCAGCAGATTTTGCTTCCTGTTTTGAGATGATGGGTCATAACGGTTGCTGAGCCGTGATATGCATAACTGTTGTTTCCATCGTTTACACTCGACTTCGGGCATCTTAACAAAACGCACCAGCTGGAAGTAGGGGCTATGACAATATATTTTAAATACACAATTATTGTGATCATAATTCTCCATGGTATCTATAGAAAGTTAAAATAATACGAATCAGAATGTATTATATATATTATCATTATTCATAAGTACTAGTACAAAATAAATATTAAATTTCACTTCTGCCTCTACAGTTGCAGGTCTGCATCTCCTGCATATAACTAAGATTTGTGGCAATGACACACACACACACACACACACACACACACACACACACACACACACACACACACACACACACACACACACACACACACACACACACACACACACACACACACACACACACCAACCACTCTTACTGCCCCATGTATGTGGCTGCCCCACTGATACAGAAACTATGCAAAACCGAGGATAGACAGAGAAGAAATATTAGTTTCTTATGGTTGTAAATACAACTTTCTGCCATAATCACAAACAAATAGACAGTCAATAGAAGAGAGGAAGGAGTCTTGCTCAGGACATAATTATTATTTGGGCTATCCTAATACCTATAATGGTGGACTGGGAACAAGATAGATGGTGCATCCAGGCATAAAAGAAATGACTTGATAAAAAAAGAAACTTGATAAATGTGGGCAAAACTCCTCATATGCGAAACTGAACCAAGACTATGTCTATAGAAAAAGAAACTATGTGGCCAATGGGCAAGTTGTGTAATCGGTGTGTGCCTGAACAACATGTAACACCAGCTACCATGTCACCTCTAATTATGCTCATCGTCAATACTGGTATATCATGACACTGCTACCTGGGAGGCTATTGATGTAGCGCGAGTGTAACACCAAAGATTGGTTAGAGCAACTCAACCAGTTAAATAGAGGACTCCAGTTCTAGTTAATACTGCATGCGATGGTACGTCTCATTAAGTATGAAAACTGCTGCACAGAACAGGAAGAACAGTGTCAGGAAGAACACACACCTGCATGATGCACTTTGTTCCTTGTTTTTAAACACACAGAGGCTTTTAAGTGCGAGTTAAAGTGTGAGTGTGTGCATGTGCGTGTCTGAATGTGTGACCCCTCTCTGCCACTGCAGGCTTAAAGCGCTTCAGCTCGAATCAAAGCAGTGCAGCAGAATATAACAGGGAGGCTGAAGAGCAGAAACAGAGGCAGACGGGGAGGATTCAATGCGACACAGGCGGAGTGAGCTAACAGAGAAAGAGCAGAGCGGCTTAAAGTGAGACACAGAGCCAAGACAGGAATTAAGGAATCAGAGAGCAAAGAGAGGGAGAGGATCACAGAAGGAGAGCCAAATCACTTTTTATTTCTGTTCACGTGCGTCAGAGACACTGTGCCAATCATCAGATGTCTTTATCTGCACCTATACATCCTTCACCTTGAGAGGTTGAAAACATTCCACCGCGGCAGAACGGTCCGAGCGGACTCTTTTTAACTCTCATCTTATCTCTCGCTCACAAACACATCTATGAGCCTTCTGTCTGGGAGAGGAAAACAGGAATATGTGCAGGGTTGATACAGTGACTTGCGTACATGAAGTTGCCCAAGCACAGATGTCCGGTTTTATACGCATTCAAATGAGTGATGCACGTAAGCTTTGAGTCACAGTTCTTAATCCAGGCTCAACATGGAAAAGTCACACTTGTGCTCGCAGCCAGTCAGCTCCACCTGTGGCAAATATCAGCCTCTACAATCACAGCTCTACAAGATCAGACTGACGTCAAGCCACAAAACACTGCGCCACCGTCTCACAGTCAAAAACACAGTCAATGACTTTTTTGACGGACGCTCCCCAAAAGTGTCAAACTGCCTTGATCGACTCCTACATGTTAGTGGATGGGACATGGACCAAACTAAGAAGTACAAGTCAAATAAAATGTTCTCAAAAGGTGTGGTCTGTCATTTAAGGTAGATAATATCACACTGATTTGGTTTTAATTTGTAATTTGATGCTATTAAAACAGGGTGAGATGTCATGATTGAAAGCTGAGACTGACTTACATGTATCAGCCGGACCTTGCTACGGTGGCTCCATCCCCGAATAGGTACAGTGCAGACTCCAAATGACGTCTTCGGCACAAGTTGGCAGCGTCCGTACCCAGGATCATTTGACTTTGTTTCTGGAAAGTGGGAGGAAATGGAGACGTGTCAATTTATATACAGTCTATGTTATATATGAGTTCATAGATTTGGTGCTAATTCTATGTACATACATAACACATCTCCACTGCCTCTTTTCACTAATCTAGTTTCCTCCCTGTATATGAAAATCTTAAATTACACGATTTGTTACATAGTATTGCAAGAGCAAATGCAACCATAATTAAATCCATTTGTAATAAATACAATAAATGGTTAAAACCTTAACGTCTGACTGAAATGGTTAATGGTTCAATCTGATAATGCATCTGAAACGGTGACGTTCATTAAGCCTTCACAGATTGGGGATTCGTTTTTTTCCGCAACACTCACCACATATAATAATTGCGGAGATTCCACTGAAACTCAATTGACGAGAGCACTAAATTATCAGTTACCCCAAACAAACGTGACTCCTGTGTCGATTGTGAATGCTCAATTTGTACATTAACACAACAAACCAACACAATGCAGGTGTCACCTCATTAGCACATGTATTAGAACAACATTTCCTGGTTGAGAGGTGGCACATCAGCTGTAATCAAATGGCTATTTTTACTCTGGCTCTGCCAAAAAAAGTCACACCTTTGTTAATTCATTCTGCATTTTCGTCTGCAGTGAGCAAACAGTTGTACAGTAACTTTCCCAACTATGTATAAAATGTGCCACTGTCTGTAGTGGCTTTGTTAGCACAAAGTTGTGTTCATGCTTTGCTGTAACTCCTCATTTTTCATACATTTTGCACTTAATTGATCTCAGACACAGGCAATGTTTTTGTACTTGTGTACTTTTCTGATACCAACAATGTGAACAACTTTATTGTGAGTCTAGTTTGAGCGAACAGATGTTTAACCTGCTGAGAAAAACCAGGGCAGTTTGTTACACTCCGTAGTAAATGATGGATATAATGCATCACTGCTGGAAAAACCTTGCTTGTTAGGCTTTCAACGTGAATGTCTAAAGCACTCTGCGTTTCTAAAGAGGAGAAGACATTTCTTTTTTGCATGAAACACTGTTTAGATTACATCTCTGAGCTGGACCCCCTACTGCTGCTTTCATATCACTTTGGTTGGTGTAGATATTTTATTTTCCTGCATATCAAGAAACGTCCAAGTGTTCAGCTACAATGATTCCCCACATCATGATATTTTCCAGTGGTGGTGTCAGCTTCGCATAATTTCAGTACAAGGCCTTTTTCTTTTCTACACTCATCGTTTGCTTATGTTCAACACACCAAATGTAAAGCATCCACAAGACAGTTTGTGATACGAGTGCTACAGCTTTTAACTTCGACTGGGGGGGGGGGGGGGGGACCTCTTCACCTATCACTGTACTATTCATCCACAGCTGGATGGAAGAAGTTCACAACTGTTCTCTGAGGGCTGTCAGAAGTCATTCGGGAAATCAGCAGCTTGAGTGGAAGCAGGTGAGGCTGAAGTGGATACAACAACGCAACTGTAAATTACAAGACTTCATCACAAAACAACTCCACGAAGGCACCGTCACTATTAGAGAGAGAGAGAGGACATGTAACATTTCAATGAAACAACCCTCTGTGAAGACAAAAAGATCACATATATTTTCAGAAAAGTGATATTGATCCATAATGGTCCGACATTAAATGTCATTTGTGGCTCCAGCCTTATCTGTCATAAACGTCTTGAGATGAAAATACCCACTATTACTCTATTGAGGCAATCCTTAGTATGAATTTCATCTAAAAGGACAGTCTGCCTGGCCCATTAGGATCTGAAAATGACACTTTTCCTTCACGGGACAGTAAATATACATTTTTCTGTCCTTTATTATGACTAAATCATGACCATTTCATCTAAAGATTGAATTACGATTCATCACGTGACAAGAGTTGACTGACAAAACAGAGGATTTATGTCAAATCAAAAAGTGCTAGCACATACATGCAACATCAGATTTAACCTACATCCCAAGAGGGAACCTTAATAACGTTATCTAGGGAATCTGCAGACTTTGTGATGAAGGTGGGCAGCATCTGGAGGTAAAACTTCTAATCCTGACACTCGCTCCTATTAGCAGCTACAACATGCCTACAGCGCAGACACAGACACTATAAATAACTTGGTATTAATACACCGCAGTTGGAACACACACCGATGCTCCTATCGTGTATATATATATATATATATATATATATATATATATATATATATATATATATATATATATACACACACACTACCGTTCAAAAGTTTGGGGTCACTTAGAAATTTCCTTATTTTTCAAAGAAAAGCACTGTTTTTTTCAATGAAGATAACATTAAATTAATCAGAAATACACTCTATACATTGTTAATGTGGTAAATGACTATTCTAGGTGGAAACGTCTGTTTTAAATGAAATATCTACATAGGTGTATAGAGCCATTTCCAGCAACTATCACTCCAGTGTTCTAATGGTACATTGTGTTTGCTAATCGCCTTAGAAGACTAATGGATGATTAGAAAACCCTTGAAAACCCTTGTGCAATTATGTTAGCACAGCTGAAAACTGTTTTGCTGGTGAGAGAAGCTATAAAACTGGCCTTCCTTTGAGCTAGTTGAGTATCTGGAGCATCACATTTGTGGGTTCGATTATACTCTCAAAATGGCCAGAAAAAGAGAACTTTCATGTGAAACTCGCCAGTCTATTCTTGTTCTTAGAAATGAAGGCTATTCCATGCGAGAAATTGCGAAGAAACTGAAAATTTCCTACAACGGTGTGTACTACTCCCTTCAGAGAACAGCACAAACGGGCTCTAACCAGAGTAGAAAGAGAAGTGGGAGGCCCCGGTGCACAACTCAGCAAGAAGACAAGTATATTAGAGTCTCTAGTTTGAGAAATAGACGCCTCACAGGTCCTCAACTGGCAGCTTCTTTAAATGGTACCCGCAAAACGCCAGTGTCAACGTCTACAGTGAAGAGGCGACTCCGGGATGCTGGCCTTCTAGGCAGAGTGGCAAAGAAAAAGCCATATCTGAAACTGGCCAATAAAAAGAAAAGATTGATATGGGCAAAAGAACACAGACATTGGACAGAGGAAGATTGGAAAAAAGTGTTATGGACAGACGAATCAAAGTTTGAGGTGTTTGGATCACACAGAAGAACATTTGTGAGACGCAGAACAGGTGAAAAGATGCTGGAAGAGTGCCTGACGCCATCTGTCTAGCATGGTGGAGGTAATGTGATGGTCTGGGGCTGCTTTGGTGCTGGTAAAGTGGGAGATTTGTACAAGGTAAAAGGGATTTTAAATAAGGAAGGCTATCACTCCATTGAATGTCAATAACATTAATTAAGTCCAACTGCAAAGCTTTGGTTATTTGCACAACTTGCTACGCATGGCATCCCAATGAAATGAAATAAAATTCCATCTGCATCCTGCTCACAGAGACCCACTCTGAACGAGAGCTTTCGAATGAGGCTAGATCAGAGGTCACCAGCTGACACCTCAGTAGAACATAAAGATGATCTTTTTCACTTGGAAATTATCATTTGACCGTCGAAATACAGTAAAAGGATCTGGGGTTTAAGATGATGTCTGTGTGTTAACTGATAAAGATGAAAGCCACAAGAGAAGTAAGATGAATAACTTTGGATTTATTACTCAAGCTTTAAAGGTTGTTAATACACATGCATTGATGCCTGATAATGTACTAATCACTAACTTCTGTTCAACAACACTGTGAGGAATTAGTGATGTGATGCCACTTCACATAAGTAATGATATACCAGCAATGACTCCAAAACCTAACACCAAACTTTCTGGAAGCTTTGGTGACATTATAAACTAACTTTTGCAACTCAAAGTGTAATATTTTATTACAAATTTTAATTTATAAGTTATATTGGGGATAGTATACTTTAAAGTTAAATATGGAGCTAGAAAAGAAAGTCTTAAGGAAATCTTTAAAATAATGAGTTTTTTGTATATGACCTATATTATGGGAGTCACAGCCAGTCAAAGTTAGATTGAAGTCCCACAAAAATGTCAAACTTCGTTAGCCATTATCTGCCTTATTAAGGATTCGAGATACATACAATGTTTTGTTCCATAGGTTTCTCATGTGACCAATTCTGCTTTAAAAATTCCATTGATAGCTGTGAGACACTGTGGCACAACACAGAAGCTCAGATCAGAACACACACAAAGGACCTAGGGGTGCCTACCACTAGGCACCCATAATACGTATGGGGAATAACAATATGTATTGCAATGCATTGCAGGGTGCGAAGCATTGACCTAGTGGTACCTACCACTAGGCACCCATAATAATAAGTATGCAGCATAGTAGTATGTAATGCATTGCCTAGGGGTGCCGACCACTTGGCACCCATAATTATCATGAATGTGAAAAAGCCGTCTGATCTGGGTCACTGTTAAAAATCAGTTTTTTCATCCCTGCCTCCCTGTGTTAGATAAATCAAGGGCCTGAATGTCAATGAATGCCATTCCTCTCGCTTGTACCTAGCTCTGAACTGCACACACACAAACACATGCCTACATGTCTGAGGCTCACATGTTCACTTACTGGAAACAGCACACATACAGATGGATGGTAAATTAAACACCCTCGTTATGATAATCTCATGACATAGCAAATAAAACTGTTGGGCACAGGTCATTAGTGCGAGTGTGTGTGTGTGTGCATCTTTGCGTGAGCGTGCAGCACGACTGAGTAAATCCACAGGGCCGTCCCTGTATCAGTCTGCTGTGCCAAGCTTGAATATTTCACAGATTACTCCCACACTGAGACAAAAGCTCTCATTCAACAAAAACTCACATCAGTAGCTGACAATATTGAAAATGGCTCAGTTTAATATGAAAGGGTCACTGGTGTCGAACCCACTGAAAATTAACATGCTACTGGAGCTGTATGCAGCCACATGTAGACCCATTGTTTTCTGTTTCAGGCTGGCACACAGAGCCTATGTCTGAGCCGTAAGAAACCCTGCAGATAGAATTATTAGCGGACATTTCTAGCACTAAATGTCAAACACACACACACACACAAACACGGACATACCTGAGCAGACATGGAGTAATCAGCAGCTTGTGAAAAAAAAAAGCGCAGACCAAGCCAATCACTCTGTCTACAGACTTACTTTTAGATCTTTTCATTACATTTGTCAAATGTGCAGAAAGATATTTTCTGAATGAGTGAGTAAGCTGTGAAATCGTGAACACTTTAGCAATAAAGATCTTGATGACAGAATTTCTTTCTGAGTGTTTTGCCTCCCATGCAGACAGAAACTGCTTAATACAGCTATAAGCAAATCTTTTTGAAGTTAACAGTAACTGCTACTATCACTTTTTTTTCTTTTTTACATCTCTCACTGAAAATTGTGTTTTAGAAAAAGGAATAGGCTACAACAAGTCTGTCAAAAAAGACCCAAAATCCAAAATGTGCAACTTCCCTACAAACGCTGAGAAGCATCTGCTGATCCATAACATTTCATACTATATCTACTTTGCTCCCAGGGCTCTATTGATTTCTACAAAGGGCTTTGCCACTTAGACGTAAACATACAGTGCTTTCAGAAAGTATTCAGTATTCACAAAGGAAGGTAAAACTTAAGACATTTCATGGAAAAGGGAAATTGGACTATAACTGATATTCTCATTGATGGGAATTGACTCCAATCTGATAGCATTTTATGAGATCAGCCAAATTGTTTTCTTGGTCAGCTCAGTTACCAAGGCCCTTCTTTCCCTATTGCTCAGTTTGACCGAGATACCAGCTCGTCCTTCTTCCATTTTCTAATTATGGAGGCCACTTTTATACGAACCTTCAATAAAGGAGAACGCTTTCTGTAGCTTTTTAAACACACATTGATTCCAGTCAAGGTGCAGAAACATCAATAGAAATGGGAGGCAATGGAGATACATTTCATATATCATAGCCAAGGGTCAGAATGCTTATGTCAACGTTTTTCTTTTTATATAAATTGGTGTTATTATGGGAAACCGAATATAAAAGAGGATTTTTTTTTATTTAATCTTAAGGCTGTACCAGTGTTGTAGCGGCTGCAATGAAAAGTGAAAAAGAGAAAGGGTCACTTCTGAATGCTCAAACATCATTTTTGGACATGAGCTGAAATGCCTGATGTCAAAGGTGAAAGAGGAATTATTGACACAATAACAGTCGTCTTGACAAGAAGAGAAACCCACTGACCCAGACAGAGAGAAGGTTCAACCTGCTGCTGTACCTACAAATCATTTAACTTCTTTGACCTGGTCCATGCCTGTCGACCACTGAGATCGGCAGACGGAGCCTTGTTGGTTACTTCCAGGTCACAGCTCCTAACAAAGAGTGACCTGGCTTTTGCTATTAGAGCCTCAACACCGTGGAACTCTGCCCTTTGAATGTAAAAAGACTAATTCTCTGAATCCCTCCTGAAAACTTTGTCTTTGTGTAAAAGCTTCTGCAAATGAATGGCATTGGCTGTTATCTGAACAATCTTATTTATTTGATTGTTCTATTTTTCTTTTTGATTGCTCCTTTGTTTCAGTCAAATTGTATTGTTTAATTGGAACTTTTAAAAGTGCTATAAAAATAAAGATTAGGGTATTATTGTTGTTTTTATTCAGATTGAAAAAAAGATTTCTGTAAAAATACATTTGAAGGAGAAGTGAAAAAAAATTACATTGTGAACTTTTTGTTTATTAAAATCAGTTGGCAGTTCTGCTTTTCTGTTTAGTTGACTATGAAAAGCACTGAAAGCCCCTGAGTCAAAACGAATCAACATTTTGAAATAAATGAGGATATAAATCAAGAATGCTTTTTTGAAGGAGCAACTTTCACTGTGTGTTCTAGAAACTTGCTTATGTGTTTTTGTCTTGTCCCACAGTATCTGACCTTGTATTCCTATTCATGCACCAATAATATAATGCAGCTTTTCAGCCAACATTATTGAATTAATCGATAAATAAATTGAATATCTTTGGATTTCTGGTTATATCAAAATAATTATCCTCCATATCTTTAATTTAAGACAACAGGCTGTATCCACAGGGTTGCGCAGAACATTTAATTAAAAAAAATCCATTTTAAAAATCATTCCTTCATGGTGAGATGACCTTTGACATTTTATGTAGTGAAAACATTCAAGGTCTCAACAGGCTGATAAAACCTTAAGGTGTTTTCTGCTCTGACATACTGAAAGGTATAACTTCTTAATACAGTTCTGCTAATGCAGTGTGTTATTCTCATATGTGTACTCCATTTACCCCCAGAGTTTCTTTTAAGAATAAAAAAAGTGTCCTGTATCGATGCAACAACAGCAGATCAGAGTTGGTGCCTTGCTTCCTCACCTTTAAACGCTTACTTAACTACCTTAAATGCATAAGTGTATTATCCTGATGCAGACATAAGACTTTGCCATAGTACAACCACTAAAGTCAGGGCTCATATTGGCCCAAACTTTTATTTTACAGAATTAACAATGGAAAAAAGTTGTTTTTCCTATTATATATCGGCCATAAATCGTTATCGTTATAAGATTGGTATCAGCATTAAGAGTGCAAATTTATATGCATCAAAGACCAAAAAGAGAGCAGGATACTGTGGGAAGACTGAGTCTGTGTGCACAGAGATATCTTGGCTGTTTGCAGATGACATTGATATTTTCTGTGTGTATGGGAGCGATTCTAGCAGCTCACTTTAATGCCTTTGGATTAAAATCAACATCTTTCCCTCGAAAATGATGGCCTGCACACAACCTAAGCATTTTACATAACCCTCTTAAGGCATACAATTTATGAGACATGTATTCAGTGACATACAAAAAAAACACAAAGCATAAAAAAATATCCATCCAACCTCCACCCGTGGGAGGAGTGCAAGGTATTGTTTATTAGAAATGATAAACCAATCAAAGCATTTATTCTGCTCTCTGGTATATGGACCACTGTCGAACCAAAGACTAAGCTCATGAAATCCATCTGCTGAATGCACCAAAACAAGACAATTGCAGTGCGAGCCTTTAAACAATCCTTAAAGCACCGAATGGGGTCATAAAAACCCAACATGAATAACTATTGAACACCTATGTCTGAAAGGCACTTGAGCCACCCTGTGCAATCTAACATTTTGTGGTATATCTGCTCTCAACGTGAACAAAGCAGATCCTAGAACCACTAAACCCACAGACAGAGACAATGAAGATGGTTTTCATACTTCTATTTTATCTGAGACAGTGGTGCTTCAAAGCCGACACCCAAATGCCACGCCATCTCGATGTTCCTCAATATTTAGGGAGCTTCTACATTTTAGAGGATTACATTTGAATTCAGTGGTAAATCCATTCAAAAGATTCTATTAAATCAAGAAGGCCTGTAGCAAACAGCATCAATATTGAAGCAGTGTTGTGTTGCCATGTTTGTATTTGATTGCTCATGTACCTCAGGGAGTCTGGCACTTACCCAAAACAAAACATACAGGGCTGATGTCTACCGAAATATTGAAGTGTTATTTCTGTCTCACAGGCACTTGTATTTTTCTCTTTGTCTCTGGAATTGACTAAAGTCTGTCATCACAGCTACAAGCAAACCTCTTATATCAGTGGGTGTAAAGTTCATAATCCTTCTGACATTCTGTAGCCAACATATTAGTGTATGATAAAAAATCATTACTAATGAAAGCTGGTCTTTAATCTGTGTTCATCTCTCTATACACCCACTATTTAATTTCTACTTAGCAGATTTCTCACTATATTTATTGACTTTTGACACCTCTATTCTTTCACCTTCTCTGTATGTGATCATTTCACGGCAAAAATAAAATAACAGCCATTGTCTTTAACTGATACATCTGGTGATTTTTGATGTTGCGGTTATAAAATCTCCAAAACTTGAATGCTTATACGTGTGTGAGTGTGTGTGTGGTTCTGAAAAATAAACCAAACAATGTTGCTATTAGTAACAGCTCAATCTATAATAAACATAACCACCAGTATAATCAACATAATCAGCAGCCTCAGATATCCAGAAGCCTATAGCTCAGCTGCAATGCACAAAAAAAAAAAAAACCTAAGCCACCATAGTCCCATTATATTAATAAAACCAGGGATGCAGGAAGTCAGTCAGATTTGGTGGTGCTGAAAAAAGTATATATATAGTAACATATTAAATGCAGTTCTGCAGCAAAATTCATGACTTTTATAATAATTTGAATGGCCAAATACATGTTCAACCATATCAGCTTTTAAGAGTTTAAGAGACATCTAACCCACTATTACCACGACTGAAATCCTTTCAGGTCATGCCTACTGCTATCCACATTCTACTTTTGTGCACCAGATATATACACGGAATAGTATGAAATCAAATATTAGAACATTTGTTCCATTAAAAATGTTTTGCTTTATGAGGAATTTGGCTTAATTAAAATACTGCACATGTGATCCAAGAGAGGAGGAGAGAAGCAACCAGAAAAAAATGGTAAAAACCCACTGGCACGAGGCAGAATGCAAATACGATGCAATCATGTCATGAATATGCTAATTAACACATTGCAGTTCCACAGCAATTTTCAACAGCGCCCTAAATTTTTCACATTGAACATACACAGTCCAGTTGTGTAAGACTTTGACCTCGTCTTTAGACATGAGTGGCAGCAAGTGAATGAAGAAGGGAAGGGACTGGTGAAGAGTAAGGGATGAAGCATGTGTCTGCTGAACTGCACAAAGAGGAGAGGTGATAAGAAAGAGAGTGAGTGTGTGTGTGTGTGTGTGTCAGTGAGTGAAATTACGAAGTGGATAGAGAGACAGGAGGAGAGGCTGTCCTGAAATGCCGTCCTATAGCCAGATGTCAATTTGCATGTAACAGAACAACCAAACAACTAACAAATGTGTATGTGTGTTTGTTTCAGCAAGTATTCCAAAGTTCCAAAAGTCCTTTAAGAAAATTAGTTTTTATAGGATAATAAATGTTATTCATGAATATAATAAAGTAGCTGTGTGCTTTATGCCTGACACATAATTCTGTGATGACAATATTTCATTTTATTTTCATTTTAACTTGTGGCTAACGTGATTTTTTTTTTTCAAACATGCCATATAATTTAACAACGACAGACATAAAGCAGTGCAGCAGTAAATTTCATCTTCTCAGCAGAAAACTTTCGTTGACTGAAACTCAAAGTAAGAAGCCACTATACTGTACAATTTGTTGTTTCTTCTTCTAACATTGGGACTCTCCTAATTTTCTTTCTTGGCAGAGGCAATTTGTCAAGCAGTTTAGGCATATCTAACAAAAATTTCATCTTTTGAGCCCGCTGGCCTACAAACTTGCAGTCCGCCGTGTGTTACACTTCCCTAGGAATACATGGCTTATAAACATTCCTTCATTTTAACTGGATTTACTTGGGGACTGGGACTAATCTTCCAATTGGCACTTTTTGGGGTTTTGTGCACAAACTTTGAAAAAAAGACAAAAATAATAATTTGGAGACAGTAGATGAGGTTTGCCTGCCAGAAGAACCACATGAGAGGGGTTACCCCACTGGCTTCCCCGTGCCAGGGAAGACCAGCAGAGCACAGATAAGTGCTATCGATGTTGAATTACACCCAGCTGGAAAACAAACGTCACATGAGGCCATCGTCAGCCACCGAGCGAGGAGGAGAATGAGAGATAAACCTCCTGAAAGTGGAACCATGCAACAGCCATATTAGATGTATTTCAATGAGGCAATCCAGTGGAGCAGAATACATCCAGTTAGAATGGATGCAGGCATGAAGGCCCAGTTAGCCAGTGGGGTTGAAATGATACTAAAGCTTCTATTAAAGCTTCAGTCAGGGAGTTCTCTGGACATGGGTACTTAAATAGTTTAAGCCCATGACCCAGATTCTTAAACTAGTGATCTGGAAAGTCTGTTGCCCTGCAGTGGGTCTCAGATTCATTTAACCATATTGTTGCTGTTGGCCAGTTTCCCTTTTTCTAAGTGGTTACTAATCTCTGTTGACAAAGAAAGATGTTGTTAAAATAGATCAGCAAAAAATAAACCTATCAGTCTGTGTCAGTATCAATTACAGATTATTCCAGGAAGCATAATGTCTTATCTCGACAGGTCTCACATGTCATGCACTGGCACAAGGTTTTTCTATGGATCAGGATCGGATAACTGATAACAACATCCAAACATTTATTGCTGCCTGTCACCTTTAAAAAAAAAAAAAAGAAATGGGTGAACCATTAACCACATGCTGTTCTGCTTTGTGTCAGGGCCTGTTTGAACAGATTGTACCTGATGTGCATGTTTTTGGTCATTGTTCTTTACAGATAAAAATTGGACAGTTTGATCACAGTCTGAGAGCTACAAGATTGTCGAGCCAGGAGGAGAATCTCTGACAGCTAAGATGGGTCAAAGCCTGATCTCCTATATGCTTTTGGGGAGTGCAGCTGTGACAGCAGGAGAGCTGCTAGTGCTGAGGCCAGGACTAAGATCCCCTGCCATCAGAGCAGAGCTGCTCCAGCCTCTTTGTTCACATGAAGGGACTTGTCGACTGATTTTAGTTCAAAAAGCTTTAAAAGCAGAGCTTCAGGTCCCAGAACAAAGAGAGGGCCAGGGGTCACGGGAGAGAAAAAGTCACAGAACACATCAGAGAACCCATAGTGCCTGAATCGGGCGATGCTTAGATGCTAGGAGTTTCAAAGTAAAAAAAAAAACTAGTCATCACAAACAAAGCATGATTTATTTACATTTAATGATCAGAGGTTTCCCAATAGTCATTCAAAATTAGCAGGGGGAGGCGGATAGGAACTGCCGCGTGCTGCAGGTCACTTCCCTTCTTTCTGTGAATCAGAATATGGAGGGAAAATTCGTATTCCATTTACAAATACGAAAAGGCTAAGAAACTGCACGACACACTGCCACATGCTCCATGTGTCAACTTGTCTCCTCTGCTCCACTCAGGTTCAGAACCCTGGACAGCACCACACCGACACAAAGTTCACTGTCCATGGTTCTGAACAACAGCTCAACAATAGTCATGTACCATAGCCTGTAATTTTATTTAGCCATTTTTAATACATAAAGCTTAAACAGAATAAAAGCATCTAACATTACAATGACCCCCAGAGTAGACATCTACTGCACATATCACGCCTACAACATTGGGACTTTGAAATTTCATGAGACGCACTGATTTCACCACTTCACACCCACTTGTTTAGCTGTGGGGCTTATAGCATTCATATGCTAAAATGTTTAGAAATTCAAATGAGGTTTTATTGTTAAATTCAATGCAGTTGGATGCCTCCACTAACCAGCGCAGATTCAGTCTACATACATTTTTTTCAGACTCATGAGGTCACCGTGACCTTTGACCTTCTATCACTGAAATCTGATTAGTTCATCTTTCAGTCCAGGTAACAACTGGTCAAAAATTAAGTATTTCCCTAAAGGCAGACTTTAGATATCATGTTCAAGAGGCCAAAAATATGATATCTGAGACTACTGTGACCTTTGACCTTTGACCACCCAACTATTAGTTAGTCAATGACTTTAAGTTAATATTTATGCCAAATTTGAAGGGATTCTATCCAGGCTTTCTTAAAATAATCTATTCACAAGGCAAAACAGTGTTTCACATCGAGTCGTTGGCTGTCACTGGCGTGGAGGCATAAAAATACGAAGAACATAACTTGGATTGTATCATATATTGCTGTATGTCACTTATCTGAATACATTTTTTTAGTTTAGTACAAATCAACAACTATAACCCTACACAAATTACTAACTAAAAAAATATATAAAATCTGCTCTACTTGGGTTTCTGGACCTTTGCCCTTAAGCCCTAAAAATTGAAAAGGCGCAGACTCAATGTTAGTGGTTTTCAAGCGGTGGCATGGAAGCTATTCTTCCAAAACATATTTTGTCATTTAGTGTTGATATTCTTTTCAATCTGGTTGGGATATGGTGAATGTGAAGGCCACAGCATATGACTCACTTCATTTTTAAACTAAAGCTATTCAGTGGATACACACAGCTTGTGTGGATGCATGTGGATTCAATATATTCCTCCATTCCTTTCATTTGTCGCTCGCCTGTATTCTCCACATCTAATATAGCCTCCCCATTGTTTTGGTCCTTTTGTTAGACCTGGCATTTTCCAAACTGAGCCTTAAGGTGCATTATTCTAACCCCTCATAAATGAGATGCAGGCAAAGGGGGGGCAATTTAAGGCAGCCTCGGCTCTCCTGACAGCTGCTTGTAAAGTTGTCAGCTATCTGAGGTAGTTTGACACCTGTAATCACGGTTGCTACGGTTTTCAGCCAATTTCCGTTGGCAGGGCTCATACTGCCCAGCCAAGCAAAAAAGGAAAAAGTGACAACTGACTTGACCACTGATTTTTTAAAAGTGTTATCATCAACTTAATACACACCCTGAAGGAGTTTCACCTCTTGAGAAAAACACATTGTCAGTTCAAGGCAACATTGCTTGAATAACTTATTAGCGATTTCTTTCCATTTTGATAATTTGAAAAGGCAGAGTCATCTCAAAAGACCCAAAAACAAAAACTCAAATATACCTGAAATAAATTTGGTAAGAGATTTCACATAAAGCAACTACAATTGCTTCCTCTGCCAGTTTACATCCATCTCTTTCAAGACTCATATTCAGTGATGTGTTCACATGCATGTTTGGACAATAAAACCAACAACATACTAAGTTGTAGCCATGTCACACATAGCTTCACAATGGATGTTGCTGTAGAGGAAACTACAAATTCTAAAATGTGGATGCTTCACACATACACACAAACACCTTCAACCTGGCAGCACAGAAGAGTTCCACAAACACCAGTATCAAGGTGATAGGACTGTCACTTTTTATTCCAAATTCAAAAATTCATTCGAACGTGTGGGGAAAGTTAATATTCCAACTGTTGTGACCCGTTCAAATTCAAAATATACAACATAGACGAGCATCACACCGTCTGAAGTAGTTTGTCTCCTTATCCAGCAGAGGGCACTCAACAGTTTGACCGATTACGTGCCCTCTTGACCTATCAAGTAAGCCAGTGAAGTTATTTTGCAATGAAATTGGAGAATGCTAGCAAGCTACCGTACTGGGCAAGTATTTTGTGTTCTACATTGTAGACGACAGAGTAACGATCGAAGGTGAGGCTGTTTGTCGACTTTGTAACATGCGACCACCTTATAACAAATGAAGGCTCCGCTTCAGGCAGCAGGCGAGAAGGGTAACATCAAGTGTTCAATCTTGTATGCATGCGCAAAACAGGGGGTGGGGCTATATTCAAACATACTGGATGCATGTCAAATCTGACAGCGTCACATAATCATATGGTGTTGAATATTGCCAAGAAAAGTGTTTTTGCAAAGCATTATGTCACAGTGAATTTGACCTTTTGGATCACTTAATTTAACCCTCTTAGACATTTGAGTGAAATGTCATCAGAATTAGTATATGAAGTTTTGTGAAGTCACTGTGACTTTGACCTTTTACCACCAAATTCTAATCAGTTCATCCTTGAGTCCAAATGTACACTTGTGCCACATTGGAAGAGATTCTGTAAAAGTATTTTGGTGATTTTGCATTCAAGATTCATGACAACCTAAAAACCCCTTCAGCCATAGTCGTCATCGACGTGGAGCAAACTAGTGACAAGTGACTTTCCTTGATCAACAAATTATATTTTAGCATACTGCATCTCCTGTATTTAGAACAATCTCAATGAAACATTCAGTTTTATAAAATAGACATCTCTTCCTTCATAATGACGTGTCCCTCCATATGTTGCAGCATGCGAGCCAGTTTGTAACAGTGCAGAACAACATCTTATGTCTCGTGTGTTTTGCCTGTCCTGATGTCACTGCTACAGCTTGTGGTTAGGAGGCAGGGAGCTGAGCTTTGGTTTAGACTCGGCAGTGCATGCAGTGTTCATCGTTTGTTGAGGCCCTGGCCAGGCACTGAAGTGCACTTAATGCGGTTAAGTTGAATCCAGCAGTGCGTGTGGTGCAGTATTTTTGAATGCCTAAAATACAGCAAGCTATTACAGAGCAAGCTAAATACTTTTTGCTTGAGTCAAAGCCTGTTTTGTCTCTGTGTGAGCATCCGATGAACTAATCTCTTAAGCTGCAAGAAACCAATACTGTGTTTGTGTGCATGCCTTAACACACATATTGTTCCTGCCATTTTAGTTCAGCATGTATGTTTGTGTGCACAAGCATATGTGCATGCGGCATTAATAAGCACTGTAATGAAAGGGGACAGTTTACTGTTGCTGTGGTAATGGAGCAGCAGAGCGTTGCCAGGCACGACAACAGCGATGGAACAGAACTGTATCACTGCATCGTCTTGGAAACACAAACAGCAGAGAGGGATGCGTTTGGATTGAGACAGACAGAGATAGACGCACGGAAAGATTGATGGAGATACGAAGAAAAGAGGGGGGAAAAGAGAAGTACATGATGCAAAAGACAGATACAAGAGACAAGTGGACAGATGCAGTGCGGAACACCTTTTCATGTCAAAACAGAGGTCTGTGTGTATGTGTGGGAGAAAGAAAGTGTCTGATGGATGGTCTTGTCTATACAGCCAGAGGTGTACACGGAGGAGGAGAGAGAGAGAGAGATCTCTGTGTTGCAAGGGGGACACGAATGGTGTGATGTGATTGATTTGACTGGGCCCGTGTCCCCCGAAGAGAGAGAGCGACTGATGAACAAAAACAGAGATGCAGAAGAGGAAGGGTCGACAGACTGATGGATCAAGAGAGAGGACAGAGGCGACGGATGGATAGAGTGAGACGATAAGGAGAGATAGGAAAGACAGCAAGATTAATATAGAGGTAGACGGCAAAATAATTTGAGTGAGGACAGGTCGGGCTGGGTCGATGAAGAGAGGTATACCCAGGTCTCCTCGGTTCAATGTTTATTCTTTTTTAAAGAGAAAATAAAGGTTTGGTGCACAGATGATTTTGTTATGACCTTGGAGCGGGTTTAGAAGTAGTTATAAGTGAGTCTCACCCAAAGCCAAAAACAATTTAAAGAGTCAGCCATGTGATGTTTTTCAGAGCTGTCAGTCCACTGAAGACAGAGGGTCACATTTCATGGATCAGATAAGATTGCACTTCAGAGGAGGAGAGATCATTTGGGTGTAAACACTCGAAAGAAAAGCAAAGAGGATTCAGTAACGTCTTCCTTTCAGACTTCTCCCTCAGTTCAACAATGTTTTTGATGTCTACGCCGTCTTTTAGATTTTGAGATACAGATGTTTTTCTTTCCACCTTGTTTTTATCCGTCTCTCCCACATGCAAGGTTACTTCTGCTTAAACCAAATTGCTGTCACAGAGATAAATAGACTTTCTCTCACTGTAAAATTGTTCCTTCGATCCTGATATCAGAGCATTTTTCTACCATTAAAGAATTGTAGTGAAAATTGATTTAATGGGTTCCTCCCTGACCCATAGCACATCTTTACACCAAGTTTCATAGTAATCCGTCCAGTAATTTTTGCATAATCTTGTTTTCAATCAACCAAACCAACAAACAAATGGAAAGGGATGAAAACCTAGGCGGAGTAATTATTCAAGTCATATTTTTCTGTGATAATCTCTAATATTAAATCTCACAACTGTTTCAACTAAAGATCTTAAGATGTCACCTTGGCCTCTGGGACCTTGAATTTCTCATCTTTTTGTGGATTCAATTAACTTAATTAACTAAAAAGATGGCCAAATTATTCGATAACGGAAATAACTGAAATGCTGTAGTGAAGGGAAATCAACCTCCATGACCTGAACATTGTATTATAAAGAAAGGAGACTGAGTGTTCCCTGTAACTTTAGTTTTCTTGTCACCAGAATCTAGTAATTAGAGACTAGAACCTTCTGCTCCAACTGCCACAGTGTTGGGATAAATAGCACAATTCACGCAGTTAAGGGAAACAATTGTGTTTCTAGGAAATTACGTGATATGTCAGAATCATAAAATGTCACTTAACTACCCTTTCTACTGCTGAATAAACATATGTCTGCCAGCCTAAATACCTATGGAAGAGATAAACTCAAAACACGTGAAATATTCAACATTTATCTTCACACGCTGTACAACACAAGCTAACATGGCACTGATGGAATCCAAGGCAGCGTACAGAGGGGTACGGTCTCAGAATGAATTTTCAAAATGTCTAAAAATAAAATGCTCAATATGTTTCAGCTGCTGGGTCAAATCAAAGTGAACTAGTGGGTCCAACACATAACATAACACAGAGTAAGGCTGCTCCACTCCCATCAGCTCACGGTGCTGTGTGTTACTGTCCCCTCTCTCTGTGTGTGTGTGTGTGTGTGTGTGTGTGTGTGGTATTTCTTTGATATCACGCAATCTATGCTGGTGAGTGTGTGTTGCTGTATGTCTCTCAGCGATGCCATAACGAGACTGTGTTTCCTTGTGTTCTGCTTGTGTGAGTTGGGAGTAGCTCCAGT
Source organism: Hippoglossus hippoglossus (assembly GCF_009819705.1). Classification (NCBI taxonomy): domain Eukaryota; kingdom Metazoa; phylum Chordata; class Actinopteri; order Pleuronectiformes; family Pleuronectidae; genus Hippoglossus; species Hippoglossus hippoglossus. The sequence goes on from NC_047168.1 coordinate 7,082,782, forward strand.
ATGTGTTTTACTTTTAAGAGGAGTGTCTTTCTCTGACTCATGTGGCATGTGTGCGTCTGGCATCACAGCTACTGCATCTATTCATCCCAACATGAAAAGTGTGTGTGTGTGTGTTTATGTAGTATGTTTTATCTCTTCATGTGTGTTTTCTGTGGAGTCCGGTTTCTAATTCTAAATCCACTCGCCATGCGGCTTCACACCAGCCTTCTAACTATGAAATGCCTCACACACAAAACACACACAGTTGTTTACACAAACAAACACACACGTGGGACAGCTGCATATTCTAGCAGGAGAGAACAGGTGCAGTGTTGCTATGAGATGCACCATTCCTATGACTGAAGCTTTCAACCAGAAGATTTCCTAAGCTGCCGTCCAGCTTTCCTTGGACGATTCAACCCTGAACCACGTCGTCGTCCAGCTGGTGGATCAGCAGTGAGCGACAGTCTCTACCAATCTTCTCGTAGCTTCCAACTCTACTCCTCCCACCTGTTCCAGAGCCAGAAAGAGGCTCTTTCTGCTGCCTCCTGCAACCTGCGAGCATCTGTCTCCCTGTTTCTCCCTCCCTGCTATTCCCAAGAGTGTAAACATCTTCCACACAGACAGCGCTTAAAACCCATGCAGCCATCCTCAACAGAAATAGCCAGGCCTGCCACCCTTTGTCCCTGCAATCGTTGGACCAGGTCCTGGCACTTGGTGGAGCTTCTTCTCCGAGGCATCTTCCCACGGGGGCTGTCAGCTCAATCAGAATGATCCTCATTGCCTCCTTGAGCCATGTGACCACAGCATGTCAGGCCTCAGGGATGTTCTGACAACCTGGGGGAAAGTGTTGTTTTCCTCCCAGGCTCACCCTCATGTCCCACAACAGAGGCTCCTCTCGGTCTACTTTGATGGGGGTGACTTAGCTGCTCCCTGATGAACTGTACAGACATAGGGCTGGGCTCTCATGGGTGTGACACTCATTGCTCCAAGATATCAGCCAGTGCTCTGAGGACCTTGGAGTGATACCACCTGTATCTCCCCTGTACGTCCACGATGAGCCCCCCTCTCTCTCTCTCTTTGCATTTTTATAGTGTTTGAAGAGTCACACACTGATTGGAGCAGGAAAGTGATGCGTGGAAGGGCTCAAATCTTCACAGTTCAGTTGTGATATTCCACTTTTGTGGGTTGCACTTTGTCCTGGTTCCTTGTGATTCATCTTGCACAGCCCTTGGACGTTCGCCTTTCCTTCCCCAGGTGTCAGTTCTCAGTTTGGATCATGTCTCTCCTTTGCACTTAGTCTGAATCATTAACCCGTATCCCACACTAACCTGGCCACACACTATATTAGCATTTGCAAACTGAGTTTCCTTTACCGACAGTAAACATCAACAATAATTTGCTCTCTCAGAAGAGCATGCTTCCAAACAAGGTTGCAGACATAATATTCAGTAAACTTCTGAAGCAGAGAAACAGATACTCATTCAGCACCTGACAAGACATATATCAGCATCTGACGACAGTTTGAGTGGAGTTTGTTTTAGAATCATTTCTAATCATTTCAACAGAACAAAAACTACATATTTCTCAGATTGCATTAATGCCTTCCAATTAATTGGCTTCGTTATGCCTCACTGCCACTAATATGTTTGGACTGATGACTGATGGGATTTAGGAGAGAGACGAGATGATGATAAGTGCCGATATGTCGGTACAATACCAGTGCTCAAAAACCTTAATGATCAGACTGACTCGGAATTTCTCAAGAATTGTATTATTGCCAGACAGGATTAAGACTTCCAGGAAACTAAAAACCTCCACCAAGACAAATAAAAATGATCTGACTTTACTAACAACTCGCTGAGGACTACCTGGGTCGGTGCATCCCATGCATCAACCGTTTAGAGAACATTGGACAAAAGACAATCAAATTAGGCAATACCCCCCTAAAGTGACATTTTGCAATTTACAAGATGATCAACTGCAGATGAACTATACTTCATGCACAAACCCTTCTATACCCTCTGTCACATCCACATCTGTTGCAGGGAGCAAAGTGACTTCGACTGCACCACTGGTCAAGTGAACCCTCATTTACGCTCATTACAGCTGCAACAGGAAGGTGAAGTCATTCTACTACTCCGTCATTGTTACACTATGTTGCACCAACGTGATTTAATATTGCTGCGAGGTCAATTATTCATTAAGTGCTTTTGTTGTAATCTCAAACGTATCAGCAACGAAGATGCGTAAAAAACTGCAGAAGCTCAGCATTCAGCTCTGGAGCGGCAACATGCAATCTGAAGCACAGATACAAAAATGGTCATGTGCATTTTACCGTGTTGCACCCTCTGATGATACTAAGGGATTTTTTTTGTGTAACAGCATGTTAGTTTCTTATTTTCTGTGTAAAAAAAATCTTTTGAAACGTTTAATTATTATGAGTGGATGATAAAAGGGATTTAATCTCAACTGTATCAGCACTGTATCAGCAGTGCAGCTTATCAAAAAGCAAAGTAAGAGCTGAACTTTCACCAGCAGCCTTTGAAGCAGCATGGTGTAACCTGAAGTGTCTGCTTGATTTAGCATAAAAAAGATTGTTTTTGCATTCCAGTGCTGATGTCTCCACTTGAATCCATGCACTGCCCTGTCAGGAGACATAAAAATGCCTATAGGAGGAATTTTTTCCATTTGACAATAATTTTTCTAGGTTATGTAAAGCTGTTAGGATTTCAAATGAATCAGTAGGGCCTGAATCCCAGTTTAGGGCTCTGACCATCAGCTTTTTTTGCCCAGGGAGGGGTGACTCCCTTTGGGTTACAGAGCCTACAGGCCACCTTCTCCTCATCCAGGAGGAGAGGAGAGGAGAGGACTTTGAAAAATGTAAAAACATTGTAGGTTTTCACTGGTTTAAATCTGTGCGATAAAATCGGTCCCCCCCCACCTCCCTCTGTCTCTCTACACCTTTTCGCTTCTCATTGTCTTCCATGAAAACCATCCTCTTGTCTTTGTGTATCCTCTCTCTCTTAAACAGAAGAGGCTCTGTGTGTGTGTGTGTGTGTGTGTGTGTGTGTGTGTGTGTGTGTGTGTCTCTCGCCCCCTCAGGTACAGATGTAGCTCATTTATTTAATTACTGTCATTTCCGCTTGGTTAGTGCTCACAAAGCTCATGCAAACACATTGTGTAACATGCTCAAATGCATCGCGCACACACACACACGATGTCTACCTCAAGAAACATGTGCCACCTATGGTTACTTTGTAATCACTAGCACAGGTAACATTTTCTCAGAGACATTGTACTGTAGTTTTGTATTTGTATGCTCATAATGAAAGGGAAAATGAAAAGCACATTTAAAGCCCTAACCAACTATAATGACAACATAAATGTTGCATGGTCCCATTTGGAGGAGGCACGTGCATACACAAACAGAAACACACCATACACCTAATATAGTTAACAAATATCTGTAGGTCTGTTCGGGCCATTGCAGGTAAAAAAGAAAAGAATTCCCAGAGTCGGGAGGGGAGTGTGATATAGCGAGAAAAAGCTCAGACATTCCGATATTAAAGTCATAAATGTACAAGAAAAAAAATCTCTTGAGATTATAAAGCCATAAATTTGTGAGAAGAAACTCTGATTTAAGTCACAAAATTATGAGATTCCGTGCATCAGGAACTACAATTGGTCTCGCTGGCAGTTCAAATGGGATTTGTCATCTTTTCCTTGATCACTGCCTGTAGCATCTTCACGTTCTCTCTTTTTCTAAACCAACAATGGCCCTAATATGCCGTCATAACATTGTGTTGAAAACGGATGAAATCTAGTCTTTATTTCCCATTTTTCATCTTGGGGAATAAAGGAGAAGCGCGGGTAGAAGAAGAAATGAATGAAATAATAATAATAATAAAGTTGTGAGAAAAACAAATATTTGCAGGAGAGGCTGAGGTCATATTTTGGTTGATTTTGATGAAAACTATGAATGTTGAAATTAATAGTATAAAAAAAACTGCAAACACTGAGAGCAGCATATAGCAGGAATGAAGGGGGGAGATGTGACAATGACTGATGTTGACTGTTGAGTATTTTCGCCATCAAAATCTCTTCAGGTGAACATCTAGATACAATCTGATTAAATAAATAGTGATGCCTACTTCACAGAAACTGTTTAAAAGAGCCTGTTTTCATCTCGAGTCAGGGTAATTAAGCTTTCCAAAAAAGATAAATAGTTCAAATATACCACTTCCTCCCTTGTTACCTGTACAGATTTTTGGGTAGAACGAATAAAGTCGATGAATATCCACAGTGTCTCCCTTACAGTTCGTGCAGTTCTTCACAGAGGTGTTTTCAATTGCAAATACAGAGAGCGTGGGAGGATCGGCACTGTTGAGGAATGAAAATGGGGAGCAAAGGAGGCAAAGCTGCAGCATACAGGCCAGAAAAGGAGGAGCAGGAGAGAGAGATGATGAAAAAGTGTCATACTGAATCAGGCCCAGCCCATGCACAGTTTACACACAGAATGAGGGGTGCAGCTCTGGCTCCAAAATTCGCTTTATCTACGACCGACACCTAATTTTCTCTTCACACATCCAGTGTCAAAACAAAGGCAACAACAATCCTGGAGTCTGAGTCTTAAAAGTGCTTACATCCGGTGCATTTCTATTCCTCTGCGGCTGTGGGGAACGCCTCTGAAAAGCGAAGGTGACACATGTTTTCTTCCCTCACACTCACACACTCTCAGTTTGTCACCCTGTCGCCTCGCTTGTTATCAATCTTTGTCTCCCTGCTCACCTCTCTGCTTTTTAATCACTTTCCATTCATCTCTTTTTCCCTGCGAGGCTCTGCTTCAACACACACTGCTCCAGCAGGTGTTACTCCACGAAATACCTCGAGGAGCACATTAAGATGCAGCAGTGTCAGTTGTGCACAAGGTATGTTAAATGATATTAAAAGGGATGGTCCATTCAACTGGAATTTTACATTGAGGTAATATTAAGGAAGGAGAGAGGACACATGAAGTCATTTGTCATTAAAAAACAAAGCAAAGTTTTACCTAGACTACATTTGCCTGTATATTTTTCATAAGAGTGTTATGCAAGGACGAGTTCCCAAAAATCCTATGAAGAACAGCAGCAACAGAAATGCAGATTTCTCGTACACTTGGAACATTCGCATCAATTTCAGAGCATAAAATAAATGCGAATATGCACGAGAGCAGCATCTGATTGGCACCATTAGCAAATGTAAATATGATGAATCTGCACACATCTTTCAAGCTCATAAATGGAAACGAATCTAAGACTGATTTCCATTACTCTGGCCTCAAAACACTGCCAATGTTGTTTTCTCCTGACGTCTGCTTGGCGGAGCTGAGAGTGATGCAATTGTGTTGAGCGGGGAAGACAGAATTTAAAATCACTCATCTGCTCTGAAAAAGCAAGTTCAGATGAAATACGCAGACGATGAACGCTGTCTGGTATTGCTGTTCTTGTCCTGACGTTTTCACCGAGGATAAAGCGAGACTGATATTGATGCCACGCTACAGAGGATTTCTAACCCTTCCAAAATCATCAGAGGTTTGAGTCAGACTAGATCAAATACTCTCCCGGGCTGTGACTTAGACATTTTTTAGCCATCATTATCATCAGCCGTATAGTATAATCAAAGCAATTAATACAGCAGGCTTAGCTGTTGGACTGTAGCAGCTGTCAGACCATTTGCTGGAAGCAACGCCTTCATAAAGAATAAGCTGCTTTTTGTCCTTGATTACCATCTACAATCCCTCCACTAAAGAGGAGCCTGATTATTACAACCTATGTTTTATTGTCAGGTAACCTCTAATGACTGTAGTAATTATGATGGCAATAAAGGAAAGTGGGTGACGTAGCATAAAGAGCAGGAGGTTTAGGGAGGACAGGTCTACAGTGCTGTTCATTTCCCGTTTGAAGCCCATTATCGTCATTGTATCTTTCAACCATGATTTTTTTCACAAGCCTTAGTGCAGGTTTATTCATGTAATCATGACAACAAAGGTCTTTTAACATTAAAGAAATGCTTGTTTTAATGCAGAAAATAATCTTTCCTCACACCAAAACAAGTTTAACTTATCCAAACCTTAAAAATCGATCAATGATGTTATGATGACTTTACAAAACTACAATTGCACTAAGAAGAGCACTTACTGAACCCCCACCAAGGCCCAACTGTCCCCTAAATATTTTTTTTAATCAAGAGCCAATCAAAGATTTTTGCGAAATGTCCAAAAAACGCTCTGTTTTGCAATGTTAAAAATGTAAAAAACATTTTCCTCCTCCTTGATCTATTCCATTCCAAAAAGGGTTCCTCCTTCGCCCCCATCCTTCCACCAAGTGTCAATAAAATTGGTTCAGTAGCTTTTTGTGTAATCCTGCTGCCAATCAGACTAACAGCAATGAAAACATGTAAAACAAGTTACGAACAGACGTGATGCACACAGTCCAGCCACTTCAAGTGGACCATATCCACTGACCGTACATTTCCTTTACTGAGAAATAATATCTGCTACACATTCACACGGTGTATCCATGTGCAAAACTTTCCTACACATCATTCATACACTGCTGGCACAGCCGCAGGGGCAATTTGGGGTTCAGTATTTTTCACAAGGCCACATCAGTATGCAGAATAGGGGAGACTGGGATCAAACCTCTGACATTTTGGTTAATGGATGACCCGCCCTACCTACTGAGTCACAGCCACTGCTCTTATACCAGATCATTAAATTCAGCAATGTAATCAGCTCTCGCACAGGCTGCACAAGTCTGTAATATTGTTTTCCCATCAGTCTATTGTGCCCTTATTGCTCACCATCTTGTTTATTATGTGACTTCACATTTGCATGAATTACACAGAGAACAGACCTAATCTGTGTCAGTCAAACTGGGATCTTAGAAGACTGAGCAAATGAAAACAACATGCAAAAGAGCACGAGAACCTAACAACACATCACGACTGCACATGAACCGAATCATTTTCAGGCATATTTCAATATGCTGTTCCCTGTCCCAGTGAAATGTCACCGTGCTGCCAGCAGCTACACATTTCTGATAGATCTCGACACAGAACATGGGCCTGTCTAATTTAGAGGTGGCGCTGACTGTCCAATAAATTGTTTTGCTGAATTTAAAAGACCTTATTTGCTGTGTGCCGCTGTGCTTTTTAAAAAGAACAGGCATTGGGCCTCAGACATGGTTCCTCTGTCTTTGTGAACACGGATGTGAATTACAAAGTGTCAAAGCATCCCAGGAAACAATCGTTGATGTTGTAATTACAAAAGACTGTCAGAAATAAATGCTTCTCCAAAGAACTTAGTCAGATATTAGACACATTTACATGGACACCAATATTCTGAATCAACATGTGTCGAAAATTCTGACCTTAGTTACATTATGTAGACATGTTAACATCTTAAATCACAAAATAATTCACAGCATTTTGTGACATCGAAACAGTTACCAACATACAACAGTTACCAATTGCTTGATGACGCATGCCCTGGGTCCAAGTGTTAACAAGTAACTAAGTACATTTAGGTCAATTGTCAGATTATTGCAGCCCATGCAAACGCAGTCAACATCCTTCCAGCTTCTTGTAGCTGTGATCACCTGCAGATCCGACAGATGGATGTGTAGACCAAGAAGTATTTGCAACATCTTTGTCTTTGTGGTTGAGTTGTGACTATTTGCAACACTGGTACATTTAGGATTTTTTCCTAATTTGCTTGTGTTTTGTTTATTTGCATACGTTGCAGAAGTTAAACCTTCAACTTGTCTGACCTGGTGAAAAACTAAAAATATTGATATTCAGCTTTGCTCAACTTTATTCTCACAAAGCATTTTTATAAATCTACTATCCAAGTATCCTTGGCTGACTTAACCCCATGGTGCTTTGTTATGCCAGTGGGAAGGCTGCCGAAGTCTGACACCTGACTCACAACAACACTCACACAAACTGACATATTCACACTTCTCCTTTAGTTCAGTCAAAAATTCTCTAACTGTATTAAAAATATATATGCCATAATCACCTAGTTAACAGATGAACTTAAATAGCAACAGATTAGACAGCAAGACATCATATGGCGGTAAAAAAGAATCTGTGACCTTTCCTCAAACAGCAACACAAATCAATGAAATACACACAGTTACACACAACAAATGTGTAGCTATTATCAGCTGTCCTAAAAATGCAATGAAATTAATCCCTAAAAGAGCCAATATAGAACAACAGATTCAAACCACTACAGACAATTTGAACAAACGTCTGTGCCTCTGTAAGGCAATATCTTGGAAGGATACATGTCCTTGATTTAAAAAGCTAGAAAAGACAACTACAGAGTTTATTTCCTATGTTTATTCAAGAGTATTTTGTGGGGCATTATTTATTCATTTCATGGTCAGATTTTGCTCAAAACTGCACTCAGATATACTTTTGCACAAATGTGACTCAGCTCGAGTCCATCTCCTCATGCTTAGGCTGCTTCTGTGCTCGTGCCTTGGCTTGTTAACTAAATTACAAGAATGTTTCTTTCACTCTGCATGTCCCACCAAAGCCTTCGAACAGTAGTCCAAACAGTCTTGATGGAAAAAAAAGGAACAAATCATTGAATTTTAATATTGAACAGCCAAACCTGATTCAACAGACAATCATGGTTACTGATCCAGATCGGCACCAAAATGTAATGGGTTCTTCCCTGACCCATACTACGTCAGACAATGATGCTGTGTTAGAGTTGTTCCATGTGCTTAATACTGTCAGTCCCAATACCTGGAAAGTTCTATAAGAACAGTGAATAAACTCACAGGTCACACAGCAACGCAAACGCTGCAAATACAAAGGAGGATGTAATCTGCCCAGTGTCCAATTAGGCGTTCACTCTGACTCAAATCAATACTTTGCAGCATTTCATGCTCCCCAGGTTAAACATGTCTTATTTATCAATCAGCAAGAGAGAGACAGGGATCCTGCTCGAATGTGTTTCCTGTTTGACATCTCTGAATTGTTGGACAGAGAAAGTTCCGAAAAGTAAAATCCAAGATTTAGAAATGTGCCCATGTACTAGGCCTGCTTCTAAATCAGCTCAATAGCAGGCAGTCGGTTATGGCCTTTGCAGATGCTAAAATATTGATATGCTATAAATGGACAAGCAGTAGCACTCCATCTTTCTTTAAAAAAGAGCTAAATATGTAAGTAATTTACAGTGGCAGACTGGCAAAGAGGAAGACCTAACCCTAACCCTTTTTAGCAAGTCTTCAGGGCTGACCAACGTTGACTTGTACCATGTACAACACAACTTATGTCTGGCTTTCGAACACAACAATGTGCAGTTACTGTCTCCAGCTCCAGGTTGTTTATGTTACCTAATCCCCACAGCTCTCCAGTCCTTCTCCTGTCTTTCCTTCACACCTCAGACCCTTTACTTCTTTATTGACTGCAGCCTGCTTGCCTACCTTTGCCCTTTGGCTGTTTTTGCTGGATCTGTCTGCATTTCTGTTGCCAACTATCCCTGATTAACAACCAAGTAAGGGCGGATTTACTTTTACTGCCTATTGCCTTCTTCTACTAAGTGCTGCTCCATAACATGAATTTACACAGACATGTTGATAACCAGCAGCTTCTTTACCAATCCTGACTGTGACTAAATACATTGGATAATGTCTCCTGACAGAACCCAACACAGAATATGTGTTTTAACTCTGTATCTATATGACAGGCAAAAGAGAATCTAAAACTTTGACTAGTTGACTGTATATAGACGAATAGATACATTTATATATTTGACATGACTGCTCCCCAAAAGTGAAACTTAAGTGTCTTGGGCGCCATCTGGCTCCAGTATAGGTCATAAACCCAGCCTCCTCCATGTAAGTGGATGGGACATGGAACAGACTAAAAATATACATCAAATACATTTTCAAATATGGTTTCTGTTATTCTAGGTAGTCCTCATCTCACTGATGTTTGTCCAAATGCAAATTTTCCCACCAAGTTCAGTTTTAACCAGTTATGTGATGTTATAAAAATGGCGTGAGGCATAATGATTGACAGCTGAGACTGACTTACGATTGGTAGAACACGTGTATCAGCAGGACCTCGCCACTGAAGCTCCATCACCCAGTTGCTACGTAGACTCTGGCTCGAAAAAGTGCAAAATGGCGGCGTTCATATCCAGGATATTTCGGCTTTATTTCTGGATAGTGGGAGGAAGTGGAGACACATCGTTAAGTACATTCTATGGACTAAGCACATATACATCCTCTGCCGATTAAATGATTAATAACATCCAATTAACAAATCTTGCAGGAGGATCCAAGTAAACACACCGAGCTTTCATCATGTTCATTCATGCACATAGACAAAAAAGTGTGGAGGAAAGCAAGTGATGGTTTGCCTTTCAGCTGAGCCACATGTCTGCCCTCCGACTTTGCCACTTTCTGCAAGAACACATCCAGCACAGCGCAGCAAGTCTTGGAGACTAAAGATAACAATCCCTACCCCACAGGGAGACTACATCCTGCGGACAAACGCTCAAAGCCATACAGGTGGGAGACTGAGTTTTCATGACCACCAGTAAAACCTTTCAGGTGAGCAGTGCAGCAGCAAGCACAGAAGAGCAAAACAAAAGTGAGAGGAGCACTGATGACTTAAATATAGTCCCCTACAGGGAGCACTGGATTATTGCTACTACACTACATCATAATTGCATTCGGTACGCACAAGTTGTCTGCCGTAACAAGGTCACACATTTCTCTTGTTTCATTACAACATTACAACTACTCCCCATTACTTAAATACCTTCTTATATTAATATCATATTGTATACTATATACATGCATACATCTTTATATAGTTATATAATCCTATTTAGTATACCTCTGTGAATTTATACCGATACAGTATATTGATGCATATATACAAAACACATTATATTATACTCATATGCATACTGTATACCATACCGGCCTATAACAGTCTATATGCATATATATGGATACATCTATTTCAATGTCTCCTTTATGAATGCACAAATACAGTAATGTATACCTTGAGCACTAATCCTCTGACACTGCACTTTACTGAAGTATAATAAAGTTTCATCATTCAAAAGACTTAAAAATACTCAAAAGTAATAAATTAAACTCTAAAGTTAATTGCTACTGTTGATTCCATTTATGCAAAGAAACAGAAACAGAGCACCCCCCACATCCCACTGCATTTTTTGCCTTGCGACTTTACAAAAATCCTGAACATTTTCTTTAGAAACTAAAATTAGCATCGACACCATGTATGAACCAAACGGACCACACAACACAACCACAGGAGCAGATGTAATCAGATGCAACAGATGTAAACAACAATGCAACGTGAAAGAACAGCTCAGCAAGCTGACACAAACATTGCATGTGTGATTCTATCTTGTGTTTAGCTAAATATCGGTTTGTGTGGAGAACATGTCAACATGTAACCATCTATAATGACAAAAGCTACTGAGATCCTCCAGTAAATGGACCCTGACTGATAATAGCAGCAGGTAAAGCACAGTTTCAACTACCAACATCAACAATGGATCTATTCCATTGAGTCTCAAGAAGCCCACTGACTCAGCATGAACTGTTATGACATGTCAACATGTCTGCAGTGAAATAAAAGGTCCTGTCAAAGTGTAAACAAACCATCAGAACACACAGCAACAATCACAGCTACCTAAATTTACATTTAAATGCAAACAACTACTGCAACTTACTCATAGTTTGTCAGCGTATTCGTTGTTCTATTACATTTAGTAATGTACTGTGTATTCTAGTACTTTATTGTGCATCATTTACTTAGGGAATATGTACAGTTTTTAGTACATTTTTTGTTTATCACATTATATTTGGAGTTATTTTAAGTCTGAGTATCTGTTTTATTGCTACTTTGCTCTCGCTGTAACACAATAAATTACCAGTGTGGGATCAATAAAGTACATATCCATTTCTATTTCTACATGTTTCTGCAGACACTGTTTGCATAGAGGAACAGCATGGGAAGCGTTGCAAGGCAAATTCCAAACAGCAGAACAAAGCTAAATAAGCTATATATCCTCTCGACTCCCAATAAATGCAGCCTAGCAAAAACAATGCTAAGAGAAGAGTAGCCCACATTTATTACACGAAACTTTAACAACAACTTTTCCAAGAAGTGTTAGCTTGCAGCTCTTACCTTGTTGTTGTTAGTTTGTGGCTCGGTCCAAACTCCGCACTGAACTGGTCCTGGTTCGGACACACACAGACACACACACCTGCGGCACCATTGTGACAAAAATGAACATGTGTGTCTTCCACAGGGACAAACTTTACCGAGACAAACTTTTCATGCACGAACTAACGCGTTGTTTCTGCGTGAAGAGCCGGAGACGCAACAATCCAACGCAGCTGGAATCTACAGGTGTGCACAGCGTGCGAGCAGGTGGGCGTGTCAGGTGACGTGGGTCGAGTGGATGCGTTGTCTGTCAGTCACACAGGGAGGCGGAGTCTGTAACCTGTGAGGCAGCTCATTGGTTACTTTACTGCTGACGCCCACACCCATGCCAAATGATGAAGGAATGCGGAAGAGAATATCGGGAGGTCGAGGGAACAGTGAAGTTCAGATGACAACAAATTGACTAAACTCAATTGTAATTTAATATATTCCTTAATGTTTGGCTTAATCTTAAAATTTCAAGTTTATGCAAAATGGAATTTTCTCTGAATACTAGATAATTCATTAAATTAGCAAGTTTCTGCTTCAATGTGAAATCAATACAGAAAGAGAGAGATGTGGCCTTTTTTAATAGTGTCCAAAGTTAAGGCGTTAAAAATTAATTGCACGGATACAGAGGTCAAACACAAATCATTATATTATAATCCACTATGCTTTGTGGTTTACAGTCAGGGACTTTCTGGGTTTCTCTGCTCTTACTCTGGTCTTTAGCACGAGGCATTCCGCTCAATCGGGTTCGGATCGGGTCATTGATTCTGTCCAGTCAATATTATCCTGGAAATACCTTTGGATGCTTTGGCCGTGTGTTGAGTATCATTATCCTGCTGAGTCATGAAATGCCGTCTGAGTTTTGATGCACTTGGCTGAACCTGACCTCACATAATGCTCCTGTATGACTCCTTCATAGCCGTCTGTCATGACTGCATTAATCCTGTTGTTTCTGCCTGCAGGCAACTCATCAATAAATGCCACTGGGCTGGTTTCATTGGCAGCCACACATGCCTATAAGGAAACGATCCATGAGGTGGTGGCTGTGGGACATGAATTCTTTTTACTCTCCACAACTTCCTCTTTCCATCATTTTGACAGAGGTTGATGTTTGCTCCATCACTCCATAGACCTACTGTATGTGCTCTGTTTGTGTTGCAGTGAACTGCAGCATGGTCTTGCTGTTTTCGAGGTTTACCAGGGGTTTGCATCGTGATGGTGAATCCTCCGAGGATATAGTCAAGAAGTCTTTTCTCGAGGAAACTTGTCCGCCTACATCCTGCAGAGAATTTCTTGCTCATCCTAAAAACCTGTGATCCTCTTTAGTATTTACCCATTTGCAATTTTCCAGCAAGCCCTTTTTTTATGTACCCAACTGTTGGCAAAACCTCACTTTTTCACTTGCATGGTCATTTCTTTAATTATAATATAATTATAAAACAACTCCATCTCAATGTAAATTGCGGTTTTCAATCAACTCTGAAGAGACAGCTTTACAAACAGAAAATATATCCCCAGCAAAATTGTATTTTATAAATCTCCCAATTTGTAATAACTTTAATGTTTATTTTTACAAAATTATACACCTCCGTTTTACTATTGTCAAGTTATTTTGACTCAAACTTTGTTCATTTGAATAAATTGCTATTGGATTTTCGACCTGCATCTCTAAAATGTCTGCATAAATTGTTGCCAAAAACTACTCCTCTAGTAAACACTGTATTGGTGGCATGGAATAATTTACATGGTGGAATGTACCAGCCTCATACTCTGCAGCTCACAGTTTGCAAAACAACTTCAACAAAAGATATTTTAAGGATTTGTGGCAGTATCTGCAATTCTCTGTATTAACCTAATTTGGCGTTTCAGTTCATTAAGTTTGTCGACAGCCCATCTGTCTGTCTGTCTGTGTGTCTGTGTGTCTGTCTAATTGTCTGAAAATTAAAATGTCCTCCCTTCCTGTTGTTTTGAATCTGCTCTGTTCTGTCATATTCTACCTGGGTGCAGTAATGAGGTTCACACAGTAACACTGAGAATTTAACCAAACAATGTGTGTGTGTGTGTGTGTGTGTGTGTGTGTGTGTGTGTGTGTGTGTGTGTGTGTGTGTGTGTGTGTGTGGCCCAGGTTTTACTCATGCTGTGTGGACCAAAAATTAAGGTTAAAGTAAGTCTCCAGGAAATCAATGTAAGTCAATGTAACGTGCTCTGAAGTCATGGAGACACGGCTCTGTGTGTGAGCGTGTGTGTGTGTGTGTATGTATGTGTGTGTGTATGTGTGGGTTCGCAGGTTTTGCACTATAGACGGACTACAACAATTTGAAAACACAAACAGCAGACAGGCGAATTAGACGTGCGCACATACACAGGCACACATACACATGCACAGGCACAGACACACATACACACTTCTAAACAATAATTCACCTCAGCAGATACATGCATGGACACAAGTAGAGCACCCACAAAAATATAATGAGACAAGCTTGCAAAGTTTTGATAGAGAGAAAGAGAGACTGCCAGAACGGGGGAGGAAAAAAAGGTAGAGGCAGACACACTCCTGCAGAAAAGCACAAAAGAAGGGGAGGGGGAGATGCACAGGGAGGGGAGGTGTGTGTGTGTGTGTGTGTGTGTGTGTGTGTGTGTGTGTGTGTGTGTGTGTGTATTCACATGGCTAAAAGAGCAAGCCTCCGTAAATAAGAGAGCAAACAGACAGAAGGAGAAGATAGAAGGATGAGAAAGATGAGTGGGTGGGTTGAGGTAAAAGACAACATGTTCACACCACGTAGAAGAGAGGAAGGAGGAAGAGAGGGAGAGAGGGAGGGAGGGAGGGAGAAGGTGGGTGACAGGATGGGGAGGAAAAGAAACAAAATGGGGTGAGATAACACCAACAGCTAAAAGACAAAAGAGCATATGGAGAGAGGGGGGGGGGGTGAAATGTGAGGAGGGGAAGTGGAAAGGGAGGCGAGAAAGACAGCATAGCAGTTGCGGGGGAGGAAAAAGGGGGAGAGAGGAGGAGGGAGAGAAGCGGAGAGGGAGCGCAGAGCTGCTGCAAGCAAGACAGACTGCATACTCATAACACATTAAGGCTATTATTAGACAGAGAGGAGAGGTGGATCTGGAGAGGGTGGGGGGGTGTTGCGGTAGGAATAGAGAGAGGAGGAGGGAGGGAGGGGGGAGGAGAGAGTTTGGGGTGGGGGGGGGGGGGGGGTAGTACCACCAGAAAGCTTAAAGATGAGAAGAAATGCATGAATGGAAGGATGCATACATGCAAACTTTGGAGAGGAGAGGAAATGAGAGGAATTGAAATGAAATGAAAGAAGAGGAGAGGAGAGGAGAGGAGAGGAGAGGAGAGGAGAGTAAATGCAAGGAAAGGAAAGGAAAGAAGATGAAGTGGACGAGGGATGAGGTTGAGAAGATGAAAAAGCCTCTTGTAAGCAGACCAAAGTGTGTGTGTGTGTGTGTGGGGGGGGGGGGGGGGGGGGGTACTGGGATGAAAAGGAGGTGGAGATCAGCCTGTTATTTTGGGGTGAGCTGTGGCACGTCCAGTTATGTCGCTTCAGATTTGTTATGTATTCTTCACTTTTTTCCATTCCTTCTTTTCTCAGTCCTCCCCTCTTTCCTTCCACCTCATCCTTCGCTCCGCTGACTTCAGCCCCACTCAGCAAGAGACTCCACAGCAGGCTGCTGCTGCTGCCACTGTATTTGTGTGTGTGTGAAGCTGAAAGTACAATTCTCCATCCAACCCCCCTTTTTTCCTCTCCATTGCCCTTCCTCTTCTCTCTCCTCTTTCCAGAATTGACTGCTGAGCTGAGACTCCGGACTAATTTCAGTACTTTTTTTGGTCATTTTTGTACCGAGGAGGATGTGGAAAAAGTTCAGGCCTGACAAAATTGAAGATGTCTGAGAAGCTGCTTGACAGTATTTTACTTCCCTACCAAATTCACCAGAGAAAGATTGAATGCAATTAATCCGTATTTTCATTAAAAAGCCCTTTACCCTCTCAGGCTCTGCGCTATAAATTTCTAAGGCATGTTCTAATCCCCACTGTCGAATTCTATAAATTGCAGTAGTCTCAGAGAATACACTAGGTGAGGTTTCCACACGCACTCTTTTTCTGTTGTGCTGTTATAGATCCAGGCCTGAAAAAAATCTGGAAAAAGATGGGGGCTTAATTTCACCAATTATAAGTGAGCTTTATTCAAATAAACTTTTCCAAACGTCTGCTAATCCCTTTTGTCATTTGGGTATTTCTGAGAAATCAAGAGCTGCAGCCTTGATGTGGAGCTCAGGTGGTTTCCTTGTTTTTGTCTGAGGTTTGATTTAAAGGGAGCACACTGTGGATCGACAGCACCACCAAGTGGAAACAGTGGAAATAGCAAATGATTATAATGCAACGTTTAACTATTAAGTGCAGTTCTGCTTAGTCACGTATGCATGCTGGGTATATATGGCTATTTAAATGTTAATTATAATGTGAATTTTTGCTCAGCGCCAGTCTGGGTTATTTAACATTAAGAGTAGAGGTCAGGTCGCCACCAAATTACAATAAATCAGCAGAATCATGTCTGATAATTGTGCCTTTCTTCACCGGTATTACAGTGTTTTTCTGCGTCCCCTCCAGGAGGCTTTACCTGCACCCGTCTCCAACAGCGAGCAGGTTTCCTCTGCCCTCTCTCAGTACAGGAGCAGAAGCTGGGCAAATAGCCAGACAAAGCCAGATCTGTGCAAGAACGTCAGGAGCATCAGAAGAAGAGACTGTAAGCACCAGCAGCCAGACAGTGTGGGAAGGAGGGCAAACAGATAACAATATCAGGGCCAACGCAGGGGTAAAACACGAGGACTCCAGGCTGGGCCTTTTTACTATTGGACATGGTTCTAATACCACCAGGCGGCCTGCTGTGGTGAGATTCTGATCAAATGAATGACTCATTTAGTGGCTGACTCAAGTTACTGATCAGAAGCATTACAGGCAGACACACTGTGATCCAGCTGTGGCCTGCAAACGTACAGCCTCCATACAATTAAGTTAGCAGACAAACAAAAAACACACAACATACTATGACTGCTATATTTTACTTTATAATCAAGTTTTTGATTTGACTAGAAAACATTGGAGGTTAAGTTGAATAAATGTGATTAATGCAGGGAAAATATTTTAAAAAGTGAAAGGGGATTGGAGAGAAATGAAAGAAAAATACAAAAACAAGTTAATTAAAATTCTATTTGGATCCTATTTTCTTATTAGTTGCCTCCCTTATATTATTAATAACAAAAGATAAGACATTTGTGGGGTGGGGAGGTTTGGTTAGTGTTTTTAGCTTCTGAAGGGGGTTGTTAAACCAGAAAAAGTTCAAGAACCACGGATCCAGGCCAAGAAACAAACTGGGACATTATGCAAACACTCTGCTGCCCTCCAGTGTCGAACCGATGAGATAGGAGGCAACCACTTACTTGTTATACAGCTGATGGAAATATAACATGAAGTTGATGCAAAGTTTGAAGCCGTTCTCATCTGACGAGTTTTGATCCAGCGCTGAACTCCTAACCTCAATAAACATGAGAGATTTTTATCAATTGATTATTCATATGAAAGCACAACACACTATCTATACAAGTGTGGCTTGTAGTCCGATGGGAAATCAATCCCTCTACTTCCTGACTCTACATAACTACGCTTTTGATGGAAGTACTTTGTTGTCAATATCTATAGAAGACAAATATCCAACACGGCGTTATTAAACAGCCGAATGGAGCTTTGAACTCGGCTCCCTCCCAAGTTACTGTTGTCAGAAGTGGGTGCAGCTCTGTGAAGATGAAGGGGACAAACAAATACACAAAGACACAATCAGATTAGTGTAACATGATGGAAGTTCTCCCTTAACGCGCATGTACTACGAGACAAAGCCCATCCAGACTCGCAGCATGTCACACTCTGCCTGTGAATGGTGAATAGTATGAATATTGTACGTGCAGTGGACCAACCAGAGATTAATGACACACCAAACACACAGATTGCATGCTGCCGGGCCAGGATCATCAATAACACCAACATAACAACCTTTCAAAAGATCAATTATGAAGCAGATTAAATTAATAGACTGAGAAAGGTTGATCAAGAAGATGTGGAACTTAATCATCTGAGTTCATTGTCAAAACTCACTGAGACTAACTTGTCAGACTTGAGCTAAACCGTACTGGTCAACCTGTTACCCAAGTAATGTTGGGCTTAGCCTTACTATTAAAACATTTATAATAATTATGGGTTATTGTCTGTTGATTGAGGATTTTACTTGCCGAGGGGTGGCACTGTGGTTAATTGGTGGCTCCTGCTCTCAATCCAACAAACCAACCAATCAACAAACATAACCCCCTGGGTGGAGGTTATGAAAACTTTTGATTTTCACCCTTGAGTCAGACATTCCCAGGCAACTCAACAGCATCCTTTCTTGACAAAATAAAACTAACTTTTGCGTATTTTAAGCACACTGTGAGTAGCTCACCTACACTCCACCAGACAGGAACCTTATCCATCCATCAATGAACGAAACCACTTACCCACCTGAGGGTCCTGGGCCAAAAATATAACTTGTGACATTATCACTTACTAAAATTAACCATAATCACCAACCAGTTCCATGTTTGTGCTCATGAAAATTGGTAAAATATGCCTGCCTTGCAAATTTCACACCCACCATATAACAGGCATTTCTTTGATAAATTGTCATTAAATCCAGATTGATGTTACACCACTAGTGTCATTTTATAATCTGTGGAAAAGTCTCTCTAAAACTGTTTTCTTTAGCAAAACTGGAGAGGTCATTTTTTTCCAGGATGAATACCGATTACAACATGAAGACATGGTTACACTCGCTAATAAGTTTAGAAATGTAAATATATGAATGGGTTTAAAAATCCCACGACACCAAACCCTGGTAAACCAAGCAGATTGACTTTATTTGTATCATCCAGAATAATTAATTGTCATCATCATCATCATCGCCAGGATCGCGTCAGTTAACAGTGTTATTGCCACCAGCTCCGTTACCCTCACCGTCGCCATCCGCTCAGATGACAGCATCTGCACCCGGCCGGTGACGACAGCTCTAATCTGGTGTGATATTGACAATCTTATGATCAGTTACATATGAATTAGCTTAAATACTGAGGACATTTTGCTCGACGGTGCTTGAACAGAAAGCCCCTTCCCCGGCTTCACACGTCACTGTGTGGGACAATAATGCGTCATATGTAACATTATTGTTTGAGGCTGCATGTACATAACAACTACATTGTGGTAACATCTCACGTGTTCCGACGGCTCACAAGTAATCCAGCAGCATTAAAAGAAATAAAAAAGGTATATCCTGAAATGTCACGAGGCGAGAATTTGTGATTTCACATAAATACAGCTTTAGTTTTGTTGTACAATCATGATGCTCATCTTAACAATCGGGAGACACAGGATTACGCTTCAGCAAGGTGTTAAATTGATAAGTTGCTGCATCTCTTCCACTAATGATCGTTTATATCATGAACGGATGGAATCGGACCCTCCAGACGCTGGATACTTGTATCTGTAAGATTGCATTGACACATTACAGTCATGTGGTTCTCATCAGCAGTGAGGCTTTTTTACATACAATCATGATTTTGGTTGAATTTTCTGTTGTTTTTGACGTCTTCACTTCAGGACAAAAAGCTGCTCGTTATCCCAGTGCAAAAACAAAGAGTGCTGATGCTGTGTCACACTGATACAAAGGTGGATACAGGTACAATTAAATGTTTGCACAATGGAAAATTGCTACTGTTCATTAGAGAAAGAACAGAAAACAAGTGTCTGTGGAAGAGAACAGACACAAATGCGATTTTCTTATTTTTCCGCACACATTCACATCAAAGTGTCATCAAAGGGATACCCTGAATTCTGCTTTTATACTTTTACTTTATATAAATGCAAAGTATGTATTGACTGTGGAATAACTCAGTGTGAAATCTATAAGTTACCTGATAGTTTGAGGCAAACACGGATGCTTTTAGAAATGAAAAAAGAAAATGCAGCTGGAATTCATGTGATCAAGTCAAAACCTCTACACACGTTTTTTTTTTTTACAGTGTTTGAAAAACTGGGTATGACGACTCGCCCCATGACCACGAGACAAACAGCAGTAACAGCATTGACAACAATACATTTGTCATAGTTGCGAGAGCATTTTATAAGATAGTGAAGTGATGACGTTGATAAAAAAACAAAAACAAAGTGGAAAACGTGAGTTTTGTGCAACAAATCAACTGTACGTGGACACAAGAACACAGGAGTGAATTCTAGAGTGATCTTAATGAAGTAGAAAAATGTCGGTCACACACCAAAACCACCTTCCTCTATATAATTTTATTTGTAGCTTGTGTCATTTAGAGCAACATGGCGAGACTATGAGTTATGCAGTAGAAATGGAGGCTTAGTCACGATATGCAAATGTGATCTCTGAGGCGTCCATTGCTTGTGGATATAAGTTCAGAAAGCTGCTTGGCAACATATATACAAGTCCAGCCACAGAGCAGGGGTGTGGACGACAATATTGCTTTGCAAAAACACATTCAATCACAGTGAAACGAAAAAGGAGATCAGCTTTAGAAGAGAAATGTACAATCACATCAGACGACACCGCTCTGTGTGGGTGTCTCAACTTGTAGGTGTCGGCCCGGTCCCACATACGAGAATATATGAGTGACTTCCTGTCTGTGTGAGCCCGAGAGGCAAATCACAGAATGGCTTGGCGTGAAGTTTTTGGTGAACTCTGACCCGCAATTTTAGCTTCAAATGCACGTGTGTGTGTGACCGGGCCTTACGTTGCACTTTTGGTCAAATCTCAATAGTGATGTCAAAGCAGGTGTTTTTGTGATCAGCTGCCAAAGACAAATGACCTGGTTTGACACCAAAGAGTGTGTACACATGGAACACACTCAGGTATCAACGCACGCACGCGCGGGCACACACACAAACACACAAACAAACACACACACGCACACACAGCAGGAGAGCAGCTGTTTTGTGGTCAAACATGGGTTTGCTGCCACCTTGTGGTCACAAAACCCATTTTCTAGGTCGACATAAATATGCCATGTGTCACACACACTCTAGGTGGATTTACACACAAACAGTCATTAAGTCAATGTAGGAAATAATTAACTTTCTTAACAAACTGTATTTAGCTGCTACAAGTCAGTCGATTAGTGTCTGTGTGAGCACAGACATCTTCTCTGTGATGTGTTGCGTTGTGTGATGTGTTTCTTTTTGAATTTTTTTCTTTGGCATGTTCATGAGTTTAAAACAGAGCTCGTGTTTACACAGGAATGCAGCATTAAATGAAATCCTGAGCAAAAAAGCTGTCAACCTCGCACACAAAGGCAAAATAGCTGGACGGTTCCATTCTTTCAGAGTGTGTGTGTGTGTGTGTGTGTGTGTAAATTGCGTGTCGTCGCTCTAGTCTAAAAGAAGCTGTTACAATGGCTGCGTCACTGCTGTGGCTCAACATGCAAGCACACACGAACATGTGTTGTTTGTGTAAGACATCATGGGCACAAAGTTCTCTTGGCACACCTGAAGCGGCTGAGGACACACTTATTGACACACTCTGAGATCATCAAACACCACGTAAATAGCCACTAAAAACACATGAGTGAAATACAACCATATAGTTTTTTTAAAAAAGTAAATAAAAAAAGTAAATAAACTTAACTCGCAAACAAGAATCACTGGGTCCGAGCACCTTTCGCAAATTCAGAAGCAGAGTTTAGTCAGTTTTACAAAAAATAAGAAATAAAAGAAAAGAATCAGCAAATACATGAAGCTAACAAAGGCATTTCGATTTTAAGACATCACTTAACCTAAGTGATGTCTTCTCAAGTAAGCAGATGATATTAAAGTAGCTGAGTTTGTATTATATACTATTTATATTTTATTTTTTGTAACATGTGGAGCCAAAGTATATGGTTTCAAATTGGAGTTCAATACTATTGCCAAACAACAATACATAGTGATCAGGACCCTTCCAGCCATTATAGAACAATTTAACAGAGTAAATCAAGTGATCGTGAAAGCAACATGATGGTACCATGAAATCAGATTAACAATGAGGTGTGTGTTCAGTGCTTTTTAGTGCTTTTTTTTGTTAAGGGACATTTAAGTCAAGAGACTCAGATAATGATTAATAGCTGTAAAAATAATTGTCTTTTAATCTCACATTTACAGTCTTTCTGCCCTTCAGCTGCTGTTTGTCGTTTTTGTCCTTTTCCCAGTTCTCCACTCGTAGAGAAACGTTTGTCCGTGATGCTGTTTGTCATTTCTTCTTATTTATTATTCCGTCCGTTAGTTTTCTTGTGCCCAGTTCAACTCGATCTTCCCTCAAAGCTACCGAAGATCCGTCAGCCAGAATCAGTGCATGAGAATGAGGATCAGTGTGTGTGTGTGTGTGTGTGTGTCGTACACCAAACCAGGCCAGCACTCGTGCTCTACTTCTTCTTTTCAGAAAGTTTCACTGAGAGGACATTCCCTGCTGTCACTGCTGGAACCAGGTCAGATGCTTCTTGTTACATATTTGTGTGCGTGTTCGGGTCCATTATCTCTATCATCAAGTGTATGAGGCATCAATCTCGCTCCATTTTCAGGAAAACTCAGCAACGTCATCCTTTCTGTGTGCTTTTCAGTCTTCGTGTCCAAAGTAAGCAGATAAGAGAACGAGGGAGACCCGACCGACGTCCAACAGAGTGGCTGAAGAAACCGTTGAAGGGCAATGTGCCGGGAAGGTTAAGAAAAGTTCATCTAGAACTAGAAGCATGTTTCGTGTGCTTTGTAAAGTATACGCATCAAAGCACTGATGGTTGGTTACGTTGTCTGTGCCGGTTTCCTCTTCCTGGGCTCATTTTCTTTAAAAACAGACCAACTGAGGAAGCAGAACAGAGTTAAATCCTATGGATTCTTGTCTGTGCCGTCGTCTAGATGAGTCTAAAATGTCTACATTAGTTTTGACTGAGCATGGATCACTGCTTTTTGGCACTGCATCTTGCAATGGCAGCCATTGTTTTGCCACATAGCTATTAGTAGGACCTGCACAATAGCGATTATTAAGTTACATCATGCATCTCTATGCCAGCTACACGTTCCACAGTGAGGCGTTGTTTGATAGAGGGCGCTGTCACTCAGGTGACCGATGATTCTTCAAGAGGAGGAGGTAGCAGCATGGCACAATCAACAGCCGGGCATTATCGATCATTGTGATCGTGTTGTGGGTTTTATTTTAACGTTGTAAATTGTCATCTGCAATTTTGTCGTCTACGCTTAAAACACAAAACGATCAAAAGGTCAAATTTCTACGCCAGCTGAGCTCCGCGCCTCAGGTTTTACCTCCCATGCAGTCCAATAATGTGGATATAAATTAGATTAAGAGGTTTTTCAAGCTTCAACACATACTGTGGTATATATAGTGCATTGATAATAGAGGAGGGTTTTCTCCATATTGCTCAGGACTAACTTTGAGTACAAATGTTTGAAACTACAGTAGAACTACACAGGCATAACTGGTGAAGATTAGCATTTTACTTTGAATCGTGGATGAAAATCAAACCCCGGCCTAAAGTCAGTGGCTGTAAAGGCCAGTGTTGTCTTGATCTTCTGTCCCTCTACGAAAACAGTGTAAATCCACAGAATTCAATCTGGGGAAAAAAACGGCGAAAGGTCAGAAACTTCATTCACGTGGGAAATATCCGTTTTGTGTTTTTTAAATCTAACCCGAGAGGAGAGAGCTCAGCCAGGAGGAGACGTGATATGTGGAGGAAGTGGATATGAAATGTGATCGCTTCATCTCCACTAGCAGAGAGAGGCGTATCACATATCCACCACTTTAAAAGAAAACAAGAAGAAAGGGTTGAGCTGGAGGTGATGGAGGAAAGGATGAAGGGATGTTAACGACAGATGCAGTCGATCTATTTTGGGATCTCACCTTACGTGATAATTGCAAAAAAAAAGCTGTTAAGGTGGTTGTGATTTTATAAAGAATATATAATAGAAGTGATGCTGAGAATTACACGTCTGCTCTTGTTATATGTGGATTCCCGTGCAGCCAGAGGTGAGGAGGGAATGAGCACAGAAGAGGTGATGAGATGGATGGATGGAGAGCAAGCAGAGGAATGGAGGAAGCTGGGAGCAGGAGGAAGCAGTCACTCCTTTTTTTCCCTATCAGCTTCATATCAGTAATGGACGGGGAGTGGTGGGGAGGCTAATGGCGAAGTGACGTCTTGCAGAGACGCGGAGGAAATCGATGTTTCTCCTCTTTTGTTGGCACTGAAGCGGTGGTGGTGTCGCGTGAGGTTGTACAGTAAACCTTAGAAGACCTGAGACAAATCTATTTGAAAATGTTACACGGGGGAACTTTGAAGATTTTGTTTGGACATTGCCGCTGTGTGCTTGTCTTCTCCTCCTCTTGAGTTGGTTTTCCTCAAAAGTCTGTTTTCTCTTTTTAGAGTTTGCATGAGTTATTTTAGATTTTGTGTTATCTGGTCTGTATTGTCTACTCCTCTCCTCCTTTGCTCTTTTACCCTGCAAATAGCGTACTATGGATTTTCTCCCGTTACTTCCCCACAGTGCATTTTGTTGTGATCTCATTCGGTTCCTCCTTGTTTGTTGTCTCTTCAGATAATCCATATTTTTACTCTCTGCCACTTGTTTAGCAAAGCTGAACCTTCAAACTACCTTTCCCCCTTGACTGTTTATTTTGAAAACCTACCCACAAGCGCTCAGCTGGTTTAGACTTTCTCCGCTGCCCTCCGGTTGCTATCTTTAGAATTGTTTTCTCCTCCCCCTCCTGTTCTTGCATAGATATTTCTGGAAATAGACTTGTTTTCAGTCTCTCCATTCTTCCCAAGTATCTGATTTGTCATCCTCTCTCTCTCTCTGTCTCTCTCTCTCTCTCTCTCTCTCTCTCTCTCTCTCTCTGTCTCTCTCTGTGTAGCAATATCTACCTATGTGAGGATATTCCTGCCTTCACTCATTTTCTCAGACTCCATCTTATCTTAGTCCTTCACTTCTCTATCAGCTTCCATCTTCCTCTCAACCACTGTTTCATGCCTTTTTTTTTATTTTTACAGTATGCACCGAATCTGTTCAAATCCCCTGAAGCTGTCTACTCGTTCTGAGACTACTCTGCTTCTCCTCCCTACTCTATCCCCTCCTTCCTTATTATTTGTGTCACAGAGCTATTCTTACCTTCCCCACTTTGTTATGACTGATTCCTATCTTGCGTTTCTCTGCTTGGTATGCTGTCAACCAGCTCCTTCCTTTCAACCTCATTCGCTTCTCATTTCATTCATTCTTTGGGTCTATCAAGTATCATTTTCCCTCAGCCCCTTCTCGTGTGATCCATTCTTTTCTTTCCGCTCAGTCCCTTCCATCTCCCTCAGCCGATACTTTTTCTTTCTCTCAATGTGTTGATCTTTCTACCCGTCACATGTCGTCTCCAGCATGGCAGCTCTCCTCTCCGTGTATAATGAGGACAGGGAAGAAGAACGCGTCCTGGTAGGATGGAGGACGTTCCCTTTCGCCCTCCCTCGCCTCTCCTCCCCCTCCGTTGTCCTGCTCTGCTTCATCATTCCTTTCTCTTGCCCGGTCTTCCCTTCTCTCCTCCTCCTCCTGCTCCTCCTCTTCATCGTCATCCCCTTCTCCTTCTAGGACTCCTCTGGTTTCCTCATTGTCCTGTCTTGAACCCAACCCGAGGAATCCTCCACCTCCTCCACCTCCACCTCCGCCTCCCCCACCTCCGCCACTTCCTCCTCCCTCTTCCCGACTTCCCCCCAGCCCTCCCCCCATGCTTCTTGAATGAAACAGGCTGTTTTGGCGTCCTCCTGCCAGTCTCCCGAGTGAGAATCCACTCCGACTGAGCACCAACCTTCCTCCTATGGCCCCACCACCCGGCCCTGCTGCCCTGATCCCTGCCACGGTGGCGTTCAGGAGGGCCGTTGTTCCCATCGAGGCTCTTAGCCTGGAAGGAAGACTGGAACTCGAAGTTGTTCTCCGACATCGAGGACAACTCTGCAGGAGGTAAGCGGAGTTGAACACCACGGGCAGAGCCAGAGGAGACGGGTTGGTCACTGGGTTGGGGGTGGTGCCCGGAGGCCCAGAGATGGGGGTAGAAACAGTGGGGTTTGTCCCCCCACTTATGTCCAAGTCCATGAGGAGGGCTTCAGAGTAGCTTGGGACCATCTGTTGGTTACAGCGGATGTGCCACTCCAGTTCTGTCATGTCCACAGTGTTGACCCGAGAGATGGCTCTGTAGCTCGTCCCGTTCAGACCAATCCCAATACTAATCCCTCCTGGGCGGATTCCATTCTCAGTGCCACCGTCAGTCCCATCCCCCCTTCCACCACCCGGTCCTCCTCCACCTGGTCCTCCTCCTCCGCCACCGTCCTCATCCTCCCCGAACAACTTCTCCACATGGTAGTGGACGTATGCTGTGCGATATTCTGACACAACCCGCAGTGGCCACGACAGGAGGGCAGCCGAAGCCAGCCAGAACACCCTGTGCCTGGCAAACCACGGCTGATGAGTAGGATCCGGGAACGCCAGGATGTGCTCGCGGAAATCCACGTTCTTCAGGTGCATTCCCTCCCTGGCCTCCATGTAGTCGTCAAGGCCCTCGTTCTCCCCGAAGAAGCGCGCTCGCTTTGAATAACAGAAAATAGAACACATTAGATATGTCTAAATTAATGCTGAAGCTACTGATAATGTATTGAAAAAACAGCTACTATTTGTGGGATCTGTTTTTTTTTTTGCTAAACCACTGCTCCAAAAAGATAGTATCTTATTATAGCTTAGCAACTGTTACTAGGCACAGCAGGCCTGTGAAGCATTGGATTCCCCCAGCAATGTGCGTGGGGTTGTCATAAGAGAGATACTTTAAAGAGAGTGGAGGGCTGACTCTTTATATATAGCCTCTCTCAGGTAAGTGTGATGACGAGCACAGTAACTATGTTTTATTTCCCAACAGTATAGACAATGGACGTGGAAATCTTTTCAGTACAATATCCTGAATACAGCCATTAATCGTATATGTAAGGCCTTTTCTACCTGGTTCTCATATAATCTAGTCAGCCGCTTGATCGTTGAAAGATTTAGTAAATGGTCTCAATATGAGCTAAAGAAAAAAAGAATCGTACTTAAAAAGGTAATATCATAGACATTGTCACTATTTGCAGCACTCATACAAATACACTTGTATTAAAAAAAAATGTTTTTAACCATATCTTACCTGGGTGAGGTAGGCAGCTTCAGCACGTGCACTGGAGAAGCTAAAGAGAAGAGAAATCTGTTTTTACCAGACTGATAATCTGTCTGTTTTTGAACAGTTGTGGTGAGAATCTGACCTGAAACACTTGGTAAAGCGGAGGCGAACGGCAGGGTGCATCTGCAGGTCCAGCAGATGCTTGGACACGTCTTTGACGCCGTAACGACCGTAGTCAAACTCGGAGCTGGAAGCGTGAGTGTTCACCCGTTCATGGTAGACCTGCGGAAGAAGAGGGCAGGGATAGATGGAGGGAAAGAGAGTGATAGAGAGGAAGAGAGAGAAGAGGAATCAAGTTCTTTTAACTATAAAGCATTGCTGCTATACTTAACAGATACATTTTTGTCTTTGCACACAGACTCACAATATTTCACAAATTCACATAGCAGTTATTATTATCAAACTGTAAAATAACTCAAGGTTGTACAATGTAGGCCTTTTTGTAAATTAAGCTAAAAGGAAAAGTTCCCCTCACCTGTGTGGTTGTGTACGCATCTCCGTTGCGGTATCTCGTCACCTGTCTCGTCCTCCTCACGTAGTGGTAGCTGATGGCCTTCCACCAAATACAGGGTGTGGCCTGCTGGAGTCTCTGCACGCGCTCGTACACTTCCTGCATCAAACAATCGAATCCATTAACTACCACATTTAAAACAATCCCACAATGTGACATAGTTTCTACAACTGAACACATGTATTTATCTCGAGATTTTCTTCCAAACAAAAATGTCGATTAATAATTTTAAAATATAAAAGATGCAACATTGCTGGAGCAGCTTTTGCAATACTAAGATTCCATTGTTTGTTTGTTTCATTTTTTTATTCTCTGTCTTAAGCAGAGAATATGTGCCCCCGACAGTCTGGACTTACACAGAATATTTTGTTTTTGGCTGCGGCAGATGAACCGTATGCACACTTCCTTTGGAGTAATGTGCTCCTGATAATAGTTGGAGCAGACCAGAATAGACAAAAGATAGACTGATGCCCCCAGGTCGGCTTATTTCCATATGAGTGGGCAAGCATTTTGTCCACACTCGAGTAGAAATTTGGAGTAAAATGGGTTCTCTCTTCATCAAATGAGGACAATTCTGATGCTGTTGCATAAATATTAGAACGGTCTTTGCAGACATTCATTTCAGCACCATTGTTTTTAACTTATCCTTTATATTTTTACATTTTGCTGACACCATTACACCAAACAACATCCCCTGAGTTAGCAGTTAGGGTCTTACTCAAGGTCATGACTTCTGTTGCAGCAGCAGACTCCGTTATCTTTCGGGTTTGTGTGTTTTTTTCTAGCTGTTAGCCCACCTAACTCGATGTTAAATTCAAAGAGACAACCTTTGACAGATACCTGGAATTCAGCATGAGCCAACATGGCCGTCTTGGAGAAGCAGTGCCAGCACTCCACCAGGTAAACCACATAAAGCATGGCGAGGAAGGCCAGGGGGATGTAGACGTAGCCACTGGAGCACGGGCTCTCCAAGTGCAGGATGTCGTAATAGGCCGCCGAGGTGGCGTCGTCGTCGGCCCCGAGAGGTATGGAGGAGGAGCCGAGAACGGGCACCCGGCAGAGAGCGCACCATGCCAATGTGGCGAAGCAGCCATACATGAGGAGAGTCAGGAGGAGGCACTTCCAGTGGGACTCCCGACACAGGGAGGAGGCCAGAGACTGTTGGAGTGGCCGCTGCTGTGGAAACAAACACAAACAGGAGAAATAAGATGCTGCTGACCGCTGACTGAACGAAGAAAGCATGAGCCCAAAAGGTCGTGCTTGTAATTTTTCTGCCCAAAAGACAAGTACCTACACCACCTATGAGACACTCAACCAAATGTCAGTGAGTCAATTTACCAGTCATGGTAATTACTGCAGAGTCTGTGGACACAGTTGTTAAACATCTTCTGTGGCTCTGGAGGAGCTCTGTTGATTCTGAGAAAACGTTCACAGAAAACATGCGATACAAATGTGGGCCATGTTAGAAAGGTGTTAAGTGTTGTTGAGAATGTAAATACAGGCAGTCGTACTCTCAGTCGATCCTCACTATGTCAGGAGCCTGTTCATGCAGGGATGTCCTGATAGTGCTGCGTTTAAAATGTGGGTGCAGGTTATTTCAGATTCAAGAACCATGTCAACGTGGTTTAGACTGTGGATGAAATTATATCTGTCAGCAAGTCCTTAACTGAGCGAATCATTACTTGACCCAAGGCTTTAACTCATTTTTGACGTTGTTTTGAGATTCAATATTCCCTAGAATGTCATTCATTCCACACACAAGACGAGTGCACATTGCATCCAGCCCATGGACGCAATTTAAATGCTGTGGTTCCCTAAGCAGGTATAAAATCAATCCAAAGTTAAAAAAATGAATGAAAACAAGCACATATATGGTGGTGATGGGAAATTATTGTCAGGGAAGCAGCTCAGGTTTTATGTACCTAGTGACCCCCTGGTGAGGTTTTAATAGTCATAATTTTCCTGTTTGGTAAATAGGATCATATTTCAGACCGTGTGTGTGTGTGTCTTTGAACTGAGCTCCTGACCATAGGAACGCATTACACCACCCCATACCCAACCCATCAACAAGCCATCATAGGATAAGTGATGCATATCTCACACACACACACACACACACACACACACACACACACACACACACACACACACACACACACACACACACACACACACACACACACACACACACACACACACACACACACACACACACACACACACACACACACACACACACGGTTTATGCCTCTCTAAGTGCACACTTTGACACGGCCTCAGTTGCACTGTGAAGACGTCATATTACAGTGCACTCAAACACACACATGCACGCACGCACAAACACACACCAACTCCATGACTTCAGGGGACATTACATTGACTTGCATTCATTTCCTGGACGTTCTCTAACCGTAACCATATCCACTGTACTTGTCTAACCCCAACGCTGGCCTTACCCTAACGTTAAAGCATGTATTCACCTTAAAGTTTTATGATTTACGTGCATGCGCGTGCACACACACACACACACACACACACACACACACACACACAGATGAATCAGATACACAGACATACATAGATGGTGGTCTAACGTGCCCTTCTTCTTCTCCTCGGCCCATCTCCCTCTCTCCATGCACATTCTCAGCATTGTAATGCAGCCAGCGAAGTGTACGTGAATAATTTAGATGAGAACGATGCTTCGAGACTGTTCCCTGGCTAAATGACTCCACTCCAACATCAGCAGCGTTATGATTGCTGCTGCACATTATATATGTGAATGAGAGAGGAGCGGGGAGGGCTGTAAGTATGTTGCACATAAATGCATGAGGGAAATATAAGGACAGAGGGAAACACACTTATCGCACACCTGCACTGTGACATGTGTGTTTGTTTCTGTACTTGTGTGCCCTCACGTATGTTGTTACCCTCTGCCGCGTGCCGAATGCGACACGGCGAAAGAGCAGCAACGCCAACGACAAAAGATGGGATGACACCAGTGTCCTCTCCTCCTCCTCCTCTCCGCCAAGTCTGCCTGTCCTGTCAGCACATCACCCCCTCCATCTATCCAGCACACATGCCCCTCTCCCCCTTTCTTTATCGCCCCCCTCCTTCATGCACACACTCATCTCCCTTCATTGTCTCCCTGTCTCGCACTACGCAGCCACAGTGGCTGGCTGCAACACACTCACACTCACACACACACACACACACACAGGCTTTTATGTTTTACTACAGTGTGTCAAGGGCATGCAGTTAAAGGCAAAGTGAAGGGCACCTACACTTTATTAGTGGCTACAAATCACTGAGTAAACCTCCAACAGAGAAAGTCCTGTTCAAATGCACGTGTAACGGCAGGAAAATGATAGATTTCTGCCTTTTTTATTTTCCGCCTCTCTTTCCTTACACAATCTTACGTAATTTCTCCTTCCCCGAATCTTCCCTCCCACCTCCAAAGCATTTACTCCCCCTCGGCCTTTCCTTTCCTCCTCACCCCCACGTCTCCTGCGTTACATCCTCTCTGGGTCTGTCTCTAAGTGGATTGATTGGGCTAAAAGTGTAGCGTAGACAGAGGAGAGAGGGAGAGAGAGAGAGAGAGAGAAAGGGATGAGGAGCGTGAGAGACATGGAGAGAAAAACCATCATGAACTTTTCATGAATGCAAGTATGAAAGGGAACAAACAGAGGAGAGGAGAGGAGAGGAGAGGAACTAAAGAGATGGCATCAGTGACAGAGTACACCTCTCTCCAGGGATGCCCACTGCCAAAATCATTCCTCCTCGTCCTTCTCCTGCCCTCCCTGTCGCGCTCACTTTGTGTTGCGGTCTCCAATTCTCTCCGGCTCCTTTCATCTATACCTTCAGCAGATTAATGTCGTCCCAACAAAAAAAAGAGGACATTCTAACAAGAAAGAAAGAACCTGCGTGGCACTCAAGTCTCTGCGGCTGCCCAGAGAGGAGGAAATCAGCCCCAAGCTGGAGTCAAATTATACCTGCCTGCACTTATGCCAGTCACTGTTTGTCAGTATGAGCAGTTCTCTCTCCCAAAGGTTAAGACCACACAGCTAAAATGAAAACAGAGAGCCAGGAGATGCTCCACTCACAATCACCTGGGAGCTGACAACACTAGTTAGGCTTTAACAACTAAATGAACTTAGGGGCGGGCCGTGCTACGACTGATAATCAAGTGAACCTACAAAGCCGCACACATGCAGCATAAGAAAATGGTGTCATAAACAAATAATTGAGCATGTTTTAGGCTGCCAGAGTAATGCAAGTCAGGAATAAATGACGCCTCCAGAAGCTTTTTGGTTGTGCCGTGATCCTCTTTCTGGTTCAGATGCCCGTGTTGAGCCCTGGCTCTCGTGTCGAGGCAGGAACAGATCTCTGTCTCCTTGACATCATAATGAAGAGAAATCTATGCAGCTTCGTCTGGAGGGTGTCAACTTTCATTTTCTTTCCATCCTGGAAGGCTGAGGGCTGGTACAGGCCAATTTCGTCAAGACAAATTCTGTTTCATCAAAGAGTACATATCAGAGCCTGGATTTTCAATAAAACATGATCTGAGACAAGGTTGAAAATGTTTATACTATATATATATATATATATATATATATATATATGAACCAATATGGAATACATTGTGTGATAGGAAATTTTTCGACATTTTCACCAATTTCCCTGGGAATAATTCATGGATCTTGGCAGTGGTATGTTCTCTACCGAGTGCTGCAATTCTGTTATTGACCCATTAGTTACTGGCCCTATGTATTATTGTTTGCACAGGGGAAAGCATAAACCTCCTATTTCACTTAGGGTCAACATTATATCTTATATATTAGAAATTGCAGGGTTATGGTTTCACTACAGTTTCTACCTATGCAAATCTACTAAAACGTGGATTGTTTGTTGAGACAGTGTTAACTTGAATGTTTTTATTGGATCACATGACATTTGGTGCGAATGAATGAGATACATTACTTTCCCCTCCAACCCAAAAAGAAAATTGAATATGCATTGAAAAATTGTCGTAAGCAAATCTTTCATCACGACATGCTGCTTACTCTTAAGGCATCTGATGGAGCTATATTATTGTACCCTCCCTTCCATCTTTACACATAAAGATTCAAAAAATTCAATTTATAGAAATGTTTTCCTTTTTACACTTGGCTGAGACA
Organism: Hippoglossus hippoglossus; assembly: GCF_009819705.1. NCBI lineage: Eukaryota > Metazoa > Chordata > Actinopteri > Pleuronectiformes > Pleuronectidae > Hippoglossus > Hippoglossus hippoglossus. Next base: position 7,116,042 of record NC_047168.1, read on the forward strand.
TTTTTAAAAATCACCCCCTGGATTAAGGGATCTAGTAGAAAACGTTTCTCTCCCTCTCCCCCCCACCCTCGCTGCTCATACTGATTCAGCGTGTTAGGTGTGACTGGAGCAGCTATAATTAGCAATCCGGGCATGTGGGTGGCAAATGAAGTGAGGAAGCGCGGAGAGAGGAAAATGTGCTGTTGATGCCTGCAGTGCACTGTTAAAAACGATGTGTCATTTCAATACAATTGGAGGGGCCGTTTAGGATGTCAGGTTTCTAGTGTAGCTCGGCAGGACCAACAAATTCAATCGTGAGCACTTGATGAGTAAAGGAAATAAATTGTGTCATCGTGTCCTCACTGTGGCTGAAAGAATTACTCCATTACAAATCATCGGTTTCTGAGAATGTGTCCGGGAGACTGATCAATTTTCAGCAGGGGAAGGTCTAATGTTGAGAAATGAAATGATCATTGAAAGCAACCGTCGCCCTTCATGTCAGCTTGAATATATGTCTGTTACAAAATACATACAAGTGGTGGCAGCTTTTCACAGTGGAATAAAATACACAAAGATCTATAGAAACTCATCAAATTACCCTTGTAGCTAATAACTATGTCTCTAAATCTCATGATAAAAACAACACCATTGGAGCGAGAGAAAAAAACCAAGTGCATACTAAGAGCTAGGAAAAGTAGTTTCAAATGTAATTAAATGTAAGAATAAAATGCAGCAAATTTCATATTTATATTGAATGCTACTTTCAGAGACGTAAGTGGAAATGAATTCTTATCAAAAACATTCACAGCAGCTCCCAATGCTGTTCGGGCCCGGTCACACAAAGTGAAAGCAGACGAATAAAACGTTTGCTTTCTGTGGCGAAGCAAGTGGCAGCGTGGCCTCACACGGAATTCAACTTTGGTGAACTTTGATATTTGCATTGCGTTCACGTACATATGACGTGTCAATACACTGAATATCAGCACTTGTGAAATACCTGCTGTCCATGTAAACCTATGCGAAACTACAATGGCACTGTGCATACCTCCGCCCCTCATGAAGCCACATGTAAATTCACTAGATACAGATTCTTTTTTTTAAATCTGCACCAAAATGCTCACACTCATAAATACCTGTTCCCTAAACATACCTTATTTTTTTTCAACATCAAAATCCATACATTGTTCTCTAACAAATAAATGAAAATGCGCTTCCTGGTCAGTATTAATTTTAGCTTTGAATGCTACATGGGACATATTGTCCTCAGGAAAGCAGCGACTCTACATTTGCTGTCCAATGTCCTGTGGTCCCCTCCAGCAGTTGTGTTTATATTTGTCTTTAACGAAACACATTTCTCTGATTCTCATGATGCTAGCCAGGCTGCTGCTGTGTAACTGTTATCAAGATTTACATCTGTGGCACAACACAGTTCTTCTTAGTGAAGATGTAAATCTACAAGAGTGGGTCACAAATGCATAAAACATGAGACTTCACCAAGCTTTAGTCTTTAAATTAGACCTTTCTACAAAACAGAAAGCGTTTCTCTTTCTTTCTGCACAAGCGCAGAAAGAGAACTTGGGTTGACTACATTTGTTTCTGAGGCCAACACCAGCCAGTTTTTCTTTAATTCTGTTCCTGTTCTCTGCCCCTCCCACACATTAGATCTGTCTTTTTCTTCCTCTGCCCGAACACGGTTCCTCATTTGGTGGAAATCTGTCTCGTTATCTGCTGATGAAACTTAAGGAAATAAGTAATAATTAGAAATACTTGGTTTGATGCAACAGAGTTTACCGCTTAAAAAAAAACAGAGCAGGGCCACTGTCAAGAGGTACGTGAGAATCAAACCTGAGATTTTAATATTAATCGTGCTACTGCTTCATTTGTGCGAGTGTACGTGCGTACCCATGTGAGGCATGAATAACACGAGCGTGCAGCTGCTTGAGAGTGAGAGTTGAGCAGCGAGAGATGGGAGGAAGATGCTGTATTCTCCATGACAGGCAAATATGAAACAGGAAGGAGAGCAAGAGGGGAAGATGAGAGAGTAATGGAGGCAGAGAACAGGTGCCGACTGAATTCACTGCATGACATTGCACTGTCTGCACTGTACGCATGGATACAAACAGAGGAGAGTGACAGAATAATGCGAGAGGCATGATTTAACAGGCTTAGGGTCTCCAAGGCTTTAAATTACCACCGGCTCAGTACCTAGTTCTTATTTATGTCTACTTTTATTAGCCAAGTGGACCAGTCTTATACTGTATATTGTAAAAAGCAGCCGAGTGGACGAAGTTCATTAGAGCTAAAACGATTTGTCCATTAATTGAAAATGTCATCAAGAGCGAATCAACGGCTGCAAGAATTAAAACTGGCAACGCAAAAGATGTTCTGCTTTTTGTGACTCAATGGGCATTTCTCAACATTTTCATAATCAACAGACAACAAAATTAACGTTTTAAAGTAATAAGTGTCTGATGAATTGATAAAGTTGTTAGTTTTAACCCTGAGGCTCCAATTTAAAAAGAAGGTGTGATCAAGATGTTTGCCTGTACCCAAGCACCCAGGTCTGCCTCAGCTGTTTACGTACGTCACAACCCACCCACCAATTAAACGATAACTAATTATCTCTGTGTTGTTTACATCTATAGCGATAAATAAATGAAATGTTCAATAGATTCTGATATAAAGTGTATGTATTGAGAGGTATATAGTCATTTTCTGTCCAATAAGAAAAGTTTTAAACCGCAGATAACTCAACTTTGACCTTGGTGCAAAAACCTTTAAACTGGAAAGAAATGATGATTCGATGTTTATTGTAACGATCATCGGTATCGACAGATATGAAATGAATTATTGCATTTAACTTGTTTTTGGCCTCATCACCCAGCTCTATTCCACACAACCCCATGCATGCAGCAGATACACCCACCGACACCTCACATGTCTAAGTAAACTCCACTGGCGCAGTTCATTTCCTACTCTGTGCATTATTCATCCATATTTTTGATGTTGTTTTCGTCGTTCCTACTCCATTTCCCTTGGTTTTCAAAGAAGAGGAGAAATAGTAGGGCAGGTGATGAACTGAGAGAGAGAGGAAAAGGTCACACAGTAAAGATGAGCGTGTGTGTGTGTGTGTGTGTGTGTGTGTGTGTGTGTGTGTGTGTGTGTGTGTGTGTGTGTGTGTGTGTGTGTGTGTGTGGTGATGGGGCAGCAGCAGGGTGGTGTACTGAAAAACTGTATTCGGATTCAAGGCTCCATATTTTAAAGATATCACTTTTACATTATAACAGTACAGGAACAAGAGCAGGGACTTCAACAACAAGGAGGAGGAGTAAATATACGGTTGGGGAAATGTTTTTAAAAAAGGACAGTGATACATGTTCTTGAGGTTTGAACATTAGATACTAAACACACACACACACACACACACACACACACACACACACACACACACACTGCAGGTTATATTCATCAATCAGATAACTAATATTACAGTAGCTGGAGGCATTATCCTGCGCTCTCTCACCATTTGCATTGTATGTCAGTGTATTTTGGGCTGAGAGGTGGGTGTGTGTCTCCACCGTGATGTCACCCTCTAGTGTATTTCAGCGGTGACAGCTGGCAGATGGACACACTCCACTATACAGGAAAGCATCTCTCATCCCCGAGAGGGACAGCATCCCACAGCGTTGCCGGACAGATCACATCGGGACTGGGGTTTTCGTTTCTACATTTAGACCATGTCCCTCTCCGTGTCTGTTTACCCGGACCACAGCCTCATCAGCTCCTCATATGAAAGCCAAGGTCCTGCTCCGTGCCCTTGCTCCGGAACAAGGCATGAAGGACTTCAGAGGGAAACGTGACTCCCTCCCGAGCAATGACATGAAGGAGCAGGAGTCTACTGGTCTACAGACTGGGGTGTAAAATGGAGAATAAATGGGTTGTTTGGAAATAGAAGGGGCTTGTTGAAGGAGCCACATATGCGCAACTTTACGCATAAACAACCACGTACGCGTAAAAGGAGAAGGCAGTGTTTTTGAAAAGGTGCCCTTTCTTACCTGCTCTCGTCCTGACCCTTCCTCCAAAATGGGCTCTTCTGCGGTGGCCGTCTCCTCCTCCGTCTGCATTTTCCCTCTTGCCACTCCTTCCTTCCTTCCCTTAGAACCAGGCAGCTCCCATCCCGGCACCGTCCGAAGACAGGGACCTCCCCGGCGGAGCAGCGAGCTCGGTCACCCCATCCGCCGCACGTCGGTATCCGATTTCACGATGGCGGGGCCTGCGGCAAACAAGCATCATCTACCCCGGACTTTAACGGTGGCACCTCGCGCCTTCCTCAGCCGTCTCCTCTCCCTCAGCGGACGCGCTCAGTGCGGCTCTCCTCCCCGCTCCATCCTCCACCTCACCGGGCTAAGCGACTGGAAAATGTGCCCGAGCGCCCAAAGTCAAAGCCGCGTCACGCTCCCTGTCAAGCCGTCCTCGCCTCCGCCGTGTTTCTGGAGCTTGCGAGCGTGCGTTTGTGCAAGTGTGCGCGCGTGACCGACCGCACCGGGAGAGCCAACCACAGCGCCGGAGCTCACGAGCTGCAGCTGCACAAATCAAGCGGGACGCACGAGACGCGTCTTGCGTGCGACGTGCAGGAGAAACGCACGAAGCAGCAGCGAGGTTGTGTTGTCTGGGATCTCAGCCTCGTTGTGTCACGGTGCACCGTGCGTCTTGCGCTGGGTCTCCGCTGACGTCATACACCAACATCCCCACCCCCATCCATTCACCTGAGCACACGCACAGGCGCGTGTCCCCCCCCCCCCCCCCATCCCCCTGTATGAGAGGGACAGAGGCTTCATCCATACCCTGCCAAATCACAAGAGTTAAAATGGCCTCAGCTTCTATTTATCAATTCTGGGACAGCACCATAGACTCACTCAGGTTTAACTGCGCAATAATCATTTCTATCTGTGCAATTCTGTTACACTGTATATTCTGTTACACTGTATATATTCTGATTACACTATATATTGCTTCTACTCTATGTATATTTATATATTTCCTTGTGCTTGCATTGCATGGCATGCAATAAATAAGTACAATACATTTATTACTTTCCTGATGTGTATATTTTTGACTGTCCTCTTTGCTGCTTCCACACAGCAAATATCCCCATTGTGGGACTAATAAAGTATTATCTTATCTTATCTTAAGTCTTTTAAAGAACACACAAATGTCCAGAGTTCATGGGTTAATAAGGATTTTATTTTGGGGAAAAAACAACAAAATCCATTCAAATGATTAGATTTTTGTGGAATGTACCAAAGGCCTGCACTGCTTATGATTTCTTAACATGTGAAAAATGAGAAATCAGATTAAAGATGGTGTTGTTGTGTATTCCTCATTGACTCGTGGAGCGATTCAGATTTCCTGCAATTTACAAACAAGAACAGGTTCCGTGATACTGATATTCTTTCTACTCAAAGATGTGTAGTTTTGGTTTAGAATTTGGTTTTAAGACACCGACCTGGTTTTGCAGCAGAACTGGTCAGGAGGGTATCGGGTCGTCTGTGTGCGACACCCTGACCATCTGGCAGACTGGAGGAGAGCTCGAGAACCCTGGAGCTTTTCTTTTTGTGTGCACTGGTGCGCTCCTTGAGCAAAATGTCATACAACCTCTCAGGAAGGATGAGTGAAACTGTTTAAGGACCAATATCATGCATCATTTATGTCACTACACAGATCTAGCTGATTGCAACTGTGGAAATTTCACACATTTTATTTACAATTAAACCTAAATTACTTCTGTTTCCTTCCTCGGAGGGAATTTTAATTAAAATGTTGAAAACAAGCCTATGAGTCAGACAACATGAAGGGATGCTGAAATGTGATTTCATTAAGAATTTGCAAATTGATAAGTCGCGAGGACAATACAAGGCTGAATAGTAGCTCATATGGTTCATGGACAAAAAACTAAGTTTTAGGAAAATACTTGAATCTATAACGAAAAGCAAAACTTTCTCCCCAAGTAAAAAGAAAATCTTAAGTTAGTGGAAGGATATTCGCAGTGACTGGCAGGAAGAAGATGTCTGTCTCAGTGTGGATGATAATATCCTGGGAGATGTGCTTTTTTGTCTCTACATCTCCTGGTTGGGATGTACACTTGGCAAACAGCTGAACCTGCAGTTCAACCTGCAACCCAGCAGCCACCTGGACAAATACGAGTTGATTTAGGAAAAAAGCTCGTTCAAACATGAGGATTAATATTTACTGTAATGATAAGATCCAGATGGAAACGTACAGGCCCAGGATTGTAGATGACACGGAGGCCTGTGGAAGGACGAGGCTGTTTCACGTGAAACCTGCAAGAGATACAGAGCAAAGTGGCCATGAATTCACCTGTGCCGATCTGAACTGCCTGTTTACTCAATCATTCAACCATCATCAGGATCCTCGTCCATACCTGCACGTGTCAACTCCCACGTTCTTCATCACCACAGTGATGGATGACGAGGTGCCCTCCTGCACTGTACCGAAGTCGACGGTGGACGGGAGGAGCAGGAAGCCCCTCACTACAACATTTGGATTGGTCAGAGAAATCGTTCGACACCTCCTCCTCAATGGCTCGTCCAATGATAGGAACTGGAATAAAAGGACACAAACAGAGTGTTGCGGGAATACAGGAGGAACAGTATTTGTTTGACAGTGATAGAGACACATGTGTATAGATACATATGTTGCATGATTACATGATGTCCAGATATGGTCTAAAGTGGCACATCTCCACCTCTAGAGGTCACTAGAGAATAACTTTTTAATATTCACAGGCAAAAAATGGATACAGTAGATAAAGGCTTTTCAAAAATAAGAAAGGTGTTAAAGAAACACTTGATTTTACTATTTCCGACATAATATTTTTACTAAATTAGCTGTGTAATGTAATTAAATATACAAATATTTGAATTTGGTCAAACACAGTTGATCTACTGACATTTAATGTGTGTTTGTGTACCTGTTGATTTGGCATACTGCGGGGTTTAGAGACGAGGATGGAGGTCGGTAGTCTGACTTTAGTCCTCCTGGGCTCTCCAGTCACATCCACCTGGACAGACTTATATGGCCCAGGTGAACCCCTCTGACTGCTTTCACCTGGCACAGAGACACACACAAGGACAGAGTCACTCGTTCATTCATATGTGATTTAAAGTCTAATTTCTGATGATGCTTTAAATAGAAATGTCTAGACAATATCTGAGAAACAGTCCGGCATTTGACACATCATCACTGGTGAGGTATCTGATTGGAAGATTCCTTTGAGCATGAAGTAAATAAGAAGGGCAAGGTACAAACCAGCAGTCTGAGGTGTGGGGTTAGTGGGTCTCCTCACAGGCAGCCCGTCACTTCCTGCTGCACGACTGAGAGGAAAATGATGTTAAGCAGTGTCGGAACAGCATTAATTAGACAAGTAATTTATGGAATAGTGAAAACCTAATTAAACAGAAGAAAAACAAAAAACAGTTCTTAGTATGCTTTTCATTATTACCTTGCAGACTGAGAAGGTGTTGGGTTTAAAGGTCGTGGGGCTGCAGTGACAAACACAAATACAGTAAATCATACAGAACGTATTTTAATCAAATCTACAATTATAATGCTTTTTAAGCAATTTGCCAATGGCTTTAAATTGAGTTTTACGTTATTTAAGTTGTGTTGAATTTAACTTGTGTTTCTCCCCATGGATTCCCAACAGGCCTCCCTTTAAAATGAGTTTCATCTTAGCAGCTATGAGTAAATCCTTACAAAATCATGACTTAACTGTTCTCCTGTGGAGCATCTTTCAGAAAGGCCTCAGCACAGTCTGACTTAGGGATTGGTGGAAGATCCATGGAGAGCCTCTTCATGTCTGGTGCTTGGTTCTGCAGCTGATTTGGAAAAAACACAAAGCTGCATCTCTAAGTGTACATTGTGCATTCCTCTATATGAATTCAGAAAGGTTGAATCAATGTGTTTTTAGACTTTTGACTTTTTAGCTACATACAATTATATACAAAATATGAAAGTGGACACATACAGTACCTGGTACAGTGGAATATTTTCTGGGTGGAAATATGGAACAATGCTCTTCCTTCTCAAAGCCGCTCTACAAGCCTTCTCCTCACACACCTCCTGTCTGACTCACACATGCATGCAGAGAAAATGACTGATGAGTCGATGGCTGCTAGCACAAATTGAATGTACCTGTTGCCATGGGAGTGCCATAATTTCCATTGTTTGTCCATTATCTATCCTGCAATCATCTCTTAGTAGAATTGCAGTTGCTTCAGTATGCTAAATATTATAATAATTCTCTTCAAAGGAGAAACACAGCAACAGCCATATGTATTCCCCTGAGACAATAACACATCAAATATTTACTTCAAATGTAATTTTAGTGCATTAATGTGTGACTTTATATTTACCTGTATTGTGCATGTTTTTCAGTCCATTTTGACTCCTTCACATTAACAGAACTGAATAGGAGAGTAGGTTTAAAAATACATATTATAGTTTAAACCTTTTCAAATATGTAGAACTGTCCTTTAAGAGTGTTATTTCATAAATGCACATGTTTCACTTTAATCTCTCTTACCTGTCACTATCTGCCGAGCCTGTGCTTTTGGAAATATCCGGCTGTTGATCTTGAGCTCCAATACCTTGGCTGTACAGATTCCCAATGTCCACTGTGGATACACACAGAAGAATTTAGAGGAAGTGTTTGTGACACACAACTGAAGTGAAACAGCTGATAAAGTAACTTGACTAAAAACAACTTATCTTCACTTTACTTTGACAAAAATTAAGTAATTTATTGAAAACAAACAATATTTTGATGATTAACACATTGGTATCATTAGTCTGATTCCAGTCCAGTTCCAGCTGTTACAATCTTTCACATAATATACAAGAACCAACACATCAACACACAAAAGGTGCCCACCTGAAGTCCTCTTCACAAAGGTGGGATTTGTATCCTCTTTCTCTCTGAAAGACTGAAAAATACACATAATTAATTTTATATATATATATATATATATGTGTGCGAGTGTGAGTGAGTGTGTGTGTGTGTGTGTGTGTGTGTGTGTGTGTGTGTGTGTGTGTGTGTGTGTGTGTGTGTGTGTGTGTGTGTGTGTGTGTGTGTGTGTGTATGTGTGTGTGTGTGTGTGTGTGTGTGTGTGTGTGTGTATGTGTGTATGTGTGTGTGTGTGTGTGTGTGTGTGTGTGTGTACGTTTGTCTGTGTGTGCGTGTGTGTGCACTGACCAGGACCAGATTGAGCAGATCACTGGCATGGACACTCTCCTTATCAGTGCGAGGGTTTTTGACCTTCATGGCTTCTGATCGCTGATCCCTCTCCATCAAGCTCTCGATGTATTCCTACAGTCAGAGCAACATTTTAACATCTGTTACAATCTTGTGAAAAAATTTCCATAAAAGTCAAAACTTAAAGTAATAAAAATAGGATCATTTTCAGGTGTCTGCTCCTGCTGTAACCCTTTTCCCTCTAAACCAAGAGATAAGATAGTCTTAAATGTTCTCTTTAATCTGCTTGGTTTAGCAAAGCCATTGTTAGCATTTCAGTGCAATAAATATAAAACTTAAAAGTAAAAAAAACACACCACCTCATGACCATTTTTAAAAGAAAGGATGCTGGGTGAGTTCTACCTTCAGTCGTGCATCTATAGTATTTTTGAACAGCCTGGTAAATGGTTGGTGCTGGCACAGTTCCCTCATCTCCAGGACTTTAGGGGAGCCCCGGACATGTTGGTGCTGTGCTGCAGAACCCCCGGGCCACTCTCTCAGAGTCAGACCTCGTCCCATGTTGGTACCAAATGCAGGACCTCGGCTTTTCTTCTGAGAAAGAGAGAAACACAAAGAAACTGGAAAGTGTCAGCGATTGGCCCTGAGTGTGTTGTTTGCCTGTGCGTGCATGTACAATGGGTTTGTGTGTGCCAGTACCTCTTTTCTAGGGAAGTCACGCCAGTTGCGGTTTCTGAGGTTTGGAGGGGTTATGTCAGGGTTCTGTTTCCCTAGCATCCACTTGGAACACACACTCTGGTGACTGGGCTTGAGGATGGTAATACCAAATTCATCTGGGAGCACAAATGCACAAATTAAAGCACTAAAGAATGGCTCCATGACACCATAAAACCTTCTTATTGAATCCTCCCCTCTGAAATACTATTGTATGATCATTGTATTTCCTAATTCAAATGATATTGAGCAGTGCACCTTGTGTGTCCGGCAGTGGTTCCTTCCGCACTGCTACGGTAGGGTCAGAGTACGCCTGGTAGAGCAGCTCCTCCACAGTTTGAGAGCGCAGCAGTTCAGTACCTGAGCCGTCCTCATGTACCAGAAACAGCCTGCAGGACGAGATACTGTATGTTTTCAAGCTTTAAGTAAAACCCCCATCCATATCCATTCCATCTCACACTATTAATTATAAGAGTCATATCTATGGAAGCCCACCTAGGACAATGTTTTTCATGAAGCCTGGACACTTCCCGGTCTTCCTCTTCCTTTTCCTCGTCGTGTTTCAGCGTGCTCGGAGTGGGATTGACGTTCAGCACTGATACCTGCCCATCCTCCATCACCTGCAACACAGTTTGTCATTGATTCCAACTTTTTGCTGAAGTAAAGACGATGGGTACATTTCTGTCGCATCATTTTAAAGTTATTTCTTTATTTTTCAGAAGAGCTGCTTTCTCAAGATTCGGATACAGATGATAACTGACCTGGAAGTGGTTCCCATCAGCGTCTGTAATATCACAGGCCACTTTGTCTGTGTGACTCATGGTGTAGCTTCCTGGTTGGTTTGTGGGAGTATCACCCATCGGACTGGGGGTTACAAGTGGGTCAGAGGAGTAGACACACTTGCCGTCACTTTGGATCTGCAGGAGCCCGTTGGATGGGAACACCTTGAATGCATGAAACAAACAAAAGAAGGTAAACAGAGAGATGGGTTTTTAAATCGATGATACTGCCTAAGATAGTCTGTCAACAGAGACTGACACTGTGGTGCTGACTGATATATGTAGGCTAAAAACACTCATTTCCATCAAGATAATCCAACTTTTCGTTAAAAAAAAAACATATTTGGCATAAACATCCCCACCTGATAGGCTCCTTGGTTGTTCCCAGTGATGACAGTTCCATCAGCCAAAAAGACGTGAGCCGTGTGTCTCTCTGGATACATCACCACTGTAGCGCAGCCCTCCTTCTCCACCAACATCACTCTCTCTTTGGTCGACACGCTACCTTCATCAGTTTCACATGGGCGGGTCTCACCATTCTCTTTTGCAAACACACTCTCCGCACCATTCTTACACAATGCATTTTCATCACACTCCCTTTCATCGCAAACGTCCTCACACGCCATCAACTCTGTACTATCGTTCTCCTTGCCACATGCTTTCCCTGCATTGTCCCTGCTTTTCTCGTCCCCAGTGTTGCAGGTATCCTGACTGCACATGTTCTCAGTGATGTTGTCGTTGCAGCCGCATACACATTCAGAAGGGGTGTTAAGAGTCACACTCTTATGCTGCTCCTCTGGAAAGGTAGCAGACACAGGGACTCAGGTCAAAAAACTATACTTGGCTAAAAGATTTAATTTGTGAGTGCAGGTTTGTTTGACTGGTTGCTGTGTGCACTGTCTGCTGGTCACCTGTGTTTGATGGTCTTTCTTGGTGGAGACTGGTGATCCGGGTTCCATCTGCATGATCCACAACTGAAGATCCATCTGAGTTCTGGACAGAAACCACCAGATCCTCCCTGCTCAGCATCACCTGACACAACAACACATGCCAAGCTCAACCATAGTGTAGAATTAGTGTATCAATGTCAGACTGGGCCCTGTGTCTCTGACAATTTTGAAACAACAACTCTGCACATAAATATGTTTGTAGCATCAATACAATGAACAAGTAATCATGATAACCTGAGTAATACTGCACTCTTACCTCATGAGTTATGGAGTCCGTAGCCTTGAAGGCGAGAACAGGGGTGGTGGGTAAGTGTTTGTGTGTGGTCCCCACTGTGCAGATGCGAGCCCCAGAGGGAGTCGTAGTTAACCAACAGCCTCTCTGAGCATCAGCCGCCTTCTCTTTGCTCTGTTCTGTACACAAAAGGTACAAAGACAATCTGACACTGGGTGTCATTGAAAATGATACTTGATTATCTTCACAGCGGGGGGGCTGCACTGCATTCTGACCTTTCATGTTGACTTTAGCTTCATTAGGAGTGTTTTCCTCCTTGACCTCAGAGTCAGCCACCCACACTGGACCACCATCCTGGCTGAAACTGACCGACCCATCTGCAAACAGCACCTGCAGTACACACAGATGAAGCTAATGGTTTGTGTGCCTGTATGGGTGTAATGTCATCACTATTAATAGATAGGAATCCTTGATGTTGGGTACAACTACCAGTTCTAAATTTGTTAGCATGTTTGCCTCTTTATGAAAATGTGTGTATGTTTACCTCTGTGGACCCATCTCTCATGTAACGGATCACAGCTCCCTGGCTGTTGACAATGCGGGACAGTTCCTTGGACAAGGAGGGGTCCAGAAGCTGCCCCACCCCTCCCCTACCACGGAGAGGAAAGCTCTGTCTCACCTGCACCTCTGAGGACTCTCCTGGAGGCAGAAATTATGTGATAAATATTTGAGAGTGAATACAGGAGGGAATATAGTGGTAATGGAATATGATGCACAGAGGATGCATTCATTTAACACAACCTTCTTCCTGTTTTCATTTACACTATTTTTTAGACATCAAAATAAGTGGCAATATCCTCTTGAGTGTATGAGTAGGTAAATTTAGACATATTAAGTTATTACTCCAGATTAAACTCCTTCTGATTCATTATTTCATTTTCACGAGGTCCCCAAAATACAAAGATGAGTGTCGAAGGGTTGACGCAACAGTTAAAACAGAGTTATATTGCTCCGCTAATGAGTTCTGTGATATACAGTTACTGCAGTCAATCTAGGAACACAATGTCACGGCTCTTCAATTTGATTTGTATTCTCACCTCAAAGTACACAAGCCTTTTGTAAGAATGTGAGGAAACACACACCTGAGAGCGAGCGTCTACATACTGTACATGTATAACACTGTGTATAGCTGACCTGGAATATCCTCTCTCAGAAACTGCAGCAGGAGGCCGTTAGGGACAGACAGGTTGACACTGTTGAATGGAATTGATGGCCGTGCCGGCTGGCCTTCACACAACTTAGACCACAAACAAACACATGGTTAATATTACAACAATATTGTTCTTGGTTAAGATGTACGTGTGTGTCCTTTTGTGTGTTTAATGCACGTTTTGTGAAACCTGGGACTCTTGAGGACTGTCCTGGCTGGATGGGATTTGTGTATTGACAGGATCTGAATCCAGGTCTGTATTCTTGGAGTCCTGGGAGGAGGAAGAGAGAGGGGCAGGGACTTGGGTGGTTGCGTCTGTGATGCCCCCGTCTGTTTCCTGGGTATTCACTAGAACATCACCAAACAAAACACTGTCAACAGCTTTTTCAGTATGTGCCTGCATAGTGAAGAAGATTCAGATATTTCCACCCCAAACATAATCATAAGGATATCTGGAACATTAGCAATCATTGCGTTATAATTTAACAAGAGAATTGTTTTCAACATTGAGTAAAGACTGGAATACTTAAATGCAAATTAAACTTCACAAAGGCGGAAAATTTGATGAATGAAAATATGAAACTACCACCTCTGCATTCTCCTGTGGGGCCATAGAAACTGTATGAGAGGTGAACTCCGTTGTTTAGCACCGCTGTGAGGGAGCCCTGCTTCACTCTTTTCTCCACCACAGGCTCTGAGACGAGAAATGATGTGAACACAGAATCATTCACGGGTCATCTTAGTTTGTTCAACTGTACTATCCACAAAATAACTTTAAAAACATTGGAAGTGTGGATGAAAAGAATCCTAAAATTACAAAACACTTTCTCACGCAGCCACCTCTCTGGACTCAGGGTGGTCATTTTTTTCTGTGTTGTGTTTAGCGTCTTTACCTTTACAGTCGTCCTTTTTGTCAGAGGTTTCTTTTTTGGGGGGCTGAGAGGGAGGTCTTGCAGGATGAATAACAACCTGGTTGATGTGTGTGTAGAAATGATGTCCATCCTTCTTCACAGCCAGTTTCATTAGGCAGGAACCTGGATTGAAAACGGCACAAAATGCATGGGAGATCACCAAAGCACCAGTCAACCACTAGATGTCAGTGTTGAATAACTTCAATTCACTGTTATTCATTCAGCAAATAACTGTACTGCCTCTGCCAGTTAATTCCTTTATTATACAAATGTGGCTGTAGAGGGAGAAATGTTGAGGGAATACTTAAGCTCAGCACAACAAAATTCCCTGTATGTATTTCTTTGTAATGATCTCTCAACATCTAAGCTGTTTGCTGGTATGTGTCCTGAACTGACGTTGGTTTGATTAATTCTGGATGTCAGCACGTTCCTTGTGCTTCTTGAAAAATACCTTCAACATAGGTGATATTCTCCACAGTGATGTGTCCTCCATCTGAGGGGAAAAGGTGCTGGAGACGACCTGACACATGGATCAACATCCCATCCATGCTGTAACCTGTGAAACCCTACACACCATGCACACATAATGATGCATTACTTGTGAGAGGAAACAACTGATCATCTACTATCTGTTTTTATCTTTAATGCAAACATAAAGGCGGCTGATTAATATGTTTCTGTGTGTGTGCCCTCACATGAAAGCGTTCCTCCGTCTGATGCAGCTCCTTGTTTTCCTCCCCAGGGGGCACTGTGGAGGACTCTATGGGGGTCGTAACTGAGCGGTCTGCTGTCTCGGCTCTGCTGTTCTTGCCACCTGACACATTTTTATCATTCTTGTTGTCCGTCGTCTTGGCCTCCTCCTTCGGCTTCTTGCCTTTCGGTGTATTCTCCCTCTTTGATTTCTTGTCCATCTCCTCCTCCTTCAGCCGCTCCTGCTCCAACTTCAAGGCCTGTAACATCATGCTCACATCATTATAAACTGCATTCAACGTGTGAGAAACTACAAGTAATGATTGGAGATTTGAAGAGGTCTATCTGGTCCTGTTCTATTATTAGTAAATAGATGGGAGGATGTCACGGCTGATTTAGAATTGGGTCAAATTGATGCACTGATCTCAGCCAAACCATTCATATTTGAAGTGATCAGGGACTAGACTTTTAGACTGCTGTGAATATGTCTGAAACAAAACATGATATTGCATCCTTCTATGTGATCAAGAGGTAACCTGGTTGTACAATTCTTCCTCAGTTTGAGGAGTGATGTAGTTAGGTGCATGATTGCAGCAATCGTGCGTCAGTTGGTACGAACTTTAAGAGACTCTTTTCTGATGACAGGCTCCAAAGTGTCCTCCTCCTCCTCTGCAGAATCTTTAACCTTTTCATCTAGTTCAGGATAAACAAAGATTGCATTTGTACGTATGGTATTAAATCAATTATTATTGTCAGAGCCTTGTGTCGAAAGCTGCAGCACCTTCTTGAGACTCAACACTGCTGTGTTGAATTGCTTCTCTCTTTAATTCCTCCTCTCTTGTCCAATCCGATATGATATCAGTAACATGTTCCAGATACTTCCTATCAAAAGATAACAGAGTTCAGTCATTTGTTTCATTCTCACACAGAAAAAATCATGATGTTACAATGAGAACTTGCAGTCTGACCTGAACTTGACATCAGTGTGAAGCACTACATCCCAGGATTCCTTGCACTGGTAATGGAGACTTTTGGGATTGTGGCAAAAAATGTACCGGATGTTATTGTGGCTTCCTCTGAAAGTGTCAAGGCAGCAGTATTCCTCTGATGCAACCTGGAGTACCTGTGCATAAACAATAAAACAAAATTTAATTACACAAATTGTATGGTGGTAGAAGTGTTTTTCTTTAAATCTTGAGATGTACAACATGCTGCTCTTGTGTATCACCTTAAGTGTGTCTCGTTTGTTTTATAATTTATCCCTGAATTTTACAGTGTCGGCAACTTTTCTCATTTAAATCCTCCCTGCAAAGAGAACTCAATAATGAACTAACCGAGGTATGCTAATCTGATGCTGTTTAGGGTTAGATCTGATTAGAGGATTAGGTCTGAACACAATTAGCATATTTAACAACACTAATAAGGTGAGCAACACGTATGGCAGGCACAACTGTTTACTCATGCTGACAAAGGCAAGATAACAAAGAACACCTGTGGGAAGATCGAAGGGTCGTGGTGTTCTGCGTAATGCCAGTCAAACAGAGACCTCAGCCTACAGCTCTGGATGTCAGATAGCTCCAGATGGGGACACACTCTCTCACTGAACTGCTGGAGAAAGAAAACCCACATGAAACACTACTGGGAGGAAAACATGCTCTTTACTTAATTACAAAAATGTCAGAGGCTGCAGTAATGAGAAGATTTGAACAATACCTCTGTGTTACCAGGTTCCTCAGTGAGAAATGTTGGACCTATAATTGAAATAAATTATGAGGTATAGTAGTAGAGATGGACATACATTTGTATGTAACCAAATATCACAACATCACAGTTACTGAATTCACCAAACAAAGGTAACAAACCTTTAGTCTTTAGTTTGTGAGGCAGCTGTTTAGCGTATGATTGTGGGTTGTCCCAGGGGATTATTGTGGGTGTCTCCTGCTGCTGTGCTGGTTCCAGTGTTCCCTGTGTTCCTGCAGCTTTCTGTAGTACACTATTTTGGTCCAGTCTGGTCAGTGGCATAGTTTCAAACACACTCTGATGAAACAGACGCTCCACCTGGGGCCATGACACAACATCTGCAGGATGACATCACATTATAAAGGTCATTCGCAAGCCGACCAATCGTGAGCTTTCTCCAAGAAAACTGAGGCTGACCAATATCTTCCTGATTGATAAACATTACATTATGTAAATTATAGGTGGGTATTTATTGAGGTGAGTGCCTTTGATAGTTTCTGAACCTGACCATCTGTGCAGTAGTGTTGCAGCTGCTGTTTGATGGCCATCCAGCAGGAGCTGCTCTTTCTCGGATCAGCCACAGAATGGATCAGCTCCCAAACTGGAGTCGACTTTATCATGGACAACTCCACCGCAGCTGGATCAAAACCCTTCACAGTCTATGAGAAAGTCATATACACACACACAAACATACCATGTATGAACACCCTTGTGGTGACAGAGAGATTACACTAACCATACATATCAATTAAAACAGAAAAGATCTATTTACATTGATGTCCCTCAAGCGCAGTGCCCTCTCATCGTGGTGTCTGATAACCAAAGGGTCATCCGACTTCTTCTTGGTCTCCTCTGCTCCAAACTTCTCCACTAGTCTCTAAACACAGAAGATTTAATGGGGAAATCCTTCGTGAATCTTTACAGTTCCAATTAACAAGTAATTCTCAATCTGGGTTTGGAGACCAGAGATTGGGTGTATTAGGTAAACAAGTGGAATAAAGTAAAACATCAAATAAAGCAAATCAGCTTCTGTCATAATCCAATCGTCATTTTAAAGCAACTCACACTCCTTATAATGTGACATTGATAACAACTTCTTTTTTTAATCTTGTAGCACTGAGTATGTGATGACTGTACCATCTGCTGATGACAGCTAAGCTCTACAGTTCTGTCACTAAGGTGGTAGACTGCAATAAAACATACCTCTCCTCACATGGACCAATACAGTGGAGAAAACAAACAAAGCTTTCAACACATTCATTATAAAAACATCTGAGATTCTCTCTTGTGTCAATATACTTGTGTTGAAACAAAAGCAGGAAATGAGAGATGAGTGTGATTGCCGGACACATGCTTTATGTCTACTGTGGAGTCCGGTCTCAGCCATTTCACCCTCCCCCTCACAGACATCTCAGCCCCCTTCTTTTCCATTTGTTCAGTGAGACACTCCTACCATGACGCAGTAGCTGCTACGCTGCTCTGAGGGCCTGTAACACGTTCTACTCACTGTAACATAACCTAGTCTCAAATTTCACAGATCCTCCTCCCGTTAAAAAGGTTTGTGATGCATTGGCCGGGAATCGAACCCGGGCCTCCCGCGTGGCAGGCGAGAATTCTACCACTGAACCACCAATGCTACACATACACACAAGTATGATGTCAGAGAAAAAAACCTACATGTGTATACAGTTGTATGTGTATGCACAAAGGTTGTGGGACTGTTGGTTTATCAGGATTACCAGTGTAGTTTGATGTTATGGCCACTCCTACCTTCTTGTCTCCCTCACTCTGTATCACCGTCACTAAGCCGTCTAACATGCGGCTTCGCTCCTCTTCTGTGTGCACCAGAGGCAGGCAGCTCTGGAGCATGTAGTCGACCAGCTCGCAGTCTAACCAGGAAGCATCATTGGGCTTGGGCTTCTTCGCCATGCGAGACTGTGTTAGGTCAGACTGCTCGGAGGACATCACCACCTGAAGACAAACACACATTTGGTGAAATCAATTTGGGGTTTAAGGAAGTTCGACGAATATCCACTGCTCAGTCTTGTTTCAGTTCTGAGACTGGGACTACACAGTCAGATCGCTCTGACACAGAGCCCAACAGAATCGATCATCACATGTGCCTGACAAAAGGGCAATGGTGCTCAGTAAAAGTTACATAATGTTGCTTTAAATGCTCCAAAATCATGGTCTGGCCATACACTCATAAGCCACAGACCTGCTCCAGCATACAGTGCATGATCAGGGGCACTGAGCAAGCTTCAGTTGGAACCAGGTTCAGTAGGTCGCTATAATAACGCATGTCCGCATCTGTAGAGAGAGGAGGCAGTTGGGTCCACAAAGAAGAGAGGATAGAAAAGAAACAAGCTACTTTCGTCATTCTAGTTTTTAAATTAAAAAACACACAAGCATTTGCCAAAAATACATGAGGGCAGAGAAAGGTTTTTACCTTGGCCTGGCAGGTTTTCGTCCTGAACTGTCTTCTTCTTGGAGTTTGGAGTCGTGGGGGGAAGGGTCCGCGCAACCTAGCAAGAGAAACACACAAAATACTCAAAGTAATAGGTTTTGATATATTGAGACTATGAAAACAAAAGGCAGCCAACTGATTACAGTTCACTGGGCAGATTAAGATAGCTGATGATACTGTATTTCAGACTGTATGACAATGAACACACATCACTATGATGATCACGGTGGGGAAAGCTATTAGATCCCTATGACTTCAGCAGCTCTTTCCAATGTTTTACCTATTGCAGTCACGCTGGATGTTTGTTAGTGTTGCTGTTTTACAGTACCTTAAGCAAACAAAGACATTTTTGTGGTTCCTGCTTATTCAATACTTTTTCTGTTTATTTATTTTTAAATTTTTTTAACTTACTTAAAACACAAGTGATGTTTAAAATTACAATTTACACTAAACTATTTTTATGATGTTTTATCTACCAAACAATTAGTCTGCAGTGAAGGCTACAATCAATAGCATCAGGCAGGCTGACATTACTCACTACTTGATTTTAGTTCACACAAAAGGTGCAATCCAAGCCAAAACAAATACAACTTGATAAAAGATCATGTTGTTAGCAATACTACTTCTAACACTGACTGCATAGTGGTGCTACAGCAATCCCTACTCTGTTAGCCTGTGAGTCATAAAATGAGTTCAACAAAGCAACTGAGCTCAGCAGCAGAGTGGCGCAGCGGAAGCGTGCTGGGCCCATAACCCAGAGGTCGATGGATCGAAACCATCCTCTGCTAAGGTTTTTTTTTTTTTTTTTTTTTGGGTTATTAAATGAAGAAGTGTGATAGAGTATCTTAGGGGATTCAACAATAACAGCAAAACAAGATATTTGAAGACATCAAAATGGGCTGAGGGAATGCATTTTTAAAATGTTTGAATGAGGAAAATAATCTACAGTTAATTAATAAATAATAAAAATAATCCTTAGTTGCAGGTCTGTCATGTGGTTACACTGATTGTCATGTGTACTGTATGTGTGTACCTCTTTACGCTGAAAATCCAACCCGACAACAGTGGGTACATTGATGAGCTTGCTGTTGTCTAGGTAGTGCTGATGCTGCCTGCGCCAGTCCAAACAGTCATAGAGGAGATAGGCAACACTGTCAAAGACTTGACTTCCCAACTCCAGCTGGACACACACATTAAACCCAAACAAAGATGGGAATCAAAATCAAGTCAAAGGCAACATCAGACAAGTAAACACAGTGAGACACAGACATTGAGAAGACAGAGGCTGAGAGTGATGAAAAGGAAACGGCAAGAAGGTGAGACAAAACACACACCATGCAGGAAAAAGACGCAATATTTTACACGAGAAAATCAATACTGAGAACGTATCTAGAAAACATATATCTCACCAGAGAATCAGTGTTCCGTGGCTGGGTCGACGGAAAGAGATCTGGAACAGTGTAGCTGAGCTGAGCCACATTGTGGAGCTTGGAGTCGAATGGTGCGCTGTCCAAAACTGGTCTCAGGGCTGCCCAGAAAAGATCCACTCTCCTGGCCCGTGCAGCCTGCTCCATGCTGTCCGAGTCTGTGATTTATTGAATCAATTCAGTCCTCAAATATATTTAAATGAATCATCTCAACTGTAAGTATGAGATATTTACTCCGTAGATTATGTACATTGATACGTTTGAAAGCATGGCTAAGCTTTGCACTTTTAACTTGCCTCATTCAATGGGTAAAGAGGGAGATACACAAATACTGAAAGATATTTACCTGCATCCAGCACTGGAGATGTACTCGGACTCTGCTCGTTGCCCTCAGACGTGTGTTCTTTTTCCTCTGAACACACTTTGATGACATTGGCTACATGTACACCAATGGCATCAAGGATCCAAATCAGGTGGGGCTGGTGGAAACCCAGCACCAGAATGTAGTGCTGAGGACCATCTTCTGGCTCATCTTCTGCACCCACACACATATATAAACACAAAAGTATGTTAATACATGTACACACACGAGCTCTTGTGTATAATAATTTCTTATAATTTTTTACATATTAAAAATATCCCCCTACTCATTGCACTGCTGTGGTTGATTAATAGTGTTATTTGATGTTTTGTTGTGTTTGCGTCGTGTGTGTTTGTGTGTGTGTGTGTGTCTGTGTGTGTGTTGTCACCAGTTAGGAGGAAGTGTATGTGTGGTGGTTGTCAATAAAGTGCACGTTCAACCAATTTAGATTAGTTATTTCTTTGTCCAATAAGATTTGTATTTACTGTCTGAGTTTTTACCTATGAATTTAGGTGGCTCAACGTCATCCCTGCGTTTGAGTTTGGTTTTCTTCTCCTGGGGAGGCGGAGCCTTTCCCTTTTTGTCAGGGCCCTTGTTGACAGGGGTTGAACCAGCCTTCGCCATCTCTTCCAGAGCCTTAAACAGAAGGGGACACAGAATGACACAAAACTGATTGGCAAGCAGCTTTTCAGTGCAGAAAAAAGATTCAAGAAACATGGCTTTATAGTTTACCATAACCTGAGTGGAAATCCAGTCACAATCCAAGACTGTTACTAAACCTTTAACACATGCAACAGTGTCACATTTAGCTCTCACCTGCTCAGCCGCCCTCCTCTGCTGATCAGTGGTTTTGACCTGAAGCAGCTGGAACTTCAGTATTTTTGCCATCAGGTCACAGGGAATCTCTTCTCCTGCATCCAACAGCACCTTGGCAGACTCTGCAACCTGCACATATGAAAACATATAAGTCACAAAAGAGCAAAGCCTTTCCACAAATGCAAAGATTAAAGCACACAAACAGTTTTTTTTCAGACCACTTTCTAATTAAAAATTATAAAATCTCTGCTAGTTACCCCTCTAAGACATCTGAAAACTCACCTCATAGAACATGGGGGTATCATCATCTCTTTTTGTTTTTGGATTCCCCAATTCCTGGATCTGTAATAAAGTTGGACAGAAGAATATTTACAGTTTACAAAATACAATGAGTTAGAGTGGCACTCACTCATTAGGTAGATCAGTGCATAAATGAGATGATACAGTCAGTACAGTGGGACGTGCAAACAAAGTTGCAAATAATGTGATAAAAGCTGAGATTTAACAGAAACAGAGAATGAATGTAACTTTTTATAGACCAAACAATTAGTCAGCAGTAAAGGCTACACTACATTGTGACACAAATATTACAAAATCTAAGCTAATAACTGTATTTTTCAGAGTAATCTATCAATTTATGATTTTAAATATGCATCATAGCGGGCACAAGATGTTAAAAGACAGTGAGTACGAGCTTTGTTACTATTGTGACCTAATGGGAGAGAAAACAGCTAGGAGACACAAATAATAATTAAAATTTTTAAAAAGTTGACCATTGCAATGGTGCTGTCCAGGGTCAACGAGGTGAACAGTTTGCGTTGAGGCGGCTGTACGGCCAGAGCCTGGATCAGCTCGTCATCCTCCAGACTTCCCCCAACCACAAAGGACACACAGGCCCGCCACGAGTCCTGGAAACGAGTAAAGACAACATGATAACAACATCATCCAGGTCATGTTTGCATGTTTTCATAGGCCTCTCCATTTCAATTTCAAGAGTTAATTGACAATCACATGAATAAAGTGGGGAAACTGCAAAGACGGGCCTGAGTTTCGTTCACGTTACGGTCTCAAGAAACAGTTTGGAAGATGGATCCTGCTTTCGTGTAGCATTTGAAACGCTGTAGCTAGCGACACCGGCCCCGCACCAGGTGAAGCCAGGTATCAAGAACACAAGAGCCTTCGCAGTTTCACTTTGTGGGATTAAATATGAATATTTGTGAACAGGTCAAACCAGGAGAAAGAAAACCAACCTCTTCAAACTGGGCTCCGGTGAGACCAGCCTCCCAGTTCGAGTTGACAGGTTCTTCTCCAGCTGCGTTGGGCTTCTTGGCGGAGCCCTTCTTACCGGCTTTTGGTGGCATTTCAGTAAAGGCAGGTTCAAGTCGTGGCAGCGGTGGATCGTAGAGGCACTTCCGGTGGCAACAGAAACTGCCGCTGATATGTAAAGGCCGCTGTCGTTGTTTCCACACTGTTTAAAGAAGCTGCCTTTGATAACACCAGTCTATGGAGGCCACACAGTTTAGAGGCAGCGGCTTTAGTTGCCACACAGTTTAGAGGCAGCTGCTTTAGTTGCCACACAGTTTAGAGGCAGCTGATGTGATTGTTGCCACACGTGTGTGGGGGCAGCTGTCACTGCCACCACACTGTCTGAGAGCAACTTAAGCTGTTTGTGATTTATTCAATGAGATACTGGTTTATGAAAGTTTATTGGATAGTTTGTTAGCTCTCGGGGGGGGGGGGGGGGGGGGGGGGTTGGACTCAAAATTAATCAAGAAAAGCTCCACATCTATCAGATCCATATGCATGATCGTGGTGTCTATGGATAGGTGGGAACTCAAAGACTGTATTCCCAGTATCAGCTACAGTGTGACTGACAGCTATATAAACGAGCATGTTTCACAATACAAGTGAAGAAATACAGATCAATTATTCTTGGTTCTCAGAGCAGTAACACGCTGATAAACATTCATAAACTACGTATAAATCTCAAGGGAATAAGTCAGCTGCCACGGTTTGAGCTTCCTGTCTCTCTGGCATTTCTTAAACAGTCCCACAGTTACCGAATAAAAAACATATTTAGAGTCAAAACCTGCCAGAAACTGTTCCTGTCCGCGTCGCCCGGTGCTTGTGTTGCCCCTGGCAACCGCGAGGACAACAGGTGAATGAAAGTGACGCTTCCTGTAGCTCTTCAAAAATAAAAGCACGACCACGTTTTAATTTCAATATTAAAGGTATTCCTCACAAAAAAATGAAAATGCACTCATCATCTACTCACCACTATGCCAGTGGAGGGGTGGGTGAAACGGAAAACGCAAAAAAACAAAAACTCCCCGTTGGGGTTTACAGACACTTGGATGACACCACAGGATCAGTATGGAGGCATTTCATTTTTCCTTCTGTTTTTTTTTTTACATTTGAAGATGTGGTCACCAGTTACTTCAATTGTATTGGATTTAGCTGCAACACTGCAACCCCTGAAACTCCAGAAGTGTTTTGTGGACTCAAACACTTCACCCACCATCTGCATAGCAGTGAGTAGATAATGAGTGAATATTCATTTTTCGGTGAACTATCCCTTAAAGTAGTAATAACTACCTGCAATAAATATTTGTTAGGATTTTTTCCACAAAATATACCTTGTTATGTTTTTGTTATGCTATATTTTAGGTAACTTTCAGTGAAATGTTGTTATTATTTTTCTCCACCAGATGGCAGTAAGATCCCCTAGGAGACAAATGCACAGGGACAAACCATCAATCCACAAAATTGTGTTAAAAATCTAAAATACAAATACACCTGCTGCTATTTTAGTGTTTTACATAAATTCGAGTTATTTTCTCTCAATATAATACCATTACATAAGAAAGTAATCCAAAAGCTGCTACCACATGGCAATCCAAAAGTTAACCAATACTGAGAGTAGTTTATCGGTTCAAACGTAGAAGCAGACATTATAATGAGCAACTCTCTTTGTTCCTGTTACTGAATGAAGAACTTGAGCCACAAAAGTGATCGACATTATGTAAGGCTGATTTGTTTTCGGTGCCAGAACTTAAGAAACCAAAGCGTCCCAGGAATGAGGAACTGAGCAAAGTAACAAGAACAAAGGTTCAATTATAGTAACGCAAATAAGAAGAGTCTGATCTAATATACATGAAACTGAATCTGGAGTAAAATGTAAATCTAGTATTCACAAAACGCAGACAATGCATCACAAGGGATTTAAGCGCGGCCAGGTTTTATTTAAAGAAAGGAAGCTTTTGAATGTTAATCAGGTGAATACTGAAGTGGAATAAATATAAAGATACTGTATTAAATGAATGGAAATGAAGAGAGAGGTGAGAAAGGGTTTGTGGCAACTTTCTCCCACCCACTCCCAGGCAACAAGGATTTCATAATAATGATAATTTGCCTTTTTCTTTTATAATGCTTGCCAATATAATTCTGTTATTAGAATGGAAAAGACAATTCTTATTCTTATTGTTTTTTTGCAATTCAGCTGATATTTCAAGAGACTCAATGACGTCAGAGTTGAACTTTGACCATTCACAAGGGTCAAACTGTCGACTTAGTTCATGTTTACTTTGGGATTTGTCCCCAGCATAAACAGATACTGCGAATTATATTCCCTTTCCCCTAAAGAAACCTATTTGTGCTGTGCATTCTCAATGTAATGTGAAATAATCAAATGCGTCTGTCACAATTCATCATTGCTATTATAAAAAAATCTTATGCACAATATCTCTGCAGCAAAACCATGCTTTCACATGGATTCCCAATGTAAGGGGACCATTGTTGTGGCGGTTACTTCACCCTGCAGGCAATGACCTATTTCCACTATAAAAGGTTAAAAGTGAGACAGAAGCCACTGGTCTGGTGCCAGAGAAATCCACGTCTGAAGCCAGCAGTGCATTAGTTATGGAGGAGTTGTCTGCTCCAAACCCTCCAGAGGCAGCACCCAACCAAGGTCACACACCAGCCAGATAAACACTGTGGTGAAACTTAAGTGACACTCATTCACACAAATAGCAAACGGCATAGCAACATCTCAAAATATACATATTCTTTTAGGCTTTACGCTGCTGTCAAACATGTGCATCATGTGTCTGTTGGGGCTATTTTGTTTCATTTAACAGCAACAGAACTGGTTTATTTAAGAACTTCACCCTCTTGCTACTCAAACAAATGCATCTTACAGAAGTTAAAGTAATCTGATCAGAGCAAGAAGTTCTCGACTTTAAATGTAAAACCCCAAAAAACATACTGGAGCCGCTAAAATGGCAAAGGAAAACAGGACACAATGTTATTGCCAGTAAAGTTGGCGATGCTTAGCACCTTGAGGTTTCAAATCATGTGCTCGGAAACTGCACGGCACTGTATTTAGATGCTCTTTAAAATATCAAGCAGCTCGTGAAGCATCATTCAGAGGGTGGACTTTGATTGACACATGGACGTGAGGGAAAAACAGAATAACGAGAAAAATAGAAACTTCAATTTGTTCTGTGCAAATGTGAAATGCATTAGTTGCTGTTGAGTCATCTCTATGGGCAGTTCTGAGGCTCATTTTGAGCTGCTGCACTAGACTGTATGATATTTAAATGTTTCTTAATATTTTGTACCTGCAGATCCTGCATGTAAACAGGGTGGAGCAAATCTACAGCAGTAGAAAGACATTTCAGTTTAACTGTGCAATTCAACAAAAACTGGAATTGATCTCAACAATAAGATTAACTTTTTATGTAATGTTCATTGCAGGGATATAACTTGATTACATAGCTACACTACATTAAATTAAGCCAAAGTGTCTCAGTCGCCACCTGGTGGCTGGCTGCAGAATAGATCATAAGCCCCCGAATTCTCCGTGTTAGTGAATGGGACAGTAAAAGTCAATGTTCACATCAAATACATTTTCTCAAAGATGCTTTCTGTTATTTAAGGTAGTTCCTATCACACTGATGTTGACCAAGGGCTAATTCTTCCTTTAACTTTGGTTTTGATTAGTTATTAAGTGCTGTGTAAATGTGGTGAAACGAGATGATTGACAGCTGAGACCAACTCGCGATTGGTCAAGTGCACATACCGGCAGGGCCTCACTGTTGAGCTCCATCCCCTTAATCCCTACTGCGCAGACTCTGGCCCCAAACATGCAAAATGGCGGCCATCACATCCAGGAAATCTTGGCTTCATTTCTGGATGGTGGAAGGAAATCGAGTCTGCATTGACCATCTTTAGAAATCGTCTATGGCCCACAGTCATGCTTGCTGCCCTCTGTGTGTGTTTTATCTTTGTGTAGTGTGTTAGCATGCTATAGTTTAAAAAAATGAACAGTAAGATATCTTAAATTAAATAGAATGCTACAATATCTTAGCTACTCCCCTTGTGTCCATATATTCGATTAAGCCTGACAGCATTGACTATGAGCACTGTCCCTCAGCCTGTGTTTACTCCTGTCAGTTCGCACTGAGGCGTCAAAGTGCCACTCGGCAATGCAAAGTGATTTCAAATTCCTCTCAGCAACATCACACGTCGCCAGCTCCGGTGGCAGCAAAAGGCCGTGGAATGCTGGAGTGTAGGAAAGATTTGAATTTCAATACCCAGGAACCATGTGATACAACGTCAGCAAAGAGCAAAGCGCGAGCTCATGTTTACTAACCAGAGTCACAGTCTCTCTGGATGGAAATATCACTCTCTGTCAAGGGGGAGTGAGTGTTTTGATTTGTTAGTGGCTCGCGACCCAGGACCATAATGAAAATGACATTATGTGGTCTGATAATATAAGCATTAAGAGTATTATTCTCCAAAGTCATAAACTATAACTATCAATTATACTTCTCACCTTAGGTACACTAAAATAGATTGATATTAAAAAGTTAGATACATGAAAACAAGTCTGATCAGATCAATTTTGAATATCATGCAGATTAACATGAAGAATAAAGATGATAATGCACAAAATGTATTGCAAAAAGTAATTCACAATTGACGTTTTTTTCTATGCAGATTATACACACAAACTCTTCAGAGACAGATAACATATCTCGATCATAAAATAAACCCAGTCCCAGGGTGACAGGCATGTTCCCAACTTCATCAGATAACCACCTTCCCAGAAGGAGGCTGTTGTGAGGCTCAGGAAGGAAACATTAATGACGCCCAGCTCGTCTCTTGGTAAACAAACAGCCTTATCCAGTGACGCCCATGGGGGGGGGATAGAGCAGCAACCTGCAGCTGGTAAACATGTGAAGGCCATCAATGTCATGTGCTGTTTAGGCAGTGCACGTATGACGGGGAAAGACCTATTTCCCAACATGGAGGTGTCATTTAAAACCCCCACACTGTGAGGTGAATCGTGTTGACACTGAGGTTCTCCAGTGCCACCAGTAGAGGCCTGAGCTGCAGTGAATGAGCTGCCAGGCCGTGCAGCTCCGATTCTTTGGGCTGCAGCAGCATGAAAAGGCCTTCAGTACTTTTCCACGAAGCACTGGCCATGTGTGTCCCTCAGCAGGAGCATGAGCTGCCTCCGTCTTTCTTTGGACATGCAGCACAAAAACAAGGATGTGAGACACTGTAAACATCACACGTTAAAACGAAGATTCTCATAAAGCGTTGAAGGCTGGATGAAATATTAAGGTACTGATTTATAAAGAAATAGTTTTTGACAATTTGAAAAAACAAACTAGTTTGCTTTCCTTCTTTTTGCCCCTAATGACATTTGTCATTCAGTATACAGTACAGTAGTCATAGGGTTAAATGTAAGTCTGCACAGAGTTGTATATATTCATGGGCTCCACAATGCAAACTTGTATTGCTGGCCCACTTCAGCCCAGCAAGGCAAAGGGACAAGGCGACGGCACGTACGTGTGACACTGGGTAAATAATCACTGGTGCTTTGTCCCGTCACAATGACGACGATGCATCTTTGCCAAGATCATGTGCTCCGGTCATCAGTCCACTGAAACCATGTCAGCCTGTTCTCGTTTGTGCAAGAATGGCAGCGGACTGCGCGATTGGTCTAATTTTATATAATCAACAAAGAGTAGTTCACCATCGTGTCAGCAGCCAACTTACTTTAACATCCACAGAGAGACAAAGATGAGGGTGAATTACAGAAAAGGGTCTCGGGCTCAAATGTCACACGCAGGTGTCAAAGTCTTCGATTCATCGGACTCATTAGTATGGTTCACAAACGGAGGCCCTCAAAATCACTATGGAGACACCTCCATTAAAGAGAGTGAGAGAAATGTCACACAAACTCTGCAGGTTCACACAAGCAGCTGATGTGCCGATATAAACAGCTGCAGCCGTGCACAAGGAGCAGCTTGTGCACGGTGTTGACCCCGACAAGGATTTATTGGAAAATGTAATATTCCCAAGAGCAATTAATGAATCCTTGATGGGGTCATTGTTGTATTTTCCGATATGATTCAGACTGCTCTTGCAATTACAGATGTGTATTAAGACGTTTTACAGTAACTGCTGGTGGCGGTTTTTTGTCAAACCAGTGATGATGCATAATGTTCTTATCTGGTTTGTTCTCCTTAAAAAACGGCTGCATTGTGCCACTGCAGCCTGCACGGCAACAGCTCCAGGGTATGAACACCAATGTTGTGTGGGTGCTTAACAATTATTCAGACAAAACGAAACACAGAATCAGGCCTACAAATGTAATTTGAGGTTTACATTTTTTTATTGTCTAATAGACAAGGCCTAGTTTTCCATCAACAAGTACAAATGGCACCAAAAACATTTGAAAAATTACTGGGAATTCACAAAGAAAAAAAAATAAATGAAAAAATTCATTGCACATCCCAGTGAATGGATGACATAAAAACAATTTGCTTTTACATTTTGGTGAACCATCCTTTAAATAATCTATAAAGTTTCTACATTGAAAAAGGTGTGTCTGGGGGAGGAGGGTATAAAATAATAATAAAAAAAAGCAATAAAACATTTATACTAAACGTACACACATCTGTGATCGGAGTGAAAAAAAGGACATGACATTTAAGGCATCAACATTCCCTTAGTGCGAGAAGCCCACACCAAGACAGCAGCATCTTCACAAGACATCGTCTTAAAAACATCTGTAGCCCAAATTACAGCATCGTACAACAATAGCTACATATGGCCCCCAAAGACTAAACTCAGTCTCCTATTCAAGCCTCGGTGCGTTTACTGTTGCTGAACACATTCAATGCATCTGGAAACACTCAGATGCATCAACAAAGTGGCTAGTGTCTTTAACAAAGTGCACCCACAGCATGTCCCTCTCAAGCATGTTGATGTGAACATAGCTTTACATTCATCTGCAAAATGTACCATCTAAAATTGTGTTTGAGTAACAATCGTTCTTATTGGGGAAAAAAAACAACAACATTCAGGATATCACAATGTTGCTGATAAAAATGCACTTTTAGAAACACTGAAGCCAAATGCAAGAACCATCAGGCTCATTTGTGCACAAACGTTTAAACTTTAAACCCCCAAGCTGCAAACTGACAGACGGTCTACGAGCAGCTCAACCTGTACAAAAACACTGTAGAAAACATGACACCATCAGCAGTGTCATTTACATTTGGGCAGAAGTGCGTTTACCCACAAGAAACTCTACACCCACTCTAATCCCTCCCATAGTTCAGCACTCCTCCACCACGGTACCAGCCGAGGAGGAGTACAGTTTTTTCTTGACAAGACGGAAACCTGGACTCAACTTAAGCACATGCCTGAAAGTAGGGGCAAAGCAGGTTCCCATAAAGAGGAAGTCCCGTAGGCTGGGCCAGGCGGTGCCGTCCTGCTTGAACACAAGAGTCAACTCAAACGTGGGCACCACGGTGGCATCGTACACGATGCGCTCCAGCCGCTTGCAGCCCTTGTCCAGCTCCAGGTGGACGTAGAGGACGCAGCCGCGCAGGCCGCAGGGCTCGCACGACGCCAGCCGCAGGACCTCGCAAGCTATTCTCCGAGTTAGCTTCTCTGGTACCAGCACAGAGGAGCAGTGCAGCGTCGTCTTCTTGGCTCGTGACAGGCAGTTTTCAAACTGCTTGGCCAGCTGTTGACAGGTTCTGTCCTCAGCCACATCTGCATTCCTGTGGGGCTCAGCCAAGCAGTGATCCCAGAAATCCAGTTCTGAGGAAACAATGCAAGTTTCACATTTAGGAACCAATGCCACTTTACATGTAAATAACATCAAGTACCAGGGGGAAAGATGCTGGCAAAACAACATGCACAAATCATGTTTGATGTCCATTTCTAAGTACTGACCCACAGTAAATTACACATACATACGTGGTTAAAGTAAGTGATCCTAGGGATGGGTGATATGGGCCCAAATGTTAAGATAAAGATTTTATACATTGATAATTATCACAATAAATGTCACATTTCTTTCAAGTTTAAAGATTGAGTTTTGTTCTTGAGTGAAGTTTGTGGTTTTTAACTCTTTATGAGCAGAGAAGTGACACATTTTACAAACCTGAGGTGAAACATGGAAACAAACATGTTACACCTCCTCACTGTGCACGAACAATGCATAAGCAATAGATCAATACGTAGAGGATTTTGCTATATTGCCATTCATCAAATATATAATATCATTATCCTAATTGATCTGCTTTTGCATCCCCTCTGGTGAGTGTGTGTCAGATTTGCATGAGGGGAAAAAAACAAAAACATCTCAGACAAACTGCTCGAACATACAAAACATAAATAAGGGAATCGAACCAAAGACAATACAGGTGAAGTGCAGTGTCATCATCCTGCTCTGGTCACTAGTAGACGCAGTTAGTGGATGAGCTGCGCCTCTGTGCAGAACCAGGCTACAGGGATGACTTCATCTTCCTTGTTGTTGGCTCCCCTCACCCCGCCCCTCCGCTGCTGCAGCCATGCACCACACACAGTGATAAACAAGCGCACCGCCGCTGGAAGTGTCCCGAAACTAGCCTGTTAGCTCCAAAACACACAAACACGGAGAGACAAACAAACAAACAAACACACAAAACACAGCTTGTACCTTTCTCTATGCAGCTCTGGTCACATCTCCTGTCGACCAGGTCGGAGATGCACTCGCTGCTCTTGGTCTTCAAAGTGCTTGTGGCGACCATGGCGGCGGTTCCTCCAGGAGTTTGTCTTTAGCTGAAGCTGCCTGAAAGACACACAGCGACACGTCCGCGTCAATTAAACACGGGCGGCTAATTACAGCTGGTTTGACACTGTCACACATTAGCGTCACTGCTTTCAAGCTAACAGCAGGTCGCTCCGGATATTAAACCACTCACCTCCAATAATGTCCAGAGGAAACACACAGCTTCTCATGAACAACACACACAAACACGCACGCTGCTTTGTTTCTGTCACTTGTTCACAAACACGCACTGACTGCAGTAGGCAAACTTCTGGGGGCTGCTTATACCTTCCTCACAGTCAGCTGACCAGAAGGTTTGACCAATCAGAGCGAATGTCCCCACGCCAGGCTCCGCTCTGCCCCGATTGGCTGCAAAAAGGCCTTTTAATTTAAATAGTTGACCAATGGCCGGGGGGAATATTTTGGGTTGCTACGTGGACGGGGGCAGACTGCTGGCTGTCGTCTGGATGTTGTGGAATCATGGACTGTATATAAAGTATGTGGAGTAAATATAAAGTTATACCCAGCATATATGGAAAATCAATAAGCTGAACATATGTACAGGACATAGATGGGATTGAAACTTCTCTCTGATCCCCGGTGTAAACATATGTAGACAGAACATGCTTTAGTCTAAGGATAAGAGAAACCTGTATTGCATCATACGCCTTTGATTAGACACAAAGCCTCACACATACATTGTTGGATTTATTCCCCTAAGGACAATCTACATTTTTAAAACTGAGGCATCCAATCCAACGTCAGAGATCTGCAGCAAAACAAAGCAGTATTAGTGATTGCCATATGGAGAAAAAAAAGTCTTTCAAAATAGAAGTTTGGAGGATGACATAGCTTCTGAGTTCACCTCCCACTGGGATGTAATTATGTGCAAAATAAGCAAAACCTTCCCCGCATGTCTAAAATATATAAAAGCAGACATCTTTGGCTTGTTAGCGTCTGATGGGGCTCTGCGTGTCCGGGCTTACTGAGGCAAAAAGGCCTGTGAAATGGGACGTTTCAGGTCAAACCATTACACTTTTACAATCATTACAATTACACCTGTGATGGTGTGGCCCTAAAGTGGGCTGATTTGACATGAAATGATCCGACTGTAATTATACGTGCATGCACTTACATGCATAGTACATTTGGCAGGTAGAACAGTGTGCACAGTTGTTCGGCTGGTCAGCAGTTTATCCCTCATCATACACTGTCTCAAGAGAAATGTTCTCCCAGTAACTGGATCCGCTCCACTTCACCCCCAGCATGCAGCTCTGCTGGCTTAAGGGTAATGGAATCCAGTGAGAGAGAGAGAGAGAGAGAGAGAGAGAGA
Source organism: Hippoglossus hippoglossus (assembly GCF_009819705.1). NCBI lineage: Eukaryota > Metazoa > Chordata > Actinopteri > Pleuronectiformes > Pleuronectidae > Hippoglossus > Hippoglossus hippoglossus. The sequence continues at coordinate 7,149,042 of NC_047168.1, forward strand.
GAGAGAGAGAGAGAGAGAGAGAGAGAGAGAGAGGGAGAGAGAGAGAGAGAGAGAGAGAGAGAGAGAGAGAGAGAGAGAGAGAGAGAGAGAGAGCCCTCTGACAGTCACATGGGGAGAACTGGATATGCCTCAGAAAAAAAAGTCACATGCTTTAGCTGGTGTTACTTCTTTTGCGGAACGAGGCTGTTAAATTCATGTGAAAAAGCACAAGATAATAATGTAAGCATTTAGGCTAAAAGGTGCAAATGATGCACTCTGTGCAGGGTGTACATGTGCAGACGTTTCCTTATAGCAGTTTAATAGTGAATTTAATATATATATATATATATATACACATAAGGGTTGACAACTGTGTGGTTTGTAAACTGTGCTGTCGAAAGTGTCACATTCACCATGACAGGGTTTTTTAATGAGGTCTTGACCTAACTTCATGTAGAATTAACAAGGTCACTATAAATGCTACGAAATCTTTCTTTCACATCTCAGCAGCCTACATTGTACTTTGACAAAAAGAAAACTTAACAAGCAGCGAACTGGATCATTACGTGTTTAAAATGATGTCTGCAGAACGCAGGTCAACCAAGTAAAGCTGCTAATTACAGCAAAAGAAAAGTTTTAATGTGGTGAATAAATCTGAAACACAGAGCGTGAGTTTCAATTTGATATTTAAAACTTATTTTCGGTAAAAGAAAAGAATCCAAAAGTCAGTTTTAGTGTCTGCTCCTATCTGCAGATGCTATACTGTTACAGCAATGTGGGTTAACTGGGCATACCAAACTGTTGCAGATGTAGGCTACACATGCATGAGCAATGTTAACTGCAGCAGATTCATCAGAATGAAAATCCTTTTGGACACAACAAGTCAAAACACTTCTAATTGTACAATAGTTTGCAGAATGCAACTGTCCCAACAATAATGTAAGCAATACAAATGATATATTTTGGTGCACAAAGTTCAGAAATAGGGATTTTTGCATGAAATCATTCTGCAATTCACACCAACGTGTTTACAGCAACTGTAAGATCCCTGTAAGATCAATGTGCAGGCCGATACATGTTTTCAGTGTGACTTTAATAAGGACTATGGATCTCACTAGTTGAATAAAGGTCATGTGAGTTCCTCTCTCTCCCCGTGGGAGCAGAGACCAGGCTGGAGGTGAGGAGCACCTCTGCTTGTGTGACCTTCACTCCCTGGTGGTAAAACAAGTCGACCAAAATCTGCTGGTGAATTCGTTCCATGCGCCAACTCCCTGTTTCCCTGAATGAGGCGGAGAGATGTCGTGTTTCAGGTTACTAATCCGCCGCTATTCAGATGAACCCCGTTATCCCTGGTCAAGACCCCTGGTATTGCAGGCTGACATGTGAAACGAGCTGCTTGTTGCACACAGTGACTCCCCCCCCCCATGTAACTTAACAACAGGAGACTTTTTTTTTTTTGCTGAGTTGCATTTCTCATGGAAAATAGCTGGTGGTTGCATGTAGAGGAAAAATCCTGCAGGTCTTACACACCATCATTTACAGATATACATGATGAACTATGAACTATTTAACTCATTTATTATAACATTTAGTATTTTTAAAGATATTGCACATTTAGCTCAACACAACTGAACAGCTGTTTGATGGTGTTTTATTGTGTTATTGTTTTAGTGGATGTTTTGTATTGTAATGTCTTGCTTTTCATTATTTGTCTTGTCATTTCTCTTCAGGGGAGGTCCCTCAGATTTGTGGTGATATAATGCAACCATCAAGTGCCCAGTAATGACAGAATCATAGTTTAATATAAGATATAAGGAGCATTTAATATAAGACCACCTGAAACCTATGGGATCTATTGAGAGACACGTACCATTGCATTCACACCACAGATCTATGGTGGCCCTGAGAGCTCAGCACACTACAATAAAAAAAAAAACGTGCAAAAAGACACAGCACATGCAAATGGAGAAAACATCTTCATCAATTTGACTACACGTGCACAGCAAATGGAAAACCTGCTCTCAGGGCCACCGTGCAAATCCACATCTGTCAAATTTAATGATATAAAGTCAGTGAAAACAGGGCATGCACAGTATCTACAGCATGGGTTCAAGACAATTTAAGCATCCAGTAATCGGGTGGAAAAAAAGTTAACTTTAACTTAAATGATGTTTTCTGCAGATTTCCATTGAGTTATACTGTGCATTTTTATTGCTGTGCTGCAAACATGACAGATTTACAGATTTTCCATGTGGTGATCACTTCCATCCGTTTTTTTTGAAGCGTGCAGTGGTTGCAGCGACACAAAGAAACAGAAAACACCCTGATGGTAGATGAGAAGGTATTTGTCATAATAAAAAGTGAGGCTTAACACTTTGAGTGAAGCTGAAGGAAGCAGGCATGTCATCCTGTAACTCAGCCGATGCCACAGCTGGTGAGGCATAATAGTTGTGTGTGATTTGGCTGCTGCCAATCTGCTCGCTGTCTCTTTGGTGGACGCATGCCCACAGTCGAAGCCGTTGCCCAGTGTCAACTTACAAAGGCCACGGATAGAACCGAAGCCAATAACACTGTGGGAATCGATTCAAAATGGAGGCCATGGCTGCAAAATGGCAAAGGTCACTCAAATGCTTAACCACGAAGAATGAGCCATTCCATTAGAAATAGATTTTATTCTACCTAGATATGAATTCATGCATCCAGCTCTTTATGGATGTGATTTTATGGAGATTGAGCAGCAGCACAGAGAGAGAGAGTTTAACACTGGTTCACTACGTCTCACTCCTCTGTTCACAACCTCATGCAACCTCCCTGTGATGAACACTGACTGAGGAAGTGAAGGCCGAACCAGGGCTGGCTCTGTTTTGTGTTGACTTATTGCACCCTCTAGTGGTTAATCACTGAAAATGAAAATATGTTATGAGGTTAATGATTTACTTCATCATATCACTACACCATGTCATTAAATAACTGTTGAAAGATATGAATGACAAAAAATGACATCAGAACAAATAAATGAATGTAGAACTAAATAAATAATTAAATGTGTTAACGCATAAAGAAATAAATGAAGAAATGATTAAATAAAAATTATACATGAAATAAATACATGAATGCAACGCAACTATATTTATTTATGTATTCATTTATTCTTCTCTTTATTTATACTTAGATAGAAAGATGCTTCCACAATAATAATAATAATATAGCAGATCTTGTGAAACTAAAAAGACAATTACAACTTGTTCTCCAGAGGAAATATCAAAACAAACTAACAAATGCAATAAAAAGCTATCATCACAATAAGGGGTCACAATAAGGTCATTCCTGGACCCACAACATGTTGTTATCTCTTTGTAAAACAATATCTGGATTCAGTATTTCAGTCTATCCTGTGCAAACTAACAAACAAATAACCAAAGATAATTTCAAAAATCTTTTTTTTAGTGATTTATTCAGGAAATTGAACTTGAACAAGAAATTCACGATATGAAGCAGTTCCAGTGTCTTTAAAATACAAACCTGTTGCTAATTCATTGTATGATTGAATGTGTATTTACTGAAAAAACGTAATTACGTAACTCTAAAACTCTTCTTAATACCTAGAGTCTGTTGTGCATCGCTAGACTGTAGGCCGTTAGTCGTTTGGTGATATTGAATGACTGACAGACACACACACACACACACACACACACACACACACACACACACACACACACACACACACACACACACACACACTCACTCACTCACTCACTCACTCACTCACTCACTCACACACAGACTATATTCAAAACCGACGGATAATTCTAAAACTATGAAACAGACACTCATTACATCAAATATGTGACAGATCTGAGGTCAGTGCACTGTACAGGAAACATGTTTTGGACAGAAATGAGTGATGCAGCTGTACTTTTGCAGGTTTGAGTCAACAGTATACTGAGAATGTAGCCCAGCATTCACCACAACAAGTTCACCTACTCTGAGATTCATCATCACAGTCACGCCCACTGCTCCATCGAACTGCTGTCAGCATACAGAATCATACATGAAAACCACTGCTCCACACGTCTCTGCTCCACACAACACTATGTTTCACAAACTAAAATGAAAGCATCTAAGCTGCTCCTCCACTAGATCAGTACGTGGGGGACAGATGTGACTCATCCTCTGGCTGATCTTCATGTTTCCACCCTCCAGTTTTCTTCTATCTTGTAGCCGCTGAAACACACATAGCAACAGAGGTAAGTGAGGAAACCACATGAGGATAACACCACAGGAAAAGTCTGAAATGTATCTGAGAAATAAAAAGAAATGAATTCTGAATTGTGAAGGAACTGAAAATGATCTGAAACCAGTTATAAAGACACCAAAGTACATGAAGCTAAATAATCTTACATTCCAAATAGGGAAGACTGTTTTTTAAGCTTTAAAAAAAATGTAATTTTCAAAATTGAATTCACGATGATGATTATTATTTTTTTTCTTGTACATCTCTGTTCTTAACTATTTCTTGTATATATATATATGTTTATTTCAATACAAAATAAAAATAGATTCAGTTCAGGGGATGATCCAGGGGCGGGGCCAGGGGCACTGGCCCCAGCTGAAGTCTCATTGGCCCCTGAAGTGCCCTCGATCCACCACAGGTGAAGTTAGCATGTATTTTTGGCAGAAGTTCTAGTTCATGGGCGTGGGATTTTACAGTCTTATCTGTGCAGACATAGATTCCTGACGAGTCCCGTTAGGATTCCAAAAGCTACATCCAGAGAAATCCAGCAATAGTGTGGAACAACATAAACACTTTTTTCCTCCGTAACATTCCTCCTGCATGACTCCACTTCCCTGGGAAGCTCTCAGCCCAGTATTTCAGGACTGATTGTATTAGGGAAGGAAGGTAGAACGTTTAGTGGCCAGATTTAGTTTTTTTAATTGGTGGGGTTAAGGGGTACACTGAGTCGGTTCACGTGTGGATGTGCACGTGCATTCACCCCACCGCCATACGTGCACACGCCTGCAGCGTCTGGTCCACGCTGACATTTACAGGCCACACAATAGCCCCTATCCAAAATAATCTGTGTTTATGTTGGGAAGTGACTATCTTTCAAGCCCTGCTGCTTGTTGGAGGGCGGAGGGCCCAGAATCACAGGAAACACCTTCTGTTACCCAGCTACAGGCCCAGAAGCCCACGCAGCACAATGAGATATTAAAAGCCTGTGACTTCCCTGCACGTCGCTGCAGATCTGCGTCTGGAGAAACAGCTTTTTAACCCAGGCATGGAAGAATGCGCGAAACAGAAGGAACCTGCGGAGGAAATCTCGCGGGAAATGGACGGAGGGCAGCTCACCGCTTTCCTCCCCGACGCATGACTTCACCCCGAGGAGCATGACGCCATCTTTGCTGCTCTCGGGCCTGCTCTGGAAGGATGCGCTGTGGAGAGTCAGAGAGACACAGGGAGGAGGATGCTTTGCTTGTTCACACAGGTTTATACAGGCAGCATGTGATGATAAAGATCAAACTTACTTCTCAGTGCCATTGTCAATGTTTTCTGGAGAAGAGAAGAAGAGAAGAGACAATCAGGTATATTTAGGGGACTGATATGATGAGTGTGTGAAAGTTGGCGCAGCTTGATTGAATATAAGGGGCTGTTGGGCCTTGGCGGAGATATGCGCTCTACTGAGTGTCATTCCAGTTGAAATGATTGTAACCAAATCAATAAGACACTTAAAACTCATACATTAGAGGCCGTGTATATGACATGAGTACACGGTAAAGTCTACTACTCCATGTACCTGAGTGGTCGTTGATTCTCTTGCTTCTGAACTTGAAGAAGATGGTGGCGGCAGCTACGGCCAGGAGGGCGGGCAGTGTCAACCACCACAGCCTTTTGTCTGTGGGGAAAACAGGGGAAGATCAAGCAGATACAATGAACACCAAATGAAATTTAAAAAATAATGAGTGTTTCTGTTGTGTGAGCAGATTTCAGGTCGGTTCTGTACGGTTCAGTGTCAGTTTGGTAGAATTCACCTGATTTGAGCGGCTCTTTCACATCACTCCCTGTCTGAGAACCTTTCAAGACAAAAGGTTTTAGATTACAGACCGAAAAACTACTTATTAACTATCTACATTGCTTCTTCAATCATGGCTTCATGTGCAGAAAAACCACGTATGTGAGCACAGAAAAAACTCAACAACAGCTTTCTCTTCAGCATTTTCTTTCTTGATCAAATATTATAGAGTAAAAGCAACCAGCTCACAGACAGTGATAGAAATCATATGGTATATAATGTTAGCCTTATTCATCTTTATTTAAATCTTAATATACATAAATATATATAAAGGTAAAGACATGGAGGAAGATAATGTGTGTATATGATTTACCTGTATCTGGGACAGGAGTACTGGTGCCTGCAGACAACATGGATCAGTATGTTAATTTGATTCAAAGTTAAAATGCTGTGAATCATCTGACAACGAGAAGACATTCGATTCGTACCTTTGCCTGGTTTTGATTGTTGATTGTGTCCTAAGGGTTCAGATACAAGCACAGTCTCAATCGGCATCATCACACATCACATCACACCAGTGAAACGGATCACTTATGATGTTTTACCTTGATCAGATGAAGTCTCACTTGTCTCAGGGCGGTTGCTTGGTTTCGGAGTTGGAGAAGATCTCGGCTCCACAGTTTCCTTTTTCATAGCTAATAGACAAAAGAAAAAAGAAATCCTAAATATAAAAAAATCATATAACAAAACCTACTATGACCAATAGTATTCACTAAAAACAAACTTGACATCCAGCATCAGCGCACCTTGCTTTCATGAAAACAGATAACTTCATCAACAATCATAAATGGATGGTTACCTACCTGTACTGAGTGACGTGACATGCATCTCGGTCTTTGGGTGGAGGCTCGGGGTTGGAGTCTGGGAAGACCTCGGCTCAAGAGTGTAATTTTTCATACCTAAACAACAAAAGGAAAAGATAAAGCTAGTTTAAATATTTAAAACAAATCTGGGGCAGTACTTTGTTACTTTTTTTAAAATGACCTTTTTTTTTTATTACTCTGTCTCACTCAGAAACAAGAAGGCTTAGTTGTGACGTAATGGATGTGATGTGATGTTGAACTAATTACGTCCGCCATCATTTTCTTTAACATTGTGAGCATTTCACAACGTTTGTGTTGGTTTCTTAGAGAATGATTCATGGATCTGGATGAAAATAATCAGGCATATTTATGGGACTGATAATTATGAGTGTGTGCAATTTGCTGCAAATAAGGAAAAAATGGAGACTGCTGGTCCTTGGTGGAGGAGGATGCTCTACTCTATTACGCTATTCTAGTTTCATTTATGGGATATTGACCCAATTGTGCAACGAGGATAACTTTGCAATAGCACTTGTTTCTAAACTGAAACTCTCCAATACATTTCCACACAGATTTGTATCATCACCATCCAAATAAAAATACATGCAAAATAAATTTTTCTAACTTTGAGTGCGCTTGTCGGGATCAACCGGAGAAGCAGTGGTCACAGCTTTGTGGGACGTAGCTGCAGCTGTAGCTGTAGCTGCAGCTGCAGCTGTAGCTGTAGTTGTAGCTGCAGCTGTAACTGCAGGAGAAGTGGGCTTCATAGTCAGTTAGCAAGAAACATGAGAGCGATATTTATCTTGTCAGAGTAAATAATTATGTTTCCTGAAAGTTGAAACTGTTGCTTTTAATATAAAGGTAAAATGGACGGTATTTATGAGAAACTTTTCCAGTCTTAACAACCAATCTAAGCTCTTTACAGTACAAGCAGCATAAATTTTTCTAACTTTGAATGTGCAAGGAAGCATTGACCACAGCTTTGTGGGACGTAGCTGCAGCTGCAGGTAGAGTGGGCTTCACGGCGGCCTGCACTGGAGGCTCAGCGCGTCCTTGAAAAAACAACAACAGGGGAATTTAATGAATAAAGTGCTGGTTGTTATATTGACTGAGTCAAACAAGATGTTTCTCACTATTTACAGTCTCAATAATAATATTTTTATTGTACATTTTACTCATATGGTGTTGTTAAATATGCTCAAACACATTAATGTTGGTTAAAAAACAGAGCAAGTAAATAATACAAAATACACATCATTGGTATCTATGGAAAAGGTTCTATCGCCACAGACCTGGTGCTTGTTACCAGGTGTTTCCTGTATGTAGAAGCATTGTTTTAACACACATGTACTCACCTGCTGTGGTTATGATCACTGGCGGTTGTGTCGTCTGATCTTGCGTGTTGTTATATTTGGTGACTGACTTAGTTGTTGAATCTGTGAAGCAGAAACACGAGTGTCAGTTTACACACGTGTCATGTTGTCATGCAGCTGGTAACCACTTGTGTCTGAGGTTAAAACAAGAGATTTGAAAGGTGAAATCTTATGCTCGACATCCTCATGGTTTGAGGTCAAAGTGCACTTTTCCAAAGCAAAGCAACTCCAGGAACTCGAAATACTTCCATCGTGAAAAGCACCAGCGTCAGCTTGTGCGTGTGAAACACTTCCAAGGATAGGTTCTCTATTTAAGGCTCAAAGTCGTGTATTTGCATTATTCCTGTTTGGCACAGCTTTAAAGGCCGGAGACAAAGATGTGCCCTCGCTCCAAGTGTCAGACGTGGGAGATGTCAACATGGCTGTGGAGGTGGTGGTGGCGTGTTGAGGTGGATATCCTCTGCTTGAAGCCCCGCAGCAGATTGAAGCTGCATCCGGTCCCAGACACACCATTGTTGTCTCCCCCTGTCCTGTGTGGCCCAGCTTCCTGTCTTCACTGCTGTCAGCTGCACACCCAGCGCACATATTTCACACCAGAGCTGAGCCGGAGTCAATTAGTGCACGTTTTCCCTGCGACCACATGCAGCTCTGTCTGGCTCCATTATCCTCGTCAGGAAACAAAGAGCAGGGAATGTCCCAGTCAAGTCTCCAGTGTTTCAGAGCGAGTCGCAAGTGGTCTTGAGACCTTCAGGTCATTTGAAACAAGTCGAAGTCAGGACACATGTATTTCAGAGCAAATATCAAGTAAGTCCAGTTAAAAGGTTCACGTACTGCAGAACAAGCACCGTGTCTTGAGTCCTGTGATGAGTTTAAGACAGTGGTGGATCTAGGATTTCTCTGAATGAGGGGCCATGAAGGGGCCACAATTTACACAGAAGGGCCAAATATATGTCCAACATTCACGCACAATTCCTGATCCAGTCAGGTGCACAATTAAGTAATTCCTTGTGTACTGTTAAGCTCTATAGCTTTCAGCAAAGCCACGTCATTGAATATATTGTGAAAACTGTTCCTCGTTTAAGAACATTACTCCAAAAAAGCTTAAAAATAAATAATTTTACTAGATAATTAAATTAATAATTAAAAAGGAGCCTACTGACAGGATGGGGCACTGCAGGGACCAATCAAATTTCAGCTGGACCAGTGCCCCCCTGGCCCCACCCTGGTTTGAGATAAGTCCAAGTCCAAGTTTGAGATAAGTCCAAGTATTTTGAGTCTCAAGTCAGGAATCAGAGAAATCTCAGGAATTACTGTTCAAAACAAATATTTCGGACCAGGTGTGGAAATGTTTTCAAGTCAGTCAAGACTAAAGAACCAAGTCACAAACACTTCTGTGTGAGTGTTAAATAAAGTTCTTTAATCATCCTTTAGGGTGAGTCATAGTCAGTTAGCAAGAAACATGAGAGCGATATTTATCTTGTCAGAGTCAATAATTATGTTTTAGGGTTGGAACTGTTGCTTTTAATAAAAAGGTAAAATGGACGGTATTTACGAGACACTTTTCCATCAGGGGCAACTTGGGGTTCAACCTGCCGACATTCCAGTTAGTGGGCGACCCTCTCCACCTCCACAATCGCATGAACTCACCTGTTGCCATCTTTATCGGTGGCTGTACTGGAGCTTGCGCAGTGGGTTTCTCTTCTGTCTCTTCTGTGGAGCAGAAACACAAGTGTGAGCTCAATGGAAACCACTTGCATCATTGTCTGAAGAGCTGTGTTAAAAAACCCTTCTCTTGACTATTTATTAAGAGCTTGTGGACTGATCTCAGGCGCCTGGGGTCTCACGCTCACGGGCTCTGCTGGGCCGAGCAGCAGCCCGGGTGAGGGTGTTTCCTCCAGATGTTTACAGCCTAAAACACTGGAAGCAGATTTGCGGCCAGATGGGACGTCTCGGGCCTCAGGACAATGCTGTGCCGTCTCTGTGAGAGAGGGGGGCAGCTTGGTTCCCACTGGCTATCTGCAGTTAGATCACCTATCTGCCCAGAGCAGAACAGTTAGAGGTTCTTTTGGCTCCGCACAAGGAAAACAAACAAATCACGAGCCGCCCTCCCCCCCCTCTTTATTCTGACCCTCAGCTGTCACTCTGGCACTTTAGGTTTAGATTTGTGCTTCATGAAAACATATTTTCTGTCAGTTTGACTAAATATGGCCAAACAATGTCATCTTTTTCTAACTTGTTAGTACATAGAGGACAGTTCAACGCACACACACACACACGCACACACGCACGCACACACACACACGCACCTTATCTTAGCCCGGAAACACACTGTATGAGTGGATGTCTCCGAGGTCATGTTCAAAGTGTCTTTTGAACAAGTGATCTTTATCTTTGTACATACCGAACCAGTTTACATGAGAACAAGAAAAACATCATCAATCTGAGTTATTACTGCTGCACATTTAAAAAAAAGAAAGAAAAGATGTTTTTAAGTCTCACGACAACATGAACGATCAATAGAAATTCAATAGAAAATCCTAAATGTGGAAATGTTCCAACACAATAAAGTAATAGACTCTCCTTTTAAAAAAAATTTAAATCTCCCCATGTGACACAGACAAAAGGCTGAAACAAACTGATCTCAGTCCAGGGGACCTGTGAGGGCCCTCACTTCTAATTCTGTGAAATCTTAACTCCATATGTTCCAGGACAAAATCAGTTTGACTGGTGTCCCTACCTTCTGTGGAGACGTGGACAGACGCGAGCAGAAGGAGCACAAGAACCATGGTGGTCTTCATGGTGATTCTGCTGCCGTGGACCCCTCTGACTTCGCCCTCGGACTCAGAAACAGTGCAGTGGCCAGTGGGAAAGAAGGTGTCCGAGCCTCGGGCGCTCTGCTGCCGATGCTTATTTTGGCCCTGGCTGCAGATAAAGAAGGAGGGGGGGAGGAAATACACCGGCTTCCCTTCCTGACGTAAAGTGGGTTTATTTGAATGCATCGCCAACTCCCATCACTTATTTTTTCCTGCTCTGACACAACTTGACCAGTTGGGAGGAGACTCAACAGTCTGAGTCCTGGCCACTCAGAGAAAGGACGTCAACCAAATACATTGTGAATAATCATATGCTAAAATAAAGAAAAAAACATTAACAAGATTTGACATGATAAACTTTGGGATAACACACACACACACACACATGCATGCACCAACAATCTTACAAAAATAAAATAGTCGCATTTTCCCTTGTGACTGAACGGGTTTGACTCATGAGTCATATAAGACACTGCAGATAATAAAGGCCTTAAAGCAGAGTTCCCAGGACTGTAGTTTGATAGAAATATCAAATACGAGCTGTTATTTCAGCGTCTCTCTGACAATCTGTCCTGATATCGCCCTGACTGTACTAGCCCTCCTCCCCCCTGCACTGAAAAAGAAAACAAAACAGGATGTCAGTTTACTTCCTTGGATTTGAGGTGATTTGAACACTGTGTTTGATTCCAGTTGAAGAGACCTTGAAGGAAGCCTGAGCTGCTTTGTTTGCTTATGAAGTTACTTTAGAGATTTTACTTTTAGTTGGTATTTTATTAACGGAGAAAGTTGGATTATCCCTAAAAAAAGAAACTTAAATAAGTGAATTGAAATAACTTTATTTTCTTATCTTTGATTGATACTTTGGTAATCACGTTGGGGCGGCTGTGGCTGGAGAGGTCGTGCGGGTCGTCCACGAACCAAAAGGTCAGCAGTTCGATCCCAGTCTCCCATATCCCATATGTCAAAGTGTCCTTGGGCGAGACACTGAAGCCCAAATTGGCCCCGATGGCTGAGTGTGTGAGTGATGTGTGATAAAGTGCCGTACATAGATGCACTGTATGAATGTGTGAATGGCAAAACTGAGCTGTGAGTGGTCATTAATACTAATATTTACTATTTAGGTCTATGGAGATTGAGAGTTAATCTATAAACTATAAAATACAAAACTAACATTTCAGCTCTAATCTACATGTATGTGCAGAGGAACCCTGTAATCACGTAGATCTTTCTCTCGTGCAGGTACACGTGCAGGTATATAACCAATCTTGGCTTTGTCCTGGAAGTTTAATCAAAGAAGTCACTAAGGTTGATGAAGAGGAAACACCTTTTGTTGCAGCTTCCCATCCACACACTGGCCAATCATCGAGCGCGAGAGGAACCTTTTGAATTATGGGCAACGGCGAGTTCCACTTCCTGCAATCAACACCACAACACTGAGCTCTGTAATAGGGCTTTGTGTACGTGACAGGCTGTGAAAGGACTGTGTGGGATATGTATTTGATGACACACACACACACACAGACAGGAGAAACAGCTTAATTTCAAGTTGAAATTCATGCACATTTTTATTGAACAGTTATATAAAATACTTTTCATAGTTGCAAGTGCATGCCTCATCTGCCAACAGTTTTGAAGTTAAATTACAAAAGCAAGGCTTCATGTCGTGTAGTGAATTACTTGGGCACTTAAGCAGTTCTTTAAAAAAGATTGAAGTATTTTTTTTTTTCTGGTTTCATCTTAAAGTATTGAGCAGTATCAAACCTATAACTGATATACAAAGCAGAGTTCCAAATAATAATAATAGTAATCAATAATCAAATTACACTTCCTGTGGCACGTTAACCAAAAAACTGAACAAAACTCGATTTACCTGTTATATGACACAAACAGCTAATCATGCATTTTTGAGTTCCACATGTAACCACACACCTCACAAGAATTGTCAAACATGCTTAATTGGACTGTGTGCACTTACAAGCGCAGGTTAAAAATATGATTTCTCATCCATCTCAGATAATTAAATGCTTCAATTACAAAAAGAAGTTGAAGGCATAGAGCATCATGGTGTTAATTGAAAGTATGCAGGTATACGTTTCCAGTATATGTTCACTAAAGCGCAATATATCTCAAAACAGGCCTCCACAGCCAAGGTATTCAGATTTTCTACGTCCTCTGTTTGATTTTTATAAAACATGCATAGGCAGACACTTTTAAGTTTATTGTATTCTTTTTTTTCTTTACACAATATAGGTTCTCTATTTTTACTTTGTTCGCAATACTTAAAAAGAGAAAAAATTAACACTCAATTCCAGCAAGCCACAATAAATCTGCAACCCCCCCCCCCCCCTTCCCCCTGTCCAAAAAGAAACAAAAAATAAACATATTTGCAAATGATAGATAGGTAAATGTAAATTCCAGTTATGAAACTCAAGAAAAATAGTTATTCATTACAGAGTTATTTAGCCATTATACAGAAAAAATTCAGGTCAAAGCACACACCAAAAGAACCTGAGGTAAGCATAATATGTACAAAACCATAAAACGTTCCATTATTTGGCATTTCGACAACATTGCAACATTCTTTTTAAGACTGCCTAATTAATTTCAGAGCTATTTTATAAGAGTAGCAAAAAAAAAAAGTTATCAATAAATAGTCCTTATTTAGTTTGTACACCCTTATATGTTAAAAACATGATCTCATGTTCCGTCCTTTTTAGTGCTGTATTTTTGTAAACGTACAATAGTTAGTAAGAAGTTACACGACTTTCCGTTTCGATGTAAATGAGCAAGGGTCTTTCAAGAGGAAAAAAATATAAAGAAAAGAAATCACTTTTAGGATCTATCTATCCATCTGTCTCCTTCTCTCTGTCATACTGTGGTGTGGTGAAGCATCAAGCACAATCAAGGCCCGAGCGTTCAGAAATGTGAACCGGCAATAACTTAGCAGATTTGACTATGAACTAATATTTTGAAGGCATAACCAAAGACTAGCAAGTGACATGTCCCCCCCAGGTGTGAGCCGTAGGCCTCCCCTCCACTCCTTCACCCTCTGCCCCTTTTCTGCGGTGGCGGGCCGAGATGAGGGGGCGGCCCTGTCGGCCAAGGCGACGCCTGCTGCTGCCGGCCCTCACTGGATGTTGCTGCCGCTGCTGCTGCTGGTGCTCCCCTTGGCGTCTGTGCCGTTGGTCTCCGAGGACAGGGCCTTGTTGAGGGAGTTGAGGCTGGCGTCGGAGGGCAGCGTGTCTCGCCGAGGCGGCATCCGCTCGTTGATGCGGTCCAGGCCCTTGGCCTCCGCGAAGCTAGTGATCTTGTGCTGGGGTGAGAAGCCCTTGATGGCTGTTGAGATGGAAGAAAAAAGTAAGAAAAGGGGGTGAAGAAAATCAGGAGTGGTTTTTAAGAAACGACAGACTAGACAGTTAAAAGAATGGGGTCACACTTGCTCACATTCACCCATACGTCACTGGATTAAGCTTGGTTTGAGTTCATGGAATAATTTTACTGAGAAAATTACAACATAGAGTTTTTCTGAGGAGCTGTCGGCCAATTCAACCATGAAAAATGAGCAACTGAGGGGCCTGTGAACACTATAATAACTGCATGATAATGGTCCATAGAGACCTCGCTGTAAAAAGGAATGGTTTGACATTTATGCATTTAACACTTATTCACTTTCTTAATCAGAGAACAAGGCAGCAGCCGCTTAGCATAGATATTAAAATGAAGGGGAAACATGTAGCCTAGCTTTACCTGAGGGTAACAAAATCTGCTTAACAGCACCCACTGTATAAAACTAACTTATAAATATTGTTTTTAAAAAAAAAGGTTTTTGTCCAAAAAATTTACAATAAGAAAAAATAGTTTACTATAGTGTTGAAAGAGGGTCTACTTCTTGGCAGGTCGTAGTAATAAATCTCTTTTACCTTTTGCTGGATGTTACCTCAGCAGCTGCCAACTCTGGACTCATATTGAACTGCATCAATGTTCTTATTTCATTGTAGGCAAAGATGCGAATAAGCATTTTTTCCAAAATGTCAAACTATTCCTTCACCTGAACAAAACAGCAGCACACACACAACGTGACATACAGCTGCACTAAATATATATATAAAGCCGAACTCCTCAGTTGATGATGTAATGATGTATCGTTATCATTTTAATCAACAACAGCTTTTATTGTGCAACATATTTACAGAATTAACATTTTGAATGTTGATGAACACTCAATATAAATGATGCAGCTCATTTTTATGAAACGACAACACATTTAACACCATTTATCCGAAAATGTTGGAACTCGAGAGACAAAAGGATTAAATAATCCTTCTTAATCTATAGGGGGCGCTCCTGGCATTTGGGTCAACAGGTTTTCACTGTGCCATCAGTCAATGCTGTAATGACAGGTCCATCTAAATGCCGTCTCAGTGTAAATCTGACACATTCTTATTAAATATGAGTTCAAATAATGGCTGATATTAGAGATTATCTTGACTCAAGCACATTTCGGAACACCTGAGGACCCCAAACATCCACATGACCCCATCACATCACATCTTAAGAACGACAAAAACAGGGAGAAAGGAGAATGACCAAAGAGACAAAGAAAGAAAAAGAACGAGGGGAGATAACAAAACACTAGAGTGGAGCCCACTAAGACATTCACTTCCACAAAATAGAACCATGTTGAGACGGAGCTCACGTACAGAGACACTACAGAGGTACTTGGGGTGCTAACGACTTGTTTAGTCCGCTTTGAGCATGCAGCAATTAGGGATTGAGTGGAGGTTATGAGGGGTGGAGGTCACAATCCAATTTAGAGTTTATATTAAACCAAATTACAACCAAGTGAATGGAAAATCGAGAGATGTTCCCATACCAGCATCAGAAATGCCTTTGATACTGCAGAAAATGCCGGGTCGGGTATCGGCAAGTACACAAATCCATGTACCGATCTGATACCATGTCTTTAAAAAATATTGAATTCACTCAGAAAAAAATGTAATTTCGGTTGGTAGGTGTTACGATAACCAAATATATCTTAATTTTGGCAATATTTCACAAATAAAACAGCAACATTTACCGCATGCAAGACTTCAGTTTTGAGCTACTTTAGGGAAGTAATTGTTGTGTTTTACTAGACTTATTTGTTTTGTTATTTTTTTTGTTTTCGACTCTTAAACTTGATAATAAAATAAGTTCTATGGCGTTAATTCTCTGTTCAAAGACTTTCACCTGAGCCAGGCCACACAACAATGATAGTAAGTATCACTTCCAGACAGGGTTAGTGGCATACGGCTGTTAAAATATGTTATATAAACAGGAAGTGGTTGCACTGGTAGGGTATCGGTACTTGGCATAGGTATCGGAAAGAGAAATTGGTATTGGAACAGCTCTAAGAAAATCCACAGTTACCACTGAAATGAATAAGATCAGGCTGACAAAAGAATCTCATGTGTTAACTCAAGACTGTCTTATTCAATTCAATGGGGTAGTTTTAGCAATGGAAGCATAGAATCATTCTAACTTTCAGCTTGATCGAGTTTCATTTTAGCCAATTTATACCCACAAAATGCTTTTATTTTGTTACTTCCACCTTTCATAAAGGCTGGGTTTTTTTTATGGTGATAAAAAAACCATAATTGGAAAGAAGATGACCCTTTTTTTCCCTAGGATGGGGTGGCAGGGTGGAGTGAGGGGGTGGTGGGGGACGTCATTTTAGAAGACAAATTGTGGGGAGCGAGGAGAGGGGGCGGGGCACCACAGGTAGCGTTTGTTGTGTTTGCTGCATAGCACAGGTCAGACACAGGTT
The DNA here is from genome assembly GCF_009819705.1 of Hippoglossus hippoglossus. Lineage (NCBI taxonomy): Eukaryota > Metazoa > Chordata > Actinopteri > Pleuronectiformes > Pleuronectidae > Hippoglossus > Hippoglossus hippoglossus. The sequence goes on from NC_047168.1 coordinate 7,165,887, forward strand.
ATTAGCAGCTCACAGGAAAGAAACACGACACAGCAGGGCCACAGAGGATCCACATGGAGAGAGAAGCAGAGAGAAGAGTCTCGACACTACATTGAACTGTCCTCTATGGGGCTGGAGAGGAAGTACTGGACAACTTTTAAAACGTAAATAGCAGCTGTAGCAAAACTACTATTTAGCTCGCAGTTGAGGTTGTTCTTGCGCAAAGGAGGTGGTAAAATCCAAAAAATATCTTTTTTTTCTGGAGAATTTGGATTTCAAAGCTTTTTCGTCAGTGGAGCACTTGTCTCTACCAATTCAGACCAAACTTGTTTATTATATTTCAAGAGAACTGCAACAACAATGCACAACTGCTTCAGTTGTTTCAAAGGGGAAATACCATTGTGAGCTTTCATGGCAAGACTTCACTGTATTGTATGAGGGTAGAGCAGCAGGAGTAGAAGTGGATTAACCCGGTATGTTGAGTGATTTAAGTACAATACATGTTTGTTCAGGGGACTCCCTTCCTCTGGAAAAGAGCTTCAGATAAAGTTACCACATAATTTAATAACATCTTTCGGACCTTATTTTACACAAATCTGATGATTCCTTCAGGGTCTATATCAAACTGAACCCAATAACGGAACAATAATATTGTCTAGACAAGATCTACCAAGCATTGGAGGACTTCTACATACATGTGATGGTCAGAACTGAATTTTTTGTAATCTGATATCAATCTTTGTGAATTTTAAGTTCCGAGTGAAACAAATGCATCAGGTGGAAATAACTTGCGACTTCAAATATATTTTGGCATTTATGTCACAATTTTACTTAGAGGATGAGAAATGTCCTCCCATGTAGGTTACGTTTCAGACACAGATCCTGCTTCAGAGGACATTGTTAAAACATGGTGGTCTAATTCTATTGGCTACAGCGTGGTCATCCAGTGGTGCCTCTGGTATCTGGTAGATGACCTGAAGATACCCATATATTTACAGTTCTGACCATATGTAAATGTAAATCTGCATTTCTTCAAGTGTCATTTTGATCCTGAAGCTGAATCATATAAATGATCTTCTGTTTAAGATGCATAAACAGAGATATTTGAAAATTGTAAAACAAAAAGGAAAGTAAAACTCTGGTAGAATTGTTTCTAGAGAAATGCAATAATGCATTCTGGAAAGATAACATTTATTTTGTTGTGTAGTGTAGCATTTGCTTTGCACTCACTCAAAATCACAGTGATGATGAAATCTGTGCCATGAAAACCATTCCCCTTTGAAACCCGTGTGACCACAGGATTTCCTGACTTACTTACTTCTTTGTCTCTGTCCCTAACACTATGGCACATTTTGTTAGCCCAAACACCCAACACACTATTCAAGCACCAGCGAGATGGATGAAAACCCAGTGGAGCCCCCTGTCTATTGCTATGAGAGAGCAACAGAAGAGGGCGACCAGACCCATTTACCTTCATCAGCCTCAATAGCTTCAATAGTAGCTGAAGAGAAGAAAAAGGGGGGTTGCAAAACGAATGAGAGAAGTGAGCAGGAGAGTTCATTTTGTCCCAGGAACAAGTCAATGGGCAGCAAAGACAAAAGCCAGTTGCTGACAACAAAGGTTAACGTCATCTCCACATTTTTATGACAATGGACACATGGATGTTAGCAAAGAGAGGAAGAGGAGAGGAGGAAGAGGAGGAGAGAGGTGAGCCTTAGCTTTTTATTTGATGAGTTCCAGATCTGTAAAGGGAAGGTGACATGTTTGTGGCAGCGAAAGAACCTCATGGAGAGGATTTTTGGAAAAAGTCTGACAAATGTGTCGATGTTGTGAGAAATGGAGACTGCAGGGATAAACATTGATAGCAAACAGAACGCGGTAAGAGCTGGAAATATATTCTTTACTTATGAAAACATACATGGAGTTTGAAATGGCACGGATGGAAAACAGAGATAAGGTTTGTTAGTATGGCGTTGTTTTTTTCCTCCTATCTTTATTCAAGAGCTTGGTCTTTCATTTGAGAGCGGGACTTGTGGATTTCACCTTCAGATTTTGTGACGCTTTCACTCGAAATCCTGTGCTCACATTCAAATAGCTCTGCTCCTGTGCATGTGTGAAACTTCTGCTTCCGGGCGGATTTTTTGTGTGCAACAAGTCCGTCAAAATTCCCCAACCAATAGAATGCCAGGTGTAGTGTTGACAAGCGAAATTGTCCCGTCCTCGTTGTGGGTGTGTTAGCTTCATGTCGGTCGGTTACTTTAAATGGGTTCGTGCATTCACGCCCTGCATGGCTTTCTGTAGGTTGGGGAATTTTGACAATGTTGTTGCACGAAGTGTGGAAAAATAAATAATCAGAGAGCAGATATTTCATGCATGCACAGAATCAGCGTGACAGTAAGGAGAAGAGCTAAAGCTGGAGCGCAGGAAATCTAAGCCTAAGCAGAGTATATCTGAGTGCGAGCGCAGGGTTTTGAGTGAGAGCGTTACAAAATCTGAATGTGAAATCAACAAGTCCTGCTCTTTAACTGCAATAAAGAAAGGGAAAAAAAGCCCACATGTAAGTGTATGTGTAATTGTGGGTTTCAGGGCTGACGTATGTTTACTGATGTAAAATCGAAGCACTGTAGACAAACAAAGCGATGTTACTGTTGTGTGCGGCATGAAGCAGCATCTGGAACTGCAGGATGAGCATCTTTTGATACGTGATATCAAAAGTGCTGGGCGAGGAAATCTTTGGCATTTTTAAAACCACTTACCAATTCTCTACAGTCATCCCCGAGATGACAAAGTGACATACAGAACGACAAGGTGACAGCAAAGTGACGGCTGTACAACACCGAAGACTACGTAAACGCCGTGAGGATGAGAAGAAATGACGAGAAAAGAGGGCATGAGAGTCAAACTTCAAAACAGAATGAGGTTGATGGAGTCAACATCACAGTAGAAGCACACTGGTGTCTACCTAAAGGAGGGGAGCAATGTGATTCTACCGATGTTGCAACAGGAATCTCTGAACATCACTCTGCCTCCACTGGGGTTCTCTTCAGTGTAAATGTTCTTCACCGTACACGTCCATGTGTGTTCAAGTCTACTCTCAGGCACAAAACTAAATCTACAGCCACCAGAGGAGCTCTAACTCTCAAAGCTGAGACGAAATTAACTAAAAGCCATTTTCACCACGTTTTCTTAATGTGGAAGGAAATATTTCTTTGCTGCTGTGGCCCGAAGGCTCTCAGCATTTCTACAGAGTATCAACTTCATTCATTCATTGCCAGTGCTGCTGGAAGGAGCAGTCACTGGCTGTGGCTGAAAAGAAGAAGAAGACAGACTGTCTGGGCTGCCGCTGACTGTGACACGAGATACACACTTAGGTCTGATCAGCAGGGGGGTGGACCTGCTTCGGTGTCGAGGGTGTCATAGGATAAAAGCCGCAGACACCCATTGATGTTGAATAACAGAAGTGAACGTGCAGCTCAACATCGTTTTTAAGTGCATTATCTATTCTGTATAATAACAAATATGTACACAATGCTATTTTAAAGTATTCATTGGCATCACTTGCAAATTGACAATAAAGGTATTCTATTCGATTCTACTCTATTTTATCCTATTAGAGTTTCAATCTCCAAGAACGACCCTGTCCTCCAAATCAATTTAAGCAAAGTACACACTCAAACTGTAAAATACAACATTTTAGCTTCTGTCATCCTGTTATTGTGACTTTACTGTTCAACAAACATTATACACACTTGCTTTAAAACAGAGAAGTACCTGTTCTTGCAAAGGCAATAGAAACTATAAGTGTATGTGATATCTCAGTCTGTCAGTGACATGTTTTGTGAGAACCTGTGAGAGGAGAGGGAAGTTAATTGGATTTCTGCTTTTTTGTGTGTGAATGAAAAGGCAGCAGCGACACCCCCCTTTTCATTCACAGTTGGTTGTGTCAATTCCAGTTCATCCTTTGTATCACAGGAAGCCCAGGGGGCACTGCTCTGAATCACGAGCAAATCAGTTTTGGACAATCAGGTGGCCATGAGGAGTCCCTAATAAATTCAAATTTGAAGCGGTCGTAAAGGCTTTTCCAAAAAAAAGCGCTTACGTCCTTCGGTGCAGCGGTTTGTTAAGACTCATTTAGGGAGCGTTTGGAATTCAACATGAGAGGGTGAACTGAACTCTAAACTCATCTAACAGAAAGAAAAAAGGGAAAAAATAAAAAAATAACAACAGAATACTTGCACAACCGATTATACCTGCAGTTTCTAGGGAGAAAAGAGAAAGAAAAAGATACAGGTAATATTTGAGATAAAAAACCAGTGGTATACAGAAAGAGACGAGAACGGGAGGACAGTGTATTAATGCGAGACATCGAGAGGGAGACACATTCGAGAAGACAAAGGGACAAAGAAAATTGTCTGTCTGTAACAAATATAACTCGATATTTCATAGTCATTTATCCAGGAAAAAGACTGCATTGGAATACGTATAAGTGGAAGGAAAACTGCATTAGGCTAGAAATATTTAATTAAAAAAACCAAATAAAAATACTGACTGACGCTGCCAGAAACATTTAACTACACTTACAGTATTACTCTGAGGCAGCAATTTGAAATCCCATCACTGAGGGAAAAAGGGAAGAGATTTCTATATATACACTTTACCCTAAACTCCGAGCTAGCACTTTCTTCAGGGTACTGCTGTGTAAGGGGAACGTGTGTGTGTGTGTGTGTGTGTGTGTGTGTGTGTGTGTGTGTGTGTGTGTGTGTGTGTGTGTGTGTGTGTGTGTGTGTGAGAGAGAGAGAGAGCGAGAGATAGAGAATCCATTCTTGGGGGCCGTAGCTTGGGGGTGTCAGGGTACTTGGTGACAGTCTTACCATTCTGCAGCTTCTCTTTGCCGCCGGACAGCACTCCGCTTGGTAGCATGCCTGTCGGGGTGAGTCCCTTCAGAGTCAGCACGCTCTCGCTCTCCTCTCTGCAATGTAAACAGAGAAATATTAACATCATAAATGGTACAATACACATAAAGAATGCGTTGTGGATGTTCTAATTCGACTAACGACAAAAACACGAACTTGTCATTTCTACATAATACTGCCAGGTGTATTATGTTGAGGGAAACAGGGCAACAGTGGAACTTACAGGCCACACAGGAACTTTTTCATGTTAGCATACCTGAGCACAGAGAATACTCGAGCCATCTTTCCAATGGCGCGGATCTTGTTGCGGATGACCTCCTTACGGGCAGAAGCAGTGGCACCTGAAAGGGTCGTACAGAGTGTGACTCGTGTGCACAGAACCTGTAACAGTGTAATCTACATTCGATGCCTGTGTATGTGTGTGTTTTTTAAAAACTCCAAGTGCCGTATTATATAAGTACCGTAGAATTTAGTAAATGTGCTTAGACAGAGAATGTTTGTTGGACTATTAGTTGAATCCAGAGGTGCATCAGACCACGATGCAAACACAATGTGGTTATTGAAGCCTGGTGATCGGATTATACACAATAGTTTGAATCCATCCACACGTCACAACAATCGAGTCGTTTTCAGCATTCACTGCATTCATGCTACTTGTCCTATGCTCGTAGTACTCAACTGTAGTTCCTATAAAATCGTATGTACATTTCTCCTACTTTGACATTTTTAAACCTCATTATATCAACATAAATAACCCATTGCCTGCACCAGACATCAGAGTCCTGCACCGGGTCAAGTACCAACAAAAAAAGTTGATTTATTGGATACAAATTATATTGAAATAAATCCAAGGTGTGCGGGTAAAAATGAACTTAATGCAGGAGAGCGGCGGCTGAGAATTAGACCATGGTTTTTCAATATGAAGCTTATGAAGCCTAGTGTCCTGCAAAGATTTGTACAATAAAAAAGTGACGAGTATGTTCTCAGTGGCTTTGCTGCTTATTAAATGTGCCAGAAAGTATTAGCTTTTGATAGCCACTAGCTAGGCACATAATCACTGAGGAAACACATTGACAGCTGCAGGAAAAGACAATTAACAAATAATATTCAGAGAACATAACACGGGAGGACGAGGAGGCCAAAACCCATTTAACCTGAGTGACTGTGTATGTAGCACGTGTTTAATCACCGGTGAAGGGTCTGTTTGCGGGACATATGTTAATGTTTCCGGATTTGACTCGGAGATAATAGCGTGTGACGGGTCGGATATGGTGCGGAGCTTTGCCGGTGCTGGTTAACAAAAATGGACCCGTGCAGGACTCTGCCAGACATGTGTTTTCAACAAGCTTGAAGAGCACACGCTACATGCATTTTCCTGTGTTGTGTTTTGCATGAAGAAACCCAAACTGGAAAAGAAAACTTTGTTTAAAAGAGAAACCCCCTTTTGCAGAATAGCAGTTTTGAAGGCCCCAGGGAGCCGGTGTGGAAAATGCACGAGTATGAGGGATGGAAATGAAGCTGGTGTGGGGTGAGAGTTTGGGTAAAGAGAAGAGGAGACAGTCTGATGTCTTGTTTAGGACTCTTCCTCTCATCCTCTACTGATTAAAGCATTATGACTTAAAAACATTCTGTTCCCCTGTTGTTGAAGTATTTATTTAAATGCTTACAGCAAATAATTGATCTTGGCTAAATCAGAATAAACTCCCTGAAGCTGTTTTCATTGATGTCAGTTTGGGGCTTAGCTGAAGCTATAATATTACTCACATTTTTTCTGTTAAAACTTAATTAAGAACAACAGTGAGAAAAAGTTGCTTTAAATAGTGACGTTAGTTGACAGGCTGAGATGCAGAGAGCAAGCACCGCACAAAAGTCTATCTACAGCGGCACACACCGGTATGGCTAGTGTTTGTACCTTTTTTGGGGGGATATATTAGCTGTCCTTCTCATGAAAACAACCCCCAGGAAGACAAGAAAAAGGACAGAGTGATCAGTGGATGGCTGTAGAATGAAAAGAGGAGGCAGCGGAGAGGTGGCGGCGGATGGTGAAATAAGAGGCAACAAAGCACGACAGGAAGTGTGAAAGAAAAGCGATGCCCTGAACACAAAAACTCTGGAAAACATAGAGAAGAGAAATTAGATGAGGCAAACCAAGGTAGTGACAACATCACAGCATGAGAGAGAGAGAGAGAGAGAGAGAGAGAGAGAGAGACACCGAGCCAGAGAGAGAGACCGACAAATAAATATGTGAAAAAGAGTAGTGAGGTTAAAAATATCACTCAGAAACCATGTAAACAACAGCAGACAAAGTAAAATGGAAATCAGAGATTATGAGGGCACAGAAAAAGGAGATTGTGAGTGAGAGAGACAGACGAAGGAAAGGACACTCCACATGTCAACACAGTGAAAATTAACAAAATAAACGTGAGAGTAGAGATGGCGGCAGAACTGAAAGAGAAAGAATAAATGAGCTTGAGGAGACACGAGTGAAAGTGAGAGCGAGGAATTGCGAAAATAAAGTGAATCAACTGAAAGCACTGAGCGTATGAGGAGGAGAGTGATGAGTAGATGTGCACTGTGTCCACTGTCCCCCCCAAAAAAATATTATATAATTAAAAAAATCTGAAATATGCATTCAACACCCAAATGAAGGAACATGTAACACATTCAATGTCCTAGTTTAACATTGTGTCGAAATCAGGCGAAATCCTGACACTCCACCCCTGGTTGCTGTTTACATGTGCATCAGTAAACACAAAGAGAGAGAGGAGGAGGAGGAGGAGGAGGAGGAAGGACTGGTGAGATAATTTCCTGATTAGCAGGAAGGGGTGGGGCAGGCTGAGTGAAACTGGACATCTCCATTGTAGATAAGCCTTAAACTGGGATAAAACAGATGACTGGAAGTTGTGAAGATAAAAACCAGGAATAGCGTGTGACTCACTCTGCTGTTTGAGTAGAATAAAAACACATTCAAAATAAGTATTTAAGACTCATTTTAAAGTCCAGCTGTTCATAGATCTCTTTCCAGGTTTTCGCTGATATCCTGTGTTATCTTAAGTATGTAAGTTCAACCTGTTGAGGGCAATAAAGCAATGATTCACTCGTTCATTCGGCTGAGTCATGTGTCGAATAGTTTCTTAATCGTTTCTCTGTTGATGACACTGTTGAGGAATGATGTCGTGTGGGATTTAGTGGCACGTAGCAGTGAGCTCGCCGACTACTCTCCTCTTGCCAAGTGTGTAGGAGACATACGGAGACATACGGTGGCCTTCAGGTAACAAAAAAAGCAAATGGCCCTCTCTATAGCCAGTGTTTGGTTTGTCCATTCCGGGCTACTGTAGAAAAATGGTGGTAAAGAAGATCTAAGGGCTAATTCTAAGCGAAGGAAAACTATTAAACTATTCGTTTCAGGTGATTATACACTAATGATAATATAATTAGGAATCCTACACACTGGTACTTCACATATATTTGAACTAAATGATCTGATAGTAGGGCAGAGTAGACATGGGTATACATTTGGGTGTGTGTGTGTCTGTCTGTGTGTGAGAATCCTTTTAGCAGAGGACTCCCTCTAGTGGAGGTAGGGAAGACTGCAGCGAGAACTGTTTTGTGTCTGCTCACCATCCAGCTCTTCATCAGTCGTCAGCTCATCGTTGGAACAGATGCTCAGTACGTTCACGAGCATCTCAGTCACTGCAAAAAAATACAAAATAATATATGTTTTATTTTGACCAAATGCCACTTTTTGACACAGCCCATAATTAATAATCTCAAGTCTGGGGAAAATGTCCAGCCACGAGAAGGCAGTGCAAGATAGTCGGACACAGATTTACCCGAGTGACCAATCTACACACACCCAGCCCACACACTGCTGTTAATGGCCCTGTGCGGAAGGGTCACACCCAAGAAAAGGCTTCCTGGAATGAGTGCGTCAGATATAGTTTTCTGGACAGTAGGTGTGATGAAATGACATGAATGTGTCACAGAACTGACAATGAAAAAAAAAAAGCCTAAAATTTCTAATACAATCTTCAAGACACTCAGAGAATGGAGTGCTCTGCTATGTTTATTGTTTTTTATAGACAGAACTCTTAATAACACTAACTATTTTCCCAAGGAGCACAGGGGCTCGTAAATTAGAGCTTACATATATATTTACAATTTAATACATTCAATTAATTGTACGTAGCCTCTGTCATAAATAAAGTTAAAAATCACAGTGTTAAGTGGTGTTGCACTTTCTCTGCACTGCGGTTTTCCTTTCCTTACTGATTCTCCTAAACATTTCTTTTGATTTCGTGATGTCTTCCATCAGGTCTAGGAATAGTGGCTGGGATAAGAGATTTACTTTTCGACCACAGCATCTGTCTGCAGTGTCACCACTTCCTCAATCCGACGTTTCAAATTAAAAGCCCTCTAGCCTTTCCTATAGTCTTATGGTTGCAATCTTTATTTGCACACTGCTCCTAAATTATTTTCTGTTCAGACATATCAAATGCCAGTGACATACTCACGCTGTGGAGCCCTGATAGACCTTTTTAATTTGCAAGTCTAACTTATTTAGTAACTTTGCATGAGAGTGTGTTTCTGGCTCATAAATCATGCGCAGTAAGTCTTGTATTTATGATTGACTGCACTGCACTGAGTGTATGTGCTACATTTCTCATGGCTGAGCCATTTTCATTACTGACCCAGGAAACTAAATGTTCTCATTTCACGCATATTACTGCTGTATGCGTGTGCTCACCCTTCTCGCCGACAAAGGGCAGGGACCAGGTGAAAACGTCCATGAAGTTGGGCAGCCAGTAAGGGTGAGGTGAGCAGTTGAACTGTCGGATGTTCATCACGTTGTTCTCGTACTTCAGCACTGCCGCTGGGGAGGGACGGTAAAAAAAGACAAGAAAGGCGGTTGTTAAAATATGTGTAAAGTTGGATATATAATGAAACACTCTTTTACAGCTTTTATAATGTGGAATTTCAAATGTCCCATGGTATTCCCGTGCAAGGAACTACACCACTCATGTATCACAATGAAAAATGCCCACAGTATAAGTTGTAGGTTTGATGTCATAATAAATTAAAATACAGCTGTTTGCCAGTGTTAAGAGACCATTGAGACATGTGTACATAGATGTATAACCATCAATTATTTATACTGCTTATCCTCATGGGGGGAGCTGGAGTCAGCTGATCCTGGGCAGGAGGCAGGCAACACCATTATATCGCAGGGCCAACATACAGGGACAACTATTCTCCAATTAGCCTAAACCCAATCTGAATGACTTTGGACGTGGCTGGAAGCTGGAGTACCCGAAGAGAACCAGGAGTGTTCTTTCTGCGAGGCTAATATTATGATATCTTCTTCTTATAAAGTTTCAGTATGCAGCACTCCGAACTCCGAATTCGAGTCCTCGCTTCAATAAACCAAGAAAAAGCACCAACTCAATTGGATATCTGAGTCCATTATCAGTCTGCTTCCTGTTTCCAACCACCACTTAGACGTATATCATATAATACCATCAGCTGATGAGCTACCACAATCCATAAGTTGAAAATAAAAAAAAGTCTATAGTTGGTTTATAAAGTGTTTATTGATTTTCTCATCATTTTAAAAATAAATAAAAAAATTATAGACACTGATGTGAAAAATTGTGGAGAAAAAAAAAAAGCCTGAAGCCTGGATGTAACTCAAGATGTTGTCAAATGCTGTCAGTCAACCTCTGCTGATGACAGGGAATATACAAATTCAATAGAACGCTACCTACACACACACAAAGCTAAAGAAAAAAAAGGAAAATCACATTTTTACGGTGATGTGTAAACAACCACCATTTGTCGATGTCTCACCCTGACAAAGAGACGATTATATGCAAATGTGCCAGATGATATGTGCAAATTAAGGCTAGAAACATGCACATGCATCAAAATGAAGGGAACCAACATTTGGGGAAAAACAGAGAAAGAAATCAATCCCCTGTTTTCACCCACCCTGGAATATTTCCTCTGCGTATTGATCACAGCCCCCAGATGAATGAATCACATCTGTCATTTACAGGATTGGATACACGACTAACATCGCAGAAACACACAGCTCAGCATTTGGACTCTTTCAGCCCGAGCACTTTTCATTAGTTAAACGTGAAAACATAAATTTCTGGTGAGTAGGGGTGGAGAGCGTAGGCACAGACAGGAAGCGAAGGTAATGATGGGCAAACGCTTGCAACGTGATCATTAGTGTATTCTTGTACTCCAGGCGATCTGTTGTAGATGTGCTGACCTGCTTTTGCCATCATCAAAGTTATTCTATCAAAAGATCTATGTGCTGCATCACTTCAGGAATCTACAGCAACACTTACAGCTGAGAACTATAATGGAGTAGTTTGAGATTTAGTTTTTTATGGTCTATAATACCTTATCATAATCATAAGTAATCACATGGTCTTAGCTGACATATAATCCACTGCCCAAATAGTGACCAGGGCATGCCCCATGTGATCTCACCCATGATTGAGGCCGAATGTGAACGTGGGTGCTGAGGAAAACATGAGAGCCGCCAAATACAAATATATCTGTGCTGTATATAGAGGCCCCAGCCTCTTTCATAAGCAAGGCCTGCCTGGTGGCCTAGATCTGCGGAAAGTGGACACCATGGCTGGGTCACCGTGGGGGACTTTCCTGCTTCTGCCCGTCAGGGTCAGGAATAGCAAGTCATCAAACCTGGCATCCCTGGCAGCTCTAACCTCGGTCGTAACACAAAGCAGGTCAGAACACACCCTGCTAGGCCAGGGCTTGCCTCAGTTTGTGTGTGTGTGCGTAATCAATGAAGCCCTGTAATGCATAGAGTGCAGTAACCGTGCAATCCAAGTGGTCCCTTAAGTATTGTTAAGCATTGCATTCCACTGCTGTCACCTCTTTATCCAGGCACACACACACACACAGTAAAATCTCCTGCAGGGGAACATCCATAGACTGTATAATTAATGCAGCTTTATTATCAATATCAGCAAAACACAATTTCCAAGTCCAGCAAAAAAATCATTGTGTCATTCTGACACACTCCACTCAGATAGCACTATGGGTGTTTATGAATTTGCGTCGGCGTGCATGAAAGCAATTGTACGCGTGGGCAGCCATTGCATAAACATCACATACTGCATAAACACCGTAGAGGCACTTGATTGAATGCAGCCACAGAATCCCAGAGGGAAAAAGGCAGAGCAGGGGAAAAGGTCAGCTCTCCTGCCATCGCTCCTTCAAATGGGATTCCCTTTAAAGGAACAGAGACGCCCGAGAACCTCCCCCGTACAACACAACAAATATATTTGTTGAGCTCTCGGTGCGAGCAGGTCAAGGCACACTTTCTTTTTCAGATTATTGCATTGCATCCAACATGCTGATGAGGGGGGCAGGAGCAGAACTTTGCGTCCTTATAAGCAGAAGGCTCATTACTACTAATGCACAATCATATGCAAAGTTATTTCTCACACAGGGTGCAGCGGGGCACTGCCCTTGTGGCAACCAGCTGTGAGTTATGTTTAACTCCACTGTTAAATTTAACACCGCATGACAGCCACTAGATGTCTCTGCTGCTCCGACGGTGGCCAGCAGGGTAGCTAAGGCCAAGGCCTGCTGCCACGGTAACACAGATATTGCCAGGCGACGCCCGCTCATTCATTATTCATAAGGGAGTGCCTTGAGCCAGTTTCCCTGGTAACGAGGACTCTTACATCTGCTTCTGAGATCAATGGGAGATCCCCACTGTCCTGCCTCAGTGCTTCAAGCTGACTGCACATCTATGTGTAAGGCCTGTTGTATGGAGCTCCACTGGGTTCGTACTTCACTCCAGATGTTCAGACCTACCCATTCCATTAGGTTCAATACTCTGCTTCCATTGGATGTCAGACGTATGGATGGATGGGACTGACCACTGTCCACAGTTTTACAGTGCACAAATGGCTCATAAATCCTCTGCAGTTAATGAGACCACAGGAAACTCCAACTCCCATCAATCCTGTCTATTTTGATAACGGTGGGTGTAAAGTCCTGGTTCGGAACCTGGGGACCTGATGTGAAACTTGCTGGATCTTGAGAGTAAAAATGTCGACCTATTGCACTTTCATCTGCAATAACACAATGTCAATATGGTGATGAGGATAAGTTTTGTTAAAGACAGTGCACGTCTGTCTAAAATAAAGCATTTACTGTAACTGCCACATGGTATAAGACTGCAGTACTTTACATTTGCCCACTCATTGTCATAATGTCCAACATCAGCTTATGCAACTGCGGATGTCTTCACTAATACACTGCATGATGTGGATCTTTTTTTTTTTTTTTTAGTTTCCAGATTTAATAAATAATCCTAAAATACCATATCATTTATTTATGGTCCACTTAACGGTGTTTTCTGGAGAGTGCAGTCGCATTTTAGTCTTCATCAGTTAATCAGTCGATGTACTGTAGGTGGTTTTTGATTCTAATTTAATAATAATAATGATTTGGTTTGGAAACAAAATCTCAGCTTAAGGTCCACTTGCTAGCTCCCCCCCCCCAACATCTCATGGTCATCATCAGTGGCGAAGGAAGCTTTTGATTATCTCTGCCAAGGAGGTTATGTTTTCACCCCTGTCTATTGGTTTGTTTGTTAGCAGGGTTAACAAAAGACAACTGACAGCATTATCACAAACTTTCTCAGCCTTTTCTCAAACTTTCAACCATATCTTATGATTCTCATCAGTGGGTGGAACGAATGTTTTTATTTCAAATTAAATAATAATATTAATTTAAGGCCTATATGTTTTAACAGTTGTAATGGATATGGCTCAATATAAAGTTTTCTTACTCAAAAACATGACAAATGAGAACATAATTCTGATCGATAAGGAGAACTGGAATTCAAATTGAAAAAACTCTTGACAAAGCAAATATAATCACATATAATGATATTAAGCTCTGATAAAACAATGTTTTTGTTCTGTAACAGCTCATCATCCCGATTCATTTTTCTTGTTTGATGCAGCATGAAAAATTCTATAAGTTGCTCATGTTTACAGGAAACTGAAGGGAAGCCCAGTATGAGTCGTAACAGATGGGTGGGCATCTGTAGCCAGAGATACTCTTCTCATTGTGACGAGGGGGGGTGATGAATTCCCTGCTGCGTCATCACTGCCCCAGCTTCCATCCTGCCATTTATTCCAGTGGCAGGGCCAAGAGCCAATCATGCCTCTCCATTTCCCTTCTCTTCAAATCACCCGTCTCTACGGCCCACCAATCAGCACAAGACTGGCGGAAGGAAAGAGTAAAAAAAATAGTGACGGTACAGTTTGACCTGTGAGTGAACCACAGTGATGCCCTGGCCTTTTCTCTTGACAGCAGCACATTTCTCGTTTTTCTACTGAACCCCCTTCCAGTTTCTACTTCATCATGAAACAATAATTTGGTTATATAAGGTTTTAGCAGGTGGAGCGGTTTGGGGCTGAAGTTGAAGATTGGCGTCGACAGCATTGGCAGCATTTCAGTCATTTCGCTTTTATTCCATCCAGCACCATAACCATTAGTTGTTGGCTTGGACCAGTCAATAATGATGCAGCAGAAAGAAATTCCATTAATACAAAACTGCAAGCAATCTCCAAAGTGTGCACCTGCCAAGAACACCCCCTCGACTCTCCTCTCCATCCTCCCCTCTCTCCACTGCAGTCACTTCAGGACTCAAACGGTGCAAACCGCTAAATCACTGCTGCTGTGTTTTCATTTAACGCCGCTTCCCCGCCAGCTAACCAGTGTCTGTGCCACTTTTCGCTGAGGGGGCGCGGGGGGTCAGAGCTTTGACGGACAGCTGGTTGGCGTCTGGCGCTCACTGCGAAAACCAACAGAAGAGTTGAAAAGAAAAAAAAGGAGGGATAGATGGCATTTTGAATCACGTGTCGATTATCCTGACTCAGCTACAAGGTAAATTCTCCTGTAGTGGAGGAGGTTTTCAGATATCCTCCGCTTCCCTCTCGTCTGACGTGATGTGGTGCACTTCTCAACACTTTTTTCGCTCTCCTATGTGGAGAGGTCTGATTGGTTAAACTGGCCAACTAACAGCACCAGATTGATGGGACCTGCCGATGTCTCCTCCCTCCCCTTTGAGATTTATGTGCCCACTCGATTGGCCATCAATCAACGGACATGCTCAGTGGGCTCTGGCAAGAAGCTAAGAGCAGAGCAATTCATTACAGAGGCTTTGCTTCTACCAGTGAACCCCACCCACATGACTGATTAGAGGAGCATCAACAGGACTGATAGGACTCTGTTGGTTAGCTGTGTCTGTCCCATGGAACTGTTTGATTGTGTGTGATGAATTTTTAAAAGCTTTGGCATAAAATCTTTTGCAAGCCCAAAAGAAATTTGCGTCCATCACTGACAGGTGTTGTAAATACAAACAGAATTATCTTTTTCTTTCTAATAACTTTCTGATTTGATCGGATTAGTCTGCAATGGGAATGGATTCAATCGGCATTTGCTCCCGGGTCAAATGACTCTACTGTGGTCACGGGTTTTAACTGGCTCCAATCGGCCGTGATGGAAACATAACACCTGGGTGAACGTGCTAATTTGGCAAGACTGAGTTGAGAGAGCGCCTCAGTTGTTGGTTGTGTCCGTGACGTAGAACATGACGCACCAGAGGGAAGCTCCTCTATTGACAATGGAATTGTAAGGAATTAATGACCTTTTTTTTGTGGTCTTAACTGTGTTTAAAAACCTGCATATGGTGTAAAAGAGGTATAAGGGTTAGCAAGTTGCAGCTGAGACGAGGTTGCAGACTAAATTAGTTCAGATACTTTGACTGCTCCATATTGAGGTGCAAATGAATTTCCAGACAATCGGTTGCCAAAACTAAAAGCAACGTGCACCTGACACCGCTTTGTTTGTTTATTTGTTTGCATTGTGTTGTGTTGACTGTGAGCTCTGGGAAGATTAGTTGGCATGGAACAAATGGGGCCCTAATAATAAACAGTGAGCCAAACGGGAACACGTTGCCGTTTCTTGACTATCTTTATAGAGCAGGGGGAGGAGAGGGGAGGGGAGGACATGGAGGCACCTCATA
Source organism: Hippoglossus hippoglossus (assembly GCF_009819705.1). Classification (NCBI taxonomy): domain Eukaryota; kingdom Metazoa; phylum Chordata; class Actinopteri; order Pleuronectiformes; family Pleuronectidae; genus Hippoglossus; species Hippoglossus hippoglossus. The sequence continues at coordinate 7,181,868 of NC_047168.1, forward strand.
GGAACGAGAGCAAACAAATGCAACCTAATCTCAGGTCAGGGAAAACAAACCTGCAAATGGGCCACAGCAAAAGAAAAAGGCCCTCACTCCCTTGTATAATGTCCTCACACCAGCAGCACTGCAGTATAAAGCTTACAGTTATTGCATTTCATCAGGAGAGGAATTGCAAAACAGCGTGCACCAGCACCATCACTCTTTCCTTCCCATTTCCATTTCCTCTGGTTTGCCCAACACCGCCCCCATCCAAACATGCCCCCACAGCCAAAGCAGATACTGTGTGTTCTCCGGGGGAAAGTGCTGACTCACAGCACATAGATGAGCCTTACTCTGTGTGGGCGCCACAGCGCAGCATAGGGCGCCACCAGGTGCCAAGTGAGCCGGCACCGGGCCACTTCATTTCACACCAGCTCCGTCCCTGCACTGACCTGACGAAAATCAGTGTCGAAGCACTGAGAAAGTACAATACTGTGATCCAATGTGTTATGAGTGTGGGGTATAACAGTTCTCTACTAGAATACTAATAAGCTGCATACACTGTTCAGTGTGACAAATACAATGATACCAAAACCTGTTACATGCAGTGATGTGCCAAACATGAGGCGGTACCTTATGAGTGATTATTTAAGACTCCTGAAAACCTTTATTCTACCAAATTTAATAAAATATGAACGGTCTTCATCATACAAGTATACTGCAGTGTCAGCCTAAAGACTAACACTAACTGTTGTGTAATGTCCATGGCTAAATTACTCAAATGTCAGATTGTAGCTCAACCTTTGGGACAAAATACAGGATTTTGACAGACTTCAAATTCTCATAATCCTCAAAAATACCCCCCCCCCCCCCTTCCACACTGAACCACTTCTAAAGCAGATAATAAAGAGAATGCAATGGCTTTGTTTGGCTAACAAATCTATTTTGACATTCTTTGCCCCAGGCTTCATTTGTAGTGTCCCAGTAAGATGCATAATACCTCGACTCTGAAAATCTTCAATGGATCCTGCTATATAAAAATGACATGAAAAAAGGCCTTTTGGAATGACCCAATGCTGTAATTTCATTTGCACAGACCTGAGCCCAACAGTTAAGCTTTCAGACGTGCACTGAACTCTGGACATTCAACTGAATTTTTCCAGAGAGGCTGTAAGTGTGAAGGCAAATGTTCGAGTCAGCTGCTCCAGATATTTTCCAGAACCTTTTCTTGCCAGCCCCAGGCGCCACCCCTCGCGTGAATGTTCCTGTTGTTGTGAACGTGTCTGACCCGCACACTCCTGCTGCGTTCTTCACATGTGAAAGACAAACATTTTCTGGAGTTCATGTGAGAAAAACGGCAATATTCTCCAGCTCGGAAACATCGGTCTGTCAATGTGGTTAGAATATGACATGGTGGAACTCATGTGACAAGCCACAGAGGTTGACAATGGTATATTCCTTCTCCTTACCTTTGTTGTTGTAGACATCTAGATAGTTGGGTGCTGAGAAGATGGTGATAAGAGACGGGAAGCCAGTGGTCTGACTCTTTCTGTACATACGATATCTGGTGAAATGCCCAAACGAGAAGAGAAGTAAGCATTAGTAAAACATTAAAACATTTAATTCATGGATTAGTCTTTGGTGTTCACCCCCTCGGGATACGATTAGTGTTTACAGCCTCTTGTTTTCACTGTATCTCGTCAGCTGATGCATCAGCAAGGGGGTGGGGTAAAACTGGCGTATCCCCAGGAGAGTAAATCCCTGTGTTGCAAATAAAACATGCTCTGAAATAGCCGTCATACTAAACAAACTCGGCATTCAAACACAACTTCTCTCTGGTCTCGCAGTCTGTGTTGTGCTTGGTGGTGGAGTAAACTTTAGGTAAACAATGTCAAAACGATTTATTTTTTGCAGTAAATCTTGCAGATGTAAAAAAAATAAACATTTAATATATTACATTTGTGGCCTACAGCGGCTTGGGGCAGCCACCTCTTCTGAGACATGGCGAGGTGTCCCATGTGACCACACAGTGGGAGTGCGATGGTAAACAACTGTGTGCTGGGCCTCCCACCGCCTTAACCTCGCTTAGAGGGAGATCAGCTTGACACATCCACCCACCTGCCTGTTTTCGAAACCAAACATTTCAAAAGAGGCTCTCTAGTGCCCCAAGGTGCTCCGTTACTATCACTATTGTTGCGCCCAAATTTCTCATGAAGTAAAAAAAGAAACCCCCCCAACAGTTCTTGGCAAGACCTGCATGAGTCATACTTGTCATATCAAATTTGCCCAACTCACCCCCCCCCCCCCCCTCCTGCTGGATTCATTTTCATCTCTTGGATTAACATGACTTCTCTGAAAGTTCAGACTGCACCCAATCTGCTCTCCAGACAGGCGTGCGCACCCAGGAAGCTTTTCGTTTAATACCCCGGTCTGAATCGCTCTGCTGTGTGACAGTGCGATGGGAGAAGATGAAATGCTGCAACACTCACCCAGCATCCTGCGCTTCATGGGCCCGGATGATAGATAATAAGTTATTGTGTTGTAGAAAGTCACAGACTGCAGGGTAACTGTTGAATAAAGAGACAAACACTTGGTTTACTCATACATCACCAAAAAAAAAAAAAAAAAAAAAATCACAGAAAAGGGATCAATAGAAATAAATAAATAAGTCATGAGTGTTATTGATTGTGCTCGGGGATACAGTGAATATACAACACTGATTTAAATTTAAATGTGTTTCAGAACCAACAGTGTGTCATGAAGAGGTTTTTGCCTCTGGGGGTTCGCTGTAAATGGGCTTTTATATTATCTTTAAATTTCACTTAAAATTTAAACCAGAACAAAAAGGTACGATGACTAATTAAGTACTAACCCATAATATTCTTAGCTTTTGATTAAGGTTTTGTATTGTAAGAAGAGTGATCAGTCTCAAATGGGGCATTATATTTTAGAATGAACCTGAGAAAAAATGCTTAGTATGACACATGATTCATAGCAGACCGCTTCTTTGAGGAAAAGAGTGATTCCTTGTGTGTGTGTGTATACTCATGTTGATCTATTCAGTGTGTGAGCAGGGAAACTAAAAACCATACAGCCAACAATCAAACCACAGTATAAGGTTTTCCACCCTACAACCTTTCAGACTCCAGCACCAGTTTTCACTCAAAAATTCCTTTTGTTAAAAACTAAATATAATTCACTGGCAAACTGAAAGTAGATGTTTTAATCTGAAATGAAAACAGTAGTAAACCATATTTCGTTGGAGACAAACATTGTTAAAACCCCAGTGGTCATCAGGATTTATGAATCGTGAGATGCCTTGTTGTAAAATGCTCACAATAGATGAGTGACACCTTTGACAATAACGTGGACGAAACTCCGGCGTCATTTTCAGTTTCGTTACAACCTCTTGTGATACAGACAGTAGATAAATAAAAGTAGATAAATAAATCAAACTCATCTGTTTTTCTCGTCCTTCTACTCAAGGTTAAAGACAAACAATCAAACTGCGTAAACCAGCCCTAAAATACTGAAAGTGGTTCAATGACGAAATAGGAGGATGATTTTATACTGTGCTCTAATCCTAGCAGAACGCCCCTGCAAAAATCAGAGCACAACAATGAACAACACCCACAAAACCATACATTTTGTCTTTCAGCCTTTAAAGAAAAATGACCACAGGATGAGTTTTTCCAAAGCCACTTGTTTGTTGTTTAAAGACATAATAACTGCACTAAGACTGAAGCTTTAGTCCATCTCTTATTGTGAAGTCCTTTGGGGCAGGCCTCTAATGAAGGGTTGTATCAATAAATTAACTTAAATTTGACAGGCTTGTTTCTGTTTGCACGCTAATCACATACAAAGCGTGAAAGGTGCAGAGGTAAATCAGTTTTAAATTGAGAATTGTGTGAAAATCCATCACGAGACACTGAAACTGAAATCGAGTTAAGAGATAAGAAAGGTTCATTAACAACGGCACCGTATGTAGACATGAGAACACATGCGTTTCTGACAACCACAACAAACGTCTGCTGGGAGGGATGTGACGAGGAGGGACATGTTTACACGAGGGAATTAAAAATGCAACGATTCTTTTTTTTCTTTAATTTTGGAAGGGAGAAGAATTTAGGAATGAATGTTTTACTTCTCACTTGATTTCCTGCAGCAGATGTAGATGCGAGCCATATGGAGCCGTACGGGCGACAAAATACATTTTGGCCTAGTTGGGTTTATTTATTTATTTTTTGTCATTTGCATTTTTGAGTTTAGAGCGTCTCCCATCTGTCCCACAACAGGACACAGATGTTAATGAGCTCCTTGGACAACAAGGGGGGCTGTGAGGGAAATGACTTCATCATGTGTGGACAAATAAATGTGTGTTACAATAAATGTAATGTCAGAAACCCGGATTAACACTGATATTAAAACAAAATACAAGTTACTTCCTACTGATTTTACCTACGTTGCTCAGCGAAGGCTATAAAAAAACATTAGAACACATGCAATTTCATGCCTGAGTTGTGTTTGTAAAAGTGTTACGAGCGTGCATATGGTGCAAAGGGGGAAAACATTGGTTACTGAAAGGCAGAAGCCACGAAGAAGCTGATGGTTTTTCAGGGGGAGCAGTGCTGAGGAACGTCTCTCTCTCTCTCTCTCTCTCCCTCGCTCTGGCTGAAACTGTCTCGTAAATCCTGTGTGCCAGTGTGATGCCAATTAGTGACCATCTGACTGATGAAAACAAGACTCCAGAGGAATTTTGACCAAGTGGCCGAAGGTTAACAAGGATGCTGGTACGACACAAACATGTGGCAGTCAAATCAGTCGTTTGAGGTAAAAAAAAAATTAAAAAAAATAAAAGGCCACATACCGAACATTTCTGTTTGTCAGTAGTGGGAAAACATTCTTTCAACACAGAACCAGTTGTGTAGTAATTCACATAAACTAACAAAAGATGCAAAAACGATCAGGGAAGATATTCCCCTTACGAATCCACACCAGCGTCAGAGCTGGGAGTTTATTTCTGAGCGGAGACATTAAAATACCATTAAGTCAGTAGTAATGAAACACCTGCTGTTAAAAAAAGAACAACAAAAAAAGAGACGGCACATCGGGAGCCTCAGGACGTTACAGACTACTTCTGCTGGCCCGCCCCGAGCATCGCTCAGGCCAAAATGAGCGCAGGGAGCACCGAGCGCACTCAGAGACAGGACTGTGCCTTGTGGTAATGTGCCAGTTCATTCCATTTTGTGACAGTGTGAACTGCCTGCTCCGAGCATTTCCTCTGTTTGTTCAGTTACTCAGCTCCATTGAAGCTAATGTGGGTTACATAAATACTGGCAGCGGTCTGACGAGGAGTCTTCGGGACGACTCTAATGCACGCCACATTCTGAGAGCTGTCGGCCTCCTCCTCACAGTGCAGGCATCGCAGGAGACGGAGAGATGAGACATGGAAATTTGGCAGGAGGATTTTTTAATTTATCACCTCTTTGACAAGATGATGGTTAGCTGCTTTTCCCCCTTTTTTGTTTTACGACATTTGTTGATGATTATCTGTCTTTGTGTTTAAATAGTCTTTCTTTAAACATGTTCGTCATATTGAAAATCACTTTAGTAATAAGGTTTCCACAGATAGTACAGCCAAAACCAATCAGTGGACGATTTATTTTTCCTGAAACTAGATGACAATACAAGATTTTGAAATATCGCTTCTTAGATGATGTTCTTCATTCTCTTTGCCAGATATAAAACGGTCTTGTGAACAGCAATTGTTATCTCTCTGATCCTTTATACAATTTTCCAAAGTAAAACATAGAAACACAACATACATGTAAATTGTAAGTGACGACACACTCACCTGTAGAAGTAGGAACACCCTCGCACTGTGTTGTGTGTGAAATGCTCTTGGGTCTTCTCGTTCCCAAAGTCCTCCAGGGGGTCGGACCACAGCAGATCGCACATCGGTCCGTACGCTGGGGGCTCTTTGAATCTGTCTAGCTGTGGAGGAAAATGCCAGCACTCTAGTTAGCCTGTGTGACTGGGAAAGAAATTACACATGATGTGCGCGTACGACTGCAGAGAAAATACTGTGTGTCGCTTCTTCTGCGAGAAGCCACGCTGGCTGCTGCTGCTCCTGCTGCTGAGATCCTAAATAACTCATGACTCCAACTAACGCACTCAATGAAGTGATGTTAAATTCTGTTTAAGGAAGAAATGAGTGGGATATTTAGGATATTCAGGATGGATGGCAAGTCACACACAGCACTCATCTTCCAGCACCTGGCAGGATTTATTTTTTTTTAAACACAAAAACAGGATGGCAGCCATTCTTTGGGAGCAAGGAACATAAAATGACTTTGCTTTCAGCCAAGGATGCCTCGTTCTCGAACAAAAGCTTCTGGATTACTCGATGGGTACCATGATGGACACTTCAATAGTGGAAATTCTATTATGCATGGCCTCTGATTGCTGCCACAAAATCCATTTGGAATTATTGAATTAGTTTGAAGCAGGATCCGAGTCTTCAACATTTTTTAATCAGCGTGAGGATCAGACCGGTGCTCGCAATTGTCCAAGTCCTGAGTAGCATTTGAGACAGATCTGGGAGAATCACTTCACACACGCTGCAAGCAAGCTTGTCATTTTCAAAGCACATCACGCTAAAGTGAATATATTTTTTTCTTCCTCCACCTCATTAACTTTGAGTAAATGCAGAAAATACATGAAGCGGATAGAAGGCTCCAAATTTCAACAAATGATCTGTATTTCTAAAGCCATTAACGGCCACCTGCTGTTACACACACACACACACACACGCACACACACACACACACACACACACACACACACACACACACACACACACACACACACACACACACACACACACACACACACACACACACACACACATAGAGAAAATGGTCTTGAATTGAACATACTTTCCTGATGTCGTCAAGATTTGTGATTTCTGGAGACAGTCCTCCGTGTACACATAGGAACTGCTGGTTCATAAGTGCAGCCAGGGGAAGGCAGTCGAAGGCGTCCATACATGCGTCATACACCCTCTCTGAATACTTAATTCTACCTGTCATGGGGGGAAACAGGGCAGGGGGAGGAGAGCATGCCAAGTCAAACAACGCGGCTCTCATACATTGGGTGCAGTGTGCGAGTCTGAGACGGAAAAAAGGCTTTGCAAAGTGCCAAAAAACTTCCCAAACATATTTTTAAAACAGCACAATTTCACAGCGCTTTTGTGTCTTTTTCCCCTCTGCCCTGTCTGAGTCCAACAGAAATAGTTCCGACATGTGTAAATATCAAGGAGGGAAAAAAATCTGACTGAACGTGTACCAGGCCAGAGGGCACTTTTAAGTGAGTGTTTGAGGTCAGTGGCTGAGCTGGACGCATAATAAACAGCTTTTACAAAGAATAACTCAATTCTCCCTCCACTCTGCACAGAGTCTCACAGACTTCGGCTCAATTTAGATCAAAAGGTAAAAGAGAAAACAGAAGAAGAAGTGCAAAAAGCTTTACTTACATTCCTGCTTAAATGTGAAATACTCTGTTAAATGTCTACATTCATGATTCCCACGCAGCAAAAACAGTGTTTTGGGGTACAGGATCTTTAAGGCCCACAAGTACAGCACACACTGGAAAAGAGAAGAAGAAATAAAAAAGCAGAGGAAGAGTTAGCCTGTCGTCTTTATATAACACTAGAAGGATGAAGCAGCAAGTCAGACTTTGTCAATTTCAAAGTCTGGCATAATACAAGTAATTCTGCTTATAATAAAACATTCATGTGGCAAATTTTGTGGCATGTTTCAAGCTCCTCGCTGGAAGGGATGACAAACCTTCAGAGGAACTGTCGTAGGACAGTTAAAGCACACTCTATTAAAATATGTTTTATTAATAAAAGTATAACGCTTCAGGTGATGACAGGGAATATATACAGTTTAAGTAAATTCCAAAATGCCGTCGCAGATAAAATCCATGCATTGTGCTTCACAAATCTCTCTCTACATAACCCTAAGCTACACTGTGACATTTGCTATCCGGGCTACATTTGAAGTTATTAGAAAAGCCTATTACCACTCCACTATCTGCAGCTCGATTTGATCTACGCTCAAAGAAAACTATTAATAAACGCGGCTTCAGTCGGGCACATGGCGTGTGTCACACTTGATTAGGTCCTCGTGGGGACAAAAAAAACAAAAAAACACACAAGACTCACTTCAATACTGAAATATCCTCTGTCAACATAGTCCCCCAGGAAAAGGTAGCGCGTGGAGGCTGGTGATCCTCCTACTTCAAACAGCTTCATCAGGTCAAAGAACTGCCCATGGATGTCTCCGCACACTGGAATGAGGCAGAGAGAGAGGAGCAGAAGTACATCAGCTATTTTTAAGACTCAGAATCAACACATGAAAGCCTCAGAACACACGGTGAGAAGCTTTTTGCATCTATCATGTTATTTTCCATCATATGCAAGGAGTCTGATATTCCAGTAAACCTGGAATAATGGACCACAGAGGATGTTGTTGTATCCCGTACCCTGGGATAACCTTTGTTAGTGGCCATTTGTAATTATAGAGGCAACAGTTTATCTGGCAGTTCACTATATAATCCTCAATTAGCTTTAATTAGTTTATTTCATTAAATAAAGTGACATTTATTTGTACAAACTGCACATTTGTGACTGAAAAAGGCATTGTGATGGGCCACTGCTGCTTGTCAGCTCCACAGCCCACGCTTACTCCAGGAAATTATGCAAAGAATGGACAAGGGGAGAGCATTCACACAGAAAAGGCACTAAAACAAGGGTTTAATCTAAATCCATTCCATTCAAACAATGCGGATATAATGACAAATGACAAGAACTACATGTTTTTACTTGAATTTGTATGTGTATAACATATACCAGTTATATTATTCAATATGTATGCCTTTTATTTTGAAAAATATGTTACATGCATATTTTTCAAGTTGACCTTATCTTATTTTAATTTATCATGCAAGCTAAAATTAAATGTTCTTTGATACAAACAAGATCTATCAAACTTGTCAAAGTGCTATTGCTATTCTCCTACAAGCACAAACAAGAATTCTTCAGCGCACGATAATTTTCTTTATACAGTTGTGTGTGGCAATAAATCAAAAAACTGGCTTTACTTCCCCTTTTCATGTCTCTCTTCTTCACCACATCCTTTTTCAGCCTGTTTATAACATTGAGGCATTTTAACTGGCTAGTAAGACTTAATTTGAACACACCTATCCTTGCCAAACACACTAAAAGTTCATTGGCTGGAAAAGCTCTCAGTAGTATCCATTTCTAAACAGGTCCCGTTAAGTTAATGCCATTATAAATCTGGCCTGTCACAGCAATTACAAACAGATAATTTAGAAAAACATGTCCACCTCATCCTAAGAGAACTGACAGTTCATTCTCAGGAATCTCATTACGTTCGGCACAGTTAAATCCACTGCATCGCTCGACTTAGTCAATCTGTCATATCAGTTCTATACAGCGACGAGCAGCCCAGCAGGCAGCTGTTAAATTGTGTCGGGGGAGTTTTTCCGGGGCGAACACATCTGTGTCAGGAATCAGCAACCGCGAATCAATCCACCTGGATTGGTTTCCTGTCACCCTACGTGACCCGTACTTTATAACACCCCGGGGAGACAAGAGGAGCAGAGGCCACAGGAGATTTGCTGCTTAGCCATCATTGAGTGACAGGGTGCATGTGAGGTCATCTGATTTAAAAGCCCTCTGGTCAATTTGTTCTGCTCGATGGGTCGGTTACACCTGAACTTATTATTTATGAAAGATAAATCACCTCGATAGTGTTTTTTCAAAGCATTTTGGTCGACTTCATCCAAAAGGAAACGAGAAAAAATTAGATTTTAACCGCTGAACAAAAAAAACAACGTGTAATATTAGAATAATAATATTTCATCCAATTTTTCTATGTTTTGATTGCATATTCATTAGTTGATGTGGCAGCAGATAAGGACACGATTTCAGATTATACAAAATAATCAGGTTTTCTCCTGATTAATTACTGATAACTGTCAGCGGAGTCGTACAGACAGCCGCTATTTCAACCAATCAAATAAATTGCTGTATTTTATCAGATGCAAACAAATAAACAACATATCAGCCATCAGCCACCCTGCTCTCTAAATGTCTACATCGACCATTGAAAAAACGAAAACGGTTGACTTCTAGAGTTCAGTCCAGAGGTACACACACACACAAGGACACATGTGAAAATGAAAATCCAAGGTTCCCGCAGGTGGAAAACTTGGGAAACAGGAGCAGAATTTGGTGAGAAACCCAAGGATCTAATTTCCCTGCATTCAGCCATACTGTAGCGTAATTTCCCTGAAAGAGGTGACCACAACTGACACTGAATATATTCAACTTTGTACTGGCCTCGGTTGAAACCTAGCTTGAAAACAACTTTTAATTGCTTTATTCATTTTCTGCACTGCAGCTGTTGTAGCTTTTTTATTTTTTTACTTTAATCAGGCCATTTCACATTGTGCTGAATAAACCTTGATTAGTTTAGTTTATTTGTTTCAGTTTGTGGACATCACTGTATTCTCACAGTGAGAAAGTAATAGGCTTGAATGTACTGAAATGTGAAATGGACGGATGGAATTTTACAGAGGATCAATGTGTGGAACAGGGCTCATCTTAAAGGCATGGAGTCTACAATATGTTAAACTTTCCATATGTACCTTCGCCCACTCGGGGTCTCTTAATCAAAACAATAACCGAAGACTTAGTTTGATGACATCGCAAAGTACCGTGGGATCACTGGAGTTGTCGTCTTCACCACCAGTCGTTTTTTGGACATTTTAATAAAGAATTGTTACATACTATGTCATTAAAGTCAAATGGTTTTAACTGTGACCTCTGATGCACTGATCCACTATCACCAAGGGCTTTGGTTTCAACAAATACCAGGACATGTAAGAGTCCAGATTTTATCTCTACAGCCATCGTGATCAAAACAGCGGTTAACAGCCACAGACATGTAATTCAATGAGAGTGAGATATCACCTCTTTCAGTCGGTGAGTCACCTTCTTCACCTAAGAGCTGTGATAAATAACACAAGGATAACAATCAGCAATATTCCCAGTGAACATTACTGCGGTGACACCAACGTTGAACATGGCCTCCATATCTCTTGTCGAAGCCTTTCATCTATTCTTCAAGCAATCAGCAAATTAACTGATTAACAACCTGGTGAATGGATTGCGATCTTATTTGAAAAGGACAGACTTTCTTTTTTTTTTTTTTCTCGCAGTGGCATTTGTGGCTTTATGAACTGCATCTAGCAGCAAGAATTACAATAAGAGCTGGTGAAAAAGTCTTTCAGAGGGATAGCCAATTAGCGGGAGCTGGAGGACAGCGTCAGAGAGCAATTATCTCCAGTTACGAGCCTCGTGAGACAGCTCCGAGAACCAGCTCTCCTTGACTGTATCGTAAACCTGCGCTTTACCGTTTGTCTTTTATTAAACCCACACTGTGTAACTGTTTAAATCCACAGTAGGAAACGACATCAAGGAGCCTCGTTATTTGTGTCCGATTTCTAAAGATGTCCTTACTCCCTCCTGCAATCAAGCCAAGTCTGAAAACATGAAACGCTGGTCTATTTTAAACTGGTTGTACGCTTCTTGGAAAACTGATTTAATGGAACAAAAATGGCTCAAAGAGTGTTTGAATAAATAAAACTTCATTTCTAATGTTCTTATTTAGCCACCGTGCATTAACTGTCCGTGCTCAAATAAATAGTGTGTGTGAAGCTTAAATTTCTATCTAATAGGTTGAAGTGAGCATTCGATTCACCCTGACCATGTAAACATCACGTTCTTCAATGAAAATCAATGAGACTTAAGTCTGTTGTCAGAAGATCAGCACATCCCTTGTTTGTGTGTTTCTGTTACACACTGTGTATTAAAGTGATGGAGGAAAGGGTTCATCTTCATTCAATGTATTTTCACCAGAAAGGCCCCTCATACGTTAATTGGAGACTTAAGAATCTTGGTAGATGTAAATTTGAGTGTGAAAGGTTGTTTTTCTCTATTTGTCAGACCTGCGATACTCTAGTGACCTGTCCAGGGTTTATCCCGCCTCTCCCCCAATGTCAGCAGGTATTGGCTCCAGCCCCACCGCGACCCTCAAAGGATAAGCAGTATAGGTAATGGATGGATGATAGAAAAAGCTTCCAGTTTCCTTTTGTTTAATTTGATATGGCCATTTGCTGAGTAAACAGGTGAAGTGAGAGCAACATTGTTCGTGATGCATTTTATTTAATACATTTTATTGATACACCTTGGTTAACTTGGGTGGGGAATAAAAAATAATTTCAAAAAGGACAACACAACTATGTAATCCCACTGCTTCATTTTGCTTCACCCACTAGGGTCTGTGATGCTGAGGCTGGTTATTGCTATGGAAACATCCCAATGGCAGCACGTTTCACTGAGGGAGGAAAATAACAAACAAAAACCAAACAAATCTAAGCTGCTGCTGACCTGATAAAGGCCTTCGACGAACATCACCAGTGGCAACAATGAAATGCATCAATTGTGTAGAAACACACAGATGGATGCAACCATCTCCCCTGTAAAGCAATTGTTCTAAAATCCATCACATTAAACTTTGCACTTTAGCACGACTCTGGCTGAAGGGACGACCACCAAGAGAAAAATGATTGTGAAAAAGTAGCTTATACAGTTTCTCATTGAACTGAAAGGGCTACATTTACACCACAACAGTGAGCTTTATTTAAAACTCAATCTTCACAGGGGAATTAACAATATTTTCATGTTTTCAGAAGTCAGCGCGGCAGGAGGGAGTTCAGTGAGGGAGTAAGAGGCTGCAATTTCACCTGAAGCACGCATCAAACACACCGTGTGTGGGAGGACTGCACCTCCAGCTGACCTTTTGGAAAGCTGTCACTTGCCGGTGAAGAAAACCACCGGGTGGCACAGCGATGGCGAGAGTTCAATCACTGGCCGAAAAGACCCGATGTAATGATCACTGTGAATTGAAGTCACCATGTCTGTGCGAGCGTGATCAACGCCGGTTCGATGGTAATCAAACAGAGATGTTACAGTGGCTCCCTCCTCCAGCTTTGGGATCTGCTTTATCACAGCAAACACACGATCTGCTGCTGTACACCTACAGACATGCTTTGCCTCCCTCCCTCTTGTCACACAACACACAGAAAACGAGGTGAGAACCAGAGCCCACATAAGAAGAGCAGGTGGGAGTACATTATCTGGAGTGAGAAACAATTCGTTCTGGCCATCTCCTGCTTGTGCGCTAAAGTGATCTCCCTGAGTAGCAGCATATCAGCGGGCAGCAGCTACTGAGTGGGTGGCGGGCATTACACAACCTGGCTTCAGAACCTACACAGGCCAACCCAAAGGCCGGGCTCATTGAGCGAGAGAAATCCACGGCGAGGCAGACCGTGCCAGATCTTGTTTTGATTGAGACTGGCTGATAACAATACCCCAGGTTTTATGATGGCACTCTCTGTGAGCTAACATCCTGTGGAGGTGGACCTCACAGTCTGTTATGAACATCAATTTGTATGATGTTGAAGAAGCTGAGATGGAACAAAACATTGTAATGTAACTGATTGAGAGTTGGACTGAACACTTTAGAAATTGGATTTTGGAGCCTGAAACAAATTGATATTTGAGAGTTAAAAAATAAACTGTTGATAAATTGGCCAGTCGTGAAAATCAAAAAAATATTGCAAAGCTTGTCTTCATCATTAGAGTAGAAGCCAAAACACATTTGGTGAGTAAAACATGGTCAACAACAAACCCGTGCAAGGTTTTTGAATTTTAGTGAACTAGTAATGAAGCTCAGACTAGTCTGTACATCACTGTTCTCAAAGTTAGAGAATGACATCATTAAATAAGACGTTACTTAATAGGATTCTAGTCAGTTCTCACCTATGTAATGATGACACGGTTTCTAAGTGACCTAAAAACATCTTCGATATATCATTAATAATTTGCTATAGGGCTGTACAATATGATGATGGCTTACATTTTGGTCTTAAAACGTATCATGCCATATTATGTTATTTGTATCATTGTGTCACAATTAATACATTTTACATGAGTATTCAGATCTTTCATCACTTGGACTACGTTTTGCAAATAGGGTAAAGGAGAAGCAATCTGACCAGCCAAGACAAAACATGACATATATCTGCCATAAGCTACCATCAGTCTGACCTAGTTTTATCCATTCATGTGGAGATCTTAAGACTGTTGCATCAGAACCCATTGGGGAATCTTAATGGCCTTGCAATGATGCACAGAGCAAATTCACTTCACATTAACTTCATTAAAGTGCCATCATCATCAAGTTCCTCATTCAACCTTTTTTTTTTTAAATGCACAACATAAATTTCACACCCAAGATCTTAACGTTTCCTCACAAGGTATGCGTCGCAATGTCATTGGAATACCTAATATTATGAAAAGTCAAACAGCTGGGTCATGAACTATTTCTGATTTTACTTTGCAGTTACTTCAACGAGTCATTTGAAATATCATGTTTGGTTCAAATGAAACGTTTCTAGCGTGTTTAGCTCCAACGTGGACGAGCCCGGCCACGTCGCACGGCAAACAAGTGCATGAACGGTGCGGCCGCTTGCTGTTGCCTGGTGATGTGGCTGTAGGAGCTCGATTGGTGGGTGACTTGTGCGAAGGCCATGGGAGCAGCTTGTACTCGGTGGCCTAAGCCAGCTCTGCTCGTAACACCCCCCCCCCTCCCTCCTCGAAAACCCCACCTGCCATCTGGCTCAACCAGGAAGTGAGCGTGAGCAGTGGAGAGAAATAGAGATAGCTGACATGTCATGGTGCTTTGCATCCATGATAAATATTTACATACTAATTTGCTGACCATGTGTCGTGCTGGAATTGGAGGTGAGGAGGAGAGGGAGAGAAACAGTTCCCCCGAGCATGACACAGAAAGATAAAAACATGGCAGACAGATGGAAGAGCAGCACTGAGAGAGACAAAGAAATGTTTATAGAGAAGAGTGTGTGAGCTCGGGAGACAAAGCAGGTTCACGTGCACGCGCAACAGAGAAATCCTTGTTGAAAAAGGACTAGTGAGTGGGAGTGGGGTTGAGACAGGGGTGTTGAGTGGGAGGCAAAGAAGTGCTTCATTGCTGCGCACACACACGCAGAAGCCGTCCACTGTTTCTATGTAACTGGAAGGACGTTTACTGGCTGAATCATTTAAACTGTTATGAAATTTGTAACTCGAGGTGTGTTCGTTTGTCACAGGGCTTCTCAGACTGTGAATAAAAATCTGAACACCACTAAAAGGTCAGCGTGAGAGCACGTTTACATGTGAAAAACAGGATTGAGATCAGGTTAAAAGGCAGGAAATCGAGCAAGGATTTTTATACGTCCTGTGACACTCCAACATGCGTCATTGGTCAGTAATCTGATCTCTTCATTGCCCAGTGATTTATCCAACCAGTAGTGTCATATTTAAATCTTTTGAAGTTAATCCTATGCAAAACACTGTCACTTTAAGAGATTTCTTTATTTGCTCTGATTGCAGGCACAGCAACAGGCTCTGAAAGATCACAGTGTTTCCTTTTTGTGCATATGGCCCACTGTCTCACTGTGGACATTAACAAATTTTGTGGTGTTTAGTTTAAACTGGAGGATCTGTTGTTTTGTTTTTTTTACAGAGTTTCAGCCTGAGATAGAATTTAATTTGTGGAGTGCACGGCTACAAGTGCTGATTATTCTTTTCATCCCTCTAGGTTACGTACTTGCATGATTGTCCAAGCTGTTTGCATCTTTTTTGTTAATCTTCACTCTCTTCAAATTCTAGACAAGCTATTCTCTTATCATAATGGTCTCGGTAAGCACTGCAGACCCACGCTTTTGTTTTGGGAAAAAAGGGCCATGCATTCATGAATGTAAGTAAGAGCGAAGCCTGCAAAATATGAGCATGGGCCGCTCTGTACTATATTTGGGGAATTATCTCGTATTGCGAAATGAGGGGTTGCCATAGATCCTTTGAGTGGGTCTCTGATTACAACAACATCAAAGAGACCTCATCAGAAAGTCTAATGAAGGAACAGGGCACTTGACCAGGAAGAAAGACAACAATAGATGGACTGGATCTGTGCATATGTATCAGCGAGCCTCCTACTCCTGTATGTTGCATGTAAGGTGTCAAATTATCATTATTATTACAAAGTAAAAAAACAAAAGAACAAAAAAAAGAACAAACACTCACCATCAATGAGTGCAAATTAACGCTCATTATGAGAAAATATAAAAATAACACATAACAGATATATAAGTGCGTGAAGGCGCACGTTTTAATAAACTCCCACACTCCAGTGACATCTCTTGTAAAAGTACTAATGTGTTTGTGTGTGACCAAGACACAATTTGCCATTTTCATCTCCTGACCTGTCACAGGAGCCTCGATGTCCAGCAGGTTCTTCTCTGCGCGCAAGATTGCGCCGCCCTCTCCTATGAGCCTCAGGGCCACCGCCTCCTCCACACGGCCCTCCTTGGTTAGGTGAGCTTTCAGCACGTCCACTTTGGGCTTCCCATCGCTGTCAAACACCTCTTTAGCTGTCAGTCGGTGACTGGGGGGGAAGGGTACAGCTGCAAAAAATTAAATAAAAGAATGATTAATGCTGATACTTTCATATTTACAATGCTTTACTATACTTTTCATTGACAAAAGCATTATGAGGACACGCACCCACATCACATTTAAGCTGTTTGATTACGAGGTACTTTGTACCTTCCAGGGGATCGACTCCCAGCAGGAGAGGGAGTTAGTGTTCACTTCCACGCTTCCAGCCCTCCCTCTGAGACAATTTACCAGATTGCTGCTATGATCTGTGACTCATTCAATTTTCAATATTTATAACAGAACCACACAGTTTCTAGTTTGCCTGACAATACTCAGAGCAAAAAAAAGTAAATAAAATGAAGCAGAGCTCAGATATCTATTGTTTTATTAACATAAAGAGCTTTTCATGAGGACAAAGTCTAAATAACGTAACAAGTGTATTATCTTGCCGGGTTTAATGTGTAACCATCTCTATAGTTAAACATGCTCTGTTTTATGTGTGTGAATAAAACAATGGAGACATAATGTTCAGTCACACATGCATTTTTGTAAGTCACAACATATTTCACATAGATATTTGTTAGTCACAATTATATCAGAGCAAAAAAAATTATATATTTCTGAGAATCTTAAAGGCATTATTGGAATAACACTTATTAAATCTACAGTAAATCTCTGTTGCTGTCAATTTCCTATATTAATGTTTGAGTAATATGGAAACAGCTGAGGAGCATGAAACCTTGTGGAAACTTTCCAATCTAATCACAATAAAAGCATTACACAGTGCACGTTCTCCATGCACACGGCACACTGAACCTTTAAACAGATTTAAAAGAATCCCATTATCTTCACAAAATAACAGAAACCCTCACAATAGAACTCTAAAAAATGGACCTTGCCTTTTAGCACTCGACATCAAACGAGTAAAAAGGAGCTTTAGGTTTTTTAAATGAAACCATTGTTGCAGGTACTCTCAGTGGCCTTCACCAAAGAAAGAGTCCATTTCCTTTCTACCACCCCCCCCATGTGCGTATTACTTACTGACAGAAAAGGAACAAAAAAGGACATAATTAAAGACTTTTCAATTCAGCAGCTTCACAGAGTTTTAAAAATAAGACATGCTCTTAATTAATGTCCACTTGCAGACGTCGCACATAGCATGCGGGTGTGACTAATGCACTAAGCCGGGAGCAAAAACTGTTGAGTTGGTGGCTGTGTGTGTGTGTGTGCGCGAGTTTGCGTGGACATCCATCCATCCCAAAGGTGACATCAGCTGTAATTAGACCTGCACTTTATCTGTGTCAAACTCGGTGACAGACAGTATTTGGGATCTCGACTCGCAGCAGTTTAAGCTTTGTAACAGGTGTTATGTTGAAGCTGCAGACTCACTGGACTTGCAGAGTTTAATCATCATGGTGCAAGAGGCCAGCTATCTCACTGATAATAACTTACACATTTTGCTCTAAAATGCAATGCCCCATCCACTGAGATAAAACTCTAACGCTGCCTAAAGCCAACAGGTGAAGTGGAAACCTATTTGTGATATCTGAAAGTCAACATAAGGCTGGCAAGCTATACGGAAACTCAGATTCTTCTACCTAGCTGTTAATTATTTGCTTTCTAACCACTGTTTTAATGTTGTGTGTGGCATTACTAAAGGAGGGTGCTGTCAGTATGGCATTATGATATTATGGCAACCTTTACTTCCATTTTCCTCTTTCCTGCAACCATAAACCCTTTCAAATCACACACCATGCAAACAAGCCAAATAAAGGCTCAATGTGCTTGAAGAAATCTACTGAAAAAATATAAACATGGTGTCTCCACTCAGGTATCTGGGGTATTCAGAAATCCCCATCTCAGATTCAGAATGCCCCAGGTTGGTCCCCCCTGAACACCTGCTGTGCAACTCGAGCTCGAGGCCGGGGCCTTTGGGCTCTGTCGACGACACCATGCTGGCCCCTGAGATTTATAACACATACTACGTGAACACTTGTGAACTATTATCAATCTGTTTGAGGAGTATTTTCCCCTCGAACAAGGAGACAGGTCTGCTCTCCAAGCAGGATTGCTGGGTCAAGAATTTGCAACATGATTATACCACAAATTCTCCACAGATGAACAAGAGCACTGCTATTAATCACAAAAACTGCACAAAGGGGTATTGATTTTAGCAGGCTGTCACAATGAACTCCATGTACATGTGTAGAACTGTCAGATAAGGGCAGAGGGTAAAGTGCTTACTTTATTTTTCCTTAGCCCACATTGATAGCCAATTAAGCCCCACTGCGATGACAGGTCAACTCCAAAAACAGTCGACCGCAGCTTAACCTAAAAAGGACATTTACTTTCTTTGCAAAAATATATTCTGTTTGTGTGGAAAGCTGGTGGCTCATAGAATTTTAGTTTTGTTTACTATGCTCACAGTCAGACAGGATATGCACATCCATTTTCAAACAATGTAACCGTCACTTCCCACATACATACATGAGACACATGTTTCTGACATTATACGTGGTGACGGTGGAGGAGGCTGTGACAATGTGCATTTTTATGTTTGTCCTGCTGTAGTTTCTTGCCAAAATGTAAGTACTCTCCTCAAAAAGTTCCGCCATTGTTGAAATCTCTTCCTCGTGTCCTATGGTCGTCTCGCTTGAACTATCAGCTAAACTGTCACACCACAATTTCCAGTGGTACGGCTCCGTTTCGTCTTTAAGCTTTCAGAAGACGTGCACAAATACGGACAGTTATACAGACAGAGGGCTCCATCCCTTTACGTATCCAACTGAGCCACATCTGCTCCCATTAAAGTGACAAAACATGACAAATTGTAAAATTCAAAACACAACAGAATAAAATTATTCCTTAATAGAAACAAATTGCATGGAAGCTGGCAACCTCTCAACACATCATCCTTCCATTTCCTACAGCTATGACAATGGAAACAGAGTGAACTTTCCCCTTGTGGAATTTCAAACAGCCCCCTTATTAACAAGAGTAACACCCACCTCTGTCAAAACATTACATGGCACATTGTACACTCGAAAAAAAAAAGAGAGAAAAGTTCCGAGCTCAGGAAAAGACAACGTGGATTAACAACGAAGTCAAAGAAGAAAAATTATCAAACTCTTTTTCGTGTTTCATTATTGGAACAAGAAAATAAATGGCGGTGTCATATATTGGACTAAATAATGAGCACCATCTTTCTCAGTCACCAGCAGTAATTAGCCATTCGAATATGAGCTACTGGCAGTCGATGTTGGACAGAAAAATACAGCACAACCGAAACCCTTTTCCTCCCAAACAGCAGTATCTGAACATTCCCACACAGAAACTGTTGATCGTTGCAAATAACCCTGTGCATCTATCCATCCTTTCATACCAGGCTTATACAGCTGTGGGAGAATAAACTGACCCGAGGCAAGCTGCCTGGAACTCGAGCATGACTCACAAAAAACACTCTCCATTAGCCGGCCGCTTTTTGCCTTCATTAATTTTACCATTTCTCTGTTCCCTTCTGTTATGTAAGCAGGAAATTGCACTGCAGCCTTGAATCTCGCATGAGAGAGAAATGAGGATAGAATGCGAGTGTCAGAGAGAACGAATAAAAATGGAGTCTGACTTTCCTCTCTCTGGAAATTAATATTTAGACTTGACACAATAAATCTGCTTTAATTCATATTCATTTGTTTAATAAAGTATGATATGCTGTGTTGGTCGGTGAGGTTTATATCGATTTCCTTCTACAGTGGATTATCATTGAGTCTTAAGTCTTGAACTCGCAAAGCTTTGGATCAGCAACCGTAGCAGCCACCTTCGTTCATGCTGCAGTCGTGAATGGAATAATTACGCCAGATTATTGGAGACATTGTAGTGTGATTCTTAAGAGATCTGCACCACCGGGCGCAGTGCATCTGAAACTGCTGAGAGGCAGTGGGAAAACAGGCAGCTTGAAATGTTCAGGTTGGTGTAGTTCAGAGCTAATGCGATCTCTCGGAGGAATGAGACAGCAGGAGGTGCGCAGTCATATGGTGCTGGACAGATCAGCTTAATTGGAGAATGTGAGACAGACTGTTGCAGAGCTCGCAGAGCAGCCCCTGGCTTCATTTAGCGAAGAACACAGAGTGCAACCGGGAGTCTGGCCTGATCTGGCAGTTCTGATGTCTACAAATCCTGAATATGGCTTTCCTTCGTGACTTCGTCAGTCATCCTATAGTTGTGTGCACTAAAGCTGTCATCATCCCATGCTCTGATAATTCAGGAAAATACTACAGAGCAAACCTCCAAACTCTAAAATATGGATTTTTGGAGGTCGATACAGATATTAGGGGGAAAAGAATTCCCAATACAATATATCGTCTGCTATATATCTTTTTAAAAAATGTCAAAGATTCCTAAGAAATAGTTCTTATGACAAGGGCATGTTACTGAGGTTTTTGACAGGATATTTTATAGTTTAACCATAAACTTTATTATATATAACTGTAATTAAAAACAAAACACAAATACAACATTTAGAACATTGAATAAGAAAATGTATATCTTTTTGTAAAATAACACAAATGCTCATCTCTTCTCATTGTTTATTCTATAAAATAAAAGCTTTCATATGGGCAAACATAAACCAATATGGTGGTCGGACTATTTCAAAGTATGCCTTTATTTTGTAGCTACATAGAATCGGAAATTGTTTAGGAAGTGCTTTTATTGAAATAATACAGTTCTACTCACAACCAAATTGATTGGCATCTAATTAGTGCAACTATGAGATCTATAGTGCCAGTTTAATTTCATCAGCTGAACAGCAATACCTATAGCAGATATCGACTCTGTTTACCCCAGACAGACCGGAAGAACCAGGTGTCTGATAAAAACTGCCTCAGTTTACAAAAACATTAAGTCTGCATTTGTCTGAGCTGGGTTGGGATTGCGGCCAGTGAGTGGGCAATGACAAAACAAATGAAATCCTTTAAAACCATAGATACAGCAGACTGCTTGGCAAGAAAAACAACAACTCATGATAAATCCTTATGACTCCAGGGCCAGAAACCTAAGTTCTGCAATGCACAGCATCTTTCCATCAGCTGCCGAATTGATCCCCTAGAAATTGATGGAGCGTGACGCAGCGAGCAAGCCTCTTGGTTGTCACGGCCCACCTCAAACCCTCCACCCTCTTCCAGCAGGCAGGCTACCACACCAGCAAATTTCCTCCCCTCTGAGACTCAGCATGACCAGTGGAAATATCAGCTTGACCGACGGGGAGACGAGTCAGAACTAAGACTCCAGAACAACGTGTGAGTGCAACAAAGGCTTGTTCATCCAAAGCATAGAATACCAGAAGTAATCTGACTGCATGGTCATATACGTTAGGAGGTAAAGACAGTGCAGCCGCTGATACTGATCTATAACTTTGCTTGCTTCATCGCACAAAACAGCAGCACCCTGATCCATCATCACTCCTTTTCAAATGATGCTGAGCTTTTTATCCTGAGGCAAAATGCCAAGCTAGATCTGTGTTTAATGAATCAAGTGGAAACTCTCTATCTGATCAAATGGTACTGTATGTTAAAGCCAGTGCCAGGTTAGACGGCTCAACCAGAGTGGAGCGGCATGCAGCAATGCAATAAAGAAATACACCCACTAGCATGTGGCATGACGTAGGTGGACAAAATGCACATGTGAAAGAATGAGCATATTGACAGAAAGAAGAGAAAAAAATCAATCACAATCAGACTTTTTCCAAGTTGGAAGCCTTTTAGTGATCAAGCAGCTAATACGTGTGGTGTATGCACAGAGGACGACTGTCAAGTGTTGAATAGGGCACAAAAGAGTGCGTGGCTCACTCTCCACCGATAGCCGGGGTTTGTTAATTAAATTACATAACGACATTGAATTAGAGCAAGATATGTTTGGGAGTCAAGGATGAACTGAATGCATGAGTTTGTGTAGGCGGTGTAGGAAACACTGAGCCGTACTGTACGCATCAACTTCAAAATGTCATCTGGCAGCAGTTTTATTGCTTCATTAATACAGTACCGCAGAGTCCATTCAGAAGCTGATTACCTGACATGCATAATGCAAAAGATTGAGATCTTATGGCTATCTGTGCTGACAACAAAGAACTGCAGCGGCTGATATGAAACATTATATTCACAAGGTGAGGAATTATTTGCAATCTGTTCTACCTCACACACCGGATACACCAGCATCGTGACTGTATGTCAGATGTGACCGACTCCGAAAAGCCTCTATAACACGATCAATCAAAAGCTCAGTCAGCTCTATAGAAATGATGCATCCCTTACCTACAATTAAGAAGATAAATTCCAGCTGCAGCATGATGCCCATAGAACACAATACAAGACGTGTATTATCATACAGAAATGCTTAAAACAATATTTAAGATCAGAGGGGGTAAATTTAGAAATTCTTAAGTAAAGAAACAATAAAACTGAGACAAATATTAAACCAATCCCACAAAAAGAACCACCCCTGCTCTCTTAGAAGGCAGCGTACTCCATTGTTAGTATGATTCAAAAGAAAAAGGGGAAAAGAAGTTTACAATGATCCAATTGATCCTTTAAAAACGGACGCCTGGAGAAGAAATAGGAAAAGCCATTTCTAGAGAGTGCAAATTTTCGCTTCTTGCCAAAATCTGCTCTTTTAAACACCAGATGTTTCATTGCACACTTAAAAGTCGTTAGATAATTCTACCAAAGCAGGTATTAACAGGCTGGATTGTGTCACTGAGCAGAATCCATACATCTGGCGTTTGCAATGTACGGCAATGTACGGCAACAGGAGGGCAACTGCTTTGGGTTTTTCAGATGTCATGCCACGTGAAGATGTATTAAAGTGGAAGTCAAGCTATAGAACAGAATGGGCCACCATCTGGCCACCGAGGAAAGACCGGAGATTCAAAAGGCCTGCAGGCTTTCGGGCTGATGGTTAAAAAGGTCACTTGGAAATTGGCGTGAACCTCTTTACCATGCATTAGCAGGGATAGAAGCCGGCCCTGAACGAAACGCTTAGCAGAGCGTAGCTTTGAAGCTCAGTGGTCTGGAGTCGGCCGATTATATCTGTGTGCAGTATGGGAATGGAGTGGTTACTTCTGCGGTTGAGGCAGGAAGGAGAGCGGAGCCAGCAGCACTCACCTTCTCAGTGACAGACAGACCACAGAGAGAGAGAGAGAGAGAGAGAGAGAGAGAGAGAGAGAGAGAGAGAGAGAGAGAAATAAAATAAAGAGGGACTGGGCAGAGCTGTCAATAAAGACCCTAGGGGCCTGCATCAGATATTGTTGTAATGCTCCAGAGCCCAGCAGGTATTACGGATAACACATTTAATCATTTATGCACACAAATTATCAATCGCTTCCTTTAATAACTTGTGCTCTTGTACCACCTAATTTGCTCCCTGTCATTAATAACACATGCTTTAAAATGCCATCAAATTAGTAGCAAGCCAGTGTTTTAGAATATATATGCCCTCAAACTACTGAATTTATTTCCATTAGATTAATAATAATAATAATAATAAAAATCCTTATTTTCACAACACTTAACTATAACTGTGAAGCGCTGGATGTTGTTTCAGCTCTACTGGCACTGTTTGCTTTAGTGTCTAAATATGAATCACTAGAAATATTTTGTTGGATTGCATGAACAAAGCGCCATCTTTGAAAACACATTTTATTTCCCCTGCTGTACATCACGTCACCACTTGCCACTCTACGGACTGTGGTCAATCTCATAATCAATTGTGGCTCTTGATTTAAAGCTACCAGTGGACTATTACTGTACTTTAAAGAGTTGTTGACCATCATCATCCGCTGCTGCAGAGATACAAGCTTTTACATCGCATCGACAAACGGGAGAGATATTAGATAAAAGTGAGTAAAAGTGGTTGCCAGGGAAACAGTGCTGGAGAGTCTCAGCCTAAATCTTTCATCCATCAAAATATTGGCTTAAAAATTAGTCGCCGGCAGCATGCTACGCTCTGCACTGACTTGATCCAAGGTTGGAAATCTGAACAGAAGCCTCATCATATTCCACTGTTACACGCTTAAAAACTAATATAAAGCAGATAATAGCAGAATGAGGTGAAGCACAAACAATAGGAAAGTCTGATGGAGCATATGACAATATGACTGTTCGCTGCAATAACATGTACGGCTGTCTGCACAGAGGTTCCCATCAATGACAGTTATCTAGGGATCCTCATTATTAAGACAGACAGGTCATATACTAAACAAGACAACGCTCCACCCAAGACCTGCATCCGTCCTGCCAAGGCTGTCAGAGTCATCAAAGACCATCAAGCTCTGACAGAAAATAGCCCATAGCAGTGTTTCAGAGACCTTGACGACAGCGATGTGGGGCTGAGTGACAAGCAAACGTTAATCCTGCTGTTGGCTCAACAGATTTTAGATGAGAAATGTAGAAAGTGTTGGCAGCGCCAGGTGATCAAAATGCACCGCTGCTCAGACAGCACTCTGACTAAGTCCCTGATTAATTAGCGAGGTTAGGGCTGAAGCGTGGGAGGCTGTCATGGGTGAGCGGCGGGATGTATGTATGTATGCATGCATGTATGTAAGTATGCATGTAAGATTGGAGTGATGGGAGTAGGCGGCTGATGTTGTAGGATAGTGGGGGGGGGGGCATTTTCTAAAGGGGAAGTCCCTGCACTGGTTTTTTGGTGGTGATTGGGCATGTGGGGCGAGCCATCAATGCAGCAGCCGATCAATGACACAGTGAGAGGCCGCCAGAGACCGGGATCACGGCTGGCAAATGACTACAGTGATTTGGTGCTGGAGTGGGGGAGGAGTACATGAGTCAGGCAGAGAGAGAGAGAAATCAGTCAATGAAATAAAAATGCATCGAGAGACGGAATGAAATAAAATTAAAAAGCCTACTGGGGGAAAAAAAAGCACCTGTCAATCCATAAAAAAAAAAATCCCCTGGCTCGAAATGCATTGATGGGATGTCCCTGCAGATTTACCATCCTCACAGAACTTATAGTCTACATCAAATTACAGACCATGGGACCCAACTGTCTCACACGGTCGAAATATTGTTATGGTAAAAGTGGAAATACAGCAGATGAATATTTTATCACGTTGCCTCTTTCGGTCTCAGCGCATTTCAAATTTACACATATCATAAATTGTGATAATAACAAAGAGGTGGAAAACTAGAGACCAATCCAATTTGCCACATCAGGTTCAGTGCTGATTCTGGCAAATATCGATTTAGCAACGGCATAACATTTTTGGGAAAAAGACAGTTAGAGTTGTAAAATCTGATATTCAATCTTTGACATTAAAATGACACACAACCAAATGTTCTATACAAGTTGCCACATACATCCCAACAAAACTCTTTCTTCAGTTCTAGAGGTCAAACCACATCAATTAAAAAAGAGGATGTTGACTAATTCAAATGACAAAAAATAGATACTATTGCATTTTACTTCATGTAACTAAAACAGAGAGGGAAGCCACAGCGTAGAGTGAGTGGTATGACATTCAGGGCTGGTTTTTCTGACAACAAGGATGCCTAGCCCAAGGCTATAGATATTTACCCAATGAATCACCCGAACCTAGACTACAAATACTGTCAGAGGGACCTGAGGTGCCATAGTGGAGTAGGTGACAACACTGGAGTAATTTAGACAAGTAAGTTCCAGCTGCTATAGGAAGCTATGATGAGCGACTGGCTCAAACCTAGTTAAGTGAATTATTACAGGCCATTATGGGTTTGGGCAGGACTGTGTGTAAGGTGTTAAGAGCCAACAGGCTGACACAAAAAAACCTCAGTCTCGATGTAAAACACCTTGCAGATTTCCAGGTTTTGCGGAGATGTTAACACTCTCTGGCATTTCCTCTGAAAGCCACTCTGACAGGCCCTGAAGAAGACGTTCCCTGCTAGCTTTGCCGCGCTGAGGCCTTCCCCCCTCGTCTTCCTCCACAATGCCGTGACACAGGATTAGCTTTCATTAGAGAAGGCGCTGTAATCAGCTTTAGAGCATAACAGAGACGGAACAATGGAGGAGGCTGAAAGGATCTGGAAGACAGGGTACTATGGGTGCATGCTCAGCTGTATGCAAGCTATTCCCACAAATGGAACCTGTGGCACATAACAGTTTCACAGCCACACGTACCTGCAAGCCTTAAAGAGTACTATCATGACAAATACAGCATGAATCTTCACTTGTCATTTTAGGGCCCACAAATAGCAGACTGTCAACTACAAGGCACTGCTGAGCTGCTACTGCAACATTGTACAGGCCACCAACATCTATGGATCTTGCCGTTGACAGTCAATGAAAGAGAAAGCTGTGTGACTGGCTGTTCCGAACAGTGAATCTGTGATTTCACTCGTTCAGTCTTGTGCAAAGCGAAGCAAAGCAACACAACATGCATGCGAGGAGAGAACATATGTACGTGCTGCAGGTCAGCAGGCTGTCGGCTTCGTTCTATGTGCTGTCGTCAAATGCAACTAGTTAGGCAGGCAGCTGAGGAGGAAGTGGTGGGTGTGTTTGGATTCCAATCTGGACAAAAAACCTGGCCCTCGCACGTGCACAGTACCACCTTTGTTGGGGTTCTCGAATCACTTTCCTTCAAGCTGTCAAGCGGCGCTTTCACAGGGAAGGACTGACGACACAGGTCTATCGAGAAACTATGTTCCCACTAACCCTGGAGAGCTCCGCCAGCGCCCGGGCAGCCACTTTACAAAGCGTTCTTGTTGGTGCCGTGTTCTGTGAGTGTGTAGTGACATGCAGTCGAGTGGCTGGACGTGATACAGAGCCGCTGGGTGCAGTTTAGCTTGGGATGGAGTCACTGTCACAAAACCAGAAGTTAAACACACAAAGCCGACTTTTCCAGGCCCTCATAAATAATCCACACATGAAAACCCTCTAGAGTGCAAACTGGAAAGGAAATTCATCTTGCAGAACATAATTTGTTTTCAGTATCCGGACATATAATGCCTTTATAATACTAAGTTCAAGAACATTGAATGCATTCATATATAATACCTTGAATATTATGAATATGGCTGGCTGATTAGGGAACCCTATTTGTTCTACACATACAGGAGGTCAAGCCCGGACCGAGGTCGCACGACAACCACTCAAATCCCTAATTAGGATTCAAGTCAGACAATAATCACAAGACCTCCTGACACGATGCAAATAGATATGGATATTATTGAATATGTTACAATATGGTTTGCGAGTCAAAAGAAAAATGTTCCAGAAAATCCAACTGACTTCAGTGTTTTCTGTACTCATTCACAGCTTGGCTCTGAGATAATATGCCTCAACAGGCGTGATCGCACCTCCCAAGGAGGGCTCGTTGGCAGCTGAGATGTTGGCATTTCTAGAATGCAATTACTACACGCATACAGAGGGGATGAGGCCGGTCTATATTTGCACCCACACTTGGTGGACGAGCATACCGGACAGGAGGCTGACCCAAATAAAACACTGCCTGAACTGTAGATAACATTCTTCATCATTAATTAACCCCCATCTCCCCCTCGTACTCCTCCGAGCTGAGAAGGTTACTTGCTCCACTTGAAAGTGAATACCACACAGCCACTATCGGAGCGATCAGTGGACGGGGACAAACCCTTGCAACCATACAAGAATAGCCTCATCACATATGTGAAATGGCATTCCTCCATGCTGTGTAAAAAGGACAGGGGAGGGGTAAGAAATTGAATGCGTGTTCGAAATAAATTAAGCTAAAACTAGTATTCAAGGTTTCATATTCAAATATAATAAGATAACATTGAATATTATAACAAGCATCTTTCTGGTATCAAGTGTCCATGAGATCCATGGTTGAATTTTCATTTCTGGCAGAATGACTGTGGTTTTTCAGGGGACAGGTGGTGAGGCAATGGGATGGCACAGCCAGCCACCCCCTCCTACCTCTTGCCAAGACAACAAAGCACCTAAGAGTCCCCTTTTTCTGCCATTGCTTCCTTTTCCCCCTTGCCCACACCCATCTCTAATACCTCTGTATATAGGCCATGACTGCGTGGGTGTGGTGGGTTCTCCTGCCTGCAGGGGTACCTGAATGCCAAGAAAGAAAAGCAAAGAGGAGGGAGGGAGTGAGGGCAACAAAGGAATTATTTCTCTATAGACCAAAGAAATTCTGAGTCAGCGCGAGAGATAACTCTGCACATACACACACATGCGCATGCACTCACATCTTGTCTCGCCATTCCCAGTCTCCTGGAGGAGCTCTATATATCAGGAGAAGCTGTGACGGAGCCCCTGAAGTAGCTGCTATTATGCAACCCTTCTGGGCAAAAAGTGACTGTAAAGTAAATCATCCCCCTCTGCCGCCAGCCTGACCTCCATATTGCAGAGAAAGCACTTTCAAAATTCACTAACGGAGTATTACGCTGAAGGCACCATCTGTGCAGGGCTTTACTAGCAGCCGCGAGATTAAAAGCAGTTAAAGCATCACATTCAGAAGCCATCTCCGCAGTCAGCGTCTAATGAAAAACTGAGAAACTAAATAAGGGCCTTTATAACTCTCTATGTGCTGCTGGGGGTAGTGTGGGTCAAGCAGTGGCAGGCTGCAGGTCGTGGCCCTGATCCCCTTGCACCAAACAGCCCTGCTCCAAAGGTCATGTGTCCTTGAGGATCAGGTCGGTGGGTAAAGTCAGGGCTGAGAAAGCAACACTTGACAGCTTGACTGCCTAAAGGGAGTCTCGACTCCAGACTCTCTTTTTTCCTGCACTTCTTTTCACATTTTAAGACGAGATACACGGGGTCAGCATTTTTCAAATTCTTCACTTTGGGAGGCTTTCCAACTTGGTAAAAAAAGTGAATTACTAAAGACAAACACAAAATCAAACACCACCATATACCCTGGCAGTGGTTACCAAGGGTATTAAAGTTAGCTGGCTGTCAAACACAAACTATATTTACTTTTAGCAGCAGAGCTGCACAGTATAACACTGAGGAACTGCATAGCTTTATACTGTATACACCATCTGTTAGGCTGAGAAGAAGTCTCTGCCCTCTTAACTGCCAGCTACAAAACAGACAGTACTCAACTAGGGTTTAATGCAGGACACAGCCACTGCCAGACAATTTTCCTGTCATGTATTTGAAATAGAAAATAACCATGAATTTGGGCTTGAGGAGGAAAGAAAACTGAATTTATTTAATTCAGCAAATTGCCGCTGAAGTCCTGGCTTAAAATCACTTGGGGATACACTATCTGCTGACCGACCAGCTGATTTGTACCTCAATTTGGCCGTCCCCAAAGGCTTGCCACATTCCTCCAGGGGGATCAGATTACGGTCTATACAGGGAGATGGGCCTGAAGCATTATGGGTGTTTTGGCCTTACAACATGAGTCTGACACAGTTGAGGAGCAGTGTGAGGAAGAGACTGTGCAGAGGGTAATGAAAAGACACACTGAATGCAGGCAGACGGTGGCCTAGAGGAAGCGTTGTAGTCATGGTTGGAAGCAGGGATGGCAAAAACCACAGCGAAAATTGAACGGAGGAAAAAAACACATGAAAGACAAGAAATATGTTTGTTGGTGGGGGTGGCTGGAATACATGACAAGAGACAAAAAATAATGGAGCCAGTGAAAAAGAAAATAATGGACCTTGTGCAGCATGTCTCACATTTTTACAGGACAGAAAAAAAGCAGCTGCAGACTGAAGTAACTGTTGAGCCGTCAAAGACACTGTGCTCTTTGGTATTCTTGAGACTGTGTGACACAGACACGGACAAACTAAAACTTGTGTTCACAACAGTAACTGTGCACCAGTAGGCTTCTGTGTCACTCAACAACCATGCAAGGGCTGGGCAGCTATTAAAGCTGTGCATGATATAGCCGAGCACAAACAACTGCCAAAGAGGATGACAGCTAGTGAGCCCGCAGGTGTGTGTGTGTGTGTGTATGGACTTCAGTGGGACAACGGCATTAATTACCATCAATGGATCACATCTTGGGCTCAGGTGTTCACACGGAGTTGAGATTAGCTTGTTGAAACAACAAGTCTCCCACAATATCATGATTTTCAGTAAACTAAAATCAGAGGGATGGGAGGCTCCTACCGCTCCCTTGAGTTTGACATTCTTGAGAGTCACCGCCACGCAAATGTCAGAACACAAGCACGCATGTACGAACATGCACAACAATGACTCGCGCATCAGCCACAGTCAACTGAGAAACTGGATTCTCTCAGCATGCAATCAATGAAGCAAAATGCAACCATTCATAAGCAGCGGGCGCACTTGACAGCAAAAAGATACAGTAGTTGATGAGTCCTCCCTGTCCTGCTAATGGTCCGACAGGGAGCGGTACGGCATTAAAGCTTAAATGATTGGTCATCGTAATGTATGGCTCCCTGGCCGTATTTGGACATGCACAAAATCAATTCGAGCCATGGGACACACTAACGTCTCCACAATCTGGCTGACGTAGATACACTGTGAGCTCAGACAGACGAGATATCAGTTTTCACTATGATCGCACTCTCTTAGGCCTGAAACACTACGGAGGCCAAGTCGGCTTTATTTCCCGTCGCTGGCAAAGCTACGGCTTCTCGTGGATAAGCTCTAGTGTAAATTAAATCTAACTTTAAACAAGATAAATTGGCCTCGACATTACTGACAGAATATTCCCAGAGAAAATTCATAGAGCCTGCAGCTAGTAATGAAATTTCACCTCGTGGTGCCTTTTGAGTTGACCCTGGGGCCTGATTCAGACAAAACAGCGAGGGCAGGATAACAAATACACACCAACCCCGCAGTATGTCTACCCCCTACCTCCTCAGTGACACACACACACACACACACACACACACACACACACACACACACACACACACACACACACACACACACACACACACACACACACACACACACACACACACACACACACACACACACACACACACACACACACACACACACACACACACACACACGACTCTGGTCAGCCTTTGCAGAGTGTGTTTTGAGTGAGTGGGCCAGGCCGCAGTCCTCCGCCCTCTCCCCTCCACGTGGGCGGGATTGACTGAGTGTTCTGCCATCGTTAGCTCTGGGGCAAACTTAACTCATCTTTGCTTGTGGTCTCCTGGGACATTGTTAAGCTACATCCATTAATACGTTTTCATTTTAAAACTAAAAGAATCTCCATCTACACAAGTGTTTTAGTTCAATACACTGGGCATGTGTGGGCCGGTGTAAACAGGAAGCAGATTGTTTACTCTGCAGTTGTTTGCTTCGTTACAGAAAACACTACGAGGGAGAAAAAAACTATTGTGAAATGTAAGATGGGGGGGCTTAATTTTCTTGGGACTGACAATGAAGTGGCACTGTGACTGACAGTAAGTGTTTACAACCTTATGCATTCACTGCAGTAGTAGTCGAGTCATGAGTGAGAAGAAGCATCAGGAAGCGAATGCAGAATCTCAGTTTTTGCCCGTTTTCATACTAAAACATTTCAAAACTTCTCAGTTTTAGGGGCTCAAAAACTAATTTTCAATTTCAAAATAAAATGGAGAAGTGTGGATGTAGTCATAAGCAGGTTTTAGTCAAGGGACCAAAGTAAAAAGTGCAAATATTAAAATGGAGTATTAATATGAAAAAGTACAAAGAAAAATAGACTAGATGATAAATATGGGGATGAGATGCATCATCAGCTTGCCATCATCAGGATGCACTGTCATGTCCTGTCACATAAATGCTAATCACACCACAACATCCCCTGAGGTCAATTATAGAACAAGCATATATCCAGTGAACAAGTTTTTTTTTTTGTCCTATGGCACAGTGAGATAAGCACATGGAATAAGAGGGTTCATTTTCAGCCAGGTGGTCTATAATTAACGCGTGTGAATGCGTGTAAATAAACCTTGGGGCCTCGCCTCACCTCCAGCTGTATTTGTATAGCTGGAGTTCCTCTCTCTTTCACACACTGGCTTCTTTAGCTAGTTAGCAAACGACACCTGAAAGAAAGGAAAAGTTCCCCCGGGGTTCGTCATTTCACTTAGCACACTCAACGGTGAATGAACAGAGGATAAAAAACATTGGGTATGTAGCGCTAATTTACCCATCTGTAATTAGAGCTTTCTTCAATTAAGCACATTTTTCTTCATTTACCAAATGAAGCTGAGGACTAATAAAAAAACCTTACTTTGATAAGCAAAACCTGAACATTTGCTTTTCATCGAAGAGAGAGACAATTAATGTGTTTACTTCCTAACACAAACCAGCCATTATAAAAAGGGAAAGTGGCACAATTGCTCTTATTCTCGTCCCTGCCGTTGCTTAATTAAAAGCATTGATTGGTGTGTTAATTAAACGGAACAATGTGATCTCTCCGCTCTCTTGTCTGATAAAAATCTGTCCGGTATCAGATTAATTTCTCCAGCAGCCGCTGAAATGATGAAGTGGTAAATAAAAAAGGTGCGGGAGTGGGTTTGATGCGACACCATGTTCTTTCGCAGTGTGGCAAACAACTGGCGAGCTGGTACACAAAATATTCAATATGAATCCCACACATTCCTCGCTTCACAAGTGTCTCCTGGTTTATATTGAAAAACAGCCAGTGCTGGAAATGCCTTGAAAAAAAATGTCAAACTCCCATTCTCCAATCTGAAGCCCGTCACTGGGCCAAGAACCACGAGGCAACTTGAATCTGCAATGCTCATGCCATGTTGGCTCATGCCATTCCTGCTGCCTATGCTTCAGTGATCAGCCAAACCAAACTCTGGCCAAAATAAACCTGCAGTGGAATGCAGTGATACACCCTGAAGATAAATCTGAGGGAATTCTCTGAGAAATCCGGTTCCGCTTTTGGCAGTTAGGCTTCAACAAACACCCTGGGGAAATAAAACATACAAATCTACGGTCATGAGGACAACATGCTCAAGATATGCTCCATTGGATGCAATGGCTTTGAACTAAATTGCATTCAGGAGTCATTCGGTTAACACAACAGACGTTTTCAGAGATGAATTCAATACTTGTATTCTGCATTCTGCAACTGATCCCCTTATTGGGCTGAAAGGCCCTAAAACGCTCCATAAAAGTATGAGGAACTGCAGATGTTAATTCCCATGGGTTTTTCAAAAGTGATTCCTTTCATGTAGTCATTTGATCTAATCTTTAAAAAAATATACAGCTTCAAGATTGTTGAACCCTATTAGTTTTGGTAAGTTGTAATTTGTGAGTTTTATTTCCCAAGAAATTCTAAGCTCATAAAATGAGTATGACATAACAGACCATATCACAGACAGATAACATTTAAAGCACCGGTCATAAGCTGTTTTTGATTGTTCGATTGTGCGAGTCAGACACATTTACAACAGGAAAACCTGTGGAAAACTCAGGTGAGGGGTGGGGTCTGGGACAAGCATGTCACAGCACCTTTGTTTGGGATGTGCTTATACAACCTAAAAAATGTACTCCCGTTTACCGATAATGTCAAATAAAGGTTGTATATTTCTTGTATGTTCCCTGACACATTCCCATGTACTGGAGATGAAATAACTAAATCAGCATATTCATCAGGTCTTCATAGGAACACGTCGAATTTGCATCAGCTTCAATGTGTGTGTGTAGGTGTCAACAAGTACCGATGCCTGCAGGATAGCAGAGAAGAGGCCATCTCCACTAGACTGTTACCATGAGATATTGCTCACCCTTCCAATGTTATTCCCCCCTATATGTGTACTGAGAAGATGAGCTAACACGGAGTTACGGCCCCCCCTCCCCCTCTGCGTACTAATCTACCATTTACAGGCAGCACGCAGATGGCTTTACTCCTTTCACCCATATTTAAATACAAACGACCTCCTGGCACAACACAGGAGTGTGCGTCTATGTTTGTGTCTGTCACACAGCAGCATGCAGAGGCCTGTCCCACCCCACGGAGACAAGACTCCCATTTGACGTGCAGGTACGTTTACATCACAAGGCCGATGACACGGCATAAGTAAAACTGAGGCCACAATACCACATGTCCACACAGAGGGGGTTTGTCCCTAGATAGAAATGTTACTGTGGAGAGGTTTTATTCTGAAGCACAAAACATTGGGTGTTGCTAGAATACTTTCTCAGCTGGTGGTCATGTGGTTTGAGGTGGCAAAGTGTGTGCATACCTGTGGGCTGGGTTTATATAATCAATCAAATCAAAAAGTAAACAGACTGACATTCTTTTGCTGATGACAAAGGGATGTGGGTATTTGTTCATTACATCGATGCATGGAATATCAGAAACTATATGCATCAATCTACGTAAGGAAAAATGAATTATCTGTTCAGACTTGAGCAATCATATTAATATGAAATAAATCATCACAATTTAACAGACAGCATAAGCCTGTGACATCATCAGCCTTATCAATGTAACTAAGAAATTAACTGGCATGCTTTGTTTCCATGCGTCAAATGGGTTTCCATGATATGTCATTACTCTCAAGGTCTCGATATGCTCGTGGATTTGTGTCATATAATTCGTGGAATTCAGACACACATCAGCTTTTCCTCCATTGTGCATTTCATGCTTGGCTTGAAGCTTCATTTCTATTGGAGTGTTCATCAGAGCGTCACTGTGGCGTGCGAGAGCTTTACTCGGTGCAACGAAAAACTGTCCTTGTGCAGTGTGGGCCATTCAAAAGTACGGGTTTCTGAGAGCAGCTCTGCTGTTGTCGCGTTGTATCTGAAAGGGCCTTTATGATGATTTTAAACTAAAATCGCAACTACCACCATGCCCCTGTCCTCTCTTGGAATAACTCATCTTTTATGTGTTGAATATCAGTTGCTGCTAGTTTCTAAAAAGGAAAATCTTGGGAAAAAATGCAATATTCTGTCAAAAATGCAGGTAAACAAATCTGTCACCCTGACACCGTTTCCCTACACCTTCCTATTAAAAATTCACTCTGCAAACTTTTAGAAAGTACTTCCCTTGGCCACTTTCTGAGGCTGCGGCTCATTCTGCTGAACACACACTTGGAGACATCATTGCAAACCCACCATGTCTTTTTACAACATCCATTTGCTTGGATGTATGCCCCTGCATCACAGTCTGAACTGCTGGTCGGAGCGAAATAATACACTGAAGCTGAAGTCTGTCAAAAAGCTGCATTCGTGCCCACATGTTCATCCACAGCCACCCTCAGCCACTTTCATTTGCTTTTACTCACCAACCTGCACACTCCTACACACACCATTATTAGTCCTGTTGAGAATGAAGTGTGAGGTGAACGTGGTTTGAATAAACTTCATGAAAGCAGTTGGAAATTTGTGGCAAATTCTTTCATCAGATCAGTTTACTTTTAATTTAGACCAAAAATACATCACGGCTTTAGACGCATTTAAAAATCAGCTTTCGGCTTGATACAGTTTTTCGAGGAAAATCGATATTTAGTGTTTGTTTGTTTTTTTACAAATATTTAAACACATTTTTTCTTGCCGGATCATGCTTTAAATGTATGATCTAACCTTTTCTGATTCATGATGTAAATGACCTCAATTGTTTTACTGTGCATGTTTGTTTAATTGATCAACAATCTTTTTTTTTCCCCGAGACAATAATTCACAAAATCTAATTACGCAAAAAAAAAAAGAGCACACACACACACACACACACAAATAGCCCAATTCACATAATCATCCTCTGAGTAGTTAATTAAATTACGGTTCCATTAAGCCAGAGATTCACAGTCCTTTTAACTTCTTCACTCACTTTTTCTTCACAAGCATTTGGCAACAATGCAATGACAGATGGTTTTCTATATCTGAATTCTTCAAAAAATCAGCTTTCTCAATTAACTTAAAAGGACGTGTGTTGTATGTAATGTGCATGTATGTGTGTCTGTAGACGAGTACAAACTCCTGTTTCTTCAGTGCCTGCACAGGCTCGGGCCTCTGAATGGGAGTTGAGGCGAGAAAGCCGATTTGCTACTGTACTGGTCTTTAATATAACCCAGGAACCCAGTTGCTCCCAGTTCACTGGGCCAGCATGTCACCCCCCACACTGCACTGGGTGCCCAATGTGTGGTTACATGTGTTGTAGACACTGTATTGATTGATCTGTGACTGTGCTGCGACCAGCTCCAGAGAGGGATCTAATGACACTCGACTCTCGTCTCTGCTCCAAATGGCTTTTGTTAGCTCACAAAAAGAATCGTGTGCTGGCGTCTGCCAGCCATGAAATGGGAAATGCTGAGGATTTGTTTATACAGAGGCAGATTTTTTTTTTAACAGATGCAATAGCACAACATTATGATCTATGGCTCATGAATGCCACTGTGGTTACATGCAATCAAAAGTGGAATTCTCGTGTTTGGGCCTTTGCAAAATGGTACTCTGGTGGCTGTAGAGGAAAATGTGACACATGTGGTGCATGTAAAGCATCATATGAAGAGCCGCAGAAGTACAAAGCACTACTACTACAGTATGAGTTTAAAGGGCTGCAAATCCCCAACCTGTACTTACAGGCTTTGCCGCAATCTAAAAATGCAGGGGTAGGTAAACAGTTCCCCCCCCCCCCTATAGCTTTATCGAGACCCAGCGTCCATTTGTACACATGAATTAGCAAGAGCAGCAGCTAATGCATGGAGTCAGATTACAACCTCGGAGTAGAGCCGCCTTTATCCCCATATATAGAGCTTAATCTGTCCAAATCCGCCGCTTTGCTGTGCCCTAAATCCACAACAGAGCCTAATTCCTCTTTAATCTAATGAGCGGTAAAGGTGCACACACTCAGGTTCAGGATGTCACAGACAGTGCATCTCATACAGAGCAGAGATAGCTCGGGTCTTTCCCCGCTGTGCTATTATGAAATACATTGTTATCAACAACAACGGCCAAAAAGTCACGGCAGAGCAGGCAGCAGCATGACAGGCTTTGATCGCTTGTCTGGTTATCTGCTTGTCACTCATAGTTTGTGCTGTAGGCAACACTTCCAGGTGAGTGGACGACTGTCAAGAGATGATGAGGAAGAGGAGGAGGTGGCTGCAATCTCCGGCCCACCAGCACCCAGACTTCTTCACATCACTGCAGACCTATGAAACTAAGTTAATCCCTCCAACACTTTTCTTTTTCATTATAGTTAAAAACACACTAAACAGTGAGGAGTAGTTAATGTAGTTAATGGCATAAGACTGCACAATTAATCAGAATTATGATCACAAATTATCTTCACAAATAATTAAACTTGTCTGGGCATTATATGTTGACCGTTTTCCTATTTAAGCAACTACCCTGGTACACTGAATCAAGCGCTCCTACTCATAGGTCAACTGTCTGACCAATCAAAAGCTGTGATTAACCACTGTCTGCTTCTTTAACTTTATAGTTTTTCTCACCTTCACCTGAGCCAAACTGGACAGCACTTAGCTGCAATCTGTGGTGGCATATAACCAGGATTGAAATTTATCACCAATCAACCTTCAGATTATTTTCAACAATAGATTCATAGTTTCTTTTAATAAGATGTCAAAAAATTGTTTCAAAAATGGCTGTCAGAATGAACTTAAGCTCAATTTTACATCTTTAAATTGTTTGGTTTGTCGAACCAACAGTCAAGAGGAAAAAATATTGAGTTTATTTTTAGTTTTTCAGTCTCTTATAAACTAAGAAGCTGAAACTAAGGAGCTGAAATATAAACACGAACTAATTGGCTGTACCCACTTTTCTTTTCACTCTTTGTGAAAGGTAAGTCTGGAAAGGCTTAGCATGAATTGATTAAATTCTCAGGCAGAGATCACGTCTATCCATTAGGGGAAAATCACCCAGAATGAATAAATAGCATCTCTTCACCAAAAACATTAACAGTTATGGGCAGCCCACCAAAATAAATCACAGCCACCCAAGAATACTGGAACCCCAAATGCAAAAAGACAGTTTGACGTCATCTAGTTTGCGTCATCTCCATTCCACAGAACAGCAAACGTACATCACCATTCCCTCTTGGCTGTCAAGCCCGAAGGAGAAATTTCTGTATTTGCATAAAACAAACTCGGGATGAAGTTACTGACAATTTGATTTGCATGGTTTGACAAACACCGAGGGAACTGACTGCACAAAAATATGGCAGACTATTTCTACTGAAATTTTAAGTTCATGAACAGACACAGCAGACTGACACAGAATAACAATCACAAACAGCCTCAGCACTTATTATAAATCACTTAACTTTCCGATTGCAATCTTATTCCCATGTAAATACAGCTAATTACAAGGTTCATGCATGCTAATGAGCAAATATTATTCGGAATTATAACAGCTTGAGAAAAATTCCACACAAATGGTAATTTTATATCTCTGCAAGACACCATGTCTCCACCTGATATGAAAGAAACACGACACAGGCTCATGAAGCAGAAGCGTGTGCAGGTGATCACACATAAGGCGAAGATCAAGTATGTGGCATTACTTAATGTTCCGTTCTATAAATGACTCAGCTATCTAGCTGGGATCAGTGGCTGGCATTGCGCCGCTGTCACCACCGCCATCACTCCAGCCCATGCATGTCTGAGCATTGGGGCCTCTCCTCAAAAGTCAAATGTCAGATGTTATCCATCCCCTCTCATAGAGAAGGACCCGGAACACCATCGGGGGCTCGGAGGCCCTGCTTCTCAGCTGGTGACGGAAAAACACCATTACTGAGCTCGTTTTGCTTCGGAGAGCAGTGTTGCACAATAATGAGCATATTACCAACAGTTTATTTATTTCATATTGAACTGAGGGTAGCATAAAAGAATAGTATACACCAGTAGAGACAGACATTGTTTCCTCATTCATTCTCACAGTTAGTTTGGTGGCAATACATATGAATTCAAACGTCTGTAGTAACTGCAAACATGACACATGTTTATTTAAGATAAAAGTGCAATAAATATGGCACGATGTTGACTAATGTGAGCCACTAATTTATTAGCCCATTAATCTAGCAAGTACTTACATTATTGATGAACAGTTTATTAACTATTGTATTTAAGCTAATGTACTCTCCATTTACAGTTTTTTGGTTCTTTGGTGCAATTCATTTCTGTTTTCCTTCATCGGATGTGGTGATGTCTGCAATGGTCAACTAGCAAGCAGGATTTCTATATGACAACAGCAATATGAAGCAGGTGACTATCAGCTGATTAACGTGGAGTAGTTAACAGTTGTAGGCTATGGATTGGAAATTGCCCGTACATTTCAGGGATAAAAACGTGATGGAAATGATGCAACGTCTCCTGCCGCAGCTGATAAAACTCCTGTGAGTAATTACTTTGGGGCAGTGGCTCGCAGCAGCATTATGATAATTCCTTTTTGAAAACGGAGGGGATGCAAAGCACTTATGATAAGTTGGCCTGACACTGTGACACCTTGCCTCGCAAACTAGGCAGCTGAAAACAAATTGTTTCACACATTCGGCCTGCAGTTATTTTGGAGAGGTGCTTTGTACACAGCCAGTGTCTGTGTTGTCATAATAGTGATGCATTACCAAAACACTGACTCCTCAAAACTTGATGAATGAATAATGAGCTAAATTACTTTCTTGATCTCCGCATCAGGTTTTGGAGTGAGCCCCCAGAACAGAAAGTGGCCTCTCAGATTCCCTGGCAGCCCGTCTAATGACTAATCAATACATTTTAATCTGATTGAGATCATAGCAGACCTTCACTGAGCGGATCTGGGAGGCAACTGAAAACACAGCTTTGAGATGTGCAGTGCGAAGGCATCTCCTCGTGTGACCAACACAAAAAGTACCCCGAGACCCATAGAACATGACAGGCCAGGTCTCCTGGTGATATTGTTAAATCTCTTCAAAACCCATACTTGTCATATCTATTTTTCATTAGCCTTCGAGTTGGTGGAGGCTGTAGGGGGATGATCTCTTGAAATATTCATTTCACAAGCACCAAAGACATGCTGCGACTCTCTTTTAGCGATCAACCCCATTTTTCTTTTTTAGGTAAATGTAGCTGCAGCCACACAAATGTTTAGCTGTGCATTTGCTGCGGAAAATAAACAATCTGATGATTTCAAGTGGCGCAAGCGATGGAGTGGAACTATATTTCGAGATCGAGCATCGCGAGGCAGGGCTCTGGTTTGCCTTCAACACAGTGTGATAGCCAATGATTCCAGTCATGCTGTTTTGAACACTGGAGCGTTGCATTTTTCTCCTTTCTTAACAAAACCCCAATGTTTAATGGCCACCGATGATCTAATCATTTCAACCGGCTGAGCCCAAGCAGCAGCTACGAAAAAAAATTACTCAACAATTCCTTCCTGTTCCTCGTGCACACTGGGATCCCACTGCACATGCCTGTTGTGATGCACGGGAGCTGGGGGAGGATAACGGTTGTAGTGCTGGAGCAAAATCAGCCAGTGCAAATAATAAAGGCATCACCTTGCTTATGAGGGAAAGGCTTCGCATGAGAGAGATGTCACTTGAACTGACATGCAGTGCTCATGTGCAGAACCAGAAACAGGCTTGATGGTGCCACTCAGGTGAAGATGGCATTAAACTGCAGCAGGCTATATGCCCCCCCACTATTCCTTGCACGATTTGATTATGATCTGTATTGCATTCTTATGGTAGACTGCAAAGGTGGAATGTCAGACCTGTAAACACAGAAGGCAGGAAGAACCAGCCCCATATGCCATGAACACTCAAAAAGCACACGATGGACTACCACCACCCCTCCCACCCTCCCTCCTGCAGATATGAGATTACACATGAAACACACATCAAGTAGTATCGATGCAATGCTGGAGGAAGAGGAGGAGGAGGAGGAGAATAAAGTGTTTGGGGGGGGGAACTATGCTTGGTGATTGCATGCAAAATGAGGAGAAATCGCCCTTGGGTCGTTGTGCAACATCCCTGCATGCACACTGTAAAGATATTGCGTGTGTCACAGTGGTGCAGCCCCGCGTTGTATCCAGGCACCTCGCGGGCTAAATGTGACATCTCTGTGCTAAGGGGTTCACGAAACTGGAGTTACCCTCCACTTCCTAGTTGAGCGCTGCTGTCACAGCCCCGGCTAACACCCGCGTCCACGGCGAGCAGCCGGACGTTTCTGCTGCTCCTGCCACGACACTCGTTTCTCTCCAAGTGTGCGTCCCCCTCCCCATGAAAGCGAACACTTACATTTCACCACCCTGTCCGTCGTAGATAACTTCGGCTCATCACTCGGCTTGTTTTCGGACATTTCCAGTGTGATATAACGCTGCGACGCGGCGACAGAAAAACGCTCCGCTTCTTCTCTTCGTCTCGCTGCTGCCGAACAACTCTCCCCGGGTCTATCCGAGGGAAATGGGCCGCAGTGATCTCACTGGGTCCGATCAGCGGCCAAAAATACTCGAGGACAGGGCTTGGGTTTCTGCTGCTGGAGGAGCTGCTCCGTCTGATTGACTCCTACTCTCCGGGAGCAGTGCGCACTCTAACGTGCTGACGCCCCGCGGACCCGCCCACCGCATCGCCCAGCGCCGCTTCCCATTGGCGGAGGGCGACGCGCTGCCGCTCCCGCACTGTACATTCACACTTTTCTGTTCCTGTGTCAAGTCTGCCGCGATCAGCCTGTATGAATTACTTATGATAAACGTGTAGCAGGGAGTGCACGCTGCATGAATGAATGAACAGAGACACGGGACATAAACTAATGTTCAAAGATGCACGCATATTAAACTTAAGCACCAATACACAGGCTTTAAATCCCTTGATTGTTGTTTTGTTTGTTGTCCCATCGTCCATGTCCCCTTTCAATCTGTTGAGCTCAGAGTCATTAAACTCAGTCTCCACTTTGGCATTCATCCAGTCTTTCAGGTCTGGGGATACAACACGTTTCCAGTGTCTTGACATCATTCTGGAGGCTGTAACCAAACCTACCATAATAACAGAAAATATTAAAAATGAACACACATTAAACCTAGCACCAAAACATAATCGCATCAAACATTTTGCTCTGACTCACAGTTTTTTTTCTCCCCTGTTTTTCTTAATTTCCTTGCGTAATTCAGTTATTATATTTAGGGCTGAGCAATTTAATAAAAGTCCAATATACTGATGGGTTTTCTATGAACTGTGCCATCACAGTGACGAAGTAGAGAATATGAACAGTTATTAAAAAAAGTAGATCACATCTTCAAAGTTAAAATTTAAATAAATTTTTCACTTTTACCAAGACATGCAATTCTTTTTTTTGTATAATTTGACGTGGGTAATAAAACAATATCAATTATTATTGGAATATAATTTTCATCAAAATAACACATCTTATAACAAGATAAAAAAAGTCCCAAAATATTGCTATAAATTAAGTACACATTCATTCTGTCTGTGGAATACGATGGTTCATATGCAATCCTTTCACTGAACATATTCTCACACTGCACATATGTTTTTGTTTTTACACTGTATATATTAGTTTTTATTCCATTCATATATTTTTTATATTTCCTTACACTTAGGTATTGCATGTGACTTATTACATATTAATACATATTCTTGACTTTTGCTAATATTATTAATAAAGGATTATCTTATATTATCTTAAGTATTTGTCATTCGCAAATTTGCTTGATTTTATTTCTTAATTTATAAGGACAGTGCAGACTAAACTACATTTCTGTAAATTTACTAGTGTTAGACATTTGGCAGATGATAAGATGTTCTAAAAAACCTACCAACATCAATGGCTTTCCTTACTATGAGATAAACAGTTACATTTTTAAGATGGGAACTCAAAATGTATATATTTTGAGGTAGTAACTCAAAATGAATACACGTAAAGCACAAATAATGAGATAATTAATAGTTAACCCTAATTAATAGCTAACCCTAACCCTTGTGAGACAATAAGTAATAATTATGAGACAAAAACTTTAATTCTGGGTTTAATCAAAATTATAACTAAATATCTCGTCGTTTTAATTTTCCTCCTGACTAACCTCTAAATTATTTTACTGGCAAACATGAACTTCAATATCTCAGGGCCAGATTTTGCTCTGGATATTGTTTGCTCCCTCAGGGTGAATCCTGATACTTTTATGACCCCCTGACCTTTTCATGTTGAAATTTCCAAGAGCTCTTCTCAAGCGCCACCCTCAGGACAAAGCCATGGCACTGCACACATGATATTTCACACTTTAACAGGCATATCTCCATAAACTCTGCAGAGAATGTTCATGCTCCCATGGAGATAAACCACTGTACATTAATAGCCCTCGTCCTTTACTCCAGCACCACCCTCAGGACAAATTTAGCAGTTTCAGTTCTTTTGGGTTACTCTTATGATCAAATTGTCAATGTTGTATTTGAGGCCATGGTTAACCCCTCACCTAATGTATCGCCGCGTCACTTGATATGTTAAAGTAGCTTGTTTTGACGGCTCTGGTGTCTGCTGCAGACGACTTTCAGCTTTGTTGAACTCACAGCAGATCCACAGGATATCATGTCCTGTCTTTGGAGGCAAAGTGTGTGGATCTGCATGCATGATCTATCACTGGTGAGTCACCAGGTACACAGCGGCGGCAATTTGCAAGAAGACGACTGCAGCTTTCACCCACTCATTTTTTCTCAACGCTTGTGCATTTCAGTTACCCCCGCCACTGCTGCTCAAAGCAAGCAAATTAATAAACGACGGCAAACTGCTATTTGCGAGACAGGGGGTATGGTTAAGAGTCAGTTGTTTGGCAGGGGGAGGCAGTTAATGAAGGCCTGAGTTTCACATTTCTCTCAATGTGTGTGGTTATGGGTGAGGTTGTGTGTGGTTATGTGTGTGGTTGTGTGTGTGTGTGTGCCTGTGGTAGGTCAGACAATCAGACATTCACACCAGATCATTAGTTTCTGGCTCCAGCCTCAGGCTCCGGCGCTTTGCTTTACACTGATGGCTCTGCATACTTCATTAAACTCTGGTCAAATCTGCGACTCAGGTTTTTCACTTTCCATTCACCTGTTGTCTGCTTGACAGTGACCTTTACGTGTCTTATTTGCTTACACATAGAGCCACCGTGTCTTTATATAATACAGTACTAAGTTATGGCCATGAAAGGAATGGTGTGGGATATATATTCTTTTCTTCTTCTGTACATGTGGTTGTTTTTAAACTCCATAAAAACACGAGAAAAGATGGAAACCTTTCCTCT
The DNA here is from genome assembly GCF_009819705.1 of Hippoglossus hippoglossus. NCBI lineage: Eukaryota > Metazoa > Chordata > Actinopteri > Pleuronectiformes > Pleuronectidae > Hippoglossus > Hippoglossus hippoglossus. Next base: position 7,226,626 of record NC_047168.1, read on the forward strand.
CAAAATGATGTTTTCAAACTGGAAATCCTTAGTTACACTGTGACCTTTTTCATCTTTCCTCTTCGCTACATAAACATTAGCGAGACATCAGCTTTTTATAACTTCATGTTTTATTGCTTCACGTTTATAAACCCCCATTTATTTTTTCATGAGGTTTGGTGGTCTCAGCACCAGTGAAATATTGACAGCGAACTAAATCAGTTTTGTGAATTTCCATGACATTCAGTTTGCACAAATTACTTTTAATTCTGATCAAATTACTTGGAATTGCTGCTTTAATTTTTGAATAACAAACCGTCACATCCAGGCTTGTTCCTTATCACCGGGTTAGCGGACAGGCCTTTTTGTTCCATCGAATTATTTCTTTATTCATTGTGACGTAGCAGGAAACTCTCTTATCTGAGGTCCTCTATATAATAGGCGTGCTGTTTGAAATAGTTAGTGTGAAGACCTGCAGGCACACCACACTGTAGCCATGAGCCACACAGGTAAGCTTTACTTTGCTTGAATTTTTCAGCGAGTTATTACAATTTTTCTGGGATAATGAAAATGATGAATTGGTTTAATTTTGTATATGATGCCTCAGAGCAACATATATATAAATAATATTAGTGCAATATAGCTTGGATTTAAGTATTAAATGTATTTAAATAGTTTTGCATTTAATGATAAAGCAGCATCAAGAGCAAGATTTACTCTGGTAGTGAAGTTATGTCACTGCATCCTATTCATTCAGTATTTTACATATTAATATGCTGCACTGACAGTGAGAGCAGAATCATTTTTAAACTACTTGGGTAAGTTTCAGATTTGTCTTGAAACTGTTTCACTGTGGGTATGTGTTTGCAGACTAAATATGTTTAAACGCAATAGGAGGAATGTGATGTTTTTCCATAGAATATTAAAAACTGCACTCACAGATGCCTTTTCCTTGTAGCGGAGGAGCTGCTGATCATCTATCAGACTGAGGCAGAGCAATGGGCAACGTACCTGAAGTCAGTCTTCACCGGTCCCATCCCAGAGGCTGGCATCTGCTGCTACGACATCGCCACGGCGTCTAGTCGACAGGACGACTTCCTCAGGCTCACCGGCTACAGCTGCAAACTCCTGATCCTCTCCAAAGGCATGCTGGACGGCCTCAGCCAGATGTGGCGCTTCTTCCTGGCCCGCGTGTTGAGCCCCGCCGCTCAGGTGGTGGTGCTGCTGTGTGGCGTGGAGAGTCTGACCCCGCTGCTGGAGCTGGTGCCCCTGAATGGTGACGAGTGCCTGCAGATTTCCAGCGAACAAGACCTTCATGAGTACCTATCCACTGTCACTGATATTGTGAGAAAAGGTATCATATTTTTTACTTTTCTGAGGACCCAGAAAAACTGTATAATTTCTGATAAAGACACAGTGTCACCATCTTAAATACCCATAAACCAATTTGAATAGAATATATGAACGAATATATCTGCGTGGTAGTTTTAAAGTCTTGATACCCACATTACTAAGTGTAGATACGATGCAGATGACAAGATATTAACTTTGTGCTGATAAAACGTCACTGGCAAATAAATCGTTTAAAGGGAGTTCTAAGTGTGCAGATCTTCTCTTTTTCAAGCGTTTTGTGATGTTTTGTTGATCCAGCACCCATCAAAAGATATTTTTACTGGATGTGTGTGTTGTTCCTATTTTTGGGGGGTTAAAAGAAACAAAGCATTGCTTCAGTGGCCACCTATTTAACACTATATACAAATCTTCTAAAACATAAGGAGTAAAACAGACTGAAATTTGGACACAGTCTGCATCCCAGTGTTGAAAATCCAGAACACAATCTGTACATCTTTAGCATAACAAGTTCACATGGCCTTGCTGTTCATCTGCCATGAAAAAAATGCTCATGATTTTTGAGAATCCTCTTGGAAACCTGTTTACAGACTTTTTCCTTCTCCCTGAGAATTATGTGTGCTGAAGATCGACATCCAATATTTTTTAGCACCGGCTGCAATGAGATCTTTAGTCTGACTGTGTATATCTGGCATGTCCACATCTTCCTTGCCTATTACTCACTGCCATCCCTGCTTTTCCTAATTGTGCTATTGTATGAAGTAGTAAAATAAAAAAGCAGAGGAGATGATTTGAACAGGTGTGTGTGTGTGTGGGTGTGTGTGTGTGTGTGTGTGTGTAACATGTGATGCAAATGGCTAGTCTTTTCCTCTTCAGCCCCCGCCACTGAACGCAAGCCATGTAAATTCGAGTGCACTCTGCATCACTTCGTTGAAGTGAAGTGGTTGAGGCCCGGACACCACAAACAGTTATATTTTAACCCAGAGGTGGTTTTGCTGTTCATACCGAGTGATGGTGTTTGTTTGTCAGCACACGTACCAGACATGTAGGAGTTGAGGAAAAGAACGTACACTTCATGACTCAGCCACTACTCGTTTAAATAGAAATTACAAGAGCTGACAATATAAAAACTAATGTGAAGTGTTTAATTTAAATAATAAGGCCTAAATTAGAGTCATGCTAGCTGCTCTGAGGTTCGAGGTAAAGCTAAAACATAATTTATCCTTCTCACTATGTTACTTTAATGTAAAAATCTCACATGGGCTTACTCAGATATTTCACGAGGAGGCAGGGGGAAAAGAAAAGCTCCAGAAAAAGTCAGGAGCTTTCTGGAAATGACTCAGACATTTGCATTCTCACATACAGCCCTTCTGGAAAATTTCAGGAAAATGTCCGGAGTTCAGTGGATGTCTTCGAGCAGCTCAAGTGATTTGAATTGTTTTACCAAATTCTTTTAACAGTGATTGAGACATTTCACTTGAAAGAAAAGATTCATCCTCTGGGGAGCATGAATGCCTGTAGATAAATTCTTGGCAAAGCATCTGATAGTTAGTGGTGGATCAACATTGCCCCTGGGTAGTTGATGCTGTCCAAAACCCACATCACTGGTGCATAATTCAGTGCAATGTCTCGTTTCTCATAGGTGTGTCAGCCACAGCAGCAAATGTCAACCCACTGACACATAAACCCTCTGGATCAGAGCAGAAGGTGCAGTCAACTACAGTCCACAGCGTCGGTTGCAGAGCTGTGGTCGTTCCTTCCAGGGTTCCCTGCGGGGTGAGACACCCGTCTGGTCAGAGGCCATTTCTTATTTCTTCCACAAAGCACCACTAACATTGGCTACACTGCAGTGCACTGTACTGTCTCCCTGGCAGACCTCTATGGAAGTGTTCATCCTTTTGGAAAATGAGGCTCCTGGCGGCGACACTGAGGTTGAGTTTGCTGGTGAAAATCAGACACTGCGAGTGAAGCCTGTCCACTGGAACGACAGAACCCTGTGTGTCAATGCACCAGGTGAGCAGCATGATAGCAAAAATAATCAATGTATCTGCTCTGCCTGTGTTTAGCTACTGTGTGTTTTCTGTTGCAGATTTTCCTGCTGGAAACGTCGGAGTGACCGTGTATATCAACGGAGTGCCACTGAGCAAGGCACAGCTGCAGTACTACAGCAGCATGGAGGAAATCGCTTGCCTTCTTTCCAGGGCTGCAGACCCTGTAGATTTCATGTGTCAGGTAGAGCTATTAAAGGGCTGTTTCAAACAATATCTACTTTTTAGTTGTCTCGGTCAGGCTGCTCAGATTGGAGGGGGAATTAGAAATTTGGGGTGGGCACCTTTTCACACAGTGGATTTAGTGTTAGGCGTTTTTCCAAGTTTTAAAAACAATAGGAAATTCAACCAAACCGTATAATATATCATAGTAACGGTAATAATAATCAGTATTATTAGTAAATTATAATTTTTTATACGTTCCACACACAGACTAGCGCCACCAGACTTTTTTACGCCAGCGCGGAAGCGAATATGCAGGTCATGAGTTCCAATAAGGAAGCTGTGAACGGACGACGCTGCAATTAAACACAACACTGATGATTATTTTTAATGATACAGGTGTCATTCATTTAAAAAACAAGTTCAACAGCCCACTTTGCTTTGGTAAAAAAAATAAACTGTGAACACCTGGAGACTTTAGCTTGGTTGTCCTCTGTGAGAGTTTTGTTTTTTTGACAGCACCTGCAGGCAGCACCAACAACAAAACGTAGTTTCCCCCCGGGGGACCCGAGTGTGATCGATCCGTTCTTTTTATGAATCGATATGGGAACATTCACATTAAAATCAATTTTAATCAGAGAATAGTTTTTTGAAACCCAGCACTATGTCCAACCAGCAATTCAGAAATTAAATAAATGTGATGTGGCAGATTCAATTGCCACAGAATAAAGTTGACCAATTAGATCTGGGCCACGGCTCGGTTAGACATTTGTCGGAAAAAAGGGTTTCCTAATTTGTCTGTGTATTCTTTTCTCAACAAATTATTCAATTCAATTAAATCTGCCTGTGGGTGAGCCGTGTGTCTGTCTGATTTTCAGGCTCTTCAGGTGCCGTCTGTGGACAAGCTGGACGACAAGTTGTCCTCCATGCTGCTGGAGGCGATGCCCGCTGGAGGCTTCCCTGCACTGCAGTGTGAAAACACGCCTGAAAGAGGTACAGCTTCATCTGAACTTCACTCTGAAAAGACATCTGCTGACCAATCACACTGAGGAAACAAAACAAACCTGGTTGAAGTATTTTAAAGTTTATTTAGATTTTCAAGGATATTTAACCACCTCAAACTGTTCTTTCTTCCTTCCTTTTTTTTGCTCCTCAAATTAGTTGTATACTTGACAGGAAATCGATTGAATATTTTTTTGATTACGGTATGAATGGATGCAAGGTGAAGCCAAAAGTGATCTCTATCAGCAGACTGTGTGTGAATATGCAAAATCTGTAGGTGAGGGACAGGATTTCGGGACTGGAAGCATCTGGTTTCCTGTTTAGATGGCCAATCATGTTTGAGCTAGACAATAATGATGGTAAAAATGTTATTGATATAGTACTTTTCTAGCAAATAAGCACCAAGTGCTCTCCAAGGAATAAAAATTACACAGAACATTAAAAGGTCATCACAAAACATATGCAACACTAACCAAGTGGCGTAAATAATGAAATGTATGCATTAAGAACATACATAAATACATGAACACACCAGAAGCCCCAAAATATTGTTTTCCCCCAGACGCAAATTCACCCTAAGACAATAACCAATCAGCTCCGAGATTGACCCAAAGAAATCACGTTATTTAAAATACAACACACTAGCAACATATATGCTAATGCCTGACCACAGACTGTGCATTTAATTTACTCCTTCAGCGTTCCAGCTCCATGATGCACATTATCCACTAGGAACAAAAAAGTCTTCCATTATTTCTTTGCTCATTATGTGGCAGATTGATGGCTTCATCAGCTACTGAGATTGATCCTTAACTCTGTTAAAAAGGGCACGGGGAAATCCATTTCCACGACAAATAGGTCAATAAGTGCCTCCGAGCTGTCTTTCTTCGACTCTCCTGAATGTGTTAAATTGCTCACATTGCACCGGGTCAGGTTATTACCTGGATAGGAAGTGGAGATATCTTCGCTGTGAAAGAAGTATTACATGCTCAAATACTGTTCATTTTCAGGCCTAAATGGACTTTTGTGAAAATGTCTGAAAATTGCTTTTCCTGCACTTTCAAATGTTCACATCAGAGCTCCACCACGCGGGTTCGCCAACCTTACTTCACTTTGCCGCCCAGTATGGACTCATGGGCGTGTCCAGCCTGCTCCTGCAGTGTCCTGGCGCCGACCGAGCGCTGCACACGGCCAATCAGCGCGGCCAGACTCCCGCAGAGATCGCAAGGAGTCACGGCCACGCAGAGCTGGACGTCTTACTGAGGGAAACACTGGTAAACACATCCTCATCTACAGTTTATTTAATATTCAATCTTTTTGACTGCTGCCTGTTGATTTTCACCTTCCTGCAGTTGACATTCATCCTTGCAACATGCTATATAATATTATTGATCCTCCGTACAATGAAGACGTTTCACAAAAATACCAATATCTGATGACAGCTTCTCATGTTCAGTGATTTGTGAGCCAATTAAAAGCAGCCAGTGACATTATTAGTGTGTATGGAGCTGGCTGGATGTAATATCGGCTCAGTGGAATCCTTTAGTTTTTAGTTACCTGCTGATGGCTAAAGAAAACAACACGGTGCACCTGGGCTCTTGAGGTTTTGCCGCCAGAGGATGTGGTGTAGCACTCAGGAGTGCTCTTGCTAACACCAACAATGCCTCAGCACTATGAGCGAGTGGGGCTTTATCAATAATGAACAGAATGGAGAGGATGGAAATGTGGAAAGCAGGGAGTGGGGGGACCTCACTCCCTCATAACCAGCGACGAGACATTGACCCTCCCTTCTCTCGCCCTGAATATGTTTGACCTGCGAGGTTCCTAATGGAACACCCCCACAGACACCAGAGAGGCCGTGTTTGTTCATGCATGCCCGATGGCTCACAGTGCAAGTCGTCTGCATACATTCAGACAATTAATGCAGCCTCTAATGTTTGAGATTTCCCCGCATAATAGCTGCCATTTTCTCATGTTAATATGGAGAGCCACTTCCCGTGCAACCTTCCATTTCACCGCGCGGGATGCAGTAACACAAGAGCAGCGTGTTGGCCACTCACTCGCTAATGAGTAGCAATCCAGATTTAATAGATCCCGAGCATGCATGCACATCCCTTTATCTGATAAAGCTGGAGGACACTGGCTTCATAATGTTCTTTCCGATGCTAATTTCATTAGGCAGTGAGGACATTATCATTAAAAAAAATGTGATGCACCAAGTGGCATGGCTAAGATGGTAGGTTGAAAACAGCACATGCATTTCTGTTGTGTTCAAAAACAAAACCAAACGTAACAGATGCATCTGCACATGGAGAGGATCCTTTTTTTTTTATTCATGTAGAACTGAATATTTATATATCAAGAGGTCACTCCAGAAGAACGCAGTAGTACGGTGATTTGCAGGGTGTTGTATGATTCTTTTGGAACCAGGTACGCAAAATATATTGAGAGGGAACCCAACGTAATTATCAAACAAATTCAAACTGTGACCCATAGGGGGCTCTGTAGCATATAATTATGAACTATACCTGCCAAAAGGAGTTCAAAAGTACAAAGTACAAAATATTATATGATGGAAATACTACAAAATTGTTTGTTTCCTACACTGGACACATCATCTGAAAAGAAATGCTGCTGGGTTTTTTTTAAGTATAATTTGTCACTGTACAAAGATGGATATCTCAAAACCTGTAGAAACAAAACTGTCTGAATGGATAAACAAGAGGCCATTTTTGCCTAAATTGGTAGGACAGGATAACCATGAAATGGAGAGAGACAGTGTGAAAGCACTGCAGCAAAAGGCAGTCAGAGCCAAACCTGCGGTCACTGCAGGAGGACTCAAGCCTCCAGATATGGAGCAACAAATGTTATTGTCATTATTATCAGAGTTATAATTATTATTTTGTAATTTGTGTGAACTAATCCTTTAAAGCTTGTATCAGGTGTTATAATCCTTGTATCACTTTCTAACAGATAACAGCATCATTCTCATTTAATATCCAATAAAAACCTCCATAATAGCGCCAACTTCTAACTTTTCTCTGATGCCTGGGACCAACCTATGGAGGATTCCCTCTCGAGGGAAATTTAGACACTCCAACAGCTGTCGCAAATGTATTTATCCTCCTAGCAACCCTGCTAATTGAGAGCGACTGCAGATGGAGCGAGGTCTGATCCGACTGCTCCAGTGAGTCGAAGTGCTCTCTGTGAACCCTCGGTGAGTTGGCTGAGCTGACAGGGAGCAGCGGAGTCACGCAGAGGTCTCCCCGCAGGGACGTCAACAAGACACAAAAGACAGATTCGACATGCACAAACAATTGCTGTTCTCCTGGAGTGTAGTTAATGTTAAAAGTTGAAACCTATGTACACACTGTGCTCGGGTGGGTTTTTGCTCCTGCTCCTTTTTTTGTGCATGGCGGTTTCATTAACTCATCGGCAGTGTCCCCCCCCCCCCCACCTCCAATTAATCAACCCATGATGCATCAGTGATTTGGGCGTCAGTGTAGCAGCTCTGTCAATAAACCCTGGATGGATCGGTCCCTTGCTTCATACACAGGCTGAATCACTCACAGGGCCTGCGTCAGATCCACCAGTCTGCCCTGGCAGCGCACTTCTTTGTTAATTAGCTGTGAACTGCTCCAGAGGGGGAAGCTGAATTATTCAGGGGGAGCATAACTAGAATACAAATATAGAAAACGCTCTGCTGTTAACTGCAATGTTTATGTCTTCAGACTGCAATATTGTGCTTGCTCATAATTACCAACACAAACACACATTGTCCTCATTGAATATTTTAATACTGGGTCACTTGGCATTAAGATGGACTCGCCGCTCCAACTAAGATTTAACCGTGTGCTCTCAGACGGAGAGGGAAGCTCGATAAATACAAATTAGCCTGCAACTGTACGAGACTCACCACAGACTACAAAGAGCTGTGTGTGCTGCACGCTGTGTTTGTGTACAGTGGAGTCCAATTCAAATCAGTTGACACCCTACCCTCCAGATGACGGATCCGCTGGTTCTCCACAACCTTGTTTTGCATGTTGTGTGTGTTTGGTCAGAAACTGTGCTTTATCAGTAGGATCCGGAGATTTGTTTATCATTTGAATGATTTAGTCATCCTTGTTTGAAAAGGGAAGCTGCTAGCTGCTAACTCTTATATAAGGCCTATATGCTAAAGACATTGGTGTTGACTGACTTCTCATCAGGGACGAGATGACGAATCATCAGTGTGTCTGTGATCCCTTGACTTTTCCCCCTAGCGCCAGCATGAGTTTGAGATTTGTGGTTATCTTTACATAGCATTTTTCTACTGTTGTCGGCCCCCAAAGCACAACACAGCACAGTCACATTTACCAACACACACATTCATACGACACTTCTAGACACAACAATTTTTCTGTCGCACATTCATACACTGCATCCAGGAGCAATTTAACGGTTCATGGACACTGGGAATCAAACCACCAATCTGCTCTACCTCCTGAACCACAGCCGCTCTGTTCCAGCAGTAGCTTATAGCATGCTGTTAGTCATAGTAAGAACATCATACATGCTAATTCAGTATGTTTGTGATCTTACACTGACATTAACATTTAGCTCAGAGCAGCAGCCAACTCAGTGTGGTTGTAAGAGCTTACTATAATAACACATGTTTGGTGTTAAAGAAAACTACGAAGATCACACTTTGCTGAGTAAATATAGTTTGAAGTGTGAAGTATTTCTTTCCCTGCTGAGCGGACCACCTCTTATTTTCCCATGCCAGATTAACAAGTTGGAAGGATTTTGACTGCCACTCAATCTGCCGTGTATCAAAGTCCTGAAACCATTAAAAGACACAGAGCATGGCGGCACTAAAGAGCCCAGACCTGCCAACCTGTGAACTGACCATCTCAGCAGCTGAAAACAGATTTATACTCCTTATCCCTCCCTAGATTCACTCGAGATTTTGTTCTCCCTCTAACAAAATCACGCCTACTGCTTTCGTCTGAGGCGCTGCTGCAATTTGAGCAGCGGCGAAAGCGAATTTGTCTGGAACGCCTGGGGGCTCCTGCCGTTTCAGACATCTGTAAAAATGATTTAGCGTTTCGTGGCTAGTAAATAAATACACCCTCCCTCATACGGGAACGACCTCTGAAAATACCACATAGGGCTTGAGTGCAGCATCTGACTATTTCGATTCAATGCTAAGGCTGCACGAGAATCAACCCATCCTTTCTACCTGTTGGGCATGTTATAAAACACCACTGTTCAGTAATGCATTCATGGCAGCCGGTAAGTAATTTACAGTAGGCTACTCGGAACAGTGCAATATTGTAATTGAGTCATGAGTGCTTGTGTTGCTTGGAAACTGCACACAGTGCGTGGCAGGTTATATGGAGGATATTTTGATCAAAGTGGGCTCTGTCTCATATATTCTGCAAAGACTTATTATTGTTATTGACTTTTCTCATTGAATTCAGAGTGTATGCTCTTAATATGACACTGGAATCTAATGTAATACTGAAGCATTATCATATGTATTATGTGTGGCTCCTGTGGGCCGTAGTTTGCTCATACAAAATCAGCAGCTGTACTCATACATTTTTTGTATCTTCTTTTTCCTTTTGTGTTGTTCTCAAAAGAAATACTGTTAAAAATGTCTGAGGCAACTCCAGTTCTTCAAATCTGTATCAGTTAGAAATATGGCAGTAAAGTAAAGTATGTATCCACATTCTAATTGTGGATCCAGTCTAAATATCTAGCCGAGGGTCTTGAGTTGCTCACTAAATGATATGTTTGGAGTGAAAGGGGAAGATTGTCTGATTTCATAATTACCCTGATCATACTCCCGTCCCTCAGCGTGCTATTAGTGAGTATAGGGCCTCAACTCGGCAGAAGCGTTGCAGTCACAGGGAAAGCTGCGTTCTTTCAGCCAGCAGGCAGGGTTGCAGCGCGCCTCTGTAATTCCTGGCATAGCCCTGAAATTGCTTTACCAAAAGTGAAATCCTAAGAGGTGCGTCTAGGAACCTAAAATAAATATTCTAAACATGACAACGCCACATTAAAGGCTGGCATGGAGGCGGACATCAGCCTCCATGCCAGCCCATCAACCAGGAAGTGGTCACCTCTGCTTTATCTTTCATTTTTATGCCTTGGATACAGGGGAGAATGAGAAAATGAGCCAAAAGAAAGGATGTAGTGAGCCAACCAATGAGCAAGCCATGTCCTTTACTAAATTACAAGTCTGCAATGCATCAAGAATTTTTCAAATGCATGAAAAATCTACTGTTGTGTATGAAACCATCAGCATAACAAATTAAACACTAAATGGTCTTCACGCTCTCCTGTTGCAGAATATTTCCAACCCCGGCGAGGAAAATGTAGATGCCGGTGTGCACGAAGTGATGTGCGCTGCAGGTGAGTGAGGGACTGGTGGGAAGTGGAAGGAGGCCAAAAGAGAACAATGGAATTGTTTTTTCCAGTGTATCATTAAGCTTGAATTGCTGTTCATTTCCAACCGCTGAATGTTTTTCCACGTGCTGATGGGCACACCATGTAGCCGTTGCTTCCGAGTAGCCGAGTAGCCAAACACAGCATGCAGAACTTCATCGTGACACTCAACCAGTAAACACTTTGGTCATTAGGGAGTCCTTCCACCGCAGACATGCAGAAAGAGGAGCGAGGAGAGGATGAATGGGAGGAGATGGAGGATCTCTATGCTTCGCTGGGGGGGGATGATGAATATGACACCATCCTGAACTCAACGAAGGCGGTGGTTATTGCCAATCGCCCACCAGCGCCCACTCCGCGGCCTGAGAGCACCGAGGAGGAGGAGGACAGAACCCCATACATCACTCAAGGTAGCTCCCTACTTTTCCCTCCAAATTATAGATATGATGGAGCTCATTTGGCGTAAAGACAACACTGAGTTAATGCACAGCATGTGAAGGGGAGTTTGGGAGCTCATGTGGGAGGGAGGAAGTGACTGGAATGTGCATTGCCTTTGTCAGTGGAGTGCTGCTGGATTGAGTGGAGAGGATTTTATTTTTTTGTGGTGCAGTTTTGTTTTGATCCTATAAACCACAAGGACACAGTCGCTCCCTGCTGCAAAACAAACAAAAGCGAGGGGAGAGAAAGAGCCATTTGCCTGCGTCAAGAGCCGACAGGCCCTAACTGTTCAATTTCAGCGGCGTGAATATTTCATGAAGATGAAACATCCAAAAGTGACTGGTATTATTAAGGCTTATAAATCATTAAATCGGCCGGGACTTCTCTTTTTCATCTCGCAAATGCAAACACGATCACATGCATCCATAATTAATTGTTATTCCCATTGAGAAAACAGTCAAAAATTGTAGTTGGGGAACAACGTCATTATGCAGCCTCTTATTGAGCTTGTTTGTATCCCGTGAGCCAGCTCCCTTCCCAATGGGCCTTACAAAGCAAAAAACTAAATTGAACGCACCACTGAACTCCCTGCATCCCGACCATCCCCTCAGCAACAGAGAGGGAACTTACTCGGCTGCCATCTGCAACCAATCTTGGCCAGACCAAGGCCAAGTCAGCCAAAATAAGTCATTACACGTGTTTTCCATCGTCCTTGTCCCCAGAGCGCACGAGAGAAAGGAGAGGGATTTCGAGGTTTCCATCTATCGAGACAGTGGAGCTTCAAACCACACAAGGATCACATTTTGCTCCTCACTCCCACTGCCGCAGTGAGAGATGTGAGAGGGGAGATGAGGCTTGGTGGAGGATTAGGCGAGGAGCCAGTTATTGGAGAGAACAGTGCACAAGTGGAAATAATGAGGAGTTTTCCTTTTGTTAGCAGCTCAATGAGACTGAAATGTGAATGAATTGTAGTCCTATAGGGAGGAATTGCTGGCCATGTAAATTGCACAGATAGCAACGCACCCGCTCTTCGGGGTAGGTAAAGTAATAGCAACAGAGAGAGACAGATCTGCAGCAGTGCTCTTCATTCTGAGTGTAAGCCATAGAGCCAGACCTGTGTTGTGAGCGAGGTTGAAAAAGAGAAGCTGTGTGTGAACGTGAAGTGGAAAAGAGAGATGCTGTCATGGAGGAAGTAGTCAGAGGCAGGATTATCTCGCAGGGTGGGGATGTTGAATTTTCATCCGGCGTTGGTCACACAGCCGCAGCTCCACCGCCTCTGACAAGCCCAACAGTGTAGCCTTTCATTCTGAACACTCACTACCAAACCAAAGGCATCATTCAGAGCGACTAATTTGATCCAGAGCTGAATGTGAGTCTTTTTCTCTGAGAGGAACTGAGAATTTAGCTCTGGATGATCACATGAAGATTCCTGCTATTTCACAGACATTCATTATATTCCATTATGTATAATATGTATTCTGGATGGAAAGTAACAGGTTTCAATCTGCAGGCAATTCACATTTGAGCAATGCACAACCCACACATAGTTAAATGCTCTTACATTTAGAGTATGGCTCCATCTTGTGGCGAAATAGTTGAAGTACAGGAACATTTTAGAACTAACTAACTCTTACGGCAGCTGTATATCAAGTGTTATGTAACTATATTAAAAAGGTTATATATTCAATTAAAATAAATCAATAATCTAGGCATGATATAATATACAATATTTACAGTTAGGTATTCTATATTTACAGTGTTCCAGAAGAAGAAAACACCACAAGGAAATGCTGAAATATATTCGCTTCCAACTAAACAAGGTAAGTGTGAGATCGTAAAGATGTTAACATGTCAACTCCACAAAAACAAGCTTTATCTTATATATTTGGAATCTATTACACTCAGATCAAACCTGATATTTGTGCTTGAAAAAGAAGTGGAAGTAAAATATTGTCAATTTAAATACATTTGTGGTTTGGTGTTCAGGTTTTTGCACTTCTTCATTAAATCTTTGGATCGCCTTTCTACAACTTTATCACTTGATTTAAACATGCTTATAAGAGTGCTATCTCAATAAACATGTGCAGTATGCTCAGATCCATGCAGAGATCCTTATAGCCACAGGAAAATGTTTTAAGTTTTACCGCTTATTTATAAATCTCCTAATGGAATTGGCAATAAATACATAACAGACATGATGGTGCTATATAACCCTGCAAGATCTCTGAGATCAGTGAGGAGTGGCCTGTTAGTGGTACCCAGGGCAAAGTATTCTGCATGAGTATACTTCAGGACACAAACTGAGAAAATCTTTTTTGCTGACTTCTCTCTTATGATTTCCTGTTGGAATTACCTGCTGGATGGTATTAGTCAATGGTGAACCTCTTAGTAAATAATTTATGGTGTTTTGTCAATTAAAATTAGAGCAATCACAACGGGGAAATGAGTATCACAGCAGCAAATTAATGGGCAAACACAGAGTAAAAAAAGCTATAAACAGAGCAGGTAGAAGATTTAAACACAGTCAGGTGCCGACAAGATGAATACAAAATCTTTAAAAATGTGTAGAAGAGAGAAGGAGCTGCTGCGTTGGCACTAACACAGATACAGAGCCATTTGTCTGCTTCGCCGTAGTGTTGGTGACACTGAATGACAGGTCCATAGATCATCCGTAAAATGACTTACCATCCCCATGACTCACTGACATTACAGATGTGCTGGGGAAAACCACATCTTATCCTCTGTGTCAGTGCCATCTGGACGAGGTTTAAACTCTGCCTCTTCTTATTTCTGCCTTACAGTTTAATTTGTGATATTAAATGTGAAATCCACCTTGTTAACTTGTCGTCCCCGTGTGTGGCGACTGTTTTCTGCTAAAAACGTCAGATTTCCCCGCTTGCTCTTTGCAGCACGTCGGCGAGAACACAGAATCTCTTCCACCTATGACAACTTGGTGCCAGAACAGATACATGGGCTCCAGCAGCTCGCCGAGCTCCAGCAGAGGGTGAAGGCCGGTTCGCTCACTGTGGACGAGGCCCTGGAGCGTTTCAGTGACTGGCAGCGGGCTCAGAAGGGCATGGACGCCACCCAGAAAGTAGGTCTATCACACATTGTCATCATCCCACACACTGGATTTGGAATGAATTAGCAGTCAGGACCAAACCCTAATAAAATGGTCTGTGTTATATGCCACCTGTTGCTTATGCCATGTCATAGACTGTAAACAAAGAAGGACGACACGCCTCCACTTCCTCTCATTGTAGAAAAAACAAAGCAAAAATACCCAGGATCTCCGTGTGCTGCCATCTTGAACTTTTGATATCTTTAGGAGGCTCACGCCCAGCTGTCAACCGCACGTTTCGCCTCAAAAAACGAACTTAATGGGAAAATGAAAACTTGATCATACGCCAGTGTGATGAGAATTACCTACAATGACAGAACATTTTTTGCACATTTACTTTAGTTTGGTCCATGTCACATCTGATAACATGGAGGATCCAGATGATTTGGCTTCACTTTTTGCGGAGCTGTCATGTCGTCCATCTGTCTATTTGTGTTACAACAGACATTTAATTTTTTACTGGACCTCCAAAAAGGCAACAAAATATTTATGACCCAACTTGTACAAACATAAAACAGATCATATATAGAAATCTCATTGTGTCAGTAACTGCATGTGGTGTCAGTGTGATATTGAAGTTAACTGATGTTTGTGTGTGCAGGAGAAGTTGAGTCAGCTGAGAGACATTATGATCAATAGCAGCGAGGACGATGACAGTGTCTATGGTAAATATTCCTGCAGCCTGGACATATGGACTAAACTTTGCTGCACAGAGACTATAACAATAATATGCAATGTTGTAAAAGTTAAACTGACACAAGCAGCAAACTCACAACTGACTGTATGAAACTGTATCGCTTAAAGGGCTTAGAAAGTCTTCTCTCTCCCCAGATAATTTCAACATCGTTCATCACGCTCCAAGTGAGTCTTTAAAAAAACTTGTCTCACTGTGCACAGAGAAATCCTTGTTTCAGTGGTGAGGATCTAATCCTCAGGGAAGGGTCTTTAAATCAAATCCCCACAGCTGAGGTTCACCTGAACTAAATGGGAGTTTTCATTATTGTCTTTCACTGAACAATTCTCTGTGTGACTGTGAATGTTGGATAATTTCCCCTCAGGTAATACGGTGAAGGAGAGTCGCAGAGTAAGCCAACCGGTGGAGTCTGAGGTTTACAGCAAGCCGCTCAAAGGGCAGCACGTCTTAAACAAAGTTAACGTGAGTGTACTAATATGAAGTTTACATGATACTGCACGCCACTGGAGTTGAAAGAGACATATACACATAAATATGCTGAAGTGGGACAAACAAAACCAATGACAAATATCCCTCTGAATTATTTTGCAGTCACATTTCTTTTGGAGAGCCAACAAGCGGTGAAGGTAAGTCTGAAAACAGAAGGAATATCAATACTAATACTTCATTTTAAGTTATTTAAGATCTTCTAATGTGTCACAATTTCCATATTTACAGGCTCCATCACTCCACAAAGATTCAGATCTTCCAGTAATTATTCTGATTTAATCTGAACACACTACTTGTTCAGCTGTCTCGCTCAAAATATATGCATGTTAATTCTCTGATAAAGTAGAAAAAGTTGATCTAACTATTTTTAACACCATTGTCTTTATTGTATTTTACTTTATTTAATTTTTTATACCTTTTGCTAGTTTTAGGATTGTTTTCATCCCAAGTCTTTGTTTTCTAACGTGTTCTTACGAATCTATCTTATTTCATGTCTTTGATTTTATTGTAAAGCACTTTGAGCTGCATTTTATGTATGAAAGGTGCTGTATAAATAAAATGTATCATTATTATTATTATTATTTGTGTAACTTGAACTAGAAGAAAAAACACATGCTAAATAAAAAAAAAATTAACTATGTGATATTTCAAGATGTTTAACTTTCATGAAGCTGTAATCCAGGTTGGGTCCTGGCCTGAAGAACCCTCCCCATCTTTGCCTCTAGAGGGCGATGTATCTCTAAATATTCATCCATCTGGGGAGCACAGACGCACCTGCTGACCTCCTGAGGGCTGGGAGGCAAGCCATGGTTAAAAAAATGAATCCATACATTTTTATGAATGTTACCAGAAAGTGAAAACACTCATTCAGCAGGTGACAACATGAATGACTAATGGCAAACTGCACCCAGACAAAAAAGGTGTTGAATCTTGCTTTGCATCAGCCAATACTTGTCAAACCGACTCTATGAATGAGGCACAGGGAAAATTTGTTGAAAGATTGCAGCTCAGCTCAGTGGGATGAATAGAACGTGGCCACAGAGTTGTTCTGTAACAGCAAGTGAGATTAAAAGTCAGAGGCTTATATTCCTTGGAAACTGAATAATAAACTTGTACTGTATAGATTTGTTAAAAAGCAGAAATTGCTGCGGTTCACAAAACTATCCAGGAGCTGGCACAAATGCACACACTCTTTCTCACATGTTCACACACATGCACAGATACCAGTTTGTTGGTACAGCCCAGCCTGTGCCTGAATGAATGAATAAGAGCTGCATGGGGAATTCAGTGAATGCATGGCTAAATCCAAGCTCAGTCTTGAAACCCAGGCAGAGGCTGAGCTGTGTGCCAACAAAGCAGCTGGGTACACGCCGGGCACATTTTTCTGTTCAATGATGCTCTTTGTGAATAATATGTATTAATGCCGTCCCTACTTAGACCTGCCAGTTAGCCTTTGGAGATGATCCGGCTTCGGGACCCCATGGCATTTGAGGCATATGGTTGCCTGTCACCTGCTGAGTATATTTCGGTCCGCGCGTCGGGCACAGCCACCGAGATAGGCCGCGATTCATCACGTATGCAGATATCCGAGCGCCGCCACAAGAAATGATTCCCCCTGTCACAGAGAGACGGATCGAGAACTTCAGTGGCATACGTCGCCCACGCCCGAACATGCTTCTATATGTGGGCAGCGCAGCATCAAAGACAAGGGATCAAAGATTCACTGGTTTTCAGAACCTCGTGCTGCAAATCCACAACGAGAGGGAAAAAATGATCTGAAATGTAAATGATCCAAACTGTCAATATTATATAACTTGATTGACCAAACTCTGTCAAACTCTGTCTTGACCAAACTCTGTCAAAGAACACTTGTTCAAATTTTGTATTTAGGTATAAGTTTATAATTACACCATGTGGGAACTAATTTGTACTTTTTTCTACACTTACTGTATTTATTGTGGCATTTTACAAATTATCTTAAAGCAATATTTCATGTTACCATGACATCAAAGAAATATATAATGTAGATGTACAGTGTTGCCATTCACCCACACACACACACATTCATACAGTGCATCTACGTGCAGCAGTTCCTCTATCGTACATCTCTCAAAGGCCATCAAGGGCACTTTAGGGTTCATGCACATGCATAGGGGGAGACTGGGATCGAACAGCCGACGCTCTGGTTAGTGGATGACCTGGTCTACCTCCTGAGCCACATATCGCCCCCAAAATGAAAAAAAATTCAATTGCAGAATATTCTTTACAGCAGCTATCATTAATCTTCGGGTCCCTGGAGGGCAGGGAGCAAAACACTGACATCCCATATTACAGATCTTAAGCCTATATAAAGTGGATATAACAAACAAAGTTGCCTCATTACACATCTGGAAATCATGAAGCAACCTTCTCATTCATTTAGTTTTTCTGCCCAATTGATGAATATAAGTCCAACATTCAACCCTCCTTTTATATTTAGTTTGTCTGCCTCCCACTTGGCTCCAGGCAGGAGGCCTGCAGTGTAATCGTCAGAGTTTTTTTCTTGGTTAAAACAGCTGTTTGCTGAAAATGTAAACAAGGTTAATGAGCGAGGTACTCATGAACGGTAAGTTGGGGTCAGACAACCTCAGCACATGACCTTAAAGACACGCTTTGTAGCAAAGAGAAAGTTATGTGATAATTCTCTGTGGGCAATAGTTATTTGTGCAAATCCAAGTTTGTTTTCAGCAGCGACTAGAAGACAAAGTTTTATGTACTAACTGTCTGTGGTGCATAATTTGAAGATTCTGTAAAGAAAATATGAAACGGACACACTTCCCAATTGGATGTCCTCCTCCTTTCTCTTCCAGCATCTGGCTTGGTGAGATCGTGGAGAGACAGGATTATACGGTCAACGCATCAATAATATCGTTATGACACAGCTCTTAACCGGCGATGGCCTCTTACCAACTGAAACATGAAAAGCCGAGCTGTTGCCGCAGTCGTGTGCCGAATCCTCCCTGCGACCCGGCGAGTTCCACGCTGCTGCGGAAACACTCATGAGTGCACAGACCCTGGGATAACTTATCAGGGATAACTAGTCTACTGAAGGGGGCATGCATAAACACAGCCACTCAGAACTCCTCCATTATACACCTTGGCATGTATGCAACACACACAGGGAGGCAAAGCGTGCACACACACACACACACACACACACACACACACACACACACACACACACACACACACACACACACACACACACACACACACACACACACACACACACACACACACACACACACACACCTCCTCTCCTTGCTCGGTCCTCTCTCCGGCCCCAGGATTAGGGCAGAGGATTGTGCACAGCTGCTCTCCAACATCCCTGATAAAAATCAGGCAATTTCACAGTCAGTGGCATTCTTTCATCCCCTAATCCACACCCCGCATACAGTAAAGATGAACCTCGCTGCGATGAGAACAAGCTGTTCTGAGCTGAACCCCCCACGCCACCCGGTCAATGCGGACACCTTCGATTGTATACAGAGACATCGAGCGTCCAAAATGTGGGGTGCCGCAGAAAGAAAGAAGTATCCGGTCCAATGCGGCATATTGACCTTCCCTTTTTTAGCCACTAATTAAGTTTGTTTGTGTCCGACCAACAGCCATTAGCCTTGTTAGCATGAATTACAATGACTTAGGTCTATTAAAGAAGAAAAATAAGAAAGAATTGTCTTTCAGTGAATGCTGAATTTTCAAAATATCAAATAAAACAAACTTTCGAATAATTTTAAACCACTTTCAGAAGAGCTGATAACTAAATTCCTAGTAGCCATCATTTGCGAACTTGTTTAATGCATTTCCTTAATCATTGCAATTATTCTTTTATAGTTTCCTCCCCCCCACTTCTCAACTCTCACTTTACCCATTTTGTCTGACCCCAACCTCCATTTGCGGAGCGATTCTTCACCCAAGTTCAAACAGGGGACAAGAAGGTACTTCAGAGCAAAGAAAAAAAAGAGAGGAGGAGAAAAAAAGAATGAATCAAAAGGCGAGGAAATGGAATTCACTGTACAAACGTCAGGGGAATTTCAATGTCCGCTGAGGCACAGTGGAGCTCTGTTCAGCCCTCGCAGGCTATCGGGTGAAAAGAGCAGCAGCCACAGCGGGGAACATCTATTCTGACAAGTCCTTACACACACACTGAAAATCCAGAGCAAGGTCTATTTGTTTAAGAGGCAACAGAGCCAGCAGAAGGATGCTGAAGCTTTAACCTGATAACAGCACTGTTTAATGATTTGGCTTTTTGGCATGATTTGATAGTAAATACATTTTTTCCCGTGTGCCGTTTGGGTATTTACAGTTCAGAAAGGTTTTTGATTTCCTCACTGACTAAAAAAAAAACATATCAAACACAACTTTTTGTAAAGACTATATAACTCAAGTTTAATCAGAGATAAATGTGATTCCATCAGAGTGCGGATGTGAATGAGTCTTCTGGAGAGAGGAGCGAGCGTCAGTTCACATGCTGTAAAATATTAAGCATGACAAAACCACCATTAAGACTTGTTAAATTACTTGAGAGCACCGAGTTGCCATCGTCTCCCTTCCTTTAATTATGATTTACGTTGAGAGTTTGAAAGTCTGTCTTGAAGAGGGCAGCACCTTTCCTATATTTTCAACAGCACCTCCTTTTTTACTTTGAAATGGTTGACTGATATACATAATGTTAATCATGTGATCTCTTTTCTTTTAATCTCTGTGATGTGAAATTCTGGTTTCTCTTCAACTCCTCCACAGAGGTCAAAGGTCAGTGATGGATTCAGAATCTCTCCCTTGGGACTAGAAGAGAACTGCTCTTACTCAAAGACACCTCATGAACATGTGTCAGTAGCAGAAATAATCAGATTACATTAATATTGTGTAACTTATTAAAAACTTCCCTACTTCTTAGCCTACTGGGTTTATGGAAAAAAATATATATTAAAAAGAAACATTTTCCACCATGTATATGGTAGATAGATGGTGATAGATGTACTGCATATAAGAAACAAGCCATTAAACTTTATTAGGATTTAGCGCAGCGGAGGATTTGTTGGTGTTGTGCGGGTAAAGTCCGGACCCAATTCTCCAGACTTGACCTGTAGGTCAAGTCTGACAACAGCTTTGGTTTAGGGTCATTTTCAGGACATATTTAGATGTTTTATCAAATAAAATAAAATTGTATTTGTATAGCACATAATCACAAATCAGTTTGCCTCATAGGGCTCAACAATTTGTACAAGGTGCAACATCCTCTTTCCTTAACGGTCAACAGGGATGAGGAAAAACTTCAACAAAAAAGGGACGTCAGAAACACAAAACATCAAAATTGGAATACTCGCAGGACTCCAAGAATTCAGGAAATTTATATTTCACCATTTTATTTCATTGTAAGAGGAGATTTTGAGCCTTATATTAGAAAGGAATTATTACTAAGAAACTAACCTGACCATGGTATTCTTCAATATGAACTCGGACCAAAAGCCCAGAATCTACACGTTGTGCAGTCACTTCATGTATCAAGAGATCAAACTGATACTAAATATATGTCCCTACGTGATAATTTGAACTACAAACGCAATGTTGAAGGCAACAGGTGCAGCTTACACAGTCAAGTTCCACACCGGGGAGAGCTACACTGCTTTCAGACGGATAACCTTCCATCTATCTCCTCTCTAATGATGGAGAATCCGCAGCTCCGTCCTGATTGATGTTGCTGAAGCCCAGCAGCACCAGGACTGATCCTCTCACCTCTCCCTGGAGCAACGCCTCAGCCTGGCATCTGTTAAAGGGCACAGGTACACCGTCCTGTGCCCTTGTCTCGCCCTCTCCTATTTGATCGGGGGCCAAGCGTGACCCCGCCGAGCCTGCCAAGGACCCCTGTCTGTGGGGGCCCCAGGCACCAGACTCAGGGGCCCACACTGACTCCTCTGCTTTTTTGAGGCTTTGGGAAGATTAATAGGCCTCCTCAGCAGAGCGCCTTTGTGAGGCAGCGCCCAGGCGTGTTCAAGCTGTTGGGTTTGCAGGAGACGAAAGCAGCAGCGGCTAATTCCTCTGCAGGTCAGTTTGTCTGTTGCTACTCTGCATTTTCAATGACTTGGATAGGTCACATCCTCACTGGATAAGCCAGAAGAGGAGCCCCACAAACAGCGCCAACTCAAGAAACACATCCTGAGATCAGAAGAGTAAACACTTCTGCCTTTTCCTGATAGAGCTAAACAGAATTCTACGTCAGGAAATGGCAGAAATTCTAAAATCCATCTTTATCGATGCTGCAATCTCCACCCTAAAGCCCACTGGATGATCCCGTGACTGCAGCTGAACAATCAAACACGCATCCGCACAATGCTGTTTACCAGCAGTTTAGTTTGGATTATGGATTAATGGTCAAATGAATGACAACAAACATGCAAATGTACATATCATATTTGCACAGCCGTTTTCAGCAGGGGGTGCTAATCATACGCAAATACACGGGTCACCACGGCGAGTTGTGAGCATCGCCGCGGCCTTATCTGCATCACCCAAAGTGTCTGCAGAGCCCTGCAGATTGCAGACTGGGGAGGTTTTTCTTCTCACATATTCCCTCACACACCTGCTGCAAAATACCACAACCCAAGCCAAGAATTTTCTTGAACGTACTTTTGAACTTTGGAGTTTAACACCGGCAGAAAATGCTTCTTAAACTAAAAGTTTTGGGATTTTATGCAAAGGCTTTTGGCCTGAAACCATTTTAATGATTTTCCTTCTCACTCGGTTGCAGGTGAGGGCCTTTGATTCTCGTCATGTCACGCCTCCAATAGTGCAGCCACCAATAACACCCTCTCCCTCTCTTACTCACCCACACACACACACACATGCGCATACACACAAACATACACACACTTCTGGCTGCTCCAGGTGCCAGGGTGTGAAGGGATCAGCCAATCCCAGTGCTCGTCTGAAACTGGATGGTGGCCATCATGTTATTAAAAGCTACGGGTGAGCTTTGCTGCTCGCCTCTCCTCTGCACTCTAAATACTTTTTGAAAAAAATACCTTACCATACCGAGCAACATTGGGTTGTGGGTAACCTTCCAACACGGAAAAAATAAATTTAAGTTTTACTTTAGTTGTTTAATAAGCCAATGCACTGAATCGCTCTCACCATCCATTTGAATGAGCTGATAAGGAATCAATTTATGGGATATCATGACGTGATTGATGTCTCCATCTCGCTGCTCTCTGTGTCCAACGATAATCTGCAGTGATATTATTTCCATAAACATCATTATCAGATCCGAGGCGCACTATCTCTTCACTCAGGACTACTGGTGGAGCTGAAGTGTCTTTGATGAGATGAGATCACTCTTTGCCTGTAGCCAAAAACAGCCTAATTGTGTTTTGTCCCATATGTGAATTATTATTAACGACGATTCATTTACCACACTTCCTTTGCCAATTTCCTAAATTAAAAAAATACCATGTTGAGATTTATAGCATACCCCCCCCTTTTTAGCGCTGGCTTCCAGCATCGCCATGGCAACTTCCAATCAGCGAGGATGCTAGAGCCTGCTGGCCGTGTGTTTGGCGCGAGGCTCTGAGAGGCGCAGGTGGAGCACATATGGAACAATGGCCTAGCAAAAAAAAAAAAGAGAAAAAAGAAGAAACACCCTGCCCGCCTGTATGTGCCAGCAGTGCCCAGTTTAATCCCACCGTTACCTTCTAGTGCTCTCTGATGGAGACGTTCTGCTGCAATCACAGCCTCAGATTGCTGCTGGGCCCATGCCAGCCTTCTCTTGACAAAGCCAGACCCTGTGTGCTTTTGTAAAAACAGTGTCTCCAAGACGTCGTCGATCCACCGTTCTCTTGATCATTTTGCGTAGCTGCTCCTCGCTGCTCTGCCCTGAAACATCGCTGACCTTGGCTGATCTTGATCTCTCCTCCGGATTCCAGCTTCACGAAGCTTGCTGGTGTTTTTGGGAGCTGACGTGCACCGTAATGGGTGTTTTACTGGATGTCGGTGCATTCATGTCCATACATACATTGAGGCTGGCTGTTAATGACTTTTGTGCCTCATATGGCTAGTAATTGGGGTAGTAATGTTATGGAAATCACTAGCATGTGCAGTAAATAAATCAATCATCCAAGGGGCCTTATCTATCACTGCACATTTAAGCAGTCAGCTCCTATGTAGGTTAATTAAAGCACAATGGCCGAGGAGAGGACCTGGCACCAGTCCTGCTCATGTTTAAGCCTCCTCTAGGCCTGCTGGGCTGGAGCTTTCTACAGCCAGATGAAATTTGCCCATTTTATCCACCCCCATCCCCAGCTGAATACATAAATCATCTGTACGGGCCTCCGCTTCGACCCTAAATTCCATGAACAATGACGTTTGTCCGCAAATACCAAACCTAATTGCTGGATACTCTTCAAAGCAGAAGCCATGTTTCTTTGCACTTATCTAGGGGCATATAGTGCAGTTTTTTTGCGAGTCACTTCATCTGGTTTTGGAACAAATCAATTAAGATGTTGTGCCACATCCAGCATGGTTATTGGGTAAACTGTGCCACCACTGATTCGCTTTTATGTTTGGTCTGAGCTGCGAGATAAGAATGAATGGCATCTGTGTGTAGGGGGGAAGGTTGGTCGGGTAACACAGAAATGTCAAAGTTGAAAGAAAAGGTATATTTCAGATCAAAACTTCTTATTCTCAGTGGTGCAAAAGAAAGGGAAAGGAAAAAGTAATCAAGGAAATATAATTAAAAATTCTGTATATTTATTACCCCCGGTAATGTTTCCGTTACGTGAGCTTATATTTTCCGTTACATGAGCTTATATTTTACTTATTAAACAGGACAGTTAACTGGTTCTATGAGTTTTGTTGTGGCCCCTTTAATTTGCAAACTAAACAAAAGTGAGAGACCCAGAGGATTCCGCACGTCCTCATTGACCAACTGATTAATTACAATCTAAAATTCATGTCATATCCCCTGTACAATTTTATATGTCACAGTCACAGAGTATGTGGTTTCTACTCAATTAGAAAAGCTTTCAAGTCAACACTGTCCTCACGTCATCCCAATCTCCTCTCTCACCCTGGGAGGATCAGATGGGAGGCACAGGGGCCGACGCGGCTCCTCGTGGCCCTCGGCTGTCACTGATAACAACTGTATCTAATTATCCTCCTTGTGGGGGCCACGAAGGTAGCGGCGACCGTAAACACCATCCTCCTATCCTTCCACAATGGGCCGCTCGCCGACAAAAGGGCGACTCTCATACGCTTGAACCCGAGCCAACAGCCCTATTCATGCTGCCATGAGCGGCAGATGTCTCGGAGAGCCTATGGAAGGTTCCAGATCTATGGCGCTCATACTGACAACTGCGACGCAAGTTGGCGTCTTGAGGCATCCGAAGGGTGAGGAGTAGAGGTATTTTAATTTTGCTATATGGACATGGTGGGTTTGTTAGTTTATTTAATTAGTTTAAATCTTTGTTGAGGAAGAGTTGGAAGAGACAATTTAGAGAAATCGATATGTCTTTCACTTTCCTTACAATTAATAGTATAAAATGTAGGGTATTACCCATACTAACATTGCACGTGATATTGCACTGTTGGGATATTATTGCACTTGTTTAAGTTCTCCTTGGACAAAAGCTTGTTAAGAGGAAGCGTCGCAGTACAAGTCTTACCCAACCACACACACACACACACATTCATACAGTGCCTCTACACACAGCACTTTTTCCAATACACCCCATACACTTTTGGCGCAGGCATCAGGGGCAATTTAGGGCTCAGTGTCTTGCCCAAGGACACTTTGGAAAGGCAGACTGAAGGTGCCAGCGATCGAAGCAGCGACATTCTGGTTAGTGGACGACCCTCTCTCCCTCCTGAGCCACAGCCAAGAGTTTGATGTCAGCGTTGCAACCAGATAACCAATACGCAGGCAGAAGGTAGCTGAGCTGTCTGTGGGATTGTAAAATAGAGTAAACGATCATGTGGCGCAAACTGTATGTTAAGAGGAGAGGGTTTGGTTGGAGTGCAAGGTCTTTGGGCTATCTTCCCAGCTTTAGGTGTGCATGTACTGTTGTAGCTGCAGTGTGCAGGCTAACGACAAACTATTGAGACGGTGAGAGTGACAGAGCAGCAGTGTGGCTGCTGTCCAGAATGTAACTTTACTGTTGTTGTCTCTGCACATAACATCCACTGTAAGCTTCTTCCTTCCTTTAAAGGGTATTGTTTGTAAAGAAAAGTGACTTGATTTGACTTGACAAGGTTTCAGTATAATCTAATATTTAATAGACTACTAGAATAGCACTCAGTATTCCCGCCCCACGCTTTCACAAATCTGTTGGAAATCCGTTGAGTAGATTTAGCGTAATCCTGATAACAAACTAAACAAATGCAAAAAAAAAGGTAATATAAGAAAAAAAACTTAATTCTCATGAATATAGGTGATATACTGTATCCATTCATTTTCTTTACCTGCTTATTTCTATTCAGGGGGGTTGAATGCATCCCAGCATGCATTGGGTGACAGAGAGGGAAACACAGTACCACCATACTGTATATTCTTCCAAACAATGTGGAGTTTGCATTTCACCTAACACGCATCTCCACTTTGAAAATGAACAAAGACAGATTATCTACCAACCATATCAAAACGTAAACTACAACAGTGGCATCACTTACAGTTTAATAAGAGCCTTTTTAATCCTCCATACAGTGTGTATGACTTCAGTCATAACTGCAGACAAACACTGCTGAGAAATATTAAGACGCAGCGCTGTATGAATTTCAGAAAACAATTGCATCACGATCAGCGCACAGTTAAATGTCTCCGTCAACAGCGCAAGCCATTATTAAAAATGCGAACAAATCAATCATTACTGAGTGTGGTAGCCCTGCTTTCATGAGAAAATCATATAGATTAAATGTTAATCACAGCTAACTCTAAACCAGTGGGCTTCTGCCAAGATGACAGATGGACAATTAATGAGAATAATGAGGGGATCTTAGTCTATACACGGATATGGGGATGCAACGACAAGCATAACACCACACTTGGCTTCTAAAAAACTGTTATTTTGACAGAAATAGAGGAGGATAATCAGTATGCACATGCAGAACTGCTTCTTTCCCAAAGTCAAAGAGTATGTGTTCAAAATGTGTGAGATCACTACAATGTGAGTGCACACATGTGTTTTAAGATGTTTTCATAGCGAGTGCTGCCACAGGAGACTGGGGGAAATTGGTGGTAACACCTGTCACACACATTCAGCATCAGATATTAGCATCCGTCTCTTTTACTGGTCTGTGAGCGATGAATAATTACTCTTGTTTAAAAATCTGCCTATTAGCACTAACCAGGTTATATTGGACATCTGTCTCAGAAAGCTGACGGATATAATTGGCTGCCATCATATCGCGCTTCGCTATAGCAAAGCACGCTGGCATGGCAGGCGCTCAGAAGTGACTCCGCCGCTTCTTCGTAGCTTCGTGACGTAGCTCCCACATGTCAGCTTCAGCAGTGAGTCAAATTAAATTGTACGAGATGAAAGTTTGGAGAAAACAGAACACATATGTCCATGTGTGGCGCTCAGTGGCATGTTATTGGCACTGTGTTTTCATCAGGTCTGATAACATATGTTTAGAACTCAGGAGGCTTTGGGCAGGAGGGAATTGCGTGGCGTTTGAAGTCAACTGCCGCATTAAGCAGGGACGCTGCGCAGTAGTGTGGAGATGCTCTCTTGTTCAAAGGGATGGAAGGAACCGCTCCGGGGAGCGTCCAACATCAAGAGCTGACCCCGGCACTGTTTCCCGCTACCTTCTGCCATGCGTGCCGCCGCCGTATGCTGTGATTCCCAAAGACCGACAGGCCTGTGCCATCTGGCCTCACTTCGGATTCCCCGGACCCATATTGGGAATCCAAACTATGCCACCTCCCCGTCTCTCCCTTCCCTCTGCACACTCTCCCTCTGGGTCGTCTCTGCGCCTACACTTCATCCCTGCTTGAGTGTTGGCTCAAGTGGAAGGGGTCTGCTCTCCAAGTGATCCTAGTTGCCCTTTTCCTCTTTAATCCCCTTCTGACGGGATCCAGTAGGAGCCCTTTAAATTCAGAGGGAAACGGTCGATAGTTTTTAAGATGAAGGAAAATCCCCTGAGGTTTATCCACCTAGTTTAGTCTGTCTCTGTTGCAGGGTGCTTGGTTCATCACATAACCTTCAGATGGCTTTTTACTGAACTGCTGCTCTCTAAAAAAGCCTAAAATGTCATTATGCCTTCGTAAAAAAAAACAGATTCATACACTTTCACACCTCAGATAAGAACCTATGTTATATATTGTATTACTGCCTCAAATATTTATACCAACTTTTGATTTCCGAGCACTGACTGTGGTGTAAACGTGTTCATAGACACACACAAAGAAAGAGGAGGCTCCAGGAAGAGAGCAGTGGTGGTCTGTACAGTATGTTCTGTAACGCTGCCACGGATTTCACACTCTTTTTGTGTGTCTCTTTCTCTTCCTCTCCTCTGGGCGTCGCCTCAGTGGGGAATTTGATTCCCTAATAACTGGGGAATCAAAGTTGGACAGCACCACTGCTGAGAGTCATAAAGGAAGCAGTGGAGTGGCTGGCCATTCATTCATCCGGGCCCTTCACAACATATACCAGATGGACGCTGCACGTCACCGGGTGACATCTCAAGACAGCCACGGCCGCCTGCCCAGCTTGGAGAAGATGAAAGTTACGAGGGAGATGGGAGGCAGGTTGCGTCAAACAGAGACAGATCTGATCAACAACTGCACGGAGACGAAATCAAAGTGGTTGAAGCATGTGGCGTGAGGCATCTGGTATTCTAGCAAACAGAAGCTAGCGTAGCTGCCAACGCTTTCGGGGGAGAGCGGCCCTCCCCCCACTCGGCGGCCTCAAGCCAGTAGAAATGCTACTGGCTTGTGCTTTAAATCCACAAGAGGTGTATTTTTTAGCTAGTTATATTTTTTTCGGAGGGGAAACGATTTTTTGTAGTGTAACAAAGTTCCTGGGCCGAATTCAAACCAGGAACAAACCAAGTCATGTTTGCATGGTACACACAATTTAGACCTCAATGCTGCCAGGATGCTCCATTTTCTAAATAACTCACTCATCAACTCTAAACAGGAGCCTGTGTTTTCAAAGTAAATCAGTAGTAAAGGTGACATTAGGAATCTGGCCCCCAAGAACATCTGGCTACTTTTCCAGTCTGGAGAGCAAGCCAAGATCTGATAACCCATTTTTATAATGCTCCTTGGGTTTCTTCCACAACAGCAAATATTGCATTTTCATTTGAGATAGTGGAGTCTTAAAAAAAGGTAATTAAGTATCCCCACACATTAAAACTGAGTTCATGTGGCGTGGGATTACGTGCTCTGTAACATCATTATAAATGGTGTATCTATGTACATCTGTACGTCAAGTGTAAAGAACCTGTCAAGCCCTTTTGGCATTGATTTTACATTTCATACTACTTCCTGCAAAGAGCACTGTGAGCATCTGATCCCCTAATCTCAGAATGCCAGCTTTCACTCAATGTCATCTGCCAATGAGCTGCAACCAGGCGCCCATCCTGCCTCTGGCACCAGAACTGCACCCATCCAGCTTGTGTGCGCTAATACCCACCGTTGCTAGGCTACGACGAGAGGAATCAAATTTAGGTGGCTTCCACAGCTGCGCTGTACTGTTGTGCACCAAGGGATATACATGGCAGCGTTCCCAGTATGCACCTGGATGGAATGAAACAGGAAGAAGTAGAGGAGTCTAATCTACTAAACACAGTGGTGGCTGTCTGTCCTGCGTTTGTCCCAAAAGTATGTCCGGAAACAAGAGGAAATCACATTTCACATTATGGATTTTCTGATTTTTTTAAGACGCTGTGCACCGTTGACTGGGTAAATGTGTGTTATTAGTATTACTGTCAGCAGGGGGGACTTAAAGTATTGAGAGAAGTGGGATTTTATCAGGAAATTGTTAGCTTCTAGTCTTAATGCAAGCACTTCCTTTAATGGTGCCATAAGGTGCTGAACTGAGCAATGTCATAAACAGCTTTTTGTGTTTTTTTAACAAAAGTTTGAGAAATCCTGTGATAACGCAGAAATCCAAAAGACTCAAGTTCCCTCTGTGGAGTCATAATTACGATTTTCAGGCTTTCACTTATCGAACTTAACAAACGCTGTGATCTCGGCCTCTTTGAATCACTTCATTGCATCACTGAACGCTCTTTACTCAGATCTGTGAAATTGAAAGTTTTTGAATATTTGGCTGCGAACACCCTCAACATGCCAAAACCCATAAAGGGCTTCTCCACAGCTGACTTCCCACATCTTAGTTACAATGTAATCAACGAGGCGCGCCGCTCCGACATTGTTAATTTCACAGGGTTCACGCAACTACAACAACATCTTAACAATCGCGTTTCTTGGATCACATGCCAGTCTGACATTAAGAAGACACTTAAGAAACAGTCATCAAAAAGACTGGCAACACTGGATCCAAACACATTATACACACATACACATATATATATTTATGTATAACTTGCACATTAAAGAAATCCTCTCCATTTTGGGGAACTGTTTTCTTGACAAGTGTGAAAATTGATACCACTGCCATGTCTGCATAATTCAATATGAAGCTATACAGCAGGTGAGCAAGTGGAAATTGTTACTTTTGGACAGCCAAAGATTCGATGATCAAACTGTGACAGTGTCAAGTCAACTGTACATACAGATACACAGACTAGAGTTTTTGAAAATCTGCACTTTCTAAGGTGTTTGGAAATAGTTTAGTGACTTAAAACAGCATTTGCATGCGGACGAGAGGATCAAATGCAGAGGAAAAAGTTTCTATTGCAAAATATCTGCATTAGTGTGGACAGGGCATAAAGTTAGGTAGTTTAACATAATTCAACTGGAGGTTACAGAAAACTAACTTCCATTTGATTCCTTTGTAAAGGCATCATTCAAGTTGCTTGTTTGACTTGACTTGTTTGAGCGAGAGTGCTCTGCCTTGACACGATTGCTAATCCTTCCACGTGTGACTTCAAAGCTGGACTTCACCAGTGGGTGGAGAACAATACGCAGCCTGTCAATGCACACTAATAATTACATAAATACACTGTTGTTTGAAAAAGGGCCAGGGCACTGGACTAGGATCCACCCACTCAGATGTGCGCCTCCTGCACTGCACATTCTGCACCCACACTCACACAGACCAAAAACTTGCTCTTGGAGATGCATTGTGGCACCAAACAAAGCATGAAAAATAGTCCATCATGTCTAAAAATCAGAATCCAATAGAAGCATCATATCTAACAGATATTTAGTGTCAAAAGTGCTAAGTACACTTCCCTCCTCCCATCTAACCCCTCCTTGATACTGCAAGCCAGAAACAGATGCTGGTTCCGCCATGTTGCCAATGGCAGAGGAGGTGACAGAAGCTGCCAAATATTCAGTCTCCTTCAGTAGAAGGAGGCTCAAGTGATGTTCAAGTGCATCCTCTCGAGGAATCGCCTCATGTGTTAAAGGACCGGGATATTAACGTGGACATACATGAAATAATACTACTGCGTTTTTGGCATTATCAACACATTAAGTCCCAATTTGAACAGAAGGCGCAGATGTGATTCATTTCCTGTCCTCACCTCCCTCCTGTCGCTGCTTCAGGTCCATGGAGGAGAAACTAAGAAAATATTTCTGACACGCTTGTGACTTTTCCTCTCATCCCCACTCATCATATGACTTGTTTTACTGTCGGTGTTTCGGGCTGTTAATGGGCAGGTGGACGAGAGCTGGTGATGTTAGCTCTATAGGCATGTGGCAAACAAAACTTAGTTATTAATGTCCATAACAAATCTCCTTCAAATACGGTAATACAATAACTGTGTGGATAGAAAACCACATATATAATAGCTGAGGAGACATAATAGGGAGTCATAAAATACTTTTACTCAAGAGATATGAATTATTTGACTACATTTTTTCCATTTTGTCCACTTTATGTTTATATTCCACAGAGTAAAATATTGAACTTTTACTAAACTACATTAACGTGACAGCTCTGGTTACTTCTAAGAACAACATTTTACATGAAGAAACATGATCAGCTCATAAGATATTGTGCATTATTATAGAAGAAAATCTATAGAAGATATGTAAACTATATAAATATATTTAAGAAAGTTCAAATTAAAATCACTTAATCAAGTTGAAGCTTAGAAATACATCTTAAGTGTTCAACCAGTACTAATAATCTAATATGCTGACAGCTATTGATTCTGAAACATTTGCTAATTATCAATGCAGGGTTTTTACTTGTAATTGAGGATTTCTGCATCTTGACACAGACGCAAAATGCATCCAGGAAAAGACCACATACAGTAGCTGTGTGCCCTGGATGCCAGCTGACAGCTGAGTCATTCCTGCCATTTTCCTTCTATTTTTTCCCTCTGCTGGAAAATCTACTGTTGAGGTTTATCTTTACATAAATAAAAACACCTTGTTGTTGTCTTTTAAATGAAACATGAACCACAGCTCAGCTTTTCATTAAATGTACTAAGAATTCAAATGTAGTGTTAAAAAATAATGAGTTCTTCTCAATGACTTAATGGATGAGGTTTATATTTTGGGGTTACTTTCCGGATTTAAGAAAATAACAAAAAAAATAATGTGTCTTAACTTTACTTTGAACAGGACTGAATATCTTTAAAGGGTGGAAGCATCACTAACATGTATACATTAACTGCTGTTGGAAGGCTTATGAAAACAAAAAGCTTTATATATTGCCTGTGGGAACCCGCATATCTGAAGTCCTACAAGCTTCTCTTTCTCACACAGACGCACGTATACACACACTCCGTCTCACGCCCCATGCGAACACTCATCTTTAACGAGGGGAGAGCTGAAACCGTGCGTGATTGTTTTAGAGAGGCTGCCCTAAAGGCACGTTATCGCTCAGTGTGGGACTGCTTCTCCCAGTCATACATCCCTCTCTTGTTGATTGTGCAGCGCAGATCAGCAGCAACAAAGACATCATTAGTGGGCCTTTGGTCCCCACCAGGCCCGGGCTAATTATGAATGGGGGGCCCGGTAATAATTCAAGGGCCCATCGGTGCAGATTGAAACTGAAGAGAGAACTTCACAGATTCAGCGGTGGCGCACACTCGGCCCATCTGCCTCCATTTCCCTGCCACCTGCCTGAAGATCTGACCCACGTCAACCACAAGGATGGAGAACCATTACACACAAGGGAGAGGCAGAGGAAGCATATGGGATTTATACGTCGCTTTCATGAATGATTTGCAGTAGTCATTAAAAGCGTGAGACAATTACCTGGTTAGAGCATGATGGCCTGCCTGGTAAACTGTCTGACAATTGTTAATTTTGCATATATTCCTCCCGCATCCCGCACGCTGGGGTGAGGAAAAATGGTCTCCACATTTCTTATAGTAGCTTGGCTCGTGAACACCCAGAAACTCTCACCCTTATGTGCATTCAAATGGATACATTTGTGGAAAATAATATTGATATTCGCTGAGAGGAGAGAGAAGTACATTTTCTGTATAAATCTATACGGCCTGTGTAAATTCTAGTCAGAACAAACCTATTAATTTCGTTTTGAGTTGCTCTGATTACTGTAGTAATTGTGTAATGGTTATGGATTCATATGGAGTGATCATTGTTTCTGCCAGAAGAGGGCAGTATCCATATTCTTAATCACATCAACACTCCAGTGATTTTTTTCCCCCTTGGCCAGAGCAAGCACAAACATTGCTCCAATTCCAAACCCACAAAAGAGGGAATTTGAAAGTAAACAAATGAGCCCGATGGGACGATCAGCAACTCTGGGAGTCGTAGCATAAACTCTTTTCCCATGGAGCTGCCTCGTAATTTCAACACAGGCCTTGGATTCATCTCTGAGTGCTTGATTCATTCAGTGATGAAGCTCTGATTTATAACAGCTCTCGGATTTGACATCTTCCAAAAGAAAAAAAAAAAGAGCCAAAGATGAGATGAGGCGGAGATTAAAATGCAACTTATAAATCGGCTGCAGAGCTGCAACGAGCCAGAGTCGCTCCCATTATTTATAGACACTGAAGTGTATGTTGTATCATTTTACTGTCTGGTCAGATACTGCAGTGAGTTCTACTAATTTGAAATGTGAGCCATTTGGACAAACTGGAGACATAAAGTATTCATGAAATCATGAGATGTAGC
Organism: Hippoglossus hippoglossus; assembly: GCF_009819705.1. Classification (NCBI taxonomy): domain Eukaryota; kingdom Metazoa; phylum Chordata; class Actinopteri; order Pleuronectiformes; family Pleuronectidae; genus Hippoglossus; species Hippoglossus hippoglossus. The sequence goes on from NC_047168.1 coordinate 7,260,597, forward strand.
ATAAAGTGGGACGGCTAGAAGGCAAATCAAGGATACGGTTTTCCTCCCAGATGCTGATGAATAACATGGTCAAGCAGACAGATGCATGCTGATACCAGACCTGATAAAGAGGAAAATGTAATTCTTATGATGTTATCATCCGAGAGTTAACTAGAGTGTTGTGGAGTTTGATGGAAAGTCGGTTTGAACAGTAAAATCTGAATTAAATGTGACTATGTCAAGTATTACCAGTTTGTCCAGGTCAGTCATTAATATGCAAGCTCTAATTTGGGCCTGCACATGAAGAAGTCCTTTCCTGAATAGAGCTGCTAATTTGAAAATAATCTAGAGTGGCACGCAGCTTTTGTCGGCGATGACATCACCCTGTGGATTATTCACGCAGCTTTCCAAAAAAGTTTCCCAACGATGGGTTCACAAGCAGTTTTAAGTGCTGCCTTAGGGTAATGTGTCCTTTTGTTTTCTATCTTTTTTTTTTCTCCCCCTCAAAATTCTTACACCGCAACCACACGGCCCAGGATTTTCTCTTAACTGCTCCTCCGTGCGTAAGAAACATTTTACAAGAACAACAAAATACTGTTACAAATAAAAATTTAAGACCCGAGCACGCAGGATGTCATGTTCTGAACGTGGCTGGCCGTGAGTCAACGGAGCCGGTCGTATTTGTGGCTTGTAATGCAGAGCTGCGGTGAGGATTCGCCTCCCGTCTCAGTTTCCAGGAGCAGTGAGGGTCTGATTGTGAAGAAAAAAGGGGGGAGCTGAGCACAGAGTCACAAAAACACAGGGGCTGGTTTTGATCTGGATTCAATGGCCTGGAATAACTGGCCCCTGAAGAGCTCTTGTGTCAAATGGTATCTGTGACAGGGAACAGAGATGGGGGATAAACATGCTGCATTTAACATGTGGACATAACACCTCCCCCCTCACACCATCTGGAGGAAAACAACCTCACCCACAACTACTAAAGAAGGTCTTGTTTTGGTTGCATTTCATAAACCTCGAATTGCCGCGGATCCCGGCGCTCGTGAATGAGCCGCATCTTCTGGAGGAATTGAAGGCAACGCTACGATACGAGCATCAAGATCTTCCCTTTAAACAGCAGACATGCTATAGCGGGGAAGATGCATCGACAAGTTGGCTGACTTCCCTCTCCCTTTGAATCGTCCTCTGCTTTGTAATGTGAGGGTGTTTGGAGGCAGGTCAAGAGGCCCTTTCAACCCAAGGCCTCACCTACTTCCTAATGAATTCCCAGGGTCCATCAACCTGCAGGCGCTCCCATACAAGCTAACCAATGATTACACCTTGAGGGGGAGAGGAGGCGGGTGTTCGGAGGAGGAGGAGGGGAAGAGGCTGGTGAGATCCCCAGTACACACAAACACACATGCACACGTGCATACACACACACAACCTCGGAGAAAACCACCACCACCACTACCATCACCCCCCAGATTGGAGGCAGGTGCAGCAGCAAATCAAGCCTCATTAGCTGCACCTTCTGCTAGCGTATACCGTGGACAGATGGAAGCTCGCCCTCACATGTTACCTCACATCAGATGGCAGTTGGAAGAGGGTGGCTAGGGGGTAACGGGGAGGTACTCTTGCCCCCTTCTGCCGGCACTACTTCCTCCGAGTTACACATTGCCCTGAAGCGCAGACGTAGCACCAGAATGCTCCTTAACCTTAATCCTGCTGGCAACTACTAGTTTACAGAGACTATCTGACATCCGATCAGTTGTAGCTCGTTCCCCCGTCAGGCATGGCCCTGGTTGGAGAGGTGCATTCCTGGCCCAAGGAGGAATCAAGGGCCCACAGAGGCCCCTGAGGCTGTGTTCCGGCTGAATCCATGTAAAAAGAGCCGCGAGCGTGTATGCATTAGCATGCCCCAGCATATGATATGCTAAGACACACCATGGGGCCGTCAGGTAAGCGACAGAGCCTCACCTGCAGGGTATCACATCACCCGCTTGTCCTCATGGCTCTGACATTAGATCCTGAGCAGCTAATTGAGGCAACAGTGCAATTCATTGGTGCTGGGCTGTGTGTCAACACCTTTTTCAAGGTAACAGCAGATTTATCCCGATTCCACTGGGGACATGGGGGAGAAAAAAAAGTGTAACGGGGAGGCCATGTGCAAATTGATGCTGTCTGTGTGATAACAAATATTGCACATGTGCTTCTCAGCAAAGAGGAGGGCTGTCGGAACTGGATAGATTTAGGATGCTGGAATTTCCTGTTGGGCCCCCGGAGGTGTGGGTCTAATTCAGAAACATCTGTATAGAAAGATGCCCCCATGACGACATAGAGCAACCCAATCTATCACCTGGTCTCCTCAATTATCAAGTGAGAGTTTCTGGTTGACAGATAAAAAAAAAAAAGCATCTAAAATCAACTTCATCAGCGGAAAGTTGAAGGAGAAATGAGTCATCGGAAAGTGATTGGAAAGTGCAGAGCATTAACACCACAGGTAACTTTTAAGTGCTTTATCAAGATAATGAGGTCAGGCACAATTTTATGACTCTGATAAGTGCTGTTTGCACAGCTCATTATGTACGATTAATCAAAAATATATATATTCTCAAACTTAAATGTAAATCCATTTGAGAACATGTAGGTTTGGCTTCAAAGGGGTGGGAATAGGGAGATGTGGTGTTGCAGGAAGAATAAGGGCAGTCGTACAATGGGTACTTTGTCTAGACTTGGTAGTAAGCAGAGGGAGGGGTTACTGCAGTGGGGAGGGAGCATTAATGGATTGAACTTAAATAGATGGCTTGGAAGTACATGTAATCCTAAGGTTTTGGGGTTTCTTGTCACAAACCACAGCAAGGTATTTATTCCTTTAAATCCAGGCAATTCTTTCGAGGGAAAATTGTAATTTTAAAATGCTCCATGTCCTGGAAGTTAATCCACTTTAAAGCTGCTCTAAGGAATATTTATACATAAACAATGGAAAGGTGTCACAGGTGATGGGGGACTGCAGGGGGACTGCAGAGTTGTCCCCCTGTACAGAGTGTATTTCAAGCTCATTTCCTCCGGCAAGGAGGTTACTTTTATGCAGATTACGCAAAAACTACTGAACGGATTTCCACGAAACTTGGTGGAAGTATGGGATATGGGCCAAGAAAGAACCCATTCAATTTGAGGGTAGAACCAGACAAAAGGAGTGGATCCAGGAACATTGCAATATGTCATTTTTGACATTATCCCCGATTCCCAGAGAATAATTAATTGATCTTGATGGAAAATCAAGAGGACTGATATCTATGAGAGTGTATGATTGGCAGAGGTGGCAAAAGTCCACACATTCTTTACTTGTAGTAGTAGGACAAATACTTGTGTTAAATATGACTCAAGTAAAAGTTTTACCTTGTTACTTAAGTAAAAGTATAAAAGCATAGGCTCAGAATGTACTCACACTGAGGGAAAGAGGGAAAGTTCCCCTCTGAAGGCCGTTTCTACCAGGTCCATCTGTGCAAAGCAAAATGAGACTCATGTCACATTAAGTTTGAAGACTATTTAACTTAAACCGCTTTCAACTCAAGTCAAATAAAAAAACAATCCACTAAAAACAGGGGTTAAGGCAAAAAAAGATTTATGAGCATGATAGATATACAACAAGGAATTGTCTTTTCTGTGTTAGTGTTCACCACATCAACTTTATAAGGTGATATGTCAGTGTTTTGTTCACAGGATATTGTACTGCTCCCAAATGACCAAAAATATTGACGAGCACAAGTTTTAAGTTTTAGTTTGCAATAATTCAGTCTCAAGGTCATGTTGGGGGTAGTTAAAGCCTTTCTTGTTGTTTGACAACACCTGTCTTCATATTTTAGCAACAGCAATGTTAGATAGGAAAGTGAACTCAAGTGAAGGTATATAAGACTGAAGGGGGAACTTGAAAATTACATAATTCATAAATTTAAGCCTTTTCTCTATACAATGTCAGAATCTCTGCGAACATTTGAGCTTGTGATGTCAAGTCCTTGTGTAAATGAGCTGTGTCCGTCTTGACATCAGCAGCGTTATTTCAATCGAGCTGCTGAGGAGGTACTTCTGCTTGGCTCGGAGCTAATAAGGAAAACAGACACACATATGGGACTTTCTTTTTTTTTTGTCTCATCCTTCGATCCACACCCAGATCCATATGCCATATGGGAAAGTGTGGATGAGAAGATCCGAGAGCTCGGTGCGTGTTCAGTCTGTCTCCAAATGCGGCTCAAAGAATCAAAAAGTCTCCCTCTCTTGTCTTGTCCGCTCCCCTGGGCACATGAAAGTGAAGGTTACACTTGCGAACCCTTTTTAATGATGGTCCTTTTTTTTCCGGGGTTTTGTTTCATTTAGAAGAAATCTTCGTTGTTAATCCGCTGCCTGTTGCCAGGTTTGAACGTGCAATGCCATATGTTGTGTGCTGTCTCGCTACCTTACTTCTAAACCAAAGATTTGTCATTTTGATATGCCCCAGCAGACACCCTGCTTCAGGTGGGCTGGTGGTTTTTGTTAATAACAGTCGCAAAACATTTTAAGACTAGGATTGAAACCCTGATTCAGCCTTAATCTTGAAGGTAAAACCCTTTAAAACAAGAGCACTCACACAGAATCAGCCTCACCTCGAACATGCAAAAATTTCTTAGCAGAGGTCGGACACGCTTTCCAGCTTCAGAGGAGGGTTCTCGCTCAATCACGGCAATGTGCTTCAGCCAAGATGAAGTCTGGAAGCCATTAACGGAGTACAGCGGCGCTTTAGCAGAAAAGTACAGTAAATGTTAAGCAGGTGAGGGATTCAAAGGCTATAATGACGTGAATATTACTCATCAATCTTACGTAAAAGATTTAGTAAAGTCTGCAACTTTTATTCTCAAAATTGGATCCATGAACTTTTTAATCTCACACATAGGAAAATATCTGGAGTGCAGGAGTGACATCTTTACAGAATACTGTGTACACACAGCAGCAGAAGCAGAAGTCTGTATGAGGGTATGTTTAGGCAGCTTTCATGAGGCAGATGTTTATGGATACCATACTTTAGATACTTATGCAGCACTGCCTGCATAAAGTAGCCTCCCCCCAACATAAACAATTATTCCAGCTAGTATTTTCACAGGTGGGTGTGCAATATTACGGTGCCAGAGCCTATACATCCCACCATTCATCACATAATTAGATTTTCATGAAGTAGATTGCCTCCTTATTGGCTGTCACTTTCCACTCTATGCTGTCAATGAGAGAAGCCCCTCCTGTGGTCCGTTCCGTCGGCCCATCTTTACTTTGCATACCTGCCAACACAGCTATAAAGAAATTACCCTAATCATCATGGTAATTAACATCAGTAATTATTGACAGTGCCACAGACGGCGGCGAGTGACGGACAAAAGAGTCGGTTCCTTTGTTGAAGCGCTTTGATGTCAGCTTCCAGGAAGAGAAGCGTCGCTTCCGCTGTTAAAGAGTCCCGCCGACGTGCCGTATACGGAGCGAGGTAAAGGGCCAGGTTGACATCATACACTCGCTAATGCAGAGTGCCAACCGGCAACAGCAGTTGATCCCCCCCCATCCGTCCACCCCACACACACACAAACACTCCAGTACTACCCCCCCCCCCCCCCCGCTGCATCTCCTCTCTGTTTGCCAGGAGTGCACCTGCAGCTTATTATCCAAGCCTTTAGGTTTATAATGTAGCGCAGGTGCCAAAGTGCCAAAGCACCATTGCAACACACACACACACAAACACACTAGTCAACAAACATAGCAGGCACCAAAATGGGCATACACACTTACAGATGTGCAATGATTAATTAATACTATGGCAGGAAAATCTGAAACATTGTTCCCTCCCAATGTTGGGAAACACATGGAGCACAGGAAGTAAAGTCAAATTGAAGTGGAAACGCTCGCTTTAAGAATTTATACATAAAATATCTCTCAACGCAAAAAACATAATGACAAGATTAAAGTCTCCAACATATTGATTTAGTCTTAAAAGGAGTTGAGTTGTTCCACAGATGGTGACCAGAATAATCAGATTTGTTTGTTTTGTGGTCCCAGATGTTGTTTTTTTCACTTGCATGACGCAGTTATGGATCCATCATGTAGAGAAAGTGGGACAGAGACATAAATGAAATGGATGTGTATATTTTTCAGACACACTCTGAGTAAAGTGTAGTGAGAAGTAATTAAAATAATAGTGTGACACGATTCGTCATGACGCAATCTGATGTGGTTTAAGGTGATAAGATATGATGTAAAAGGATGATGAGTGATGGGATAATGCACAATAGAGGTGGATAGGATGGTTCCTCTGCACTTTATGACTTTATGATGCTAAAGTTTTCCCCCCATGTGTTGACTGCATCATTTGTCCGATGGAGGAAAACCATAAATTATATAAATTATATAAAAGAAAATAACAAACTGGTGATTTGATGTGGTTTGACGTGATACATATTCATATTATATGGTGTGACATGATGACAAAATGAGGGAAAACACTGTTGTAATGAGGCACTGGCTCACAGGCAGGCATTCACTACTTTAACTAAACAATCAACATTTTGGAAAACAGGATATGGACAATAATCACCTGACCATCACTTATAAGTGTTACACAGCCAGTCAGTCAATTGGAGGCAAATAAAATAAATAAATGATCGTCAACATCAATCGTCAGATTAATTCTCGGGTTACACAACATTTTACGGCTTTTGAGCCCTGCAAGCTGTCCATGTTAATTCATCATGACCACACCAGGCATTCTATTGGTAAGGGAATTTTGACTGACATAAAAAAATTCAAGCACAGAAGAAAAATATCCAAGAGCAGACGTTTCATGTGTGAACAGAAGCAGTGTGAGCGCGAGGAGAAGAGCTAACGCTGGAGAGCAGGACATCTAAACACAAGCAGGGTATATGTGAGTGCCAGCGCAGGGTTTTGAGTGAAAGCGTTACAAAGTCAATTAATCAATAAGTCCTGCTCTAAAACTGAAAGACCACGCTCACCAATATAGAGAGGACAAAATATCCATGCAATCCTAAAGAGAAGTGCACAAGAGATTAAATCAACCACCACATGGTCATATACCAGGTTCACCAAGTTCACCAGCTGCCGCATGAAAAGTTGAGTTCTGCTCAACTTGCACCACATGCAGCGCGACGCAACGGAACCACAATGCAGTTCAGCTACACACGTGGTCATCCCGTTCAAAATGAATGAGCAGCATCTCCGTTGAAGACTCCTGCTTGAGAGGTCAAAGGTCAGATTCGTGTCCAGAGCAGCAGCACTCGAGCTGTTGGGGTTGCAATGTGTTGCTCAAGGACGCTTCAGCAGTTCAGGATGCTTGTACCAGCACACGTGCGTGACGGCTGGTTACCCGCCTCTCTGGGAGCATTCAGCAATAATAATTTGAACAATAATAAATTCTCCTTATTCCGAACTCGGTCTGGTGCAGCCCTTGGCATATGTACTTTACGGTGCTAAATTCAATAAATAAATTCGCTTTACTGTAAATTTTTCATGCCAGGCGACAGTATTGTGCAGCGGGGGAACATCTGCTTGAAGTCTTTTAATGCCTCGCACACTGTTTATTGATATTGTATATGTTCGGGGAAATAGAAACATACAGTGATTTAAAAAAATAAACCACAGGGAGCTACAGGCGGGCTGAGACACTGACCACAGGCACCCCCGATCCAGACGCAGTGACAGACCTTGTGGTGACATCTGCTTTTACTCAGGGAGAGCACTTCAGCACTTAATAAAGCATGTAATCACGCTGCTGTAACTTGGGAGCGGACAAAGCGACGCAGGAAAGCTTCATATGGCGACTCCCCCCCCCCGTCTTCAGAAATGTCTGTTTCTGCTTATCTGATTTTAGTTTATCAGCAATTTTACATTAAGACCCAAACAGCTAGTTGGCTCTTTATGATTGATTACAGGTCTTTAGTGCACGAGCAATAAAGCCATTAACAACAAAAGCAGCACTGAAAAAGGTGTTGGTCTCCTTTCCGACATACACCTGCATGCAATTTTCTACATGTATGTGGACAGGAAAGAGGAAGGACTTGTAGTTTTTAAGCGCAATGTAATTTAGGAGGGCGAGAGCTGCATGTCACGACCAACAAAGGGGGGGGGGGGGTTTCACGACAGCTGGGTTACAGTTCTTCATTGTTATCACCCAACAGGATATGCTGATGAGGCCATGCCACATTGCTGGAATATTTTGCAAATCGCCCAGGTCGTCTCTCAGGTTTTGCACAGACGAACATTTTTGCAGGCAGCTTCGCAGTGCACGGAGCAGGCCGAGCTGAAACTCACTTAGAGCGTGTTCTCTGCATCTCTTCTCATATTTCAGCTAAACTGCCTCCTTACCAGGGCCAAGGAATGCATCAAGCGCCATAAATCAGCCGCTTGATAGGAACTTGGCGTCCGGACAGCAGCGCGGAGAGCTGTGTTATGTAGCTACAGTACAGTAAAGATGTTTTAAGGTGAACATTACCATCTTGGAGGAAGAGAGGAGGAAAAAAACGAGGGGGAGGATACTTCGATACAGGGGAGTTTTGTCCAAATGACAGAGCATTGAAAGCCCGTCTCACCTCCTTCATCCAGCTGCATTCCTTTACTTGTGAATCACTATGATCACCCGGCGGAATACAGGCCTCAACCCCCACCCCCCCAGTCTGGCCCTGCCTTTAAATTTGTTTACACTGTACAGTTCGGATTCAGTAAATAGGTCATGTGTGGTGGAAAAACGTGTGCGCGCAGGTGGGTTCGCTCGGGCTCTGTATCGTGTCTCTTTTCCTCGTCGTGGCGACAGAGGGAGTTCATGTGAAGGAGGCAGCCGGCGCTGTGTGTGCCAGGTTTGTTTGTCACATCTCCGCCTGTCTGCGCCTTATGCAAATGGGCAGGGGGCTGGGAGGGGACGGCTCCATGGGAAACTGTTGGTGCTAATCCAGCATGTTGAACAGGGGAGGAGAGGAGTACTTTTCAATAAAGCACCCCCACCCCTCTGTCAAGTCACACACACACACACACACACACGAACGCTGTGTTCTCATCCTGTGCGTGTGCATGCTTTTGAACAAACAAACAAGGCACACACATGAATTCAGTCTCTCACACACACACACACACACACACACACACACACACACACACACACACACACACACACACACACACACACACACACACACACACACACACACAGAACACCTGTTTCTTTTCTGCGCATCCAAACAGACATGCTTTAATATGTGAACAAATCCCACGATCTTAAGACCCACTCTCAATCCACCGGGTGTAATACCAGGGTGCATTCAATGAGATAACAACAACCCTCAGTGTGATCGGCCTGTACTACCACCTAAAGATAGACTAATAACACGCTCCAACCACAGTCCATGACTTAGACTATGAAATTTATGCAAATGTGTGTGGGAATACACAGAGCCTGAGTGTACTATTTAAGACTAGTGCACTTTCAAAACAGCCCTCTTTTATTCCCCGGGCCCTTCTCAGCAACGTTTTTCCAAACAGACGCGGGCTGTTGTCTGAGATCCCGCACGTCCCTTTGCAACGTCCTTCATCCGAACAAAATTCTCTCCCATTGGAAATCTACAAAATATATTTTAGTAAAGCACCCTGCTGTCACTACTGCAATTAACAAGTTAAAAGACTTTTTCTTTTCACTTTCTTGCCAGGGGACGTGAAGATCAATATCCCTCTCATGTCTGTAAACTAAATATGAAGCTATAATCAGCAGCTGGTTATTTTAGCCTAGCATAAACACTGGAAAAAAGGGGGAAGAGCTAGCCGCAGCTTGTCTTGTTAAACTGTGGCTTTTGTACGGATTAAACAATTAAGACATCATGTGTTGATTAGCGATCTGTACAGGAGCTGGTTTGATACCAATAGGGCTGTCATTTTTTCTAAATATCAAACATCTTTGACATTAAAACACAATTACTTCAAATATATTCAAATAAGAGAATGAAAACTGGACGTTGTTCCATTTGTCTGTGGTTTCTCACTTGGGTGGAAACGTGAGCCCACGGATTGCATGGGACCAAAGTCGACATACAGCCTCTCCTACGTTCGTTGCTTTGCTGGAGTGATTGTCGGCTTTGCTTGCCAGCGGCCTCCATTTTCGTAGCAAAAACAGCGAAACATTACTTGCTTACTTCACTGATAGGTCAAGAGGACATGCAATAGGTCAAGCTGATAGTGAACGCCCTCTGCTGGATCAGGAAGCAAACTACTTGAGATGGTCTGATGGGATTTTTTCTAAATGAACCCGTCATTACAGTTCGAATATGAACTTTTCTGTGGACTATGGACATTGCCTGGTCTTTGGGTGATGTGAAACTTTTCATTGAACACTCAGAAAGAGAGCAAATGCACATATTAACCAAAATGCACAACTATTCCTTTAAAAGAGGACGTAGCCACTGGAACGTCTGCCCTTGCAAGATTTTATCGATTTCAAAAAAGACGTTTCCTTTTTGTATCAGAATCATGATCATTGTCTTGAGCACCAAACACTGTCAATATAAATCTTCCCCTTGGTCATAAACCAATGAAAAATCTGCACAAATTCTCCCTTAATGACTCCCTGCTTGATTAAGTGCATCACATTCATACTTTGATGCCAAAAGGTGAAAGAATCAGATTAATTCATTACCTTGATTCCAACCGCATATAAGATGAATATTATACTCCTGCCATAAAACCCGGAGGATGTGACAGAGGTCTTTGTGCCGGCATTGGCTCGTGTCCAACGGCCCAGTCCAGCCTCTGCACTCGCAGGTCTGTGTGAGAGTACTCGCCGTGCCCCCCCTCCCCTCTCCCCATCCTCTCTCTGGTGCACAGTCAGAGAACCGCAAGGCGCCGTTACCTCTCCTGGATCCATAAGGAGAAAAAGAGAGAAAAAAAAGGGGGGCGAAAGAACACAAAGGCAATCAACAAATCCCCTTTGCTTGAGCCCTGAGAAACATAATAGGGCCAAATCATCATCTATTTAGCTTCGTCAAATCACTGACAGCAGGCCTTGATAAAAGAGAGTGGAAAATATGTAGGGTGCAAGACGCTGCCAAGACCCTCAACGACTAGAGCCCCCCATTGAAGCCAGATGTTGACTCAACTGGCCAATTTTGATAAATGGCATAATGATTACCATTATAGATCTGGTAATTTTATATCAGCATGCCACATTGTTGGTCCGCTTTAATGATAGCCAAATGAACTCTGGTTTGTGCCTGAGGCCAGGTGGGCTTTTCTGTGCAGCATGCAGTGCCTCAACCGGCCATGAGGAGGGCACCCCCGCTGCGGACAGGGCACCTGGCCTCGTGCGCACCACTGATGCGGCCCGTTGTTGTCATCACATGTCCAGCAGAGCCCTGAGCCCATTACACAGGTCCATAATGAGACTTAATTGGCGCCTATGCCTGACTTTTGCCTCTTCCAATGTCCTCAATCCCATTAGAAAGGCTTTACTAGATCAGAGCTTCGTGTACTTGACACAGTGACCCAGATGGATGTTACCTTGCATGACCCTCCTTGGTCCCAGCAGACTGATTCCGCTGTGGTCCAAACACTGTGGACTATTCCTCTGGGATTGGGGTATTACAGTAGATTAGCTGGAGTATTACCACGATGGAGCACGGGTATGTGGGGTCATGGGATCGCTCCAGGACAAGAAAACTAATGTTTGCTTTCAGGGACAACTGTCACAGACACGCATGCGAGAATCAACGAAATCCAATTAGTTAAATGCTTAAAGTCAAATAGTTTCCTCTGCTCTGATCTGACGTTGTCCTCATTCCACCCCTACAGCAGTCCCTAACTTTGTTTTCCTCTTCCAGCCGGGTTTCCGAGAATCTCCTGAGCAAGGTGATCGTGGATGTTGCAACAGTTGTTTTGTACCGTAATACTTTATGTCCTCATGAGTCTAAGGTATTGAAAAAAGTTCAGCCTTATATATATTTTAGAAAAAAGAAAAAAGCAACACCCCCTCTTACTTTATTAATATCTTCTGTGGACTCTCGCTTTACACCCTTTTTACTATCAAGGGCCATTTTAATTTTTATAACATCCTTTGCAGACCGTACTAAATTATTGAACACATATATCACACTAACCTCTAATGGGATGGCTGGAACTGCTTCTCTTTGCCGACGAGCTGATGTCTGATGGTGGAGATGATGATGATGATGATGATGCGCTCAGCTGGTTTTAACCACAGACTGTGTATAAAGATAAATATACCTCATTCAGAAGGACAATTTGTGACCATAGACTGAGCATAGACAGAGACGACATGACAGCTCCCCAAAAGTGAAACAAAGCGCCAACTGATGGCTGGCTACCATATAGGTCATAAATCTAGCCTCCTTCATGTTAATGGATGGGACAACAACTAAAAAGTAAAATCATATGCTCTCAAAGATGATTTCTGTGATTTAGGTAAGTCTTTTTACACTTACATAAGTCCAAGTGATTATTTCCAGTAAGTACTTACATACTGATATAGAAACAGGTTGAAAGGTCATGATTGACAGCTGAGACTGACTCACAATCGTGACGTTTCAATAGCATCAATTAACGAATTAAAACCAAAATCACCAGAAAAATTAACACTTAGACATATGTATGTGCTTTTGTCTTTTTTTACCGTCTGGTCTATTGCAATCCACTTTATACAAACCCTTTGTAACTCGTTTGCAGCTTGTTCAAAATGCTGCTGCTCGTACTTTAACTAAAAGAAACGGGAAGGTCTCATGTCAGGCCAATCAATAGATCCCTTCACTGGTTGCCAGTTACATTCAGGATTGATTTTAAGATTCTTTTAATAACCTTCAGAGCTAAACGTGGTCTGGCCCCTACTTAGCAGCTCTTAACTCCCTACAATCCCAGTCGCAACCTGAGATCGGCCAGCCTGCCCTTGTTAGCTGTCAAGGCTGGCTACTCAGGGTGACCAGGCTTTCTCTGCCAGGGCCCCGAGGCTCTGGAACTCCTTGCCTGACGAACTACTTGTCTTTAAATCACTGCTCAAAACTTATTTTTACAGGAAAGCATATTTAACATGTGACTTGTAACTCGGTTGCTACTTTGTTGATTTAATTCCTTTTAATCCTTTTTAACTCCGCTGCCTATGACAGTAGGTGTTTAGTTTAAAAAATGCAGAGGTCATGAAGTCTGATCTACTAAGCGAGCCACATGGCTTTCATAGCCAGTAGATTTATAGTCAGATTTATCTTTAGCCGCAGCTTTATTTTTATTAATATTTTTACCATGTTTTTTGTGAAGCCCTTTGTAACCTTGTTTAGTGCTATATAAATAAAGTTATTATTTTAATTATTATTATGCAAGTGTGACAAGAACAATCTACGATGACAGAAAACCTCTCTGTGAATAATTTAATAATAATCCTAAACGTAATTTATACTGGCTTCAGTTTTGGGGGAGCTTTAAATACAGTTTATTATTGTGTTCACATTCTGAAGGAGGTTAACTCACCACAAAATTAGCCTCCATAGCATGAAGGCCGCTAACTTCCTCCATTTGATGCAGGAGTTTGGACTTTTGTCTTCACTGCTGTTTTAGTCCCATCAGGCCAGACAATGTATCTATTGTTTAACTTCCACAAAAACATGAACAGTTTGTCTAGTTCTCCTGAAAAGTCTCACATTCACTGCACCTGAGTTTCTTTTCTCATGAAAGCCGCCATTTTGCTTTTCAGTGATGACACGTGACAGAGACCCGTGAGTTTTCTTCACCCTGACCGTGACCTGACAGGTTCCCCCGAGGCACCAGCCTGCACAGGGCAAGGCACATCCTGCTCGACTCCACTGTTCCACAAGCCCTTCAATATCACCATCAGCTTTATTATTCCATATGTAAAGTGTTTAAATCCTAAAACAGACCTTTTCTAAATCAATTTTCATCTCATACCTTCAAACTTAAATCACCATTTCTGCTCTTAAATCTATTAGACAACAAAAAGAGCCTAAAACCCTTTCATACACATGTACCCCTACTTTTATTTCTGTGTATGTATTTTATTCGGATACTTCCATCCTATCTTTCTATTCTGTATGTTCCAATACTATGCTTTACCTGTGCTGTTAATGTTATACTTGAATTATTTGTATGTATATCAATAATAATAAAAAATCATACACTGTAGTTTTGGTATTTTAATTTTAACTGAAAAATGATTAGCTTTTCTGAGTTTTTATTTTTATATTCATGAATTGTAGAGCAGGCTGTAGAGGAGAAGGAGGCCCCTGCTTTAAGCTACATATTAAAATAAAGTTTCGAAATAATGTCCTATGAGCAAATGTAACAAATATTAACTATCCATTCTTTAAATGTTTTAAATAAAAAGCTCCTAAATAAATGTCCATGCAATGAACCAGCACAAGTGGCAGGTCTGTAACCATTGAGCACTGCAGTGTTTACCCCCCACCCATCCACTCCACTTTAAAAAACGTACATATAACTTATTTCAGATGATCTCATGATCAGATTAGTGACTGTATGTCAAAGCAATTGCATGATGCTTGATTTGTATAGTCATGTGTCTCAGCTTCCATTTTTGTGATGTAATCTCTGCAATCCCACTTTAGGAAAACTGTGGGAAAAGTTGAAGGACCCTCTCCTGCTCCAAACCCCCAAAATATTCAAACACTTCTCCCTTCAATGAAAAGAAAAAATACAAAACCCCCCCTCCTCTGTGACCCACCTGATAATTATCAAAGACACTAAATCCCAAAGTGCTTTTTTTTTGTTTCCCTTAAATTTCCAGTCCACGGGCTTCACTACAGAACCCAATCAGATGTGTCTTTTTCCCTGAGCGTCAGTAACAAGAAGATTCAATCTGAAATCAGACTTTAAACCGGAGGTCATACATAAGAAAGAAATCAACACAAGAACGAGCAGCACATAAAAGTCATTTTTTGTAGCATAGCTCATTTTATTGTTTAAACAGTTTTGCATAGGAAATATATCCACTTCCAGTAATTGACTGCAGAAAAACAGCTGCTAGCAGTATAGGCTGGATATAACAGTAACAATCACAAAAAAAGTTGAGCCTTTATTTACACTGATTTTAATCTTGTGGCAATTTTAGCCCCTGCACCAAATGTAACCAGCTTGAAGGCGTCGCCAAATGCTCGGCGTTTCTAAAAATCAATAAAAAGAAGGGATATCAAGGCCTTCGCTATACAGTTCACAATGGACACCTGTGACTCCTAAACTGTAAATGAAAAGATTAAAAAAAAAAAATTAAAAAAAAACAACAGAAAAGGTTTCCAAAATTCCTCTAAAACGTACATTCAGATACATACATAGACCTTTGCACACACTTGCAGTGTAACTACAATCACTACTGGAGACTGTTTACATATTGTTTTGTTGGTGTTGTTGTTGTTGTTCGCTATATAGTCATTCCAACACGATTCATAAAGTAGACATGTGTGCGCAGAGGGAAGTAAAAGTGCCACAAGACCCGAAAAAAATGAGAAAGAGAAAAAAATGAAAAACTAACTCAGCCCTGCAGAGAAAACTGGTGACGTATTTTTAAGAAAAGACATTTCATCAATTCACTGCGCTTAAAATGTAGCACTGAAACCCCCCCCACCCCACCCCTTCTCCAAGCAAAAGAAAAATAAGAAGGAACCTCAAACCTTTCCTCTCGCAAATTTAGAACAAGCTTGATGTGGGTATTGTGTGCTGACATAATTACAAAATTAATAAATCACAAAAAAAAACACCAAAGATAATAAAGAGCTTATTTCCGGATGAGTTTGCCACATTCTGTTTTGTGTGATGCCGGTTTTTTTTTTTCTCCCCCCTGTCACATATGAAAGTAAGTCTATCACATTTTACAATTATATACAACAGACACTTGGACAGCTTGAACAGGCACTGCATTGCTATCTTTTTGTCTTCTTTTGGTGAGTGTTACGTCCTGTAAAAATGCTGGTTTTCATGTGTTACGAACAACCTGATGCCAAGTGACTAGCAGCTAGCCAAAGTATGGAAGGTGTGTATTGCTCATGTAGGGTGAAAGGTTAAGTTTGAATGTCTCCTTTAGGTCTGCGTGTAAATATATATACATACAGTACATATCTATATATAAATACACGCCCGTTCAGTCCCTACAGGATGTATGATCAGGTAAAAAAGGAAAAATCACACATATTGCATGAGTGCCACAAGTTCTCCTTGCATAAAGTCGTCCTGCCTCTCAGTGATCGTGGTGATCAACGACATAATACTTTCTAAAATATACATGGGAGCGTCACAATCTGCAGATGGGTGGAACACAGATTCAGATTTCATTACGTTTTCTAGAGCTTTTCCGCAGGTGCCTGAAAACACTTATCAGCTGGAAGGTACAGTACCCTATTCTGGAGCACCTGTGAAGAAATGTTTGTTTCGTAGTGTACACCGAGGGTCTCCCTACATCGCATTAGGCATCGGACAGCATGTGGAAAGTGCAAAATGAGCGATGCCGTGATGATTTTACAGATTAAGTCCAAGAAGAACAAAAGCAAACGGCCCAACATTGGCTGGTCGATTCCAAAATATTGCGAGATCTAGCACCAGTCGTCTCGAAACGTTTCCTCTCCACAGAAAATAAAAAAAAAACTATATCTGATAGATCCATTGAGGACGTTTGTCACTGCAGATTCTACCCTGCTTCTCGTTTTAAGGTCAGGTGCATTCTGGGGCCTTTTTTTTTTACATTTTTTTTATACTGGATAAGTGACATCACCTCCCAGCTGCTACAAGAAACACGCTCACACCACGATCTTGTTGGACAAGAAATTCACACCCATTTCCAAAAAATAAAAACAAAAATTAAAAGAGATAAATCACATCACACTCGCTATGGCCACACTAATGAAAGAACAACAATTAAAAATATTCATGAAGTGTTTCCCAAATGGAAATATCTAAGCACTAACCAAGTTCAGAAATAATAATATTAATAATAAAAAAAACCTTCATTGCTGTTGTTTTTATATTTTCGACGTTACATACAACAACTGATGAAAACATTTTAGATTCTACTAATCGGGGAAACCTGGAGAGTTCTAACTCAAATCCAGCTTCCACAACAAATAAACAAAAACCCAAATAATTTTTTCCTAAAATGGAACTGACTCATTTTTTCCCCAGAATTGAAGATTAACAAATAAGGGCTTCAGAGAAGATCTCTCGACAAAGTTTACAGTGTACAAACTCCTGTCCTACCGCAGGCTTTTTTTTCTCAATAGAAAGACCCTCATCTTCTCTCATTGTGTAGTGTCAGAGGCACTCGATCACAGACTCTCACGCACACATGCACACGAACACTCGAGCTGCCAAAGCAGAGTTCAACCCCACGGACTGCTGCTATTGACGCCATCGGGATATTTACCTTTATGTACAGTCTCCTATTCAAATAAACACCAACAGCACAGTGACCCTGACACATTTTCTATCTCTCTTACACACACACCCATTCACACACTTGGGGACAATGCACTTCAGTGGGGTTTCCAATGGCCAAAGGCTGCAAAGCACTTATAGATATTCTTTTGAGATCGAGAAAAAAAGAACTAAATAAAATAACAGTGCACATAGAATGGGGTGACTTTTGAATTTTTTTCCCCCTGGATAAGAAATCTGGATGAAGACAGAGAGATTGAGCTTGACTTGAGGATTATTTTTCCTAAAAAACAACAACAACAAAAAAAAAAAATCTGCTTCTTGGCCCTCTGCTGGCGTCGGAACGTTTCCGCGCTAGTGCCGTCTCTCCGAGGGAAACGCGTCTTTCACGATTGTGGGGAAAGAGTGCAAAAGGTGTCGTAGCAGCATCGGAGGCGCTAATATTCGATTGTGATTGATATAAATAATGCCCTGTATACGCCTGAGAGATTTCATTTGAGACTATAGGGTCAAAACATCGTACGGGGGAAGAAGACGATTGCCTATGTGCTATTTAAGTGCTATTTTTTTTTTCTAGTGGATTCTATTTAAGCCTCTGCTGGACCACTGGACATGAAGTAGGAAAACACCACGCGTCTAATATTGACTTTAGCATTCTCTATGGGGGACGTATCTCAGGAATTGACATATGTGCATATCATATATACATTTATACAAATCTACTAGTTATAAAATACTTTCTAAAGGCTTGCTTGAGCCTGTCTGGAGCTGATTTGGACAGGTCTCGAGAGCATTAGTCGGTGTGTGATTGTTGCGCAGGTTACAGGCCACTTCACTGATGTGTTTAAGGCATCTACTTGGGAATTGCATTCGGTGATGTCTATAGAATAGTAGCGTTTCGATGAGAGCGCTCAGCGGTGATGCGTCCTCGGCTGCAGCTCCAGGGTGATCTACACGACGGGGGGGGGGGGGGGGGGGATTGTAGGCGAAAGGATTTCTTTTTTTAAATGATTGTCATACTCAAGTCAAGCCGTCTCTCCTGTGGAAAAAAAAATGAAGTTCCTTCAAGGTCACGCGCTAGCACCCCAAGTGGAAAGTTGAAAGTAAGAGTCACAGTAGACCAATCAGTGACTTTGCAGCCGTAGAAAGACCAAGGGTGCATTTCTTTTACAAGTACTTCTAGAAAAATACCGCCCCTCCCGCTAAAACTTCCAAATTAAAAAATACACTGAAACATGTCTTACTGTCGCTCGGTAGGCCTGTAAGCTTAAGAAAGGAGATTTTAAAATTAAAAAAAGACCTTGTCATACACTGCATAGAAAGCAGTCCCCACTTTGGTCAATAAAAAAAAGGAAAACACCCACAACAACAACAACATCATCAACAACAACAACGACAAACAACGATATCAACAAAATAAATGCATTACAATATTGTCTATCTCCAAACTAGCCTCTAATAATTGACGCATCTATAAGCACTACCTACATAGGCAAAACTTGGTATTGCATAATTTTCATAATTCTGACATCCACCCTCCACAATAGTAACTGGAAGATGAACACAAATGAGCATTGAGAAATAAAAGAAAACAACAAAATAAAAGATGACAGGTTATTTGAAAAACCACCAAAATACTGAGGAAAAAAACAAAACAAAAAACGCTGGTTGATTACAAACTTTAAAACGGCAACTATACACAGCCTTGATATGCAATGTAACTGTGAGATAGAGTAGTACATGAAGTTAAAAATCAACAATTTCATTCAGAGTACAAAACAATTCTTATCATAAAAATGTTAATTTTTTTTTTCTATAATGATAAATGCAGCAAAAACAAGTGTAGTGATGTCTCTATATTCAAAGGCAAGGCACGTAATGTGGACTATATGTCATCGTGCAAATTAAGAGTATTTGAGAATTTCTTTTTTCCTGGTATAAATACGTCTGGACTTGGAGAGGCAATGGCCGCGCGAACATGCCGTGCACAATTCTAGATTTCAGGGATCTGCCACCACCTGGAGTCGATAATTTCAGTTTCCAACCTCTTCCACTTGCAGAGTTAACCTTGCACAAACTGTAGCTTTGCACATAAGCCTCATGTACATCTCCATGGATTCAAACTTTGCATTCCATATTTTTTTTATATATTCTGTAAACATAAGCTTTAGAAGCTGATGGCCAAATGCATATGCTCTTGATCTTATCATGAACATTTAAAATAAAAACAAATAAAAAGAAATGCCATTTTTACACACTATGTGCGTCTCATTATTTATGTTCATTTTTTCTTCCTCTAAAAATAAATTAAAATTAGAAAAAAAACAACTCCCCATATTGACGGGAAGGGCTCAAGAGGAAGAAGTGCTGGTTTTGCTCATCAGCGCTGCACAGGTAGCTTAGTGCTTGCCTTCACATGTCTTTCATGCTCTATGTTTTTCTCGTGTGAGGAGACGGTTACGTGCCTGAAATCAAATTCCAATGTTTTCTAAAACATTTTTTTTTTTCCCATAAAACCATTTAATATTTATCCCCCTTCCTTTAGAGTCTTAGGGCTGACAGACTGATAGCTTCCCTTCAAAAATTCAATTGCACTTGCCTCTATTCGAGATTTTACTTAACTCTCCGTCTTTTCTTTTTAAGTCCTTTTGTAAAGGAGTTGCAAATTCTTTAATGAGGGGTCCAATCTCAAGCCAAACATTTAGTGTTTTTTGAAAACCACATAAAGAGTTCTCAACTCTTACTGTAAGTGTTTTTTTTTCTTATACATTAATTCTTGGAGTAAGTAGCAATAACAGAATAAACAAAGTCAACACATTTTCTGAACAAAGAGTCATATCACAGTAAACTGAACTCAAAACGGAAGAAGAAAAAACACTCTGAATTCACAATTTTTTTTGTTCCTATGGTGTACACAGTGAATCGTTTGACATGGGAACGCCTCTTTTCAAGAGGTCGCAGTTAAGAGAGCTTAGAGTCTCGGAGCCATCCACCAGGCAGAGGTTGTTTTTACACAGACCTCTTCACTCGTGTGTACGTGTGTGTCTATGCATCAAGATTTTACATCCTTCCCCCGACATGAAAAAATAGTGGGAATTGCCGCTAAGAGACTAGAGTGTCATGCAATGAAACATTAAGGCATCTATACATCACAGTATTTGAATGAACTGAAAAGTTCTGCAAACACAACAACTGACTGGTGGGTGCTGGGTGTGGGATGGGCCGGGCCGGGTCTTTC
The DNA here is from genome assembly GCF_009819705.1 of Hippoglossus hippoglossus. Taxonomy (NCBI): domain Eukaryota; kingdom Metazoa; phylum Chordata; class Actinopteri; order Pleuronectiformes; family Pleuronectidae; genus Hippoglossus; species Hippoglossus hippoglossus. The sequence continues at coordinate 7,281,256 of NC_047168.1, forward strand.
TCTTTTTTTTCTTCCTTTTTCCTCTGAACCAACCCTCGTCTTCACTTCACGGACAGGGTCCATCTCGGGGGGGGGGAGGGACGGGAGTCGAGGGGGGATGTGGGGGCACAGAAGGGGTGAGATCGAGGTTGTGCAGCTCGTGCTGCTTTGCTGGTTTCGTCCATGGGCTGCGGACACCTGTAGTGCGAGCTCTGCACCACCGACACCCCCCAACCTGCCCGTTCGCCCACGGGGGTGTCATCTGGCCTCTCGTGTGTGTGTGTGTGTGTGTGTTTCAGTTCCCTGTCTCAGCGGGGACCAGGGGCTCACCAATGATGTTTATGCTGTAGTTCTGGTGGACATTTGTTGGCAGAATCGGAGTCCCGTTCGACACTTGGAATGGAACTAAGCTCGCCCAGGTACCAGGACTGCGGAGAGAGAGAGAGAGAAAAAGAAAAGACACAGACGGAGAGATTAGTCATATGCCAATAATCTTGTTTGTGCAGCATGCAATCAAATTCTCTCTTTTAATTATCCTGAACGCCAATGACCGGCATCACTGCTCTGCTGACAGTCATCAAGATTCAAGGTCTTATTTTGATTATTTCCCCCCTTTTTTTTTGTCATTCAGACAGAGAGGAATAGCAGCACTCGCTCGTTAATCTGAGCCGAGGTGATGCCACTTGATTCCCAGTGAAGGACGTCGTGTGAGAGGGGCCGTGGCACAGGCCCTCGTCTTTGCACTGACGGCAGCATTGAAAAAGAACAAGGAGGGGGAGTGTGATCGGTGGTGGCTGCGGTGGAGGAGGGTGGGTTGTGGGTAAAAAGTGGAGGGGTGTGTGTGGAGGGTGGGGGGCCTACACAAAGCTGTCCCATCCCTATTCATCTCACGCTAATGGCAAAACAACACAGTGATTGTTCCTGGTGAGCAACGGTGCTAACTGAAAACGCGAAGCGGGGGAACAAACAGCGCGTTGTTCCCGAGGGGTGCCGTGCTACGTAGATGTCGGATAATTAGCCCCCACCCCCTGCGTTCCACCCCCCACCCACCATCACCACAGGTCCCCAGGGTGCGCTCATCTGACACCCTCTCCCACCTCTCGCACCACCCCGGCTCAGTCTATGAATACCTGTGTCGCACACGTTACAAACTTTTTACTCTGTCCTAAAAGTGTGTTGGATGGACGAAGAGGGCCGTGGGGAAGAGAGATGACTGAGGGACAAAGAGGAAGAGGACAAATGAGGAGGAGAGAGATGCAGAGGAGAAGATAAATGATGAGAAGAAGGGAAACAAAACCCAGACAAGGCTAAAGATTCTGGTTCGTAGAGTTGGAAAAAAACCAGACTCGATTCTGTGGAGCTTCAACAACAATGTCTGCGTCCATGAAAGCGACTCATCAACCAGTCTGAGTTTTCTACAAATCACCAGTCACTGCTCTTTTTACTGAAAACAATGGAAGTGCAAATTCAATTCAACTCATGGCCTAAATAGTGAAAGAAAGGAAGGACAGAGAAGAAGAGATGTGTTCAAAATAAAAATCATTCAGAGTTTTAGACTTCCGTGTGCAAAAAGGAAAAAAAGAGAAAAACCTCGAGGCTGAGCTTCTATATCAGTTTTTTTGTCCTCGTGCTATCCTCTCTCTCCTGCTTCCCTCCCTCCCTCGCTCTTTCACTCTGCCAAAAATCATCGGACAGGAAACGGGGGATTAAGTTTTTCCTACCTTGCTGAACAAAGAGCGCACAGAGTGGCCAAGTGCTGCAGCTTCTCTCTCTATTTCCCCCCGTTCACCCTCTTTCTTTCTGTCTTTCCTCCCTCTCTCCTTCCACCACTCGGTGCTTGAAACTCTGCTCAGGTAATGGTTCGCATTAGGGGGACCACACAGCCACAAAAGCAGACGCGCGGGCCTTTGTGAGCGCTAAACCGCCAGATCGGTTTTAATCTTGTTAGAATTGATGGCTGTCTGTCTGTATCTGCGTCTTATAACATAAAGCTGCGCTCAGGTGGAGTTAAATAAAAGTGTGTGTGTGTGTGTGTGGAGGGGGGGGGGACTGAAATCATCTGATCTTGTACATTAGTATGACTGAGGACCCTATTGAAAGAAAGTTAGACCCACCAAATATAAAGACTTGTACTTTTAAAATTAGTTGCATTAAGAAAGCACATACGTATAAACTTTTCAATATGCTATATTACAGGAATTCTGGGTAATGTAGTTCAAATATGTCAAACACTTGATCCTCAAAAGGCTTTAAAATCCCTCTATTCTTATGACTTTATGTTTTTGCACTCAAAGCAACTTCGGACGGGACTAAATCCTGACCTCCGTCGTTGCATTTCCTCAGGTAACCTTCAAGACGGCCTTCCCTCACCCTGTCCGGCTCCCAAACCTCACTAATTCTACTCCCCGCAAGCACAGCCCGGGCATACAGCGTGCTTCGTTTAAGGATTAGCTCCCTAAATTAGATTATCTAATGGCATCTTAATGGATTGCTGACCCATTTCCTGCACAATGGCAACATGCGAGTCTGGCAGCGTTTTAATTTGGGGGCTAGCACTGAAGAGGCATGGCAGAGCGCAGCGTTTAAAGGGCAAGCGAGATAAAGAAGAGAAATCGGCGCGATTTCATCTATACGTCTGACGGTTTTGTGAAGAGGAGGGTTCAAAAGAAATATAATAAAATTACCATCTCCATCCTTGTAACAAAATAAACTAAATTCAGTTGGAGTCTGTTTTATCTGCGCTCATTAGTGTACACCCACATGGAGAAAAGTGGAGGCGTTCGCTGCTGTGTGAGAGGAATAAGAGACTTGGAGCTGCTGCTGCTGCTGCTGCTGCTGCTGCAGGGGACATTTTTCTCTGCTACCTCCACTGGCCTATTAGGAGGCCTGTTGAAGGGGGCTCTGCTGTGTGCATGTGTGTTTGTAAAAAAAAAAAAAGTAACTTCAGCGAGCACAAAATGAGCTGTACACACACTCACTCGCATGCACACACACACAGATGCTCTACACTTCCAGGGGAAAAAGGGGGGAAAGGGAGACGTAACAGGAAAAGGCTTAGCTCAGCTTGCTCCGTGGTGAAATGGTTCAGGTTTTTCTCCCCCCGAGGAGGCAGAGAGATACAGTATGGAGGCAGGGGGAGACGAAGGAGGGGAGGGGGCATTCTGTAACTTTAAGTTAGGGAGGGTAAAGCATGACCTCAGCATAAAATTAAACAAAGCTAAGCTTGTTCCAACATAGAGACTTAATGGCTGGAAATCTGACCTGAAATGACTTTTACTCTACATGATTTGATTTGGTTCTAAATGGCTTGATCGAACTTTAGTGTTTTGAAATATGAGCGTTGTGTGTTTGTCTGGTGTGAATCCATGAGGAGCGCTGCAGTCATTTTGTAGTGAAGAATCACAGAGCAGAGAAATTAAATCATAATAAATCGGACTGAAATCAAGCTCTAACATTTGCTAGATTTAGTTTAGGGTGCATTAAAAAACCTCTAAATCACATAAAAGTACAAAGACCTATTCTGGGGGAAATTGCTGGCTGAAAGAAAACATAAAATATAGAACTTAACTAGATCCAATGCTTGCTTAAGGTGCCAAAAAATAAGAAAAATCTGCTAAAGTAAGAACTCTTAGAAAGTATTGGGAAAGATGAATTGCAGAAAAAGTTTACTTCTTCGTCTGCGTCTTCTACGTGTATGGCTCCTCTTTTGAATCCTGAGATATTTATATTCTTTTTGTTTTTTCAGTTTTCTAAAATAAACATCATCAACACGCCTTCCTCCATGATGTGAATTCCCCGGACATTTTCCCCCTGTATTTTTGCATGGGCTCGCTCAGACATTTGTCGGACATTTTTACGAGGGGGGGGGGGGGGGGGTTTCGCAGAATGTCTGGAGGCACTGACTCGGGACATTTGTATTCTCACATCCAGCCCCTCTGGAAAATGCATGTTCAGCACAATGTCTGAAAGCAGCTTTACGGAGAGAATGAGATGAGGGAACATAAAGGAGGGAACAGAAAGCACCAGAGACATAAGGAAATAAAAAGTGAGTTACGTTCATCATAGAAATGCATGACCTCATCTCAGGAGTCCAAAAGGTCAACCTGTGAGATTTCACTGTAGGAATAACATTCACAGCTACTGGCCAGAAAATTACACTTATATGTGAATAGATATGTAAGATATGTGAATTTCTGAGATGTGAGAGGAAGACAGTCAGGAAAAACAGACATTATATGGCATTGTCAAGCATTTGTGTGTGTGTGTGTGTGGTGCGAGGGAGACAGAGAGATGGCGTGAAAGAATGAAAAGGTTACCTTTGCCAAGCAATCCCCAAAGTGTCGTCAGTGGCACTGGGGCCATAATGCCTGCCGTTTTGAGTCACGCTCCAGTCACACTTCCTCAGCTGTCAATTGAAACCTAGCAGTCAGATCACTGGGCCAAGACAACTTCCACTTCACATCACACTACAACTCAACACTCTATACAGACACAGATGCATGCAAAAGGGCCTATAAAGCAATAAGCAGCACAGATACAGACACAATGACTCCAAAACGAGTCCTAACGGTTACTGACAATCATGAAAATAGTGAATGGAATCAGCATATTCATTATTTAATTGGTTACAGATAACAGGTAAATCAAAGCTATGGCTGAAACACATAGAAAGAAAAAGCATGCAGACAAAGTTAGAGGCTAACCTGGAAGTAAAAAAACAAAACGGAGTTAGTGACATAATGTGAGTGGCATCATATCGGTAGTTCATATGTGAGTGGTTACTGCTTTTGTTGCAATGAAGCCATGCAATCCGCTGGATGCATGCACCCTGTCGATAAGCGCCGCTCCGCTGTAAGTGCACTTTCAGATTCAGGATGGAGTGCGCGAGCATGCCCTCAAACATTCAGACGCTTTTTCATTAGCTAACTGTTTTTATTGATTAGGGGTCAAAATTACAATGGAGTTAAACACTCACGCACACACACACACACACACACACACACACACACACACACACACACACACACACACACACACACACACACACTCACACTCACACTCACACACACACACACACACACACACACACACACAAACCCGTTCCCCTCCGCTTCACTCGAGACATGCAAACCTTACATACAGATTACAAATTACTGCAACCAAAAAAAAAAGGAAAACACGCCACACACAAAACGGCGTCTCCTTTGCATGCATTATGCGAGCGCACGTGTCGGCAATCCAGCTGAGAGCTATCTCTGCCAATACCAACCTAACCTTGCCCTGTGGTCAACACATTCATTTAGTAATGTATCGGGCTAAAACTGCACTGTTAGCACTCTGCGTGCACTGGCAGACGTTGTGCAGAGGCACTTAAGAGGGATTTAATCAGATATACGCGCACGCTGAATATTCAAAGACATTTGCAGCGGTCAAGAACTGTGTTCTTTTCCTTTTCCTCCGTGCACCTGGATGAACACATCAAGAGATGATGATTGGTTTCCGAGTTTTTGCCACATTGAAATTCAGTTATGTTCAGTTTGTTTCTGCTGCTTTTTTCTGGAACAAATGTGAAGTAGTGGCAAGAAACGGGAGGATTAAGAAACAAACTACCACAGAAAATTAATCCTAAAAAGCTTTGCAGTGATTTAACTATGCTGCAATTTGATATTTTTATTCTCCAACTCCTGATGATTAAAACTGAATAAGAAGAAATGTTGTTCCATCCAGTGTGTTTTGTAATCATCGAAGGTTGGGAGACTGAACGCCACCCCCATGCTGCTCCCGCACTCTCCAGCCTGACAAAAGCCTGGTAGAGAATGTGCGGGTTGGGCCAGACGCTCGGTGCCACCGCTCCTCGAGGGGCTCGCCATCTGTCCGCTGGCACCGGCACATCAGAGTGGCACAGGCAGTGGGGAGAAGGGGAACGTTAGCTAAACAGATGCGGGCAGATTGTGGATTAGGATCCTTCCTTAGATAATACCAAATGACATCTGATCACGGATCTTTCCCTGCGGAATGCTAGATGGTGGCATTCCCTCGAGGGGTTAACCAAGGCGAGAGATGAATGGAGGGGTTTTTCACACATTCGCTGCCTGGGAATCGTAGAGCAGGTGTGGGAGTGTGTGGTGGTGGTGTTGTTTTGTGTGTGTGTGTGTTTTTTTAATTTTCTGAAGCCTACTGTGCCTGTGTGTGTGTGTGTGTGTGTGTGTGTGTGTGTGTGTGTGTGTGTGTGTGTGTGTGTGTGTGTGTGTGTGTGTGTGTGTGTGTGTGTGTGTCCAAGGATTTCTATATTTGTGGTGCCACATCTTAAAATAGGCTCTGCATGGAAAAGTAGGTTTTAATACAGAGTCATCGGGCAACTTTCAAGTTATTTTAACACCAAGGCCCAACAGACCCCTTAAATTCTAATATAAATCAGTTCCCTAAATATGCCTGAAGTTTTTTTATTAAGATCCATTAATTATTCTCTAGGAAAATGGTGAGAATGGTGAAAAACGCCCTTTCTCGCAATGTTAAAGGAAGGGGGAAAAAATATTCTTGGATACGCCCCCTGATCCGGATCAACACCAAAATTATTGGGTTCCTCCCGGACCCATACAAGAATCCAGGGGATCTGTACATATGTGATATTATAGAAACAATGATTACAGTTTCCCAAAAATGTAATAACTTTCTGAAACTCCTGTTTTTTGTCTGTTTAAAAGAAATCAAAGTTGGATCTGTCAGCAGCAGAGCCAGATGCAGAGCAAGTCATGGCCTCCATCCATCACACAGACGGACAGACAAAGAACAGTCCACCTCCGTGGCACAGCCCCAATGCTGACCACATTTAAAAAAAGAAAAAAAACTCAGCATCCGAGAATCTCACTCAATTCTCCAGGCATGTGTGACGTGTTTCCCTTTCCTACCCAGCCAGGCGGCGCTAAACGGCCGAAACAAAACAACTCAAAGTGCCAGTAAAAGCCTCGTGGATCCCACATAATAAACATCCCATCGCCACATGAGGACAATGACGGAGCGTTCAGTGAAAGTGTTTCGTCCTGAGGGAGTTTGGCTCAGCGTCGGTGCTGCTCGGCGAGCCCAGATCCCAGGCTGTTAAATCATACCACAGCAAACAAAAACAACTGAGACAAGCAGAAGTGTGATGAATCAATGTGGAGACTGTTTAGAGTTCCTTAAGTCGACAAGGGCATTTATTCATCTGTATATAGCAAGTAATCACCTTCTAGAGAGGTGTCACTGTTGCGCGTACAAATCTCCCATTTTTAATTTCACATCTTAAGCCGCCAAAACTCTGAATTGAGTAAATCCAAAGATATCCAAGATGATGTGTTCTCCTCTGCTAGGCCAGAAATAATTCATTTTGGCAAGCGGGATCACAAAACTCTGTTTTAGGATAATTCAATTTTGAATCATTACTATTTATCAGATGAAAATAACAGTAAATGTTTTTTTATTATATTATCCAACTGTATTTCTTAGGAGGATATTTATACGCGTATCGGGCTGATTTACACTTCAGATTCTGGAACAAAAAGTCCTCACAGGCTCTCGGGGCAGAGCGTTGGACAACATTCAGCGGGTCATGCAGCTTCGCTCAGACTGCTGCTGTCTTGTGTAGTCACTTTGTACCCCGCTGAAAGAAGTAGCAAGGCTACTAGAAAATGTGGAAGACAAACTGTGCGACATCAGCCAAGTGAATCCTCCCTCTCCTCCCTCTCCTCCTCCTCCTCCTCCTGCGCCGAATAAAAGCATCCCACGTCTTCTGACAAACATTTAGGTTTTTCTTTTTTTTTTCACCTACTCTGATTTTAGGAAAATGAAAGGCAGAGAGAGAAAACGAAAGACACAGAAAGAGAAGCGAGGATACAGAGGCCAGCTTTGTCATTTTTTTTACTAAACATAGAAGAGGGGGAAAAAAGCGAGCCGAGCAGAAACCCAGCGATCATGGCGTAGCCGCGTGCAGATGCATTCAATTAGTTGTGGTTGGAAAAGCCTTGGCCTCAGACCAGCTCTCTCAACAAGACGGGGTGGGGGGAGAGGCACTCTCTCCCGTCCGACAACACCGCAACACTCCTCGCCTCGCAGACGCACAAAAATCACACACACACGCGCACAAAACCCACACACACAGGGTCACCACATCTGTCCTAGGAGAAACCGCGTGACGCCAACTCTAAATATTCCTGCTCGTGTACCGTAAATGAGGGAGTGCACTGATTACAAGTGGTGTGTGCATGTGTGTGTGTGAGTTTCTGAAGTAATGTGCGAAGGAAATATACAGTTGAGCACATTACACTCTCAAAGATACCCACACGTCCCATCCATCTTCTGAGTGGTGGCCACACAATGACAGTGAATTTCCTGACACTTTCATTTCTGTGTTTAAAGTCACCTCAGGAAACAGATGCCCTTTTCTAGTCTAGACTGGGAATTAAATTAAAATACAGTCACTAAAATGTAAATATTACTTTTTTATCAGGACTAATAATTCAAGAGAAAATGTAGCAGCAGTGTCGTTTGTGAGATCCGTGATTTTTTAAATCTATTTTAAGGATGTGTCACTAACATGTGCTTGATTCTACACTGCCTACAAAGCGTTTTGTTGTTAATATACAATAGATATCAAATTCAAATTCTGGACACAAATTGGAAATATTAAATTCTAGGTTGTTTAAGGACCTTTAAACATCAAAGTTAAACCTGAGCTGTGGGTGAAACTAAAATTTACAGCAGCAAAGAGAGAACAGCACGGTAGAATTTAAAGCAAGCAACATTTGAGGATCAGTATGAGCTGCTATCTTTAGCCCCGGTAAGCCTCCGTTCTTTTGAGGTCTGACGAAAAAAGAATATATGTTGCTATTTATTATGCCAACAGTGAGTGCTACGCTTGACCTCAGCCAACCAGTACTCTAATCTGATCTGGAGGTGCTCAGGACTAACGAGAAAGTTTAATGCTTCCTACAAATCAAATTTAGAGTGTGACTGGCTTTTTGCGGAGGGCAGGGGATTCACATCTGATGTGCGGAGGGACATTGGGGGTGACAGAAAATGATAGGATAAGAGTAGCGAGTGAGCTGAGGCTGAGTGCGGAAGGGAGGGGGTCGGATGGGGTAAGGGTGAGCTCTCACCTGTTGCTGGTGGAGGAAGGTAGGATCTCTGGGGCTCAGGCCTACAAAACGATTAGCCGTCGGGGTGCCAGGGGATGAGTAGCCTGGGTAACACACCATCACAAAAACACAGAAAACCATGATTGCATTGCAATGAGCATTTCAGGAATTCACCATGTAGCTGTCAGTTACTTACAGTTGACTATGAATTTAGAGTCATTTATCAAGATTAAAAACAACCAGTCGTAAAAGCAAAGTGCATGTGGGGTCCCACAGGGTTCTATTTAGGGCCCACTCCCATTTTAATTTCTTGGTTTTTTATAATGTGACATTTTGAGGCTACTTTACAGATTTTACATTGAAGATGTTAAAGAGCAAATTTAATCACTTTTTAGCACTTTACTAGCATCTTATTTTTAAACATCACTACCCTTGTTAACATTGCAAGTTCAGAACCTCAGTGCCCCTACGACAAAATCTGCAAACCCTGAGCTGTCATGTAAGAGACACACAAAACTTTTAATAAATTGATTTTGGGAGTGCTGGATGATTGGTCGTGGGTGTCAGTGGGAGACTCACCTTCTGTGGATGTGGTGATGGGCTTGGTGTCCGGCATGGAGAGCGAGACAGGTCGCACGGCGCTGTGATGCGGGGAGGGAGCCAGGACTGGGGTGAAGTGGCCTGGAACCTTTCCTACCTGACCACTGCTGTTAGGCTGCAGGTGGGGGATGGACAAACGGGGAAAAAATATTTTTATATTTTATTTCAGACAATAATTTATTTGTTCCAGATCTGAAGGATGTTCATGACAAACATGTGGAGTGGTTTCATCTATTTCTGGAGTTTATCAGCTTTTTTTGTTTGGTAAGATGAGAACAATGTGTCGGCTCTCTTTTGAAATGAGTTGTAGAGTGCTGAACTAGAAGTGAAAATATAATCCAGGGCATGTGCAGGAAAAAGAGCCTTCAAATGTATATTTTAATAGTAATTACAACTGAATGTTGTTATCTGCCAGGAAATCATACACAAAATAACACAATTGCAAAAGACGCTTCTGTTTTACAAAAGGGGCACATATGAGAGGTGCACTTGTTTTGTCTTCCATCAAACCTCTAACCTCACAGAAGATAAGGCACACTGTGTCCGGTGACACACGTTTAGCAGCTCTTGCTCACTTGTAAATGTGCAGTTGGGCAGAACCCACACGTAAAAAAACTACACATTTCTAAAATGGTTAGCAGCACAAAACAAACTAAATGTTCAATCACACCCTCATGTCCAACCCCCCTCATATCCCTTAACTGCTCAGTTTGCCCTCAAAAGCCCACTCACTCTTGCACTTAATGCTCCGCCTGAAGAAAAGATTTTAGTACTTGCAGTCGCTGCATTGTCACAGTTATTACTAAAAACTCTGGGGGGCACAAGCAACAATAGATCCTCAGTCCCCGGCGCTGGATTTCCTACATGATTTTAAACAATGATTTTAATGGCAGCCATAAATGAAATTTAAGAGGACGCGGGTGTAAAAAGGCTGAGAGCGCAGGCAGGAGTGACCTGCTACAATGGCGTGAATGAGAGAGTATTGGGAAAGCGAGTCGGAGAGACTATATATATGGAGGACGAAATAAAGGAAGCTAGTGGGAGCTTCTCTTTCAGATGGCTGGAGACTGTCTGGGGCGTTCGTTTTCGGGGGGCCGCCCCGGGTTCAAAACTCAAACAGGCCTTTTCGGGAGAGAATTGTGTCCACAGGGTTCCCTCCGATGTGAATAGAATGTTTAATTAGAGTGTAATATAATCTGCGTTAAAGCAAGCATAAAAACATTCTGGCACTTGTCCATGGGATTATAAGCGCTGTGTTATTTGCTGAGCCCACCCCACCACCACCTCCTCCAATCCTCCTCCCCCAGCTGGTCTTCTAGCTCTCTCTTCCCTACAGGACCCCATCTCTGGCTCCCCCCTCCTACCCTCTTTTCGCTCCCCTTTCTCCAGCACCCCAGCAGAGGGCCAGTTAATTCTGCACAAGAGCCGGGCCCTGGCAACGGCAAATATTTACAACCTTTATCATTCCCCGCGGTTTCTCTCTAGAGTAACAGTCTCTCCGCCTAACCCCCCCCCCCCCCCGCCGCCGCCGCCCACAACCCCTCTCTCTAACCCGCTCCCTGATCTGGAGATGGAGCCGTCTACGAGGCCTTTGTTTACAGTGAGAACAGCGGGGATATAAAACTCACATAAATATCACACACAGCTCTCTCATCTATAGAGACGCCTTTTTCTCTCTCTCTCACACACACACACACACACACACACACACACACACACACACACACACACACACACACACACAGGCCACAGTGTGCACCCAGAACGTAAAGCCCTCAGCTATTTGATTTACAACAATGACTCGATACAGTTTTGCGTATCACATGCGGCTGCGAGAGCAATAGTTTGGTTGACTTCTTGGTTGGAGTCAACTGGTTGTTGTCTTTTTTTTGGGTGAAAATACAAGGCTGTAAAAAATGTGCTATAACATTTGCCATGAGAGTTATATCAAACTCAAGAAGTGGCCTTTCAGTCTGGGGATGGCTGCAAAATGAAAACTGGTTTAATGTCAGTATTATTTCATTCTCTGTAAATTATGCTAATAATTAGCTCTCTATTGGAATTAGAGGTTTCTCTCTGGCCAATATTAAATCTCCACATGAAGGGTCTATTAAAGGGTTCCCAAACGGTGGTCACCTTAAGGGTGTAATATGTATATATATATATATATATATATATATATATGAACTTTAGGGCTTGAGAATAATAAACCCAACACATTTACATGTTTCTTTTATAGACATTGCCTTACACTGTGTCTCATTCACAGACGTATTCATACACAGCATCTGGAGCAGTAAGGGGTTCAGTGTCTTGCTCGAGGACACTTCAACACAATCTGTAAGGAGCCAGTAATTGAACCAGGAACCAAGAATTTAAATTTAATTGTAACCTATGCCGTAAATGAAGAGAATGACCGGCAGCCGGTTTCACATAAAAGAATAAAAAACAAACAGGAAAAACAGGATGATGTTTCTCTACTTGCAAATGCACTAGTAATGAAATAATGACAAATGCATGCTGTAACTTATTTAATCGTTAATCTCTTGAGGTCAGATGGAAGTGAAGCCAAACAAGGTAACAAACGACCACTTGAGGCCACGAAAAGTCGAGCCAAAGCAGTCTTAGACTGGCTTCTTCAAAGACAGCACAAAAAAGAAAAGGAAGAAGAAGAAGAAGACTGACCTGGTTGCTCTGTGGGCTGGACGGGTCGTATGACGGCACGTAGCTCTTGAGGGGATCGGCAGGGTTGAGGTGGGGCGGGTAGCGGATGGTGGTGTGCGAGAAGTAGGGTGACGGCGCCGGGGGCAAGATAGCCGAGGCCGGGAACTGCAGGGGCGAGTGTGGAGGGGGGCTCCTCGTCGATATAACTGCCGGAGAGACAGACAGGAGAGTTGAGAGGGAGATAGAGATTGAGTGTGTGTGTCTGTGGGGTACAGAGGGAGTTAAGATAAAGCGATCATCATCGATTTGCTCGGCTAAATTAAGTATCAACATCGATTTTTTTTTTCAACTGCGTTTATGAGGAGAAAGTCCATTAAAGCTTCAGATGGTGGTTTTTAAGTCAGCGGGGAACTCACCACTGTGTCCTACACCTGTTAGGCCTGGGTGATGAGGCTGAGGGAAAGTGCTGAGTCGTGGTGAGGAGTCCTGCGGAGAGGTCGGACTGAACAGCGTCTTCTCCGGCTTCTTCATGGTGGGAGAGGACATGTCTGCTGGTAGGAAAAAAACACAAAACCATATATGCTTAGATGCCTTATAGTTCTTAAATGTACAATATGTAACTTCAGGCGCTAGGGGTCTCTCAATCAAGTCAATAACAAAAGACGTAATTTGATGACGTTAAAATAAAATGAAGTGCCAAAAGTGAATTATGGCTGAAATTAGGCAAATTTGAACTATATTGGATTAATATTATCAGGGGACACATTTCTTCTACAAATGAAGTAGGCAATGAAGACAGAGTTTGCAAATAAAAGACGTTGCAAAGGTTCAAAATCAAATATAATCTGTGGTATCACTACAAATGTACTGGACATAGCAGAGAAACGTAAGACCTGTGGAAATGTTGCTTTTGTCACGTCCCAGCTGAACAATGTAATCCAGCGATCTGACGCACAGTTAAGTTCACCGTGGTGTACAGTTGGTCCCTCAAAAGAGGATTTAGGAATTTCAAGACCCTGACGTAATCTTTAATAGACTATTACAACATAACATCTGCTCACCTCGGCCTAACACGCTGTCGGACAAGCTATTCTAATTCCCCATGAATAATCTCGGCTAAGGCTCAGCTAAAGATAAGAAATTGGGACAAGTTGCTCATTACTGCGGCTCGACACTTTCATGAGCAATGCTCTGCTGCAGTCACGAACGCGCGGCTTTCAATTTTCTACGGTGTCCGAGGGGAACGTGATAACAAAAAGATGCAAGGGTCAGTGGCCTGGGAACATTCATCAAGTGCTTCTCTGCCACATCACAGTTTCTCAGGGAGTATAACTTTCAAAATCTCTGTCCCTGAACGTGAGCTAGATATCTGCGGCATAAACTGCTTTCCCACAACAGGGGAAGGATCCACCCGAGAGACGGGAAGAATCACTCACTTCCAGAGCGGGGAGAGAGCGACAAAAGGTGGCTGGAATTCAGGGGGATTTCCCAGTCTGAGGTTGCAAGAGGATACAGGCTTGAATGTTATATACATATTTGTGTCAGACGGAGAAACAACTCTTCAAAAGATTGACAGTTTTTCCATGTGAAAATAGGAAATATTCTCTGCGTTGGAGGTGTTCGGGTTTAGCTCACTAATTAAATCCTTCAGAGAATACGTTGGACTGCCTCTGGGATATTACACAGGACAATTAATTACCAGGAATCAAACACTTTAATTAGTTTAAATAAAAAAAGGACCAAAGTGTTCTCGCATTGAAATCAGATTAATGGTCATTTTTAATCTGATTTATTTCGTATTAAATGGGTGAATGTGTACGAGAGCATAAAAATGACATCAACAAAAAAAAACTCCAGTTCTTTAAGCGAACAGAATTTTCCCAGAGAAAAATGCACGATAGAAACTATGTCTTCCTACATGGTGAGGTTTTGCCGAATGACAACCATGTGCGAGGAATGACCGCTTGGCACATGGAACGGCCTCATATGGGTTTAATATCACCCCACTTCTCATTTATTCTCCCCTGACAGAATAATGGCTGTCTTTGGAGAGTTTCCTACCCACTGCTTTCCCTTTCTCCTCACCCCAAGTGTCTAAGTTTACGCAGAGCAACAGTCAGGCCTTGTGCAATGGGACGCACTGAAATTTCAATGTACCCACATTGGGCTGTGGTTAAATCCCACGAGTGCCTTTCTGCTTATTACATTAAAACAAAAAAAATTGAGCTGCAGAGAAACACAACAGAAGAGGTGTACAGAGTTCAAACAAAAGCTAAAACCACAACACGCCCGGTTGAGGGAAATGTCTGGACGTTTCCGATCATTTTGCATGTCCCTGTCGTCGGATGAAACGTTCCAGCAGCACCGGGAGACGACGTAATGAGACTTTTTCTCTTGCAAGCACACTTGTTTCTCCAATAGGTGCGTCTCTCTCTATGTATGAGCTTTATTTTGAACTCCTCTCCAACTGGTTCTGTACAGTACAACTGGCACAAGATCATATAAAGTCAAGCCAAGACGTAGAGCTCTGTTTCCTGATGAGAGAGGATCATGTGACGTGATTTGCCCCGCAGGCCCAATAGCTCTACAACAGTAATTTCTCTAAAAGAACAGCCTCTCACAAAGCAGTCACAGCAATGCCTGTTCATAAAGAAGACGCTACACCTGACAGTTGAAAACGCACAACTTGTCTATCAGTAATTCAAATAACCAGTGTGCTTGTTTATGGGTAGCCAAGTCACGAACATGGCCGGGAACAATTTGTTCTCAGCGGACACTCTGTGCACTATGTATGCAGCAGGTGTGAAAGAATACAGATTTACATTCGGCAGTTCAAATGGGTTTAAACATTTATGTGACTGGCTTTGCCTGGGGCTATCTCTGTCACGGTATGTATTTTAAGAGGGTTGAACAAGTTCATGTGCAGATACAGCCAGATGCAGTTCATCCGCAGTGAACAGGGTGGCGGCATTGACATACAGTGACTCATGACGAGGCTGAGAGTTAAAAAGAGTTCAGTCGACAGTAAGAACACACAATGAGAGGTGTTCACTTTGATCCCGTCCGTCTATTTGCATGCGACGAGGATGGGGAATCAACACCCTCTGCTGCGACGTTGTGTTTGAGCATTTGTGCAAATGTGCGAGCGCGGTGCAGGGTGTCGCTGACGAAGTGCGTCCGTGCGAGGCTAACCTCCCATGTAGGTAAACAAAGGCGGTGAAATTAAAAAAACAGGAAAATCACCTCCGTCTCTGTCGTGCCAGTTTGCCCGACTGCTGGCCGGCGAGCTGGGTGACGAGTAGAAGTCAGGTCCTGTCGGGCTCGTGTCCATGTTCTCCTCCATGTTGACGGTTTTGGGCCTTTTGCTGCAGACATGAAGAAGTTTGGCTTTAACATGTTTTATATCATGATTTTTACAATTACAATTGCAAATTTAGGACAGTTGTTTTTAGTTTCCAAGGAAGTTATGTTTTCACCCCTGTCTGTTTGTTGGTTGCTTTGTTTAATTGAAAGGAAGATTACGCAAAAACTACAGGATGGACTTCTATGAAACTTGGTGGAAGGATACGGTATAGGTCAACGAAGAAGCCAGTAAATGTTGGTGCAGATCCGACAGACGAGAATGCTGTTACCAATTAATTAGTGAGTTTTTCGAGTTGTTGTTGAGTGGAGAGCTTTTTAACCTTTGGACAGAGCCAGACTTGCTGTATCCAATTGTTTCCAGTCTTTATGATAAGCTAAGCTAATAATAATATCATAAAACACTGTCAGTGCTGTGATGTTATAAAAGAAAGAACCTTTCCACCCCAACTCTGAGCAAAAGAGCTTATTTTGCTGCCGTGACTTCAACTGACCTGCCGGGAGGGGAGGACAGGGAGCGGTGCAGCCCCACGCTGGAGTTCAGGTCGTGGTAGTAGGGTTGGCTGGGCATGTCGGCCATGGAGAAGTTTACCGCCGCACCGTGGGTGATGGGCACTGCAGAGGACACAGAGAAGAGAAAAACAAAGGGAAACAGTTACGCTGCGATCGCAGTTCAATGTCAGCAGCGTTGTCAGATTGAGTGCTGTCTTTTCCCCCAACCTTGCATCCGGAGACGCACAATTAATTACAAGACGGCGTGACTGAGCGTTATTGATGCTTTGCATTTAACAGGCGCAGTGTATCAAATTAAGCGCTCCCTACCCACAGGTTAACTGTCTGACCATCACAGGCGTTTCTGCTGAGCACGGATTAACAAGGCGACTGTTTTCACTTGGCTATGCACAGGGAAGAACATTTTCTCCAGTATGAATGAATCTTTATTATGAATAAATGAATGTATATTACTGTTATCATAATTATATCTAAAGCCTCTTTTCCACCAGTCAAAAAAACCCACTAACATCTGGCTTTTGTCTGCAAAAATGACAAATGACTCCGCAGCAGAGACGGCTCTGGCTCAAATCGACAGCGGAGGAAACATGGCACCCGGACATGACGCAAAAACAGAAGGGCAAACTCCTCTGCATGCAAAGGGAAAGGAGAATGGGAGGGAAAATTGCATTTTTAGCACGTTTTACCCATGTTTAAAAAACCTGCATATACAGTACCTGCTAATTTTGGTGTAAAAGAGGTATAAGAACACAAAAAGAATATCCACAGTGTATTTATTGCTAAAAGCCAGCACCAAAGCAGGCTATTGTTGCTAAACAGAATCATTTGTGATGCATCAAAAGTTAGATCTCAGAAAAGTTTAAATCTAATACCCAACCATCAACTTCCTTCACTTCTCTGTGGCTCAGTGCAACACTCAGCAGTTTTCTCGCACAGTGATTTACGATGGAAAAGGTGTTGTTTTTCTCACTGCGGTCAAGGTGAGGGATATTGTTTCAAGGGAGGCCAGGCCAGTGTTTACAGAACAAAAGGAGTTCACCACCCATCCTCACTCTCTCTCCCTCTCTTCTCTGTCTCTCCATGTCTCTCTCTTTCTCTCTCTCTCTTTCTCTCTCCAGTGTGTGGCCCCCGCGAGGCAGCCGGCAGCTCGGAGCGGTCGGTCGGGTTTTGCAGTCGATGAGAGGACGGAGTGTGTGGCGCCGTCTGTTGTGGTCTGAGGTTCACCACTGGCACGATCCCTCCGCCAGCCTCCGCCCTGGCAGCCCACTGCAGCTCTGGCAAAGGCCCCTGCCCGCTGCCACCCGCACCAAGCTGTTTGTGGTGGAATGCATCCGGCCTGAGGACGCTGAATACAAGACCATTGTTTTGCTTTCTCATTCATGGCTGAGCTTACCGTCCAATCATCTCTCTCTCTCTCTCTCTCTCTCTCTCTCTCTCTCTCTCTCTCTCTCTCTCTCTCTCTCTCTCTCTGTGCTGGTTTCTCTCTATCTCTCTTTCTCTCTTCTTGGCTTGGAACAATATTTGCGATGCCACTTGGCCGCCCTGCCAATCATCTCATTTAATAATCTGGGCTTTGACTTTCAAGCTAAAAAAACTGTGAATGAAATAAATCATTCCGCAAAAAAAAACATTTGGCAAAGTGCCTCTTCCAGCAGATTACCTCATCTTACTGTGTACTATAAATTATGCTATAATTGCTGTATAAGAGAAAATGTAGTCCTCACAAATTTAGATCAACTGTTTAATTTGCCCGTGCTTGCCCCCGTTTTCTGTTGACAAAATATTTTTACGCTCGCAGCCGAGGCTCCTGTTGCATTAATGAGTGTCCTCGTCGAAAAACGCTGCCTTGAACTCGCCAGCTCGCTTTGATGGACTTCAAAGAATGTCTCAACAGCCTGGAGAGTTTGGAGAGGAGCGTGATGACGGACGAGTGGCCGCTCAGATATCTTCCTGGGGAGTGACCGGCTGAGTGAGTGACAATTCCTGTGCGTCCGTCGACCTTTTTAAAATTCCAGCCCGACTTCAGTTGAGTCTTTGGTGGAACCGGGCTCTTGGTCGCATGAGAGGCAGGCACGCCGGCACAACGGCCATCTGGTCGAGTGTGTGTGTGTCGGGGGGGGTTGCAAATTAAACACCTTACAAAAACACAGTCTTTCAAAAGGATATTCAGTTGTGACGCGAGGTGGTTAAGACAACCTGGTCCGTGCTCCTACATCAGAGCCACTTTGATACAGTCAGGAAATAGAAACCATATTAACTAATAATGATATTTGTATTTCACGTATGTTGTGAAATGTTAAATGCTGCTTATTAGGATGTACCTGTTGTTGAGTTTTGACGTTTTAGAGCATTTTTTCTGTAAAACGTACAAGTTCAAGGAGGGGATGTTTTCACCACTTGTTCAATGGTTTGTTTGATTGTGAACAAGACTGCACAAAAACAACTGGACAGATTTTCACGTAACTCAGTTTAAGATGTGTTATGGGTCAGGGAACTACCCAT
This sequence comes from Hippoglossus hippoglossus, assembly GCF_009819705.1. Classification (NCBI taxonomy): domain Eukaryota; kingdom Metazoa; phylum Chordata; class Actinopteri; order Pleuronectiformes; family Pleuronectidae; genus Hippoglossus; species Hippoglossus hippoglossus. The sequence goes on from NC_047168.1 coordinate 7,299,984, forward strand.
CACATTTTGGTGCAGATCCAGATCAGGGGGCAGATCCAGGATTTTCTGTTTCTTTAACATTTTCAAAATGGTTGTGAAATTTGAGTGCATTTGTAGTTGAGTAAGACATTCACTTGTAATGTGAATGACTTCATCACTTTAACATTCTGCCGAAGATGATGTGGTTAATTTTATTGATTTGTCTGACAAACTGTAAAAAAAGATGTCCTCAATTTGCTGTCATTTGACAAATACCTCTTTTACACCACAATTAGCAGATATACATGGGTTTTTTAAACACGGCTAAAAAAAAGCGATGGACTTCTTTTCTATCGCCAGAGTTTCACTCTCAGTTATGTTCGATGTCATTAATGCACCCACAACTGAGGCGCTCTCTCATCTCACTGTCTTGACATATTAGTGCATTCATTGCCGTCTCTACTGCATAATTTGACCCGGGAGTGAATGCAGATTGAATCCATTCCCACTGCAGACAACTGGCAGATGTTAGTGGGTGTTTGTGTTTTTGACGAATGGAATTTTTTTAAGTAAAAACAGACTCAGAAAAGTTGTCGATTCATTTGCCATGGTTCAAATAATCAATTAATTGGCCTACACTGAAGTATTCATGACTGATGACAACTCTAACCACAAGACCAGAATAGACTGGTACACTCAGTTCAACAGAGAGCACAGTGCTGTGTGTTTCTTCCGAACACAGGGGTTATTGTTTACCACAAGCATGTTCCAGCTGAGGCTGGGGACAGCACAGGTAAACGGTGCCTCGGGGTGCCCTCAACTATTAGAGGGAAGAGGACTCCTGGAAGAACAACTGTCAACGACTTCGCAGAGGGCAGACATGTTGATGCAGACACGCGCAGGTCCGTGCAGATGGCTGTGCGCTCAGGTATTCTCTTATTGCGAAGCAGACTTGCCAAACTGGATCTACTGCCTCCCTAAAGTTCTATAGCGGCGGATGTCAGTAAACACACTGATTGAGGTGACTTTTTTTTGTGAGATTTTAAGGTAAATCCACTAATATATGTTCTCAGTTGTTTAAATACACGAGTTTGTGAAACGTAAGGAGAGATTTATGGGCTCTGCTCATTCACACAGGTGTTTTCAGTTCTATCACCTGGTTAGACCTCTTCTCATGGCTGTGTGGGCGTGTCCAGACTGCAATTGATTGACACCAGCCTGACTCACATTATAAGACAGGAGCCAAACTAGAAAAGATGGCGGCTGCATGGCACAAAATCCCACCTCTTCCCCCCCAAAAAGCCAGTTGTCTTCTTGTAACAGCTAAACCACATCGAGCCAATGGTGTTGTTCTGCTGATGCGAGCGCACGGCTGAGGTTTAACTAATCTGCACCAATTACCAAACACATGCGGTGATAATTCATCTTTATTTATTCGAACATCGAGATGTTATCTCAGACTTAAAGCGCATTTGTTTAAGTGCCCTGGTGGGATGAGCTGACAGCGTCATGTCACGGCTGCTCTGGATTGAGCCGTAAAACAAGCTGGTGTCATCAAACGTTGCACGAGTGCAGCATAAGAGTGGCGCGCATGTTGTGAATCTTACTTTAGGGCAAAGTCAACAAACTTCTGAGGTGGCTTTTCTTCAGATTGGACTGGTGATTCGACCCTTTTTTTAACGTCCCGGTGCTCAATGAAAGTGCTGTTGTGCCTCGCTCCCCCATTCATTTAGGCAGGAGCCAGAAAATAACCATCAAGGGACTTCGCTTAGCTCGGGGCCGATTGCTGATAACTGAAAGAATAACTGAAGAACACTTCTGTGTGTGCGTGCGTGCATGTTTGTGCATGTGTGTGCAGGGTGCAACTAAATAAGAACGTGACAGTTATGTTCTTACTTCTGGACACTCGCACCAGTTCTGAAACACTGAAGACTCCTGATTTGATGAAGCTGTCTTCCAAGTAGACTGTGGACACAGGCACATACAGGGAAATATTAACAGAAATACAATAATCATAAGCTTGAGCATTAGTTAAACAAATCAGATATCCTTGCAATTTACTAGATACATAATAAAAATGAGTAGAATTAAATTAGGGATAAGGACTTGCCTCTGTATTATGTATTTCTTTGGGTGTTAAATGAACAATAATTTTGTATTAAATGCAAAATAATCCCAAAATTAGGGCTGGATCATTCTTTATTTTGCCATTAATAAAGGTGCTTGTCTTTTATTTTTATGTATTTCATATTCATTTTTAACTCTCTTCTTTTTATTACATTTTAAATCTAGCAGTCGAAATGAGACGCAGAACGAAAACTTTCCCTTCTCTTTTTTTTAATATTTATATTATATAAATATGCATTACATTACATTATGTTCTGTTCCGCTGGACCAAACCCTTCCGTGCAGTACAAAGAAAGAGACTGGCTGGTGTGTGTGTGTGTGTGTGTGTGTGTGTGTGTGTGTGTGTGTGTGTGTGTGTGTGTGTGTGTGTGTGTGTGTGCGTGTGTGTGTGTGTAAGGACGACAGAGTGACGCACTTTTTGAGTCAGACTCAAACTCCTGCCACTGAGTGGAACGAATGAGCCTCTGTTGAACACAGTCGATCAGATACACACATAAAACTTAACTGTCGACAATTACACTATTATCCTTGGATACACTATCACAGCAAGAAGCATCCACCTTGCAGAGTTATTAAATGTGGTATTAGATTATTCTGACAAGGGGAGATTGCTTCGGGAGCAAGATGAGGCCGTTTCAGCACAGTCAGATTTTTCCGCTCCTGTTTTCAGAAAAACTATTTTTAGAATAATAATTATAATGTGTATTTCTTGCAATGTTGAAATGTTCGGTGCAACGCTAATCAGAGCCTGCCAGTCAAGTGAAACAGTCAGATGTGTTATTGACACCCAAATGACTCCGGCTCTGCTTTGATGCTGTGCCGAGGGCTCTCGGGCCGTGCCAGAAAGATAGGCAGCTCGACTGGTACCTACAAAGCCTAATGACTCCTGTGAGCCAACGGCTTTTGCAGGGGGGGTGGACCGTGCCACTGCCGAAGGCCTCCCAGGCCTGAGTCATTGGCTCACTGGCATGTTTTCGTTGGCACACGCCTCGGCAGAACCTGCTCTTGAGGTAGAAAACTAATTATACTTCTGGAACTATTTTCATACCAACATTGTGACGACACAGCTCGGGTCAGTTCAGGGAACAGCTCTGTCAGAGAATACTCTCCGCTGGCTCGACTCACCTTGATGCACTCCACCACCAGCCAAAGTTGCAATCTGCTGTAACACTTTACGCCGTGTTTGATGTTGCCACTGGGATGATGACAATTCAAATTTAACGATCCTATAAAATTTTAATTCCTCCTGAGTCCACGCAAAGTTAAAAACGACAGCCTTGGTTAGTGGATGTCACAAAGAAGTTGAATAATAGTTCGGATTTTAATTTAACACCTTTTACAGTAAATATGTCAATTCAGGTTATGTAGTGTATATTGATGGACCCTTTGTATGCAGTTTAATAACTACACTATTAGCAGGAGTGTTTTTGTCATTTGAAAATAGCTGCTTTTACGAACTTGACAGTAGAACACATGGTTTGTGACGAGGTTGCAGCCTGGTTTTATTACAGTGAAGGCTTTGCTACTCTGCAAGTCACCGAGTTCACAGCAGCTCAGCACTATTCAAATGAGGCAAGTTATGCTGCGCACAGTTTACTGTGCAGCGGGTGCGCTGCAGAGGAACAATGGAGTAGTGACAGATGGGAAAAGGGAGGACGAGTGATACTGTACATACCTGGAATAGGGTTCTTGCCTGGCTCATTGTTACTGGGACTTCCTGACTGCTGTGAGTCTGCAAACATGTAGAGAGAGACAGAGAGGAGGGGCCACGTTAGTTTAACATGAGGACAACAACATACCTTCTCTGGTTTTTCCTGTCAGAACTGATTACTTCCAGTAAAGAACCTCATGGCCGCATGAAAACATTGTTTCCTTATAATAGAAAATACGTAAATCTGAACTATTACTTTATTCATGAGTATTTATTTACTTTCAATCAATGCTTGCTTCCTACTGTCACTTTGAAATTAAGAAACACATTCTATCATAATGCAGAAGAGGACAAAGTGCAATTCAGGACTCAGGTTGTTTCCTTAAATTTCCTTCCGGGATGACTAAATGTTTTTCCTTATCTGCAAGTCGAGGAAAGCATACCTACTGTACGTTACACAAGACGGCTTTGTTTGAACAGTATTATCATGAATGGGAGGGTAAACCGAAGAAGAAAAAGCTCTGTGTCTGACACAGGATAGCCTGAATGTTTTTTACCGGCAGACCTCGAGGTAATTTTTCAAAGGGGGCCGAGGGAGTGTCGAGAGGGTACAGAATGTGTTCAGTCCTGCTGTGCAAGGTACGAGCACAGAACAAAATGTGGAGAGAGGACAAGAGGGGCGGGAAAACACAAGGAAACATGAGTGGAATTCTTTCCACCCGCTACGGTGCACAGGCTTTGGTATGAGATGGCCCGGATTGACGTCTTTTACCTCCGAGCCCCGCTGGGAGGGGAATCTATCAGTCCGTCAGTAGCTCCTGCTCTCGTTCATGCTGACGGACCCAGGGGCCTTTTTGCCTTTTTTAAATTGTGCAGAGTTAAAGTTGTGAAACATCACAATTAACAATATGAAACAATGTCTGATTTCCACCCATGCATGAGTTGATGGCGTTTTTGTGAGTGCAGCGTCTTGAGTGGAGCCCCACACGGATTAAAACCGGCCCGAGCCGAGACGACAAGGTGGAAACAGTGAACTCAGATACCCCTGTCGAGCAACAACACCCATGTTCCTGCCACAGCTCTCATGAGCTGCATTACACAGGCAACGGAGAAAAGGGGGAAGAGAGGGGGGGCGAAGAGAAAGAAGAAAAAAAAAGTTGAAAGATTTATCCCTTTCTTGCTCTCCCTCTATGTCTCTCTCCCTCTCACTCTTGTTCCCCCTCTACTAAATTTGACTATTAAACAGCGCTGCAAAAACAGAATGTTCTTGGCCGAAGCTCAACAATGACAAAGTAGGGAGGGAACAGGACCATACGTTAAGAAGAAGAAGAAAAAAATCCCCCTCTTTTCTGGGTGTTTAGCCCCCAAAACGCACGAGAAGTTATGGTCCTACGATATATCTCTGCTCTTAAAACTTGACTTGTGCTTTTTCGAGGTTTTAGAGGATCTTTTTACGGTCTCTCAGAGCAAAAGAGGTTGAAGAATGTTTCTAAGTCTTAAAACTGTACGTCTCAATTTCTCAGAACCTAAAATTGTGTCTTAAAATTGCTCGTTTTGTCCAATTAGTAGTCCAAAACTCAAATAATGGTCTTTATACAATTAAATATAAAACAGTGCCGCTGATATAAAACAAAGCATTAGAGGTTTCAACACATGAAAAGTAAACGAAAGGAGCCGAACCTATTCACTACACTGTTTAATGTGAAACCAGAGGATGTACAATGTGAAATCCTTGAGCTGCAAAAGTTCGGTCCAACAACCTCGCTCTGCTCGAGTTCTACAAACAGAACCGACTTTCGCATTCCAACAAGACCATGTCAGCAGTTCTTGTCAAAACTGGCTCGCTCAAGACGGACTGACCCAAACCAAACTGGCTGCAAGTAGCATCATCATCATACCATCTGACATCAGATGCCTCGCCAGAGAGTTCCAAACAATCGCTGTAAAGAGGTTATAGGGATATATGTGTTTAGTAATTTAGTATGGCCCACAAAGGATGTTATAAAAATGTAAATGGCCCTCGATACTTAAAGGTTCCCCCACTCCTGCCCCTGACACACACACACACACACACACACACACACTCAAAGTCCGTAAAGCAGCTTTTGTGGGTGAGCTGAGGTTTGTGTGGATTTGGCACAGCACATGTCCACAGAGTGATTGCAGAGAGCTCAGTGGCCTTGTCTCCCTGTCTCCTCCCACCACCACCACCACCCCCATGCCACATTGAGAGTCATCCATCAGTCTAGTTATGACTGCCAACCCCAAGCTCGCTCCCCGAGAACTGCTGAGAGGGGAAGAAACGGATTGAGGGATGGCGGGGGGGGGGGGCACAGAGGAGAGGAGAGGAGATAGACCCTGAAAAGGTAGCGAGGGGAGAAATGGAGTGAGGAGGTGGAGGTGGGAGAGGTGCACCGGTTTGTTTTTTCCTCGTCTTCGTCGGGGGCTGAACAGGCAGCCATGACAAAAAGAGCAGATGGTCGTGGCAATTAGAGATCCCAGGAAGCATCCTCCAGCATGAGGCCCCACTGTAGCACCAGGAGAGACCACCTGGATGACTCAAGGTGGGATGCAAGCATATGGAGCATCTGCCAGGCCTGCGCCAGACCTGGAAACACCTCCTCTATTGCATTACATTTTACCTTTGACCCAGGAAGGGCTGCTTCATGCTCCCTGTCCTTCTTCTAGTTCTAATGGGATTTTATTATTGAGTACCCAGGTGCATATATGTCAGCCAGGCCGCGAGTTTGCTCTTTTTATCGATTTAGGACGGTTTTGAAATCAACAGGTATTCAAATAAAACCTCATTTTTAAATCATACACAAGTAAAAAACAAAATTATCCTGGATTACAAGTTGTTGAATTTAAGTGCAGATATAAATTAACTGCAAATGTTATATTTAAAAAGGTAAGAAAGTGGATACAATAAGAGGAGCATGAGTCCTGTTATCTGTAGCACAGAGGTGTCCTGTGCAGAAGCCCGGGCCAATCTGATAGTCTTCAAATAAACAGTAGTGTAACCTGCAAATAAACAGTTGCGGCCGAGGAGACTGAGCTTTGCCCTGGAAGCTTGGCAGGGCTCGATCACAGAGCCAGACACCACACACACACACACTCTCTCTCTCTCTCTCTCACACATAAACACACATAAACACGCACGTACACACACGGCCCTTTTCCAAAAACAACATTTCTTGGCACCAACCGTCCCTGCCACTTGTTTAAATAAACAAACCGGTTCATGAGGGAAGTGAAAAAAGCTGTACCACGTATGAATCAGATAATCTGTTGTTACTCAGCAAAAAAAAAAGAAAGGGAAAAAAGTAGCAGAGGGGGCTTGTGGATATTTTGGATGTGTCCATGAGTTCTTACACCTTCTTGTCCGGTGGGATACTTATCATTCCACAGTAACGATTAGGGCAATTAGGGGTAATGGCAACAGAAATCTGGCTCAGCAAGAAAGTTTCTCAGTACTCGTGAGGCGTCTCCACGCCCAAGTGTGTTGCTCGCCTGGATTTTATAATCACTTAAACACTCACACACACTCTCACTAACCCACCCACTCATTTTTTGGCATGATACCCATTCTGTTCACACTAAATTGCGGAACACACATACACATTCACAGTGTGGATTAAATTAGCCAAATACTGTAGTATGTGAAACTTTCTCCTTCTTCTTCTTCTTCTTTTTTTTTTTTTGACAGCGGCGATGCACGTTCCCAGCCCGCAAACACTCGCAGACATGTACAGATATCCTCCACAAAAAAACAGTGCGCACGCGCGACACGCACACCCTGCAGATGCATACCGCTGTCGACATTTCAGGAGGAGAAGCCTGTCTGGCAGCCATTTTATGCCGAGCGGGGTTCTGTGCACATGTATAACACTCTGGCTGCCAGAGGCATGGGTCCCGAGCCAAGACGCATTTCAGCAGCCCGGGGAGGCGAGGGGAGGGCAGTGTGGAGGAGAGGTGGAGAGGGGTGGACTCGCAGAGAAGTAGGGAAACAGGGAGAGGGAGTAGGGGCAGAGAATATCGACCTAATTACGGAGCAGCTCCGATGCGTAATGTTTCGACAATACAGCTGCTCCTGAGTAAATATTTGATGTGGCCGAGCACACTTTCTGCTCAGTGTCCTCCTGCTTTTCTTTCCTGTTCCGCTGCAGGAGACTCCAGCGTGTCCCTTGTTGGAAATGCATAAAAAATGAATGTGTGTCTGTGTGTGTGCACGGCACAGGGTCATGCAAGTCTTGACAGTATGCATAAATGACTGTACATGTGCCGTGTGTGTGCGTGCATGTGTGTGTGTGTGTACTTTGTTCCATGTCCTCCCCTGCTCCTGGTTTCTATCATTCGCAGCTTTGTTGATGACCTCACACTACTTGGGCTGGCTTCCAACAGCCGGCAGAACCTGCTCCTTTCTCCAAATCTCTCTTTCTTTCTTCTCCTCACTATCTGTCTATCGCTGTCCCTGCGCCTGCAACAGTATCTGTCCTCCATTGTACCTTTTCATACCCGCCTCTGTGTATATCTACTATTCAGTGTGTATCTGCGACCATATCGTCTTATCTGGTGAAAAGTGTATCTTTTTTGTTATTTGTAAATTTTTTCCCCCTCATATCTTCTTTTTCTTTCTGCGTTGGCGCTCTCCCCGCTTTGCCGCCTTTTTATGCCCCCTCTCTCTCTTCTCTTTCTACCTCTTTGTCTCTCTATCTCTCTCTTCTCTCCATCCCTCGCGCTTTGTTGTCTAAACAAAGTGGCCTTTATCAGGATGAGCCGCAACCCAAACAAGCCAAACAAAAGATATGGGCGAGGAAATCTGCCCGCAAAAGAGGGAGGATCTTATCGTGCCAGCCATTGTGTGCCAGCCTGCCAACTGGCGATGCCCCCCGCACCACTGACCCCTCCCTGCAAACACATTCACACACACACACCAAATGCTGGCATCCCGGCACCCCCCACCCGGGCTCGTGCATGGCATTCTGCAAAGGGGCTGGCACCTGACCTGGCCGAAAGGAGAGAGATGTTGCCGCCGTGGGTGAGGAGGAGATAAATGTGCATGGGAACAGGACGCCATCTTGGGGTGGCACTGTCTCACAAGGAAGACGAGCTATGACAGCAGTGAAATAAAAACTCAAATGCAGAGAGTCTTCTTGGTTTAACTATTTTATATGTTTTTTAGTATGCCTGGATGTTAAACTAAAAATTCCTTAACCCCTCCCATGCATTACTGTTCATCATTTATTATGAGTGATACCTCTGCACAGACAGATATGGAGAGTATTGTATTGCTGTGGTGATGTTCTACCAGTAGTTCACATACACTGTGTGACACTGTAATGATTATCTCATAATTGGAACAAGGCTAGTTGACTTGTCTTATTGACTTAAAGGAGCACCTGGTAATCCCGATAGCTACCCTATCAAATGACTGCCACTGATGGGGAATGCAGGTACAATAGGATGAGTTACACACACAGGCACACTCACACACACACACACACACACACACACACACACACACACACACACACACACACACACACACACACACACACACACACACACACACACAGATTCAGACGAACATAAGAGAAAGGCTGGGGGAAAGTGAGAGGGGGCAAAGTTGAAACGTCTGTGAGAACAATGACATTTTGCTTCTTTTCTCCAAGACAGACACCACAGACTTGTTCAATAGAGCAGGAGGACACACACACACACAGACACACACACACACACACAGTAGGACTGTCAGGGTTTTGAGACTTATGGAATCAAGTGGGATCCCAGCCCAGACAAGAACAATGACAAGCCAGGCAGAGTGTGTGTGTGTGTGTGTGTGTGTGTGTGTGTTTTTGTGTGTGTATTTGTCTGTACGTGGTTGACTGTGTGTGACCCGGCTCACTTGTATCTCCCTGTGTGCGTGTGTATCTGAACACACACACATCTGCGTGTGTATGGGTGCGCACGCATGGAGATCATCAGTGTGTGTTTGTTTCTAATCAGTGCATACTAATGCCGGTGAAGAGCGGGCCCTCTTTCTCTGCGCCGGGTCTCTGTGCCTTCTCCTCCGTAAACTCTCACGGCAGTGAAAAGAGGAGAGCGTTTTAACCGAGCCGGGAGGACAACAGGCTCCTCATTGAGGTCACCAAACAGTGTGGACGGGGAGGGAGCACATTCAGTGGCGAGTGGGCCTTGAACAAGGGACTGAATGGACTGACGGATCATTAGCCACACCGGCCCGAGAGAGGAGACGCAGGAACCTGGCTAGCACAAAGAGATACACAGCCACAACACCAAAGATGCAGATGAGGGTTAAGCCATCTAGATTCAACTTCTCCACCTTTTAATTTGTGAAATGAAGATTACTTGCGTCGACGACTCGATCACTGTGCATACAAAGCTGAAAACACTCACTCTGTGTAGTCGTGCCACATGTAAACACACACACACACACACACACACACACCTCCGCACACCCGGCATCCTGCGGCGAGCTGTGCCGTACATACGCGATGCAGTCAAACCGAGCTGCAGACAAACTGCACAACGCGACACGGTGGATCATCTATCCCATGAAAAATGACCAAGCTGGCCTCCAGTCAGCGCAGCGCCCCACTTAATGTTTCCACCTCCTCCCACTGTGTTTGTCCTATTCTCACAATGCTGCCTTTCCTTTTGCCTTTTTTTTATTACATTCCTTTCTTTTTCTATTCCTTTTACTGTGTCCCTTTTCATTCTCTCCCTTCCTGTCAGCTTGCTGCAATAACTTTTTATCTCCTCCATGGCACCTGGCACCTTCCATTGCATTAAGTGTTAAGACACATCCCTACATGGTCGTCAAAATAATATGTGCTAAAAAAGTGACAATGAATGACAAACCTAATCCTTAAAGTAAGAAATCTGAGGGATATGGGGGAACTATAGGCAAAAAAGTTAATAAATTAGTGGGTAAAACAAATGAACAGGTTCATCGATAGTGAAAATAATTTGTCGATGAGGCCTTAAAATGGTTTAGACATGTATTAGCCGATTTTCCAAAAGTGTAGACTCCTCATTCACAGGTTTAATCAGCGTTAAGTCTGGCCTGTGAGAAAAAGGGAACTTAGCATCTGCGCTGAAACAATGGGCCCATCAATGGCCAACCTCGGCATCTTTCTGGTATGCACCAAACAAACAATTAGCTTTGTTGTGGCGTAATTGACTGGCAGGACCGGGTGGCATTTACATTCGCCCGCTGTTGCCACCCTGCCATTCGGCGAGCCCGGATAGAAAAGAATGGGTCCATACGAGGGTGGAAGGTTGGCCACATCGTTCGAAGACACTTTTTTTTTTTCCTCCACGGTGGCAAACTTCCAAGCAGGAGCGTTTTTTTTTTCTTTTTCTTTTTTTTAATGCACGGCTGTGGCGGAAGGAGGGAATGGAGGGCGGAGTGAGGACGAGACTATAGATTTCATTATGCATGCGTGTTTTCTCATTCATTGTAGTGGTGGGAAGGGGAGAGGGGCAAGGGGTGCGTGGTGGGAGGGTTGGTGAGGGGGGGCAAACCAATGGCATTCCGTCGTTGTAGTCCTCCTCCTACACACACACACACACACACACACACACACAGACACACAGACACACACACAAGGAGCAGTCTGGGAGCGAGCCGCTATAGGCTAATGAGGTGACACTCACCGTCTGGAGACTAGCCAAAACAGTCCATTAACTCCTAGCCAGTAGTTAAGAGGAGAAGAAGGAGAAAGGTGGTGGCGGGGGGGTGCAGGGGAGAAAAAGAGGAGGCGGATAAGGCTGGGGGTGGCTGGGGGGGGCACGCGGGTGAGGTGGGCGGCTAGCCGATGGGCTGGTGGGCGGAGCATGTGAGGGGGAGAAAAAAAAAGAAAAAGAGAAGAGAGTCTGAAGTCTTTCAGGATGTGAGGGTGGGGGGTATTTCTGCAGTTTTGTAGTTGTGAATGAATCAGCGGGGTAGCTGCTGGGGTGGGGTGCGGGGGCCTGTGCACGAGCGTTCACTGTCGGCGATTAGGAAAAGTAAGACTGTGTGTGTGTGTGTGTGATGGAGTATTGTGGTGGGGTGTGCGCTGGATGCCGCGAAAGAGAGGGGGACAAGGGAGATAGATCCAAAACCCCCCAGTCAGGCAGACAGACCTTTGACAGAGGAGCTCTGTGATTCGCCTCTTTCATCTTCAGAACCCCCCTATCCACTCGGATAATTATGAGACAAATGCACCGGACCCCCGCTGCTTGAGTGGCAATGGGCATGGGAGGCCAGAAACACAGAGAGAGGGTTCAAACCTGCACGTCTCGACTGGTCCAGAGGGAGGGGTAGGGGGGGAATGTTCACTGGTGGGGGTGTTTCGGGGGTCTGGGAATTTCCCCACTCTCCCAAGAGAGACGAGTTGGCCCACAGATCATAGTTCAGGGACAGCCTGGTTGCGATACTAGCGAGGTCTCAACTGCTTTTTAGCCACCAATTTTCTTTCTACTCCCACAAACACACACACACACACACACACACACACACACACACACACACACACACACACACACACACACACACACACACACACTACTGCATTGTTTGGTTTTCAAACGCACTTTTCTGAAAATCATCTGAAACAAATTTCCCAGATTTTCTGACACGCAGCTGGCACGTCTGTCGTTTTATTAATGTATTGATGGCGCTCTGCTCTGCCCTGATAAGGGAGCACAGTTAGCAACTGCAACGGCACCTACATCTTTATCTCGCACCCACCACGCTTATACCCGTGCAGCCTTACCCCTGAAGCAAACAGGCAAGGGACATTCAACTGCACTCAACAACTAAATGCCAGCAAAAATCTATTTGTAAATCTGTTAAAAAAACGATGTAAAAATTATTTGAAATCTTGTACATACAAAAAAATAAGAAGACAACCTGTTATTACATTATGTCATTCTTTTTTTTATATCAATATTTCTATTCCTTTTTCTTGTCTTATTTCAGCTGCAGAAGCAAGGCCACTTCATTTTGACTGAAGGCCTGTGTAATGTTGTGTCTGTGAGTCCTCTGCCAGTGATGTGTCAGTGATTGTCAGCGCTTACGGAGGCGTCAGGCCTCAGCCAAGAGGAGTTCCCACTGGCTGAGAGCAGCAGGCCAAGCCAGGGCGACTGGGTGCTCCCTCGCAGGGCAAAATGGCTCTCCTCCAGCTGGGCGAGAGGCCACCAAGGATCCCTGCCACCCATTGCCACTGTTTGCACTCTCTGAGCTCTGCCAAGGGAGCAGTGGTGAAGTGCACACACACACACACGCATGCACACACCTTAAAACTGGGGACGTGGTAGGAATTATCCGATCATAGAATGCCACCACATCTAAGACCAGATCTTGGCCCAAAACAGACAAAGAAAACAAAGCGTGCACTCATTCAGACGATTTTGCTGGCACTGCTCCCCTGGAACGGGACATCGGGTGGAGAAAGGGGGAGAATCAACCACAGAGTTTAATGTGTCATTACAAGCATAAAAACAGACTACTGACATTGCCAACAGATGTCGAGCCAGTTTATTTTTGCCATTACAACTCCAGTAGGGAATGAAGCAGCAGGTGCAAAAGAACGCAGTCTTGTAGCTTTCTTCTTTACTATCCCGGCTACTGTGCTGCTGCATCATCATTTCTCCTCATCTGTTATTCCGAAGTGCATCATGGGAATAGGGCTCGGTATCAAACCTAAACCCTTTGCCCAGAATCTGTCCATAGCAGAGTATTGACAACTATCAAGTAAAGAAAAGCTTCCTATTTGATCAAGTAATTATTATGTATTGAAACTGAGGTGTTGGCCTACATGTGGATTAGATATTACGTATGCACCACATGGGTGAGGACTGTACCCCCTGGCAAAGTGTGGAGCCTTATTTCTAATATTGCCCACACTTTTCAGAACTCCCAACTCCCAAATAGTGCAGTAATGATGGAAAGATGTTTTAACTCTTTAGGCTGTGAGTCTTTCAGATGTAGGAGACGAGCTTGTTGGTGGTTTTTAATGCCGGCTGCCTGCCGCATGGCCAGTAAAACCCCTCCTTTCCTGTTAATGAGCCCGGAGACAGGGCTTTCAGAGGCCCCCAGTCGGAGCTGGCCCAAATCAAAGCATCCGTGGGGATCAAGGCTCGGGGCCAAGAGGGTTTCTTGAGGGAGTGGAGCTCGGGTCTGTTCACTGGCACAAGACCAGGGCGTGAAGCTTTTAGGGCAACAGGGGAAATTATAGGAGTAATTTGACTAAAACCACTGCTCTTACAAAGAAAAGCATTGGTGGTTCTCACTGCTCCAGGTAAGTGCCCGTTTGGTGAGGCATAGTCAGATATGGAGCAGTGGTTTAAAAAAAAAAAAAAACAGCATCATAAAACAGGTTCTCACATAATTCAAAAGGAAGTGACCGCCACAAGGTCAAAGTGTTGGCAGCGGTCCAGAGACAGTGGAGCTCCTCCGCTCCTCGTGGATACTCCAACTGTCTGGAGGTATCCAACGCACAGCGGTGAAGGTGCAAGCCAGGTTTTACTCTTTGTGGTTGTAGGCCCCCCATGCACAGTTGAAACACAAACACCCAGAGACTCAATGCAGTCAACAGCCCGTCACTTACCACAATGAAGCACCGTATAATCATGACTAAACATCTCGGTCTTAAAGGAGATCAAAATGCAAATCTTATCTCTCAGGGTTAACAGAGTATTCCCACTGCCACACCACAAGTGTGTGATTTATAAATCATACTTAAGTGCATGCTAAGCAAGATATTCACAGCCAGAGAGAGAGACACACAGAGAGAGAGAGAGCTCTATTCCACATTCCTGGCAAAAACACAGGGCAAATCTGTTCTGTGCTACTAAGGCCTGCTGGGGCAGCCCCCTCTGCCACTGCAGCAATAACAACATGTGGTTTGGCTGCACAGCACCAGTTTACAGTGGGAAGAGGGGAGGCGCTAAATTAATTTCAGATTCTGTTGTTTGAGAGTCGTAAACAATGTTGCAGCAAAGCATGGCACCAAGAGATGCGGCTGCAGTGTTTGGTCACATGTTGGGATGATATGACATCGGCAGCTTCTCTGGGTTCTGGGGTCATATTATCAGATATGTTACAAATCAAATTTGCATTGCAAACTGTGGTAACATTGAACACAATGTACGCGGAGCAGGCACGTTGTGTCCTCAGGCAAGGCAAGCCTGGTCTTCCTTTGCTATTTTGGACGAGAACGTAACAAGCATTTGTTTCGTCGAGCATAGAACAAAGACATATGTCAGTGTGACTCACATGTCAGGTTTCTGTTTGTCTGCAGGTACCCCGAACATAGTGGTTCTGCGGTTACATTCTTGCTCTGATAAAGTTAAAACGGGAAGGCTTTCCTATTAAAAGCAACTTTAAGTCGGGCTGTCCTCAGAGCTCGGCTTCAGCCTTTCCCACGAGGCTCCCAAACCATAATCTCTTGAAATATTTGCACAGATGACGGCAGCGCTCGGCTGTTTTGACATGGAGCGGCATGAGCGAGATCTCGCAGTCACTTTTTCCATCACTTTTCAGTACAGGAACAGGAATTCCCCTTTTCCCGCTTTTCCCTGTAAGCCGCTCGCAGATCTCTTCCCGACCCACACGACCCTCCCTGCACTCCTTCCTCCACTTCCTCAGCCTGCTAGGATTCGTCCACTGAGGGCCACACGGCTGGGGCCTTCACACCCGCTTCACAGCCGGCTACCACAGTTCATGCTTTCCACTCGTTCAAGCATGTTGTTTTCACTTTATCGGAGATGCCAGAACGCTTGTTCGCTGCAGATCAGGGGTGTGTGGGAGGGCCAACAGGGTTTATGGTGAGTGCTGCAGGGAGGGATGAGGAGAGCGATGAGTCCTGTTCTGCCTGGTTCAGCTCAGGAAGGCACACAGGGCTATCAGGGCTGTCTATGTTTTATATTTCTGGAAAAGTCGTCTCTGTGCAGCGATTCTCACCCACACCCCTCACTGATGCTGGTTCAAACAGCAAGCGGCACAAAAAAAGTGCTCATACACTTGTGCAGAGTTTCCATTTTTCCTCTCCTAAACACTTAGTGGTGCCTCCCGGGCAGACAAATGTTAACAGAAATATTACATGGATGTCAAATGCATTGATGACATTTGCCTCCAAGTGATTTTCCATTGTCTGAACTCCTCCTCTACCGATGTCCTTCAACAGGATCTTTCTCTGTGCTCACTTATCCTGAGTTCCCTCCTAAAACGATTCATATAGGGGACTTTTTTTGATAACTGGGAAAATGTATTGAGTTAAATCAATATTTGCATTCATCAAAATTATACAATGTCTTCAAACTGAGGACACTTGAGGATTTCAGTTGTTTCACTTCACTAAAGATGCACCGAATACAGTGTGAAAACTGTCCGAAGGCTATAAAACCATAATCTCTTGATGCTAGACACAGCATTGCATCATGGGAACAAGAAAGAATAATCCTCCTTCTGGCAAACATCTACATACTCTTTAGTTTTTTTATTCTCCTTGAGGCCTGCTTGAATAAAAAAAAAAAGTATCTCTTCACTGACACTGACGGCACAACAGGCTTGTTACACTCGCAGAGGTTGGCAGCCCTGAAGGAAACACTTCCCATTTGCGGTGCGGGGCATGGTCCAAGCCACTTGAACTTGGCATGGGCTCACCTGGAAACAGCCTACCCGTCGGACTGCCACACACCCTCCACCTCAGCCAAGGCAGGAGGCCTCACTGTAAACCACGACCAGCCGAAGTCAGCCACAGGAAGAAGGAGGTGGCAAGTTTTCTTATCAGCGTTTCCCCTGTTGAGCTGGTTGAACTGTGATAATTAAACAACACGTGTGTGTTTAGTGTAAGCACTTGGGCAGAACCTCCAAATATAATTACATGTATCATACATGTAGATGAACTTGTTTGAGACTGAGAGAAAAGAAGCTGATTTAATGTTACAGGGCAGTACATGCAGTACAGAGGCTGCACTACCTTTCACAAAGGACAGAATTGTGCGTACAAGGTGACTTTTTTTCTATCAATTGAGAGAGAATTACACAGATCATATGACACCATATGGAATTCTTTTTACACATAATGTATTTCCTTTACAGGCGCTGTGAAAGGCGAGGCCTACAGGGAGTCCTCTTTAGGAGGAGGGGAGAAGGAAAAAAAAGCTGTATGTATGGCGAGGAGGGACAGGGGGGGTGGGGGGGGGGGGGGGGGGGGGGGGGGGGTCGAGGGGTTTAGTGGGGCGGTCCAAGCACGCTCAGCGAAAATATGCCTCATGCACTCGTTGAACTTGGGGCCTGCGCGGGCTTCTCTCAAGGTTACAGGAGAGGCCTGTGCGGAGAGGAGCAGGGGAAAGAAACCCTGCAGCAGAAAGCAGCAGTCCACACGCAACATGGTGTGTACTGGACTCTGGTTTGTGTCGCTTTGACAAATGCTTTATTTTCAGGGGAGTTTTGTTGTGAACACTTAAATGTGTAACAATTAAAAAAAGTGGTGACACCTTTTAATAAAACTAGTCAATAGTATCCAAACAACACATTTAGGCACTGACGGACACCGACACTTACTGCAAAGTGTCTGTTACTCAGATAACAGGAGCAGCTCGCGATCACCTTTGACACCAGGTTTCCTTCCCTCCTCGGAGCCTGCCGGGACCTGGGCCGTGTATCCGCTGCCGCACCCCTGAGCCCTCGACCACACAAAGGTAGGAAGCGGCCGCCGGAGCAGGGCGCATTGTGACGAGGCCACTAAATCACCTCTCGTTTTATCCACCGCTGTTTACGCACGTTTTCGCCGGAGGAAACCATAAAGACAACAAGGCCTAGTAAAGCGGCTTGCTGGAGAGAAGGGAGCACAGGCTGTTAGCTAATTGAATGATATGGATAGTTAGATATACAAGCTTTTGAAGTGACACATGTGCGCAGAAAATAAACTGTAATATCTCGTATAATAGCACTGCGATAAATACAGCTTATTTTACTTTTTGGTGTTCAATATATGCCAGAGACCTGCTGATTGACTCATGTAACTTTTAAAATCAAAACTTTAAGCGATGCATAACATTTAATTATGTCTATGTCTTTGTTAATCCGACTAATTCATGGCTGAATTGTATAAGATGACAAAGATGTAACTATAATGTATCCATGGTCTTGATTTCATGACCATGAATCACTGCAATGCACGGTAATTGCATATGTGATGGTGCACAGCATTCAGGACTGTAAAATCAACATGTCAGCAGAGGGGTCAAAGGGCAATAGGTAGTAAATGCTCGGCTGAATGAATTGGTCACTTGCCTTTCCCCAAGAATTAGGAGGCCATTAGCACCTCGTAAAAAAGGGCCACTTCTCTGTTTTACAGCAGATTAGGCCGGCTTTCATACAAACAGCCAAGCAAAGAGATTCAAAGCTATCACGCAAGAGTGTGGAAAACAGGGTTCTGGCATATGTAGAAGCAGAAAGCCACAGAGGAATTATGTCTGCATAGCCTACTTCAATGCACAGATATTACTTTGATATGAGCTTATACAAGGCAGCAAAAACACTTCTTTAAAGTCACTTATTTTCCAATAAAAAAACAAAACAAATTAGCAAGAGATGAAGTGGGTCATTCTCATGTCTTGATTAAAGTAGGCCTCAGCTTTGCCCAAGTGGCCGAGCGGCAGACTGCAAGTTCAAGTATGGCGCGCAGTGAAATGCCTTATCAAGACGCTTTCGTAAACAAGAGGAGGGAGGGAAAAGAAAATTTGCCAAGCATAATAAAGGGAGCTTCAAAGCAGCCGTAAGAGAAGAATCAGTCGGAGTATTAGAAGCCACTTGGGGTTGTCAATGTGATGGCTTAGATGTCACTGGAGAACATCTTCATGGACGTAAAGCGGGCAAACAAATTAAGAGGGATGAGCTCGCACTTGGTGGATTAGTTTTAGATTTATGGAGGCAACTCAGAGCCGGAGCGGAGCTGGGAGAGAAAACAAGTCTGTCAAAGCTGAGACGACGTCCACATAGTTTACACTGACTTAACCACCTTCCCACATTTGTTGATGAAAATGACTGAAGTCGAAGCGTGTAGCACAATGAGAGGCATTTTATAGAGTTATTAGGCTGTGGAGTCGTTCCAACAAAGAGTATCTGAGGGTACATTACAAACCGGCTCGACTTGACAGAGCACTTCTCATTAATGAAGACAGCAACCTCATTTCCCTTTGTTAACCTTGGCAACTGTAGTACAGTCTGTTTGGTAAATACAAGAGTATGACAGCGTGTGTGTGTTGTGTGTCCCGATAGCGGGTTCTGCATACTGAGCAGCAGTCCTGCCGCAAGCACTCTCGATCCCATGGGCAATTCATAAGAAAAGGGTGTGGTGCAGGTGCTACGTGAGGACTGTGGGGGAACCTATGGCCTAAACTTAATGTTAAGGCCGTGGAGCTTGTTGGCGTCGATGCAGAGCAACTCACGAGCATGTAACCTGAATGGCAGAGGGCGCAAAATTCACCTCCAATGAGAAAACATACGAGCAGGCCTCAAAACGTTTCGTGCCTTGATGACTTAAGCAGTTGAATTTCACTCTTGGCCGCGGCCCGAGACGCTCAGCAACTCAAATGTGAGACGATGGGAAATGCACATGCGAGGGTATTTTTAGACCAGTGCAATTTCCCTGTGACACATTTACTGCAAAGGACCTCAAGAGTGATAACATGCCCAGACCGCAGTGTGCTGAGGAAAAGTGACAGTGATACTTGCTGCCACAGGAGAGACAGGCCAATTAATGCCAAGAAGAAGTCCTCCAAGTACAGCCCCTCTGTATAATCCCCCCAACCTACTTTGTGGGGGGAGCGTTCCCGCCTTTTGCTGATGTGTGGATCATTAATCACATTTCTTATCAAATGCACGTCCCTCGCCACAAATATTCAATCCCAAAACTCCGAGCTATGTGTGTCAAATGCTCCTCTTCACCCGAGCGAGCTACTCAGACTTTCCATGACCAATCATCAAGAGAGATGAGCTGGTTAAAGTGAATGTAATGTTTATTTTGTGAGAAAAAAAAGAAAAGAAAATCAACAGTGCTAAATCTGGAGACTTTTGAGTGCCTTCAAGTACCTCCACACAAGTATTTCAGTGCTACCATGTGAAAATGCACTTACTCATTAAAAAGAGGAAAAACGTGTGATGGCTTTAACTCCAATTTAGCCAATTCCACTTAAAGCCGGGCTCGCAAAATTCTCGCTCAGCACGCAGAACTGGCACTTGAGACATGAAAGGGCAGCTGCGACGTTTGGTTTACATTATATCTTAGTGGTTTCCACATTGTGGCCAGGGGATAAGCATCAGGAGAGGTTTATCTCTGTCACTGTGCTCTATGGAATATGTAAA
The DNA here is from genome assembly GCF_009819705.1 of Hippoglossus hippoglossus. Lineage (NCBI taxonomy): Eukaryota > Metazoa > Chordata > Actinopteri > Pleuronectiformes > Pleuronectidae > Hippoglossus > Hippoglossus hippoglossus. The sequence continues at coordinate 7,320,101 of NC_047168.1, forward strand.
CACTATGTGTAATCAGCGCTGCAGTGAAATGGAGTGCAGGGGGATGTGTGAGAAAGTGAAGTGCTTTAGGAATAAGCCGCCATCTTACTCCTTGAGCTCGGGCGAAGATGGCACATGGGAAGCAAAGATGCAGAGGGTCGAGCACTATTTGTCGGGTCTATACAACTTTCATCCACTTTTAAGTCTGATGCAAGAAGTATTGTTGGTAACTTCGGCATCAACTTTTACTGAAGACCTCCTCTCTCATCTCCTCCTCATCTCCTCTGTCTCTTTGGCATCGCTCTCTCACTATGTCTTTGTCCCCGTCACCCACCCCCGCGAGGCCGCGCCGCCCCCTTTTTGCAGAAGACGGGCTCCTCGTTTTAGACGCGGAGCCTCTCTCCCTCTCGTCTAGAGCCCAAGTTTTAATATGGTGTCCAATCAAAAGTGATTAAGCATCGCGGAGCACAAACAATGCTGGCCCTTAAATCTCTGTGAACCCTCTTTCACTGGAGCGAATGAAAGAGCACTCTGTCTGCAGCAGCAGATGACAGACGCGCGCTTGAAGATAAGTCTTCTCCATGAGCCCTTATCCTTCGAACACCCCGCCGTCGTACGACCAAAAGAAATACATAGAAAAGATTACAAACACGGCCGCATGGGATCCCACCTTCAGGGGCTTCAGTGGGGGTATTTTCCCAGTAAATGTTCCCTTTACAGCAGAGTGCCTTGAGATGATACCTAAACCCAGTGGCACCAGACAGGCAGAGTTGAGTGCGTGAGCCACCACGGATAGCTCAGCTGAAAGGAATTCGGTCGAGCGTGGAAGAAAAAACACAAACTTACATGCACATATGAAGACAAAGACAGTGCAGGGAACGCAAAAGAACACGCAAAGAAGAACAAGTCCTTGCTAATAATATCTGTATTTCTCATGAGAAAAGAATTATTCCCCCCAAAAAAACTTTTTTAAACTTGGCAAAATTTCCCTAAAATCATCTTGTCTCGCACATAAATTACCAACAATCACAATGCATGATGTATGCCGCGTGTAACGCTATACCCTGAACTAATGCGTTAGTTGCATGTGGTTCCTTCAAGACATATGGCAGCATGAAGGTATAAAAGACGCTGGATACCGGGGGCAGCAAACAAACGCCAAGAGGATACTGTTCATGCTGGCCCTTTTAAAAAAACGCAGAGAGCAAGAGTAGTGTTGCAGCTTACAATGACATGGCAGCAGGACAAATGTTTCATCATTAATATAAGATGAACATGAGACAGTGTTGCGTAAATAGTTTTCAGCTCATGTAATGTAATCTTACATCTGCTAAGCTTCCATTTGTTGTTGGGAGAAAACACTGGCTGGGTACGGTCCCGCCTGGGTCTAACAATTAAAATTAGATGTTTATTCTTCATAAACCCAAACAACTTTGCATCCACATCATTAAAATACAACAACATGCAAAATGGAAGCATTAACCGCACACACATGCAGACGCATTTCCAAAGTTGAAACAGAGAGGAGCAGACGAGCGTCATCACTCAGGGGTCGTGAGAGGGAGGAGCTGGTGCTATGACAACAAGACATCAGCCGTCTGCAGCCTGCTGCCGTCAACAAGTCAGCGTGAGCACTACCATCTGACTGGGCTTTCCTGACACTGCCCCCATGCACTCAGCCAAAACTAGCTATTGTTGCTGCTGCTGCTGCTGTTGATGCTGGCTCCTGCTTTCAATTTCACTAGAATGGGCCAAGTAATGGCTTCAGCATTTTGTGGTCTTGCCGACACATATGGTCCATGTAGCGATCTGGTCCTGTTTTTTTCCCCCCCACCTCTTCCCATTGATGGGTTTTTTTTGGGACGTGTAGGGGAGATGTGGGCAGAGGGAGACCGACACACAGCCCCAGGGTGCTGGCCACAGTTATGGGGAGGAGGCATGCACGGGCCTTGTTATGACTGCCATGTGGATTGGGCTCCATCGGGTCACTGCTGCAATCAGAGTGTGGGATCGGCCAAATAGTGCTTGTTCACTCGTACCAGCAGGGTTCAGGTCTTCGCGTTCAAGAAATAAAACGTGCAGGAACTCTTGTTATCTACAAAAAAACTCCCTGTTTAAACAAGTCACACACTATAGTCGAAAAAGGTTAAGCTTCCTTCCCAAGGATACTTTAGCAGATATGACCATATGAGGAATAAACCCTAGACCTTCAATTAGGCTATCCATCCATTAACACAAACAGCCCCCTAGAAATAATCATTACATAAAAAAATTCTAAAACTCAGAATAACCATATTAACCTTCTCTTTATCACTTACTGTACGTCACCGCTAATGTCGTCGCTGGTGATTAGGCTACCGCTGCTGTTGGCCCTATCTGGCTGTGTGACCTAGATTAAAGGTTATTTGCTCAAGTCGCAGAGGTTTGCTCCTTCGGCTCACCCTTGTTGGGTTTCCTTATCTGGTTTTGGCTGGACAAATCTTGAGACACAAAGCGCCCATTTTGTGCTCCTCTCTGGAGATCCTGTTACAGTGTACCAGACACGGAGCGGTCCACCAGCGGTGCCTCTGGGAGCGTTTGGCGGTGGGGTTGCGCTTTTAGCTGCTTCCTCAACTTCGAGCATATGATACGTGTGCACCCCTCTTTCGTCTCAAAGCGCGCTTCTTTGTGCGACTGCGCAGTAAAACGACGGCGGGGGTCAGATGATGTCATGATGAGGCAATTCAGATAGAGCAACCTCCTGTTCCCCGTTACCAACTAAAGAAAATATACAAGTGGAATTGAACAGATTCCCCAAAGCCCCACAGTTCTGACTGCTATGGTAATTACAATATTGCTCAAGCACATTCAGTGCATTACAACTTCAGATGAACCAGGTTATTTTCTGGTCAGTTTCCTGGAAAGTTCAATTTGTGATTCAAAATATAAATTTACAGGATTATAAAAATAATCCTGAACCAAAACATGACAAAAATAATTCTTGGATATGAAGAAAAATATTGTTGTTTGTCCCTGATGGAAATAACTGAGCCTCTCTACCCGGCTACACACATGCACAGTGAGTGTGTGCAGATGCCTTGAGGTTGATCTGGTGGCCTTATTCCTCCTGTGCTCTAGAAGTACAAGTAAAGAGCGAGAGAGGCAGTGAGAAAATGAGGGAGAAAGAGAGAGACAGGGAGAGGGAGAGAGAGAGAGAGAGAGGGAGAAAGAAAGAGTAGTGTTCGCTGACCTCATTCTGACAACAAGCCCGGGAAGAGCCTTTCCCTGGAACTGTTTCGCAACACCACTGTTGTTTATACAGGTGGTGGGTGAGTCGAGCGAGATATGCAGAGAGCATGCATTTTGCAACACCTCATTATGGATACTAAACACAGGCAGCGTGTCGAATCACACGGGCACAAGCGCTCTGTACCAAAAATGTGACTCGAGTGTCATTTCGTTCGTGGCATTCGCAGCGAGCGCGTCATTTTCAGAGGCGGCGGCCAAATCATCGCTCTCTGTTTGAATTTCAAAGTCTAGCTCCTTCTGCGGCGATCCAAGTGCTGTCAAACACCACTATCTTTGGGTATCGTCCAGTGTAGTGCTCGCCTCCTGGAACGGAGGCCTCTGGTTGGCTCGTATGTTTTGGCCGCGGCGCAGTCTCCTGCAACAACATCCTTTTGGCCAGAGTTCAGGCCCGTGGAAGGGCTACAATAGCCCAAAGGTGGCTGCCCAGACCGTTGTTTATGCAACAGCGCACTACTGCCAGGTTAAAGGGAAAAGTGGATAAACATGGAAGGCCGCACAGACAGAGTCATGCTTTCTCAAGCACAAACAGCAGATTTTATTTTTTCACATTGCACATTTTAAAAACTAATCTCTTTGTAAAATGCTCCTGGTTTCAGTTTAATTGGACATATAAGAATAAGGCTGTTCATAAATTATATATTGTAGGTGATGACCTATGACTTAGAATGTGTTTTGAAAAAGAAATCACAAAACTTTGCAGTCAGACGAAAGGAAAATCAGGCTACTTAACCAAAAGCCATTTAATTTAAATAAAATTGTAAGTTAATGTAGCGCCAACCATCTTATTTTCCCACTAACCAGCGAGGTGAACCAAATCCATTTAAATCTGAGAGAGAGATCCACACAACAGCTGCTTGGTAAACATACCAAAGTAATTGTGTCAAATGCCTTACTTTAACACAGATTAAATGCAATTAGAAGCTGTTTATCTAACCACAACAGGTCTCTCTGCCAAACGAAAACCCTCTGTCATTGTTTCGAGCAGTTCTACTCAGAGGGATTACAGCTGGGAGCATGATGACTTTTTTTTTTTTTTCAAAAGTCGCTTCCTTATGTACAGGAAGGAACATTTATACAAATAAAGCACACGCTCATTGCATAGGAAGACTATAGGGACGAGGGGGGAAAAAAAAGGTCGGTTGGCTAAGGGTCTTCTGAGGTGAATATGTGGAATTTAGGTCAGTGCAGCCGAGACGTTTAACCAGCTCAAGCCGCTGCAGCCTGGGTGGAAATAGCATGGGAGGCCAGGGAGAGGGAAACCAGTGCGTCACAGCTCCCGGCCCGATTCCAGCCCCCCACCCCTCCCCACCCGACGCAAACAAGAGCCATAACTTCCCTAATGATCCCAGATCATGTACGCCTCGCACACATTCCGCCAACGGGGAGCGCCTTCCTCCTCACCTTTGACCTCAGAGTGGGTGTGCCTACCTTCGACTGTGCCACGGCGTTCAGGGCGTGCGGGGCATGGCGCTAATGTGGCGGACTGAACAGTTGGCGAAGAATTAATCTTTGTGAAGTCTAAGTGTACAATTGTGGAGAAAAAAATCTTTAATCCAAGTGTACACAAGCTCTTACTGCAACACCCCTAAAATCTGCAAAATCCTTTTTAAGACCTAACAAATCTCTTAATATGTTTGATATTTGCCAGATCTTGCACACTCCTGCTCTCTTTTTCAGTTGCCCTGTTGCACACAATTTCGCTGTGACACACACTCACACTCGCACACACACACACACACACCCACACATTGTAAACAGTCTTTATTGAGACGTGAGTGCTTATATAAACATAGACAAGCCCTATTGAGGGTCTGGGCCGGGGTTGAACAATAAGAGGGGGAAAGTTGCTGGACGTTCCTCACAGACGGTGTGTACAAAATCCAATTATCAGAGCCACGGCATTAACATTCCAGCAGTCTGGCAGGTGACGGCTCCGTCTTTTCAGCTCCCCAGCCACCCTCCTCCTCCGCCCTCACACGGCCAGCATGGGACAGAGTCGCCCGGCAGCACCTCGACAATACACGCACACACACACACACACACACACACACACACACACACACACACACACACACACACACACACACAAGCAGCCCTCTGCAGCTCCCCCCTTTCTAGGATCCCCCCCATGTATTGAGACATATATAGAGGGAAGAAGGCAAAGAGTGGGGGGGGGTAGTTTTGTGGAGGGGGGTCTGCCAGCGACACTGGTCTTTTCTTTAGGAGATCAGCGCGACCGGCCTCGCAGGCAGTATCAGTCAATGGGGCATTCTTCTCTCTGTCTCCGGGTGAGAACATGTTGATCGCTGATAACACTGCTTTGATTGCCATAATGGGGAAACCACTTTTTTTTGTTTTGAGCGTTTGCCTCCAAACAGTGAGAGCTTTGTCGGCGCGGGGGTGATGTTCGTGGCACACAAGATGCCGATTAAGAAAAGGTTTAACGGTAAAACAAAAACGATGTTCTTGGCTGCAGCGGGAGTCGATAATGGATTAAAATACATTTCTGCGCCTTTGGGCCTCTTCAGATACAAAAAAAGCAATTGAACCAACCCGAGGACCCGAACACTGCGAGCTGAAAGTTGAACCCTGCATGCATTTAAAAAACATTGCTATATATATAGTTTTAAAACACAGACTTTATATTGTGAGTTGGTTAATTATACCCTCTATCTCCGATAATAAGCCTATGTACCTTCTTCAAGTATTAAACCCTCTGGGCATATGAAGCTCGGGCCATCGGGCATCATTACCAGTTGTTCTTTCCTTTGCTTTACATACAGTACATGTAGTTCTTATCACTATGGGATGTGGTGTACGTGAAAGGGCACATGTTATATACAGCGCCTCTGCCTGGTGTCCTACCCTGTACCCTTGTCAGGTCCTATATATGGTATGTACATCTGGCACACATTCTGATCTTTCCATCGTGTCATCCTTTCTACACACTGTAACAAAAGGCTGTAAGAGATACAGACACTATGGTACATTATGGTACAGGATGCAGCAAGTTATTATTTATATTATGGATTCATTTACTTTTAATTTGAATGCTATTTACAAAGAAAATAGTGAAAATATCCATCGTAATTTCCCAGAGCCCATGAAGATATCTCTGACCAACAGGCTTAAGAGAATTTGATTTCTAAAGATTAAAAAACAGAACAAAGAAGCAATTCTGTTTGACATTTTTACATTTTAACGATTTATCAATTATCAAAACTGAAATAGCTTTTTGTCGACCGAGTCACCAACTACTCGCATCAGCACTACAATATAATACATGATGATTGCTGCATATTCCTAATGCCCTGTCAACACACACCCTGAGCTATGTCCATTGTATATATATACATACATATAATATATATTAAAATTATGATATATAATTATAAACATTAAAGAGAGATGTGATAAGGTATGTCAACAATCATTATGTACATTTCGGGGTAACAGAGTGTATTAAATGGTTTTATATGTTATCTGCAAACAATGAATATTTAACATCATTATGTTTAATCTGACTTCAGGCGCTTTTATTTATTTTCTTTAATAAAGTCACAGTGTTAAAGAAACACATCTTGACATTTTTCAGTTTTTACTCCACTTTTGGATTCACCTGCCCTCCTTATATATAGCTACCAGTAACTCCTCTACTTTGTCCCCCAACAACACAACTTTTTTTGCTTCTGTTTCTCCCCCGTCTTTGTGTTTCACTGTCCTCCTGCGCAGCGAGACGCAAGTCAAGTGTCTTGTGGCTTTCTCCACCCTCACCAGAAAGCCTGCACGCAGTTAATTATTCTTGGATGGCGGATGAAAAAACGGAGATCTTTTCTTCTTTCTTTTTTTTTTTTTTCATTAGCTCAGCAGCGGTTTCCCATTCATAATAGTTGGCACTGGTTTCGCACTGCCTGCCAGAGCTCACACCCCAACCATTTTCATTTTCCTTCATCCGTTTGTTTCATTCATGTCATAGATTTGGCAGGGGCCCCGCACCGTTTTCCTGGTGGCCATCGACCCTTCAGCACTCTTCTTTTGAGTGTCAGGCTCCTGTTTGTGCATCAGAGTGAAGAATCAGAAGGAAACAGCAATTCACACTGGTTTGCATCCAAGTGACATCTTGAAAATTGCATTATTTCCACTTTGGTCTTATCAGTTGAAATCTAAAATTGAATTTTAGCAGGGCTGTGAAAAGCACTCATGACGTACTTTTGGGCAGAGAGAAGGACTTCACACATTGAAACCTATCCTGGAAAAGTGCATGGATTTTGTTTTTAGTAGCAGTGTTTTTTTGTAAAAAAAAAAAAAGCAGTGTTTTTTTGTAACTCTGGATAAATCCAGAGTTACAAAAAAACCATGAAGTAAAGAGTGTGGGTTAACATCCCCCTGCCTTCTTATTGTAAATTATCCTATAAGACTGCAGAGGAAGTGAATGCTCTCTCCCCCACACTTGATGTGCATTAAACAATGCATCGAGCTATACGAGGCCCAAAGAAACAGCAGTTTATCATCATGCAACTACTGGAAATATGCACACTGACAGGAAAGCTACATCACACATACATTCAAATGCAAACCCACCTGTTGAGCCCCTCGCTTTGCTAAATCTATCAGCTGCATGCATGAGTTTTAGTGCATTCTCTCGAGCTGAATTTGCACGTGAGCTCATATGTGCATGTGATCATCTGAGTCCAAACGCTCAAATGTACCGTACACACTCTCAAGGCTGCAACCTAATCCCAGTGAACTCCTAAGTGACAAATAAAACCCAGGCTCTTTAGCGTCGGGAACCAGGATTGTCAGCACGGAGACAAACAAGGTGACTACCGTGTCTCCACCAACGCCTTGTGGCCTTCGCCACCTCCAATCTGAATGGAGTTAGAGGCTGGCGAGCTGGAGCGCAGGGTAAAAGAGTCTCCTGGGGCAGTTGGCTCGGCAAGCGGGACCAGAGGATGGCTGCACCGTGGATTAGGGCCCCACAGTGGTCCATTGTTAATTGGGCGCCATGTGTGAAAGCAACAGAGAGATTAGTTTGTACAGCTGCTGCCATTTGTCATAACTGCCCTTAACAAGACACACATGGCAAACCAAGTTACAGCCAGTGGTTTTACAGAAAAAAAGGGGAGAGAAAATGTCTAGTGAGCATCTAATAGTTTGTAAAACAGAGCTGCATAAGCAGATAAAGATGTTCTTGGGAAACACCACGCAGACTCAGCTGGGATCCCATAAGAGATGATGAGTTTGAGCATTACTCATTTAGCCATCTGTAGGTCAACTGGGGCCATTATCATAACTGCTTAAAAAGCTCTGTTAAGCCTGTAGAAATCCCAGACCACAGGTTGCAAACAACTCTGTGAAAACAATGAGGGAAGATCAACTATTACATCACGGCCCTACTGGACACAGTTCAAATTATCCAGGGTCTGCGTTTTATTAGACAGGCATCAGTGGGACAACAAAAGAGCTAGTGACTGTTATAGCCTGCTGACCCCTCGTTGGCCAAACCTCCCTGGTAATGTAGGCGTTTTAAGAGCGGGATGGTGGAGTAGAGTTATTTTTTGGTAAGAATCCACAGTGTAATTGTGGGTTGTAGGTCTGAGCACATGTTGGAGGCCTAATTACAATCTTGACATGGTAAATCCGGAACAAGCTTTTAAAGCAGCTCTCACTTTCAGTTTTTTTCTGCCCGCCAGACGCTCGAGCACCGCTGTTGTTGAGGGGCTGCGGTTCATAGAATCTAAATGTAGTCTTTTTGAGCTGAAGTGAGCAATAATCTGCAGCGTGTGTGCAGTAAATGACTTCATGATTTTGTTTTTCTGCATGCACGTGTATCTGGGCGTATGAGTGTAAACACGTGTCCCCATGTGTTTGCATGTAAAAAAAAAAATTTGAAGGGTTTTTCAAAAAAGTCGGCGCAGCTAAAGCTACCAGCTGCAGCCTGGTGCCAGTTGAGAGAGTTGGGGCAATTTGAAAAGAATTCAAGCTATCTGGAGAGCGATCATATAGGCATTTCAGAAGACACCATGGTAACAAGGCCTGTTCTTTCCCCAGTAAAAGTAATGGGCTTCATTAACCATCCTGCTGGTGCTGCTGCAGACTTTAATCACAAGATCCAGACAGCACTGGATGAGATTGTCCAGTTTCGGAGGCCAAACTATTTCATCATTGCTAAATCAGAAAAGTGTTTCCCACTAGATAAAAAGAATCAAAATATTTAAATCCAATGAGATTAGTCATGGCAATAGGGATTAGTGTTAAATCTTACTGTTTATCTCTGTGACAAACTTCAACAGCACAAACTTTGGCAAAAGTTTTCGTTTTATACTCGGTTTGCTGTATTAATGCCTCACTACAAAGATTTAATGTGAAAACCAAATCTCTGGTTACACATACGATAATTTTTTTTTGGAAAGGCGATTTCAAACTCAACCAATCTCTGTCCACACGAGCATTTGGCTCTGCAGCAGTTTCAATCACCTTCCGTACAAACATGCCTGAAAACGCATATCACGTGACCGCCCACGTACGTTGCGCATGCACGTGCCGATGTAAACACGAAGCATTCGATTGTTAGTTGCAGATTGACTCCTACACATGCAAGAAGTTATATCACGGTTAAATGCTGAATTTAACTGCACAACAGCTGTTAGCAACGTCAACAGGGTCAGCAATGCTTTTAATCGATTATCCATGTTGCGCTCTGCACTGATAGCCGAGGACGAAGCCGGCTGTTTTCTTCCGGAAGCGGGTCCTGTGATAGGAGCCTGACGAATCAGCAAAGGCTACGCCATAACCGAAAAGATCGAGTAGCAGTATGGATGTAGCCTTAATCTAATGAAAGAAGTCAAGGCAAAAGGGAAGTCTTGTTAGAGTTCAATTCAACATGTGTAAACAAAATCTGTGTAACGAAATCTAAAATTTTCATTCACAGCAATTATCATTTGCTGTGGAATTTCTGTCTCATTTCTTTATGTGAAATCTTCAACGGGAGAACATTTGGAAAAGGTGCATTCCACAATTTTTAAATGTATTCACTCCATCACGTTGCTGTTTTAATGCCTGGATTTAAAGACGCAGTGTGAGAACCAAATCTCTCTGTCACAATGGAGGAAGTGCTTGTATAGAAAATCTGTAACATCTGCTGGTTTGGGAGTCCTGAGATATGAGATTTCCATGCTGTTGCAATCAACATCGTGTCCATATTTCCTCTCCTCCTGCCACTCCCTCTATACGGCTCACTTTAATCACATACAGCCCCAATGTTGCCTTTCGTAAACGACAACATGTTTGTTAGTGCTAAAAATGTAAATGCTTGATTTTCTTACCCGACTTGCCTTTTTTTTACTGTTCTATAACATTTCTTACAAACAAGCTGGGGGGGTCGCACTGTTTACTACGCCAAATATTATGGCATCTTCTGCTGATCGAGAGTTGGTTTCTAAATTTGGGAGCTTTTTTCAGACGTGGACCTGACATATGCGAGGGAGGAGTGGAAACTCTTTGGCTCGCTTTGACAACTCAATGGGGCGCTGATGAATCCGTCCCCGAGCAGGCCATTCCCAAGCCCCAGACGCCACATCCCTACTTTGACCCGCTGCACTGACATTGGGGAGAAATCCTCTGGGGATTCAACGCCAACCCCCCAACCCTAAAAAACTGCAACGCGCCCACCCAAAAAGTACATTTCGTGCTGCACCGCCAGGCCTTTCTCTCTCTCTCTCTCTGTCCCGCTCAGGTCTCGTCGAGCCAACAGTGATGAGACGTACTGTACCCGCAGACAAAAGAAGAGACAACCATCACTCTGGGCCACTGATCGGCCCTGTCTGGACTGAAAAGACTTTGATGGGGCAGAGCGGGGCGGGGGGTGCTGCACACAGAAGTTAGTGTCTCCTGGGCAACCACTCTGATTGTCTGTCCCTGCCCAAAGTTCCCCATCACACCCCACCAACTACCCCTTCTCATTTTTTTTCTCCCCTTCATTGGTTCCTAACAAGCCTTCTTCCTGGGTAAAGGGGAATGGCTTTTTACATGAAAGTCTCAGTCTTGCACTTGAGGGTGCCTTTCTCTCCAGGCTGAGTTGTAAAAAAAAAACGCAATGTAAAAAAAAAGATGAATCCTCAATCTAAAAAAAACTAACTTTCTCTCGTCTGGAATTAAATCCTTGTTTCCACTAAAGACCCTGCTCACTAACATAAAGTTGTTCTGGCAGTTACTCTTGTGTGATGTTAAAGTGAAGAGAGGGGAGCAACTGGATGGAGAAACTCAGGCAGCAGGGAGAGCCTGCTTTGTAAAAGCAGGACAGTGAGGTACAGTGTAGTGCCTGGGATAGGGGGTGAATGTACCCATTTGTCTTCATTTGGGAGGACCGGCAGACAGGGTGGGGGTGGGGAATCTATCCGCGAGGAGTGGGAGGTGCCGGTCCTCCAGTCAAGTGGCCTCAGGGGGATTTGAAATGCATTTGGGGTCCTCCCCAAAAGCCTGGGAAAGTGTGGTGGAGCTGAGATCTTAACCATAGACTAATGACACAAACTGCAGTGTAGACACCGACGCAAAACCGAGTCTCCTGCTGAAACACACAAGAAAAGCCCTTTTGGACACAATGCCCGAGCCTCAGAATGCCGGAGAAAGGTCTTGTCTCCTTTTTTTTGACGGATGCAACAGTGCAAACTGTGACACAAGCGAATTAAACACACTGCAGCCGAGCAAAAAGAGAGTTGTAAATTTTGCAGAGAAAGAAAGCATCCACATTTCTCAGTGGCCTCTGCTCCGAGTTGCCTTGTTTCCATGGAGATTTATGTACACATGGCACACAAAAGAGGGCTAAGGAGGTAACACGGCCTGTTTAAGCCTTGAGGTATTTGCTCGAGCAAAACCCTGCTGCTAATAACACAAGCTTCACACTGAGCCAGGCAACCTGGATGCACTGCACCCAGGTTGGTGTTTGAGAAGGAGCAGGAGGGGAGAAAGAAGAAGGCAGAGGAAAGTCAGACGGAGATCACAAACAACCAAAGATCCCGGGGAGGAAGCGAAGGCATTCAAACAGAAAGAACTGACGCAAGAAAGAAAGAGAGAGGAAAAAAAGGAGGAGCGCAAGAAAGAAAGAAAGAGAGAGAGCGAGAGAGAGAGAGAGAGAAAGAGAAATAGAGAGAGAAAAGAAGAAGAAGCAAAGACGAAAGCAAGAAGTAAGCAAGAAAGAAAGATCACTGCAAAACATAAATAGCTCCCGGGTTAAGAGAAAAAGGACCGGGAAGACATTTAGTGGGAAGCGGAAATCAATAAGGCAAGCGGTGAAGCTGGGAGGGAGTTCTAAGTGGATTAGATTGAGAGAATGTGTTCGATAGGTTATGGCTCTGAGAGAGAGGTAGCCAGACACCGCAGGCTCTATTGCATACTAATAAGGGAGCCAGAATGGAAGCTAAGCACAGGGTTGTGCAGTTCACTCTGAAGAGTTTTTCTATATGGCTCTGGAGTCATCGGTTAAGGCTTTTCCCAGGGTTTTTTATTTTACGGTCCCGCTGAATCTGCTCTGAACGTACGCGCTTAAAATTTATGTCCGTGAATAAAATTCCACACAGCTTTTGAAAGAGCCATCCCTGAGATTTTCTTTCCCAATATCATCTCCCTCGGAAAAAAAAACTTCAAATTAAAAGGAAGCTGAATAACTCGACTTAACCAAAATAGAGAGAAGGCAAACAGTAGCGTCCTTAACGCTGTGTGCTTACAACAAGTTTTGTTTCACACTTCTGGCACAAACCCAGCCGCTATTTCTCTGGCCAAGCGCCTGGGCCTTGGGACAGCTGTCATGGTCGGAGTCTGGAACGTGAGGGGAAAGCCGGGCAGTGGGAGAAGAAAAGAGACTGGGAGCGAGAAGGAGTGAGAGAGTCATTTGGCCGGGCTGTGTGCCGCAGGGGTGATTCCTGATGGCAGAGGAGGATAAGGGGATGCAGGGAGGGAGGGATAGATGTTGTGCTTAGTCACAGACCTCCACTGTGACCCAGAAGGTCAGGCCTCTGCCACTGGCCGCCTGACCAAAGCCTCCGAGGCAGCCGGGCGGAAAACAAGATGCAAACAGCTACCACACGCGGAGTGGTGGAGCGGGCAATGGCCAGTCTTGAAGATAGGGACCAGCCAGACTACGCAGCCTGAGGGATCGGAGAGGGGAGTGAGGATATGTGGGTGTGGGGTGGTGCATGGGGTCACTGGTGAATACTCCCCCTCACTTAGGCCAGCGAACCAAGGGACCACCAGCCAGACCAGGATTGGCGGGGGAGAGGAGTAAAAACTGTTGCCAAGAGACCACCGGTGATACTGCAACCGCCGCGGTTTGACCCCGATTGAGGAGGTCAACAAGGGGGCTTACGCCTCCCTCCCCTGACCGCCATCCCCCCCAGGCAAAAAAAGTCCCTCTCCTCCACGTGCCCTGGGCCCACGACGGTGCGTTTTCACTGATCTGATTTGCTCAATTAAACTTCAGAGGACACCCGGCCACATCTCTTTGCAAAGGTCATGACCCGGGGGCCGAAGGTTAAGTCGGACACTCGTAAAACAGGGTCTCCATCAACGTGGCAGCATGTACGCAGGGGTAATCCTCCATTTGCACAAACTATCATGACAGTGTGAAAAAAGAAAAAGTTAAAAGTTGCGTTACGGATGGGGGGGTGGGGGCGGGGGTCAAGGTAATGATGTTTTACGGCCGTGTTAACTTTCAGCACCAGAGTAATGGTATCGCTGCTTGACCTTGACTTCTGCAGTCTGCCATTGGACATTCCCTTTCTGTCACTGGTTATGAGGTAATCCCCTTTCAACTCAATATGCTAGAAATGATTTGTATTTCCTAATACCACCTGCTACCACTCCTTGTTTTCTAAATTAATTTATAGCTGAGGTTGTTTAAGACCATTTCCAAGATTCCTCTAAATCTGATGACATGATTGATTATTTTTTTTAATCATAATTATTTTATCCTCACATTTTATTAATTGTGCGCATGTGTAACGAGAACAGGACATTTAAATAAGCAGATCCGAGACTTTTCAGTAAGAACAATACCTACATTCCTTCATTTGTCGTAGAGATAGTGACGAGCAGCTAAAAGCCGATTCAAGCGAGGCCCACAGTGCTCTGACATGTCCTAACATGACGATTATCTTCATGCCTTGTTACAGCTATTCCATCAATCTGTCAAACTGGATATGCAAAATATGAATCTAGTGGGCAGAGGCAATGATTTTTAAAAAAAGAATGGCACCCCTTGTTTTATCCGTTAAAGATAAAATTGGTGTTCAACGGCAGTGTGTGTGTGTGTGTGTGTGGGCGTATATGTGTGTGTGTGTGGGCGTATATGTGTGTGTGTGAGAAGCCAGGGCCCTGTATTGAACACAGGCAGCCAGTTGGCACAATGGATGCCACAACCCCCACTCCCAGCCCCCAGCCTACTTCCCAGCGGGCATTCATCTGGGCATGCACATGGGTGCTACAGCCCTGCCTGGCTAAATGCGTCTGTGCCCCAGAACAAGGGGGCTGAGTGCCCTCTCTAAATTCAACCCGCGCACTCGCTGCCAACCCGCCGACCTTTCTCAGGCAGCAGCAGCCCACCAGGATCAGGGACAAATGTGCTCCGAACTTTTTGATTTTTGCCACGAAAAAAAAAAGAACAAGAAAGAAGGGCAGGAACATATTTTGAGTTATCTAATTACACAACACAGCAGAGGTGCCAGAGAGCAGGGAGAACAATTTTTAAACCACGCTAGGGCGCTTTTATTTTTTCTAGCACCTCGCACAAACGGCAGGTTCTGTTTCGGCCAGAGCTGTTTACCACTTTCTTTGTGTTCGATTGTGTGTTTGTTTGTTTCGTGCAGTTGCAGCAGAACAAAGGCAGCAGCTTCCATTCTGCCACTGTCTAAAAAACTTTCCAACGTGCCCACTGCATTGCGGATGCCAACCAACGAATCAAAGGCACGCTGCAAGCAGACAAAGAGGGTTTGATGCCAACCTCCAAACCTCTAACAACCATTACTGGTGAGTTGCCTGCCTCCCTGGCACGGTGCAAAACAAAATGGCGCCGTGCCGCACGCTACCACACAATATGGCTGCATTGTCTGGAAGTGGGCACTGCTTGGTAGCTTGCAAAAAACGGAAAAGGAGACGGGGAAAAAAATCATCGCTTTCACTGCGATCCCGGTAAAAGAATGCTATTTTGTATTTGCCAAAGTTTCGGTGATAATCGCTGTGATGTGCGATGCGATGTTGAATGAGAACAGTATGTTCACCATCCATTTAAAACACTAAAATGAATCTTCTTGCCAATAATATGCCCTTCCTCCCGAGCGAACACATTTTTCCTAAAATAAAAGCTGGTGAAATATCGTCTGTAGCCTAAAATGCGAGCGCTAACTTACCGTCCAAATTGTGCATAATATGAAAAAAAAAAAAAAAAAAACGGCACGGGAGAAGCGTTCTCATGTTGGTGCTGAACAGTTCAAAAATGCAGCAGATGCAAACCAGAGAAGCGGTGGTGGCATCCGACAAAAGACACAAAAGAGGGTCTGATGCCAACCCCGGTGCCAGTGGCAACCATTATTGTCTCTGTGCTGTGCCTTCTGCTTTCCCTGGCACTTATCAAACACAAAATGGCGCTCAAGGTTTGATGACAATGAGCTAGCTATAGCACCGTGTCTCCCTCGATGGCAGAGCACTGGTGGTTGTTCAGTGTTGCTGCGACAGATTTTAACGGAGGGGGAATCTCACAGAGGAATACGATTGGAGAGGATTCCTATGGTGACAAGAGATTAAGGGAGGAAGTTCAAAACTAAAAGACATTAATGACTGATATTTATTTATGTGCTGCCACAACCTTGTTTTATAGGAAGCAAAAATAATCATTTTGAATGAGTGGTTCAAGGGGCCTTTAATTCAGAAAAAATTATCTAGATCTGATGTGTAAATAAGAATTAAAAAGCAGCATTGATAAGGTAATTCATCATCTATCTTAACGTTGTTTTTTTTGTGAAGTACTTGTGCAATATTTGTCTTTTTTTTTGTGTTCCTGACATCATTTTTGTGTTCCTGGCTTAAAATGTATATTTCGGAGGACAAAAAGAATGTCCTGTGATAGACTTTGGCTCGAATTGTCCGTGTTGGACATCACCTCATGTGCTCAGAATATGCCACGACATCATGAGTATGCAGGATTCTTTTGGCTGCATGTCGATGCAAAAAATACAATTATGACAATTCAATTCTGAAAAATAAAAGAAATTGCTTTAAAACCATAGTTCAGAAAAATGAGCACGCGTCAAATACTATTCCAGCACCAGGATTGTTTAGTTTTTTCAACCTCGAATTTCCCACTTTGCTGAAAAAAAGCACAATTCAGATTTCACAAAGACTAAAAGAAAAGACAGGTTTCCATTTGCTCACATTACAAGCATATCTTTCGTTTACTTAAAGAAATTACAACTGATCTTTACTGCAAATATTAATGGAGGCTTAAAGGTGATTCACACTTTGAATTGCCAAACTGGCATGACTTCTGTCAGTAATCTGTTGGTTAGTAATTTAGTTAATATGTTTGCTGAGTGTAAAGTACCTGTTTTAGGGGAATCTGATTTTAAATTGTTCTGAGGACAACAGGACAGTTTTAAAATGACATAATGTTATATAATGGGCACTATGGGGATGGAGGCTATATTTTTTAACCCAGTAAGTACAGCTTCAGATAATTTTTTTTAAATATGCTGTTTAAATACATGTAAAAAACTAAAATTACATTATGAGTTATGAGTCTGGGCTGCAACTTTACACAAATGTCTCTATTTAATACGAGCTGTGCAGTGTGTGTGTGTGTGTGTGTGTGTGTGTGTGTGTGTGTGTGTGTGTGTGTGTGTGTGTGTGTGTGTGTGTGTCGACCACAACTGAATAATAACTGATCATGAGCAGGCGCTAGCAGAGCAAAGATACATTTAAAATATGTTAGTATTGATTACAGATTGGCTTTTTGTTTCACCATGACACAGTTGAACCACATAAAAATGTACGCTGTATATTTACAGCACTAAATGTCACGGTTTTTATGTTTATGTTTCTTTTAAATATGTGTAGTGGTGATTTTTAGGCTGCCAAAAAGTAACATGTGTGACCCTTGACCTTGCCGAGGCTTCATTCACACCCACAAAGTGACACAAACACAGACAGTGTGAGCTGGAACCTACCTTGGTCCTGGACATAGTATGCTAGAAACAAGTCCAGCTCCTTGACCGATACTGTTATGTGGTGTGGCTGGACACAAAGTGCTGGGTTGGTGCAATGTAGAGACTTGACTAGGCGCTCGCCGTCTGTACTTTCCAGAGGGATGCCTTTGAAGAGGATGACCATCACCAGGTCCAGACGCCAAACTTTGTCGGCTTGCCGCAAACAGTCAATCCGGCGGATCTTGCCCTTCTGGTCCGGGTTGGACAGCACGCAACACGGGTGCTTCTTGCCCGTCACACTGAGGACAAAGTCCTCCCGGTACTCCTGCCGAATGTCCTTACGCAGCTTGGCCAGCAGCCTGGACGCCCACTTCTGCTTTACCTCGGCCTTCTCGCTCAGGAGCTCGTCCTTCACCGCACGCTCCTCATCCTTGGACATCCGCTTCTCGTGCTTCTTGAAGTACTTGCGCTTTCTGGCCTGGAGGTTGAACCACGTGTAGGCGATGGCACGGACGTGAGGGAGAAGTGCCTCGATGAAGGGATGAAATTCATCCTGGAGCATCCAGAGGGAGAGGAGAGGGAAAAGAGAAGGAGAGAAATTTTATCAGAGACTCATGTCGTCAAACGTGAAGAAGAAATATGGGTTTAGTCAGCTACTAATCTGAGGCAGAGGGGAAGCCAGACCACAAATAAACAATTCCTCATCATGAGCCACATAATTTCTTATTGGCAGTTTCAGCGGCTTTAAGTCCAGAAGTTTCTCTTCATACGGCAACAACTGATTTTACCATTCTGGATGTATTTGGATGTACTGCGGCTATGACAAGGAAATTCCACTGTTTATACCAACTGCCAGCACTACAATAGCACCGAGCCCGGTGACTGAATGCACTCGAGTCTCCGCTCTCATTTCCCGAGCATGCTCTGAGCGGGACGCCTGTGCTGCTGCTGCAACAGAGAGCATGCGCCCCTTGCAGTTGTATTTCTCTTATCAAACTATTCACAATCCAACGTGAATTTATCGCACTTTTCACGAAGGATGGAGTTGAAGCCGCGAGGGCCAAGAGGGTTTGCAGTCACTTAAATAGGAGGTTGAAGAGATTCCCATTCTCCGGGGCACTATACAAAGAGCATCGTTGTACGCATGTCGAACGTACAAAAACTGTATTAAAAACACAAGCAGAGGAGCGAGGCGGTGTGAAAGGCAACCATGTGAAAGGTATTCTACAAAGGTTAAATTAGGATTCATTCTGAAGTTTGTGCCAAATCATCTCAGGCGTTAAGGTTAACACACGGAATGACACTCGCCCAGCTTCATTCCAAAACCCTGAGGTGTGACAGTGAAAACCCTAGCCTACTTTCAAAATGCTTTCTCTTTCTTTTAATTAAATAAGAAATGTCTTTGTGAAACTTATTCTCCTCATCAATTACCAGATATTCATCTCAATTTAAGGGGAAATATTTTCAGCCCTTTTTTATATGGGTTTTCTGTGTATTAATCCTCAGTACACTCTGTTACACATAATCTTTAATTCTAAACTGATTTCTTTTTTAGCAAATATGAGTCAAAAGAGAAAACGTTAGCCGTGCTCATTTGACAGAATTTGTCTTGATCCTAAGAGCTAAATGCAAACATTAATTTCCACAACAAACCAGAAGTTCACTGGCCTACAGGCTGTGCACATCAATAATACATCAGTAATTCTAAAACAAATTATAGTAATCTCTTAGAGCTTGTTCTCCGTAGGTGTAGGAATGTACAGGATCGCGGAACGGATGATTTAGGAGTCGTCAGAAATTACAGCAGCTGCGAGAGGAGTCGAAAAACTTTGACTTATCTTTGTTTTAGGTCGTTAAAATGTCAAATCTAATAAGTGTAAGCGGCCCCCTTTTCGGAGCAGGCTTTTGAAGAGTTAAACCACATATTGTTCTTTTTGTAGGCAGCCAGACAGGCAGGGGAAACCACAGAAATCCACTCCCTATCTGTGACCGCTGCTGGTGCTCCTCTGACAAGACACATTTCCAGCTCTGGGCCAATAAAATTCTGCTCCCGGTTACAAATGTTAAATCATAATTTTTAACAAATGTTTTCTCTATTCAGTTTTTTTCCTTGTGTATTATATTTACTGTGGATGCTACCGATCCACATTCTTTTAGAGATGTTAAAAAATAATTCAGAACTGCTTTTAAAGTCAGCTCTCAACTATAAAGTGACCAATTAAACTGACAGAAGTGAGCAGTAAATGTGATCTGCAGTCACAGTGACTTAAATCCTTTTCACTACTGGCTTCCTGGTCAAAAAGACTAAATAATACGTTTAATTTTTTTCTTCTTCTTTTCACCCAGTCTAAAGCCAAATGCTGTAAAGATAAATGACTTGGCCAGGGCCTACACGGTGCACTTCAGCTGGGGCCATAAAAGCACAATCCTCTTAAGTACAAACTAAACCACATCTCAGTCAATCACTTACTTATGCCAAGTAAAATATAAACAGTAAAACTGAGTCAGCCAAAACAGTCAGCTACTCTGGTCCAACGCCGCACCAAGCTTATCGTGCGTTTGATCTTCCTACAGTGAAAGTGGCTTTATCTGCCTCCAACTCTCACTTCCAAACTCAAAATATAGGGGTTCTACTCTAAATAAAAATATACACGTGGAGGGGAAAAAATACAAACACGGCTCAAGCAAAGCCGGGGAGTGTGCGTGAGGTTATTAGAGGACGCAAAGAACCTAAATAAACCAGAGATACCTGTGTTAATTATACAGGGTCGCTAAAAACCTTAAAATTCACTTTTACGCACAACTTTACGCACGAAGGGAACGCAGGAATAGAGAGGAATCTTTTACTTTAAGGTGACTATAGAGGTGTGAAATATTTTCTTCGTTTGGACTTTCACAAGAAAATAAGATCTCGACAGTGAAACCCAACACGAACACGAGCAATGTGGATTACAAAGATAAATGTTGCGAAGTTTCATCGCTTAATTTTCGCGTAAAAGGCTAAACTTATTTTTCACACGCAGAGGTGAAACTGTGCAATCCTCACACACACACACACACACACAAAACTTTCAATTACCCTATTTTAACATAAATGCGCAAGCCATTAAATGTACATTTAATTAAAATAAAAGACACAAATACCTGAGTGAGACAAATTGGAGAGTACATGACGAGACGGCTACACACAAAGTGAATGTACTAGGACTGATTCCTCTGATCACTTTATCGCGCCATTCCTGGACCGACGTGCACCGTGTGAGACTGTGGAGGAGCAGCAGCTATCCGCGTAAAACAAAAAAGATTATCCAATGACATCCATGAAATGTTTTTTGCGATCCAAAGATTGTCGTCTCCGCTGAGAAAAAAACGTTTTTAAGCAGGAGATTGTTATATATTTTCGGACATGCACGGGGAGCTCTCTGGCAGTGGAGCCGGTGCAAGCGGAGCGGCTGCGGCGGCCGTGCGCACTCCTCGCTCCGGTACGCGCGGCTCGTCTTAACGGCGCAGCGGTGCCTCGTTCTTAAAAAGCATCACTTCAGCAGAGGCGGCGCAGGAGAAGAAGAGTGTGCGATGTTCACCCCTGCGTTCACCAAAACTTGATGTGAAACCGTTCGCTGCACCTTCGGCTCCTGCGCGATTCCAGCAAATCAGACCCAACTTTTTTTTTTTCCTCTCTCCCCCTCTCTCACTCTTTTTTTCTTGCAGCCACGTAATTACACAGTCACACTCCTCCTCCTCCTCTTCCTCATCCTCCTCCTCCTCCTCTTGCTGCTCCTCATCCAAAACGCACAACTTTTAATCTAACCACCCAGCACCTTCCTCTCCTCCTCGGCACAATTCATTTACCACCACCACTCCACTCCTCCTCCTCCTCCTCAGACACACTCACTCACTCCTGCGGGATAATGTCTAAAGAGCCTCGGGGACTTTGGACTGCACAGACGCGGAAAAAGGGAACGTCTCCCTGCGCAGATTTGGCACCGTGCGTCCCCCCAACCCTGGAGCTCCCCTGTCAACAACAACATGCGCTCCCTGCTTATTCCCATCCAAGTTCAGATAATTCAGGAGTGTGTGTGTTGCACAGTCAAAAGCAAACACACACTCTTATTAGTTTGTCAGCCACATAAGGGCCAAGGAAACATGAATTTCCCTGCTTATAAAAATAAAAATATTTAAATGCTTTAATCTCTAATATAAAGTGATAATTTCTGAAGATAATAATGAACTTAAAACATTTATTTTAAATGTCATTTGTCTTCATCGATAACAATTAAATCATTTAAATGGAATAAAATGTAAAACACCCACAAGGAAAGTGACATTGTGGCCTGAATGCTGAAAGGAGTGGAAGTTAAACATTGTTACTTTGTGGCTACAGTGTGTGTGTGTGTGTGTGTGTGTGTGTGTGTGTGTGTGTGTGTGTGTGTGTGTGTGTGTGTGTGTGTGTGTGTGTGTGTGTGTGTGTCAACAGTCCACATAAGAGTTAATTTGCCAAATTAAGGGGAATGGGATGTTAACACAGGCTGCCGTGCCAAGTTTAGTGCAGTTTTTTTTTTCTTTGGCCCAAACCGTGCCAAAAAAAGTCATGTTATGGTCCATGTTTAAAAAAAATAAAAAGTTTAACCCACGTCTCAACATATGCCCTCAATCGTCAAGTATAAACCACACAGAGCCGTTCACTTGTTATAACAACATTTGGAAAATAAACAACAACAATCCACGTTCACGTACCATTGCACTGTACTGCATGGATTACTGTGGGGTCCTGGAGGCGGGTTGAAACACACAAGCCGGTAGCTTCACATATTCTCACGTTCAACTTTGTGCTTTGCAGGGTTTTTCTCTTGCAGTGAAAAAAAAAAAAAGTCAAACACCGGAAGACAATTCTTGGCAGATAGCGGTGAAAAGAAGTTAGGAGCACCTCGGCTTTTTTTTTTTTTCTCCCCCTCTCTCTTTTTTTCTTGTCTTCCTTCCTCTTCGGGTCTCACTTTTTTTTGGACCGCTCTTTTGGGGCTTGTTCAGCGGAGTTGAACGGGATCCAGAAGAGGCTGAGTTTTCGGCGCTGGGCTGGTCTCCGCCTTCACTTTCACTGTCTGCCGGACTGCCGCCCCTCCGCTCGCAGCAGCAGCCACCATCAAGCAGCACGGTGCTTTGACTCGCTCACATTCCGGTGGGGCTTTTCTAAATAAAAGCCTCTTTAACCCTGCTTGTGCACAGTCTATGTTGCTGTAGAAACCCACTTTAGCTGCTTTCAGACATGCACAGAACTCCTGAGAACCACTTCGTCCGGAGGGGCTGCAAAGCCGTTTTCAGAAAGGACCTGTGGGTAAAATCCAAAGAGTTGTCTACGGAGTTTACCCAGAGTTTGCCTTTCACACATGCACAACACAGCAGGAGGTTCTCTGCACAGACTTGTTCACAACAGCAACAAATCCACTGCATTATTCAGGTGAGAGGTGGAGCAGCGGGGTGCAGCAGACAGAGGCAAGAAGTGACGTGTAAACTCCGCTGCAGAGATCATGTGATATACTTGACAACACACACTGGTGTCAGCTCTAATCCCCACAAACTCTCCAGACAACTTTGTCAGTGTCTTCTAAGTATGTCGCTGCTTTTTCACTGAGATGTATGTGTTTTCTTTTTGTTTTTTTAGTCTTCCGTCTGTCGTGTGCTAGAAGCGTCATTAACCCCACCACTCGCTTGCGGTGAATGCAGCAGGGATCCCCTGCTGTGTTCTCACATCGACTTCTCCTGGATTTCTACAGACCTTATACTCTTGGGAGGCCAGGCGGAGAAAGTCCGAAGAGACTGTGGAGCGTCTCACTCGGACATTTGAATTCACACATGCACCTCCTCCAGAGAAAATACGCAGGAACTGCATGTCATGTTCAGTGTCTGAAAGCAGTTTATGTGTGAACGCATATGTCCGACTGAGAGCCTCCGGACCTTTTCCGGCTGGCCCCCTGGTAGAAAGTCTGCAGAAAGTCCGGAGGAGCCGATGTGAGAACACGACAGGAGATCCTCCGCAGGATTCGCCGCCAAGGAGTGGATTTGATGATGATGTTTCTAACACTCCACAGAGGCAAACATGTAGAAACCAAAAAGAAATCAAATATCTACGAATGAAAAAGTGGTGCCTAACACACAGAGGAAAACAGCTATATCAAAATTGTTTTGGCCCAGATTTAGTCTACATCCCACATCTGGCCTGCATACCACATGGAATGATGGCACTCGGGCTGCCTGCTCCTGTTTGCCAGATCTGGGCCACAAGTGAGCCATAGCAATACCGCATGTCAACCAAGAAAGGCCTGAATTTGTTTTGTGCTATTTGGGCCATAATCACCATTTACCACACGTGAGGTTCACAGCCAGTTTACACCTTGGCAAAAAAAATCAACTACATTTGTTTTGGCATATTTGGGCCACATTTGCTATTTTTACACTTTCTCTGACCTCCAGACGTGACAAAATAAGGCCTCTTATTTTGAAATTTCCCCAGCCTATTTCCCCTGGTCGACCATCGAGCTGTTTCTCTGCAGCTTGACGCAGCAGAGTTTTGTAATGGTGTTTGCATTCTGGCCTCTCATTGGCCAGCGGTGGTGGCCCCGGGACTCTGTACCCTGGGCCCCTCATTTCCGCTCCTCTGACGTGCTGTGGGGGGCTTGACAGAGCCGGACAGTCAGTCAGTCTGTGTTGAATAGCGATGGAGAGCCACTGACTGATGCTGCCAATCACAACACTGCTATGATTATAGCTCCATAATATATTATTATTATTATTATTATTATTATTATTATTATTATTATTATTATTATTATTATTATTATTATTATTATTATTATTTGCAGTAGAAATATAAGAGGTGGCATTACTAATACATATGTCAATTCCAATTTGTATTTTAGTTTAGCTGCTATGAGTTATTCTTAAATCCCTGATATCTATATTATCCATATTTTGTCCTCTAAGATTTTTAGAGTCAAATTTGAGCAATTCAATTTGCATTGAAGGCACTGATATAGCTGCTTGCGCAAACTAATAGGAATTATGGTATGATATACGAATAATTTCTATGTTTACATAACATTTTTAAAGTTGAAGCAGAAAGTCCTCTCCAGATGAAATGATTTGGAGGGTAAAAATTCAAATCAGTGATTGCAACAATGGTAAACAGTGTTGTAATAGTAAAAGTATTTCGTATGGTAGTAATGGTGCCAGGGTGAATGACTGATGGGATATTTAAAAGGGGGGGGGGGGGGGCAACCTTGACTAATCATACATTAGATGCTGTATGGCAGCAGCAGTAGGAAATGTGATTGAATGTTTCATCTTACAACAGAAAATGTCCCTTCCCTTTCATCACTGTGATCGTGACATTAACACACTGTTCCCACAATGTCTAAACATGTCACAGTGGTCATGTGGGTCCATGTGTCTGCATCAAGCGCAGCCATCAGCAGTTGTGATTCGATGCTCGGAATAATTAAGCTAAGAGCTTTCAGTCCGACATGATTATAAAATGCTAATCAATAATCATCTCAAGTAAAAGTTCAGGCCTGGTCTGCAGTCTTTGTGTGGCATCGTTGAGGCAAAGCTATTTCCAGGGTGAAGAGTAAATAAATCTTGTCTGTCTGACTATTAAGCCTTTAAAAAAACTTATTTCAGGCTCCTATAGTTCACATTTTAATTAATAAATTTCGATTTTTTTTTTGTTCCATACTCATATCATCAAGTATTCTTTTAGTAATGTGTCACTTCAGATTTCATCCATTTCACATCTTAATTGTTGTTAATAGCTAAGATGCTATGAAAGGCTCGATTATTATCTCATGCACTGACTCTTTAGTCTCTTCCTTTTAGCCCAAAACTATATGACACCAGTCTAATGAATCAGATGGGACGATTCAGTCCTCTGAATATGGATCTACCGCCCCCACGTGGCTGCAAACACAAGCCACAGACTGAGGTCCTGCACATATGGCAGGGTTTTTTTGCGCCTGTTTTAAATGGCATTTAGACTATTAATTTATTACTATGGCCACCTCTGTAAGTCCTAATGAAAAGACAGGTTTATCCTATGAAGATTAAAAATTCTTAATGTGGTGATAACAGGTAGAATAACGTCCATATCATAAAAGTTCTGCCTTATTAGAAATTTGCCAGCCAAAAATAAAAATGGTAACATTTGAAATAATACTAAAATCATGTTGAGTGCGAATACTCATAATTACCACAATACTTATCTAGTATGTTGATACTTTGTCCCAGTAGCTACAATACTCGGCCTGTAAATTTGCCTTTTGCCCTTAAATGAATAAATAAGTAAAGTCAATAAAATAGTATGAAAAGCACAAGTGAGAGTATAAGATTGGTGCCGTCATATTTAAGCCCCAGTAAGACATGGCAGTGGCACGAGTCATTTAGTTATAACCTTGTCCCAAATATTATAAGTTTATGTTCATTTCTATTTATTCAAAAGTACAATCCATATTAATTAACATGCACATTTAAGTCCAACATGTAAATGTGTCATATTTACCATGCAGTCTAGTGTTCATCTGCAGACACATGTATGAAAAACACAGAAGTACATACACAGACACATAGCATTCATAATGAATAAATGAATCTCACAACTTTATGACGTATGACAACATGGACCCAGGCGTATCAAGCACAGCCCAACAATGCTCAATCAAAACACACATGCACACCACATGTAGTGAAATGAGCAGTAAAACGATGTCACTGCAGCCAAACCACTGCTGATGATGACTTGTTGGAATATTGTTTCATAGAACGGGGAAAAAGCAGTTTATAGATGTGATGTTATTTAGTTCTTTGACTGACAAAGATACTTTTTCAGTATGGTATTATACAACTCCAAATATCAGTACGTTTGAAAATAAAGTTAATGAACCAAAGTAGACATGTCACATGTGACAAATAAAGCTTGAACTTGCAGAAAGATATCTTGTGACCTTAGATGCCGCTCTCCTCAGTATACTATGAGAGCTTTAGTGTGTGTGATGCAACTTCCTCCCATTGCACCATTTCCTCTGGGCCTTCCTCAACCAGTCAGTATCTTTTCCTAACAACACAGCCCATCAGCTGCTAAATCCCTCAATCTTTAACCTTAATATGAAATTTTGATTAACGGCTATTTTTGACCATGATGCGCTTGCTGGGGCGGCTCTCTCTTAGTCCCTCCTGCATTCATTCTTAAAAGCACCTAGCCTCGGTTTTAATACCAAGCTGCAGATATAGGAGGAAGCTGATTCTGTGTCATCCTTTGAAACAACATCAGTTAAGGGCATAAAGTCAAGTAGCCAGTGCAGCAGACATTGGCTGAAAACAGGGCAGAACAGAGGAGCAGATAAGGAGCAGCAGGGCCTGCACTGAATGGATCATTTCTCTCAGCCTACATGCATCGAGACAGACAAACAAACCTCGGGTCAAACCCTGGAGATGGGGCACAATAAAAGCACGCCTGTTGTCCGGCGAGTAAATAAATATTCAGAATGAAATGTCAGCCCGTGTTGCCTCTTCAGCATGGGAAAGGCGCGGGCTGGACAAGGATTCTTTGTTCGGCACTATCAAATCAACACTGCGGAGGGTGCACAGAGAGGTGCAATTGAGGAACACGCTTCTACTGAAGACAAAGTGGGTCTCTCAGTCGTTCGTCTCAGGAGAATACATAGCCTTTAAGCACATTTTGATCAAACACATCTTTAAAATCGTTGATTCTTTGCCGGTGAATCGAAGAGTAAGAAAGTCACGACTACTGGCCTTGAGGATCACATGATCGTATAGACAAATTTTACTTTTCCGGTCAAACAATTATAGAAATTGAAAATTAAAAAGTAGCACTCACTGGCATGCTAATCGTTGCTGTAGTGAACTATATGGTTACTGTATATGCATGTCGAAACCTTTTCTACAAAATCCCTCACAAAAGTCAATGTGGTCAATCTGGACCTGGGCAGAGATAAATTGAGACTCAAACCAAAGTCCCATTAGCAATAAAATAATCAAATAAAAACAAAATTAGGTTAAAATTAAAAGTAAATTAATTTATGACAGGACTGTTAGGGAGGTGAATCAGACTGGGTTGCCGTCCCAAATCAGCCAAATACTGATGTATTCACAGAGTCTCCAAATGTGTCACCACACACTTTTAGATTTTGACAATTTACAACCGAGAGGAGGCAGACGAGACAAAAGAGCTTCACCACACTCACCATCCACCACGTCCTGGCTGACACGTCATAACAAAGCTGCCATTTGATGGACCTCTCTGTCAGTTTCCCGGCCATGGCTGCACTCACTCCCAGGCTCTCATCCGACACCCGGCCAGTGGAAGATAAGAAAACCAAATCAGAGGGGCATCAGCAGTGGAGGCATGCTGTGCCACATGAAGGCTGGTCCTTGACAACACTGCATTATGGAGGGAGGGGGAGAGGAGAGAGAAGAAAAAAAATCAGCAACAGCTTGACCAGGGACTTGGACCTGACTGTGGTAATTACAAGAGCCATGACCCCTGCAACCCTCGCCACCCCCCTCCCCCTAAACTAACCTCCTCCCCCTGCCCCTAACCCCCTACCCCTCTCCCCTCTTTTACATTTGTTCTGCAAAGGAAGTTACACACAACTTTCAGATGAATTACAACAATGTGGATATGTAGTGTCAAAATGCAGTAGTCATGGGAAATTAGATAGTTTTGTTGTAAAAAAAAAATGGATTTGATGGACTGTAAAGAATCAGTTAATGTTCAAGTGGCAGAGAGCAGGAGCAGATGGATCTATCTATCTATCTATCTATCTATCTATCTATCTATCTATCTATCTATCTAAAGTTACTCAGAAAGAGTCAGAAACAAGCTGGTTGTTGGTCAGTGCAGACATCTCTCAGTTTTAACCTCAGTTTTAACCTATTTTCGAGTAAATGAAACCCGCCAGTACTGTGAAATATCCAATTTTGTGACTGACACAAAGGTAATTTCAAACACTGAGATCCTCTTGACTCCTGTGTATAAAATGCTGTGTTGTGTTAAAGGATTATCTAATGTCACTGAAGAGTATTCTTCACATTTAAAGGTGACCCCAGTCTAATAGCACCAAAACCAATTCTGAAGATCAAGCAGTTGTCAAGAGAACTGTTGCATTAGATTTCCCCCTCAGCCACTGCGGGGGCTTCACTGGGGCCGACTGTATTTTGATCCATGAATTAAGACGTCTTGGCGTGTCCATGTAAATGTTATCTGAACGCCGGCTGAAAAGGCCTTTTCTCCACCGCCGCATTCCGATCCTCCTCGCCGAGGCCGCTCAGTGGCAGCTGGATTTCCCCACGGGGACGGTGGGTGGACTTAGCAACAGTAACTTAGCATTACTTACAACAAATAGATGGAGATAAAGGGAAAACTGTGGAAATGAAGACAAGGACTTCACTTGATTGTGTTGCACACTGAAGTCAGAGGTTTTACGATGTATAGGGTTCAATCTTACTTTGTTAATTTCAATTGACCTAAAGTTAGAAATATTAAGTCTTAATCACACAAATTGTGCACGTGTGGTGCAGACAGCAAGCTGCATGTTGTGTTGTCATGGGGCTGATTACTCTGTGTAGCTGCTTTTTAATAAGTACCTGCTCAGGTTTGACCTTTTCATTGCACTTTAATAAAGCGATAATTAGGAGCCTAATTAGGAGCTGGGGAATTGAATTGGTTCTTAAGCATGGGGAACAATGAGACACTCCACAGTCGTCATGGAAAGCAAATGTCTGCTGCTCATGACACAGAACAGGCAGATGAATTTTACTCTGTGGGGGAGGAAAGACGACAAATATAAACTCTCACTGAACACTGTGTGTGTTAATATTATCAGAAGGAAAACTACGGAAACAGCTGATGGATAAAGCAACAATACATCAGGAACTGTGTAATTGGAAGAAGCATCTTTCGAGGCTTATGGAACTGTTTATTATTCCTTAAGTAATAATTTGGAGTCAGACCATTAAGTTCCTCGTAAGTAATTAAAATAACCTTAAAATCAATTCTAAAATGTACTGGAAGCCAAAGTGAAGAGGCTAAAAACCAGTCATCCATCCAACCACTATATCCTAATGGTCGCAGGGGGTCCTGGAGTCAGTCCCTGCTGACATTGGGCGAGAGGCGGGGTACACCTTGGACAGGTTGCCAGTACTGACATACAAGACAAACAACCATTCACTCCTACAGTCAATTTAGAGCCTCCAGTCAACCTCACCACAATCTGCATGTCATTGGATTGTGGGTGGAAGCCGGAGAAAACCCACACAAACACTGGGAGAAAATAGAAACTCCACATTGCCCTCTCCAAACTGGAATTCAAACCTTTTTGTTGTGAGGCCAACTAATACATTATTAATGTAAAAATAATATAAAAAATAATAATTTAATTTGGAATTAAAGTGTTCTTTAATGTGTTATAGGTCATGAGACCCAGTTTGAAGAGTTTGATCATTTCTATGAAAAAATTTGTTGAGCAAAGCAAAAGAACAACATTTCTGACACGTTATTCAGCTGATGCCAAACGTGCTCCATGATTATGGAGAAAGGAAAATGTTTGGGCCGAGCTCATAGACGAACGCCGCATGCACCTTATTGATTTTGAGGGTAAAATCGATACGTTTCATCGTCTTGATTGGATTAACCGTTTCAAGTTCAACTTTTAATTGGATTTCTACTTTCTACAATGAGAGCTTATTTGAAAATCAATATGCCAATCAATACCTCCGTGTTCAGAAAGTTCAGCTGTGGAGCTGCGAGGGAAAATGGAGGCCCACACATGTGACGCAATGGAGTCTGACAAACGTAATCATGCTTTTATTAAGAGCGGGAACAAAATACTGTATTAGTTGTAAAAGTTGGAATTTTAGTTTTTAATTAGAAAACTAAATGTAAAAGAAGTTCTGATAATTGTATGTTCCTTCGTATGTATAAAGAAAGTGGATCGTTCTCAAATTATAAGAAGATACCGGTCAAATGTACAGATCTCTAGTACGTCACAAGCATCAAAGTAAAGCATAGCTGATGATGGGGGTGACCCTAATCACCAAATCATACAGGAAATATGGCCCATATGGATTGAAATAAAAAAAATGCGCTACCCATAATTAGTGATCAGATAATAAATTCTATGTTCCATCGTGTAGACTTAATCCGTGTCTAGGCTTTGGCAAAAAATGGCAGCAGAACACGCCAAGCCAATAACTCCAATCCTAGACAGGTAAACAGCCTTGTATGTGAGACATAACTGTTCCGAGCGCAGTTTATGTTTATCAAGCATGTGGCCAATTATTTCTTTTGTTCGGCCAGATGTCATAGACTGTAAAACTAGCAGGTGGTCACTTATTTAATTAGTTGGGTTGACCAACCAATTGCCAGAGATTAAGAGCACATTTAACTCAGGCTGCTCCCGCCTGCTATTATCTAGACAGGACCTCCCTTAATTTTTATTATCGTAAGGCTCAAATTGACAAATTAAATTTCAACCCAGGCACATTAAAACATACTAGAGGTTCAGCACTAATGTAGATATTATCTCTATTGCAGATATATCTAATATTACTTTCTTTGGTGTGATATAGGTACTTGCTGGGACTTCTAGAAACACCACTGATATTAAAACGGATCAATTTAAAGACACAGCCAGATTTAAAAGTATAATAGACATGTGATAATTTAGGGAGCATGTTCGTCTCTGTTTGTCCTTCAAATGAACTATCACCAAAAAAAATGCAATAAAGCACATACAATAGGACCAAGCACTGAGCACAAGGTTAGTATAGAATAACTGGCTCAAGCTTTGTATTTTATGGTGATGTTTAAAGCTATGTTTTGTCATATTTACGAGATTGTTTATTTCAGGGATGCTCCAAGATCTACAGGTATCCTATGGGGAAATTACAAAGTTTCAAAAAAGAGACGAGTCAGTTTCATCATTGGTACAATAACATTTTTTATTCTAATTTAAAAAAAAGCTTTATTTGTGACGGGAAAACAATTTAAAAGCCCTGTAGTTTAAGATTTTGATTTAATGTTGGAGTTGCTGAGGGAAATACTGTGCTTGTGTGCGTGTGTGTGCGTGTGTGTGTGTGTGTGTGTGTGTGTGTGTGTGTGTGTGTGTGTGTGTGTGTGTGTGTGTGTGTGTGTGTGTGTGTGTGTGTGTGTGTGTGCAGATAATGTTAATAAAATGCAACCATTTTAGACAACACTCATAGATTATGTTCACGGATCATGCACACATTACGTACGCCTCACTGGGACTTAAGGACTTTTTAGGACAATGGCCATTTGTTATGAGACAACTGAACTGATGCTTGGGCTCTTAATGTGACACGTAGTGCAGAGAGAACCAAACAGAAAGTGAAGCATTCATGTAGTCAGACTTTTATGCTGCAGTCATGTATTTGATGTAAACAATTTTAGTCTTCACGTGTGCATTTTAATAGTTTACATTGAATATTAAACAGCTAATCAAGCTTCTTCCCAACAACATTTTGACTTATAATAGCAGGAAAAACAGGACATGTCATTACAATGACTCATGTACATGAAGCTTCCCAGCAAGCCATACCTGTAGGACAGCATGCACAATACCAGGACCCAGGATCTAGGTCATCTAAATGGAATGCATTTACCGTTTTTACTGTTATCATTCACACCCACATTTTTCCTGCTATGACACGTCAACATATTTGCTGCATAGACTCAAGATATTCTCTCATGTTGTAGATTAATAATAAATAGTGTTTGATGAGTCAGAAGGATCACTTTTGCCATATTTGACTGTGTGTAATGTATGTCATCACATTACACATTTTAAAGTTAAAGATAGGACACCTTGTTGAGTAGATTATAATGTAATATTTTTGGAGACATTTGCACTTTAATTGAGTATTTCAATTGAATATATACTTCTACTTAATCTTATTATAATACAATACAATAAATAAATGTAGATGAAAATAGAGATATCGCATCCTATAGGTTATTAAGTACCCTCCTCATTTCCATGAAATGGAAATAAAAGTTTCAGCTGTGGCCGCAATTAGAGCTGCTGTAGAGAAAGTTGAAAAAGGAGAAAAGTAAAAAGCTCAGACCTATTCAGAATCTAATTTATTTGGAACATGAATACCAATATGATATTTTCTATAATCACAAATAACACACTTTTCTGATATAATTAACTGAAAATGAATTTTTACAGGCTTTCTAGACATCATTAGGGTATAACATACTGTGTTCATGGTGCATTAATTGAGTTCACAAAACGTAGGTGTTCCAGTGAATGAGGTTTGAATAAAAAGTATATACATATACAGCATGAAAACACAATAAACAATGTGAACAAAAGCGAACAGATCCTAACAGAGAGCCCTGGGGGACACCATATAATGGCTCCGATATTTTTCCACCTCCAGTCTCCTGCAGTTCTTGACTGATTCAATAAATGAATGTGGCTGACGTGTTATAATTGAAGATATGCTTTACAACTACACACAGCAGCTACAGTAGTCTTGGCTGAGGTTAAAGAAGTTTTGACAAACAATCAAGTAGTTACAACGGTTTAGTGAGTAATGAGCGAAAACCTGCTTCCACCCAGTTCGTATACTTCATAATACCTATCAGATTTTCAACACTAATATAACAATAAAGATGGCTTTACAAACACACAATGCTTATTGCTTTTTAAAAAATCATATAAAAGAAATAGAGAGTGTTATTTATCAGCAGTACCCTCTCCTTTTACCAATCACACCACTTATCCCACGAACCCCCAAAAAATTCACAAACATCCAAAAACCTGAATCTGATTTATAAAAACCACTGAGCAAAGTTATCAACACACACTCATGCAAACGTGATAAACTTGCCTACGAGGTATGAACAGAGCAAAGCATACACGTCAAATAAAACAACTTCAAGTGAACACGTTTCTTCTGAGATTGATGCAGTGGAACAGACTGCATGCTAACGTGAAAAATCAGTGCATAATATTCAACCACTCTGAAGAAGTTTGGTGAAACATGCATTTGCTGAATGCTTGCTGACTATTGCAACATTTCCCCAGGTCTTTGGCTTTTATGGAGACCAACATGATGGTGATGATGATAATGATGATGATGATGTACCGTGAGCATAACAAGAAGACCTAAACAGGCACTTAAAACTACTTGGATATTGTAATTTTTCCAACACATGAAAAGCTTTGTTTACGTATAAGCGATTGCCAAGTATTATAGACAATGACAACCATGCTATGCTAGTATTATTATGCATATTATGCAGAATCGTCTTATCCTGTGAAAGAATTCATAAAAGATCTCTAATCGTTACCATAGAGTAACAGCAAAATCACCATAAGTACATTTTCAGTTTGTCAATTTAACAAGGTGTATGTCACAAGCAAATATGACAGGGGCAGCACTAAGAGGAGAAGGAGAAATTACTCTTGATTCGAAAGTTGGTGCCAAAGATTTGTTAGTGCTGTGGTTGATAGAGCAGATTTAAGCTAAACAGACAAAATCTCTTATTAAAAGTTAGAGTAGGGGCTCAATGTCATTCTCATGTCTGTTCTGTCAATGTGAAGCTGCAGCTAGCAAGTGATTAGCTTAACATATCCTGGCTACGTCAAAAGGAAACAAAATGTGCTTATCAACAAGTTACGTCTATGTTGAAACATAGACTGTATATGAAGATGGACGACATGGCTGCTCCCAAAAAGTGAAGCCAAAACGTCTCGAAGTCATAAACCCGCCTCCTCCATGTAAATGGATAGGGGAAGGACCAAATAAAATATACAAAATACAAATCAAACACATTTGTATAAACTAAACTAATCAGCTGCTGGCTGTAGCTTCATCTTTAGCGTATAGGCAGACAGTGGAATTGAACTTCTTGACTCTACCCCTCGACCACTAGTCCATTAAGATAAACAGAGTGATTTAAGGGATAATGATATTAATTGGCAGTGGAGTGTTTGTTATACTCAGTAACAAATGGATTATACACTTGGTTGGTCTATGACATATACAGTTTCTAAATCTGGATTATTTTTCCCATGGCATGATAAAGGGTTAACCTTCTGCTTGTGATAACACATCTTCATACCCGGCTGTTCGGGTGTCATCAGCATTCAAGTTATCAACTTTGTTCTGTGACCACACTTCATAAAACATCACTTCATAGATAAAACATTCAAAGGACAATGCAAAGAAACATTCATGAATCATTAAATGATCACGGATAAGTGGAAGGCAGCTGACGCCAGATCCCTTGTCCCAAATTCTAGTGGATAAACACCAACCAGCAAACATAAAGCAAAAACACTGCTCATGTGTAAGCAATAAAAAGGACATAGCTAAAAGAAACAAGGCACAAACTTTATACAAAAACTTGCCTTTCTGACAAACACACCCGAGTTACCCTAGTTCTGTCTGTGGTTGATTAACGGTCAGTAGTAAAGGCTCTTTTTATTAACGTAACCTGAGAGGGGTCCCTTTTTCGCCAGCAGCTTTCAGGTGAAGACTTCCATCCTTCTGATGCAATTAGCCATTAAAGTGGTTTCCAAATGCTGAAAGTAGCCGTCACAGTGAGTAAAAAAAGCAAAATGTTCCCATCACTCCCAAAGGGGTTTCTTGACCCTGTTTACTGCCAGTCTGGGTCTTGTAGAGAAAGGCAAAAAAACAAAAGAACACACACAAAAATAAAAGCTTCCAGTATCCACAGACAAACCAAGCTCCCATAGCACAAAAGAGGACAGTGAAGGCGAGCAGATGGATTCTTTAAGTGTGCATACAGTGTTTCATCGTGGCAGCCTGTAGCATCTGTGCAGGCAGGAGGTAGTGTAGCGCTGCAGACCTACACGTGGGTGCGGAAGTGGTGGCTGGCTAGAAGCGGCTGCCTGACTCGGAGCGGGAGCAACCACAGGAGTTTCCAGCGTGTGCCGCAAACTTCGGCTAGTGCCCACTGCCAGGACCTCTTTGAGCCACATCTGAGAGGAGGAAAGAAAAAGGTAATTACTGATGTAAAAGGGACATTACAACAACATTGGAAGGGGCGAGTACAACGTGTTGGAAAACGCGCTTATTTGCTTTCTTGTAATGCTAAAAAGACAGATACCACTTTCATGTCTCTGTTCAACATATAGACTGTATATAAAGATGGGTGAGGGATCACCAACTATCCAGTGATTAAGCTAAAATATCCCGGATATGAACGCTGCCGTCTTCCGTATTTGGAGCCTGAGTCTGCGCGGTAACAATAGGGGGATACAGCTGCAGTAGCGAGGTACAAACACTAAAAAGACAGAAACCATCTTTGAGAAAAAAAAATATTTAAAGTGTAATTTGACTTCTTAGTTTGACTCATTTCCCATCCATTAACATGGAGGAGGCAGGGTTTCTGACCTATACTCCAGCCAGCCACCATCGCGATCAAGACGCTTCATGGTTCATGGTCATGGTTCAACTTAGAGCTGGAGCCAGCAGCTGGTTAGCTTAGCTTTGCATAAAGACAGGAAACAGAATAAGTAAAGCAGACTCACACTTCATTTGACAACTGAGCCATTTTCTCAATGGTGGTAGTATCCTGTAAAGACAGAAAAGCAAAGATCAATACAAAATAAATGGGTATTTTCACAAAAGAAGCTCCTTCATGATGAATCTTTAGAGAGTCACCCGATCAGCCAGAACAACAAACTCCTGTTGACAGCTCTGATCATGGAGGCTAAGTTTTGACGTTACAACTGTGAAAGCTTATAAATTACATTTGGTTGTGAAAAAGAAAATTCACTCATTATCTACTCACCCCTATGTCGATGGGGGGTGGGTAAAGTGTTTGACTTTGACATTTCCACTGTGTTTTAAGGCTAAAAGTCCACCAGAAGTCACTAAGCTAGCGGTTTTAGCATTTCAGCACAAACAAATGATGCTGTGAATAAAATATACCATCATTACATGAACATAAATGCATTAGAGAATGTAATTTGAAACAAGATAATAAACCCTTTTGTCGTTATTGAGTACTCACAGACAGGATGCCCGTCATCTGGGTGTAAAACAAACTCGCCATGCCACCAAACATGACCAAACCCATGAGCGCCGACACCCGCAGCAGAGCCAGTTCGTGGCGTGTTGTAAACTTCTCCTGAAAAGAGAGCGGTGACGCTTTCATGTTATATGCTATTATCTGATGCATTTTTCTGAGTTGATTCTTAACTTTTATATTTCACAAGTGCTATGGACGACTCTTAAGGCATATAGCAAAGCATTCAGCTCAACTATTGTGGGTAATGTTGACACACAAGCTTTCAGATAATTAAATAGAAGCAGCACATGCATTTTTCTGTCAATTGATGATATAATTTACTAATATTCCAGCAGAACGTACCTGGTCCAATCCCATCAGTGGCTGGAAGTAATAGTACTGGCAGAAG
The DNA here is from genome assembly GCF_009819705.1 of Hippoglossus hippoglossus. Classification (NCBI taxonomy): domain Eukaryota; kingdom Metazoa; phylum Chordata; class Actinopteri; order Pleuronectiformes; family Pleuronectidae; genus Hippoglossus; species Hippoglossus hippoglossus. Next base: position 7,357,041 of record NC_047168.1, read on the forward strand.
TCCAACACCAGTGTGAACAAACTTAACACCTGAGTGTAGAGACAGAGCTGCAGGAAGAGCCAGTGGTTGTCTTCTCCCACACAGTTATTGATCCTGGAAATAAACTTGATTTAGGCAATAATCTTGTATAATCTATGTTTATATTGATATATAATAAGATCTGGTCTGACGTAGCACAAAACTACGTATGAATGTGTGTGTGTGTGACTGGGTGAATGCGACTTGTTGCGTAAATCTCTTTGAGTTGTTGATTCGACTGGAAAAGTGCCATATAGATACAGTCCAGATGCGTAAATCTCTTTGAGTTGTTGATTCGACTGGAAAAGTGCCATATAGATACAGTCCAGATACAGAGCAAGAATGTCATTAGTGGTGTGCATCCTTACCAGGGACAGTGGTGGTCCATCCTGCGCACACAGTGGCCACAGCGACTGCAGTGGTGGGACCTTTTGGGTCTCATTAAGTTGCATTTATTGCACAGCTCCCAGTGCTCCCGCTCTGTGACATAAAGACAACAACATGTACTTTATTACTGGTTAACAAACTGGCTAACCAATGACAAAGGGACACAATAAATCAACAATCTACAAACAATCTATTTTGACTAAGGAGAGACGTCACTTTTATGATCATAGTCACTTATTTACAGGTGTACTGATTTATGGGTAAACAGTAAAAACATGCATTATCTGACACATTGGAACAATAAAAGATTTGCTTTATAGAAAAGCAGGAAGAAAGTAAGGTGGGCTTTACTGTTTCCGCACCAGAGTGAGGTATGTGGGGGTCCACAGGAAGGCGACCAGGATCTGCTGTGGAAGCTCTGAAGAGGGCCGCTAGGCAGAGGGCTGATGACATGTAATAACCTGAAGAAATACACAGAGTGTGATCCACGCACTTTCAATCCAGAGTAATTAAACTGCGTTTTTACACGAGTAATCCTATGTCTATTATTTTTTGTGGCCACAATATGTCACAACTGTCTGTGGCCCCTAAGCAATGGATGAGACACCTTCTTTGTTCATAACAAAAACAAGGACACTCACAAACAACCGTGGCCCAGGGGATGTGTCCTTCATTGTAGTGGGGAAGCAGAACCAGCTTGGGAATGAAGAAAGTGTTGTAGAGCCAGATCCCAAATACCACACTGATGCACAACCACCCCATGGGGTCCACCACAAAGTGCAGTCGAAGCTTCATGGCTGCGGGGGGCTCCGGGGAAACCTACAGAAGACCACAGCACACACGTGAAGATTCAAACGTGTGTTTGGTATCTGGTAAAAGCGATGGTCCCCTGCTCTCTCACACACATGCTTAATAAACATGACATATATGTTTTATAGAGGAGTGTGTGTGAGTCCTCAATTACTATTAGTGTGGAGTTCGTAGAAATGATATGTTTTAAATAAAATATCTATCACAAAGCCATTATTTGATTTTATATTTTTTATATCTCTAGTCTTGATTTGGAGTTGTACTCTTGCAATGTTTTCACTTACAAAAAACAAAACACTTACATCTGCTGTGCCATAATTTGAAACGCTATGTTGGTCTAATGAACAACTTTGTATAGCTTCAGTCATTTATCTTTAAACCTGTATTTATATTTGGCTTCAATACTCTTGCATGTACTTTACAGCGACAGCTTTGTAGTAGTTCTGGTGGCGAGACTTTAATCTATATCTATCTATCTATCTATCTATCTATCTATCTATCTATCTATCTATCTATCAAACACATTGACTGAGAACACCACTGCCTGACACGTGCTCAGGAGGTAACAGTAGGTCATATTTAGCTGTAAATTAAACCTTTTTAACAAAGGCCTTAGTACTGTGTTATACAGCAGGTTAGTGTAAACAAGCTCAGCCTCAGTCCCCTGCACAACACAACACACCTCACATATCAACACAGTCTGAATCAGCCTCCACATCACTGCCGGTGTTCATTATGAGCAGGTTGCTCTATCATTATTCACACACACAGGAAACACTGTGATGGGCTGGGCTCTGTAGCCCTGCTGTGCTGCTAGCTAACCTCACTGAGCTAACCGGATTCAAAACACACGCCTTCACGTACAAACAGAAACAGTCCCACTTGCTGACCGCCAGTCATGGTTTTAAACCCTTCAACGGGAACAAACCTACTTCTATGTGATCGCTGTCCTGTTCAGCGCAGGAATCAGTGCAGCTACTTCCTCATCCGAGCCTCTGTGGGCTGGACAGGACAAGTGTCGTTACCTGCAGAGGAGAAACTCACTTCCGGTTTATTACTGCTGTCAAATCAGACAACTCTCTATGGAACTATAGTGATAATAATAATGATAATAAGAAGAAGAAGAAGAAGAAGAAGAAGAAGGAGAAGAAGGAGAAGGAGAAGAAGAAGAAGAAGAAGAAGAAGAAGAAGAAGAAGGAGAATTATAATAAGCATAATAATTGAAATAATAATAATAATAATAATAATAATAGTAATAGTAATAATACTACCAATAATAATCACATGAATAAATACAAATGTATCATGTATTTATCATTATTAACTGTTTTTTAAATATAATGAATGATGGAAAAAGTTAAATCCACCTGCATGTATATCGAAATATTAAGTGTTCATTATGTCCATACAGTATTCTTATTATATGACATACTATGATTTATTTAATTTTTTAATTTTATCATTATTATTGTCTGCCTTTATTGCTTCTTCTACAATTAATAAATCATTTTCTTTTTATGGTAATGAAAGCGAAATTGTTTCACTTGTTCTTGTATAAACAGTGTGACAATAAAAAATCTTGTGCATGAATTTTCCAACAGCTTGGTAATTTAATTCTGGTACAGGTAACAATAAAGCAATTATTCGATTAATTGATTGGTTGATCAAAAGCAATAAACCTGCAGCAAGATTCTTTTCAAGACATCATTCTTGAAGCAAAATGACCTCAATTCACTACTGTTATCTTCTCAGTTTACCTTTTATTTACTTATTTGTATGCTGTTCATTCATTTTTTTGGTATGTTGTTGTTTTATCCATAATGGCAAACTGATGCATATCGTATATAGTAGGTATATAATATACGACGTTGTTGTCGAAGGGCCCTGTCATTTAAAAAAGGGGTTAGGGTTAGATCAATACCCAATATCCACACATGTATTTAAATATATCTATGAGTTCGTGGGGGTTAATATAATATTTTGTTGTAGACTTTTTTGTGATACTATATATCAACATCAGCAGTTGTATCGTGGTGGTTGACGCTAACTTGACGCAGCAGCTGTGCGCAGGTGGGCGGTGCGGCGAAGTGCGGTGAAGTGCGGCACCTGCTACCGGGGAAACAAACTGCCTGTCAAACACGGTTACTACCCGTGAGGGTGCGGCGTGTTTTGTAACTTCCTTGGATTTTAAAATGTGTCTGATCCACACACTGTATATAAAGAGGACTGATCTCATTCATATTGATCTGCATCCACCGCCACGTGTTTTTAATCCAACTGAATGAAACACTCATTACATAAAGGCGACGGAAGTAGCATAATTCTACTTCCGTTAGCATTAGCAGCCGGTGTTTGTTGACAGCAGCGTCACCTAGCAGTAACACCGCAGTTGTCGCTTCGCCGTGTTGTCGAGACACAAGCGAGCTCAAATCGTGGCAGCTCGTAGAGGCACTTCCGGTGGCAACAGAAACTGCCACTGAATTGTAAAGGCAGTTGCCCCTGCTGCCACCCTGTGTGATGACAACTACCGCTGTTTGTGACTTAGTCCCTGAGATTTATACGTAGTTTATGAATGTTTATCGGCGTGTCACTGCTCTGAGCACCATGAATAATTGATCTGTATTTCTCCACTTGTATTGTGAAACATGCTCGTTTATATCTGATTTGTTTGTCATATTTGTACCGATTCTGCTTAAATGCTGTCAATGCTTTGTGTCATTGAACTTATGGTGTCATGGTGTCATCCCTTCACATCTGTTTTATTATTTTCTACTTTCTGTGCTCCTATGTAGTGTATTTCAATATGTCATTCTGAGTCCAACCCCCCGAGAGCTAAACAACTATCCAATAAACTTTCATAAACTAGTAGTGACAACTGCCCCCACACACTAGTGGTAACTGTGACAGCTGCCTCGAAACAGTGTGGCATCAAAAGCCACACTGTTTGGCAACCAAGGCAGCTGCCTCGAAACACTGTGGCATCAAGGGGAGCTGCCTTTACATATCAGTGGCAGTTTCTGTTTCCACCGGAAGTGCCTCTACGAGCTAGCGCTGCCACGATTTGAGCTTGCCCTTACTGGAGGTGTTGTCGGGGGTTGAAATGGCGTCTTCAAGCTCGTACAAACTCCGGTGCTCCATACCGGGACACGAAATGGACGTCAGGGGACTCGCAGCTGCTGTTTTCCCGGAGGGAGCTTTCGTATCCGTGTCCAGAGACCGAACCGGAAGAGTCTGGGTACCGAGGTAGCGAGCATTAGCCTGCTACTAGCTAACAAACCGTGGAAGCCATCTGCTGTTTATGCGAGTTTTCCCGTAACATTATCCTCAGGAAAATATACACTGGTCACAAACGCTTTAATAGCAACCATCACGCAAGTACCCACTTATAAGAGGTGTCATCTAACGTTGGTAGCCGTGTTAGTGAGCGCAATGCTAACATGCACTCAAATTAGCCTTGTCATTCATTCAGCTGTAACTCAGGGTTGTTGTGGTAACAGCTTTATTCACCGGATCTACATTGGTTCATGTGTCGTGCCTGTTAGTCCATTTACTGTGTCTTCTGACTGTGATCAGCAACACCATTATCAGGTACTTGTTCCCACTTTTCTACACCTCACACGTCTGTTTGCTCTGTGCCCTCCTCTTGACAGCCCAGACAAAGGCTTCACAGAGACGCACTGCGTGTCTGGCCACTCAAACTTTGTATCCTGCGTGTGTATGATCGCACCCAGTGAAACATATCCCCGAGGACTCATCGCCACAGGTGGGAATGATAACAACATATGCGTCTTCTCACTGGACCGACCGGAGCCCCTGTTCACTCTCAAGGGTCACAAAAACACAGGTGGGTCAGGCTAAGCACACAAGTAAACGTCCTATTTGCTCTGCGTGTCGAGAGTTTGTGTCTCCTGGTTCAAGTTGTATAACTTTTGATGTTTTTCAGTCTGCACTCTGTCATCCGGGAAGTTTGGGACACTGCTGAGCGGCTCCTGGGACACCACGTCCAAAGTCTGGCTCAATGAGAAGTGCATGATGACCCTGCAGGTATGTCAATGCGTCTCTTCTTTGACACTGACTGTAGCTGACATTTGCACGTTTTTTTAATATGTTTTAATGTTTGTTTTTCCTAAGTAAATACATGATTAGATATTGTGACAGAGGATATTGTCTGCTTGTTATTTTGAATACAGGGCCACACTGCAGCAGTTTGGGCAGTGATCATATTACCTGAACAAGGCCTCATGTTGTCTGGATCAGCAGATAAGACCATAAAGCTTTGGAAGGCTGGTCGGTGTGAGAAAACATATACAGGTGAATGTTTGCAAAATGTTAAAACTGAGTAAATTACAATGGAGTATTAGGGCCATATTGAAGAAAACACATTGAGAAGAAGTTTGTAATATAATACAAATTCAGTCATAGTTTGATGAGAATAAACCAAATGTCCTCCTCCACTCCATTCTCCACATTCCCAATTTTAACAAATGTTGTAGGATTGTACAGGAGCTAAGTGTTTACAAGCCGCAAATGCAACAATCTTTTCTTTCTTTCATTTTAGGTCATGAGGACTGTGTCAGGGGACTCGCAGTGATCAGCAACACTGAGTTCTTCTCCTGCAGCAATGACGCTAGTATCAGAAGGTGGCTGGTGACAGGCGAATGTGTACAGGTCTATTACAGCCACACCAACTACATCTACAGCTTAGCTGTCTTCCCCAATTGCCAAGGTGTGTTTTCATAGTTAAATGCCTGAAATGTGGGTGTTAGTAACCACTGCAACCAACATCCATTTTCTTCTGCTGTACATCCTGACCACAGACAATGTTTTTTCCCCGTCAGATTTTGTAAGCACAGGAGAGGACAGGTCGTTGAGGATATGGAGGGAGGGAGAGTGCTCCCAGACCATCCGCCTGCCTGCCCAGTCTGTCTGGTGCTGCTGTATCCTTCCTAATGGAGATATAGCTGTTGGAGCCAGGTAACAGAACTGCATGTAGCATATTTAGTCAATAACCATTTCCCAAAACACATCCATTCTCCATTTGTCACATCATAAATACTTAAACACCTTTTCATACTACTTTTCACAGCATGCATTTTCTTTTGGTTTGTCCAAACAACGTGATTTAGATTCTCAGGTGAACTTCGAGTAAGTAGTTTTGTGACTAACCCAGATGCTGCCTCTCTGCCCACAGTGATGGAATTATCCGTGTTTTTACGGAAGCTCAGGACCGCATAGCCAGTGCAGAGGACATACAGGCCTTTGAGGATGAGCTCTCCAAAGCCACCATTGACCCAAAGACAGGCGACTTTGGAGACATCAAAGTGGAGGATCTTCCTGGAAGGGAACACCTTAATGAGCCAGGTAAGGAAATATCACTGAACGTTTAAAAAAAACGAGAAAATCTGCTCAACTAGAAGCTTCGGTTCAAGGATTTTTTTTTGACGTAGTGATGTTTCTTCTTCTAATAAATACGAGTCGCTATCTTAAACTCTCACTAT